>NC_134518.1:8998582-10198582 GCF_027942865.1 Odontesthes bonariensis | reverse complement strand
ATCATCTTTAGGTAGAAGTAGGATATATCCTGGAATGCCCTAACTTTTTGCAGAGACCAGGGGTTTTGGAGGAATCCAAGTGAAATAACTGACTCTCGCTACTTAGATTGAGTCATGAAGACCTCGTTTGCCTGCTTACTATTTTGGCCTTCCAACATTTTTCCCGCTATCCTGAAGTTAAACTCTCGTATTTGTGATGCATAAAGAGACACACACACAGGAGACCCGATGCAAAGGCTAATTAATGGCCAACACAAAACAGCCCAAAAAACAGCTGCCAAAAGGGGCAATAAAAGTTATACAAAATAAAAAGCAGGAGTGAGAAGACCTCCGAAAGAGGTATCCTTCCTCACATCTTTGTTGGCAGAAGCCAAGCAGTGAGGTGGGGTGTGAATGAGGGATTTGGGAAACATTTGCGGATGCTGAACGATACTTTCCTTCTAAAACTGCTGAAATTCTGCCTCCTCTGGTAGCACATTGAAGATTATTCCTTCAGCTGCCTCACTGTAGCTCTTGTGACTCATTGTTTGCAAGACAAGACATAATATATTTATGTTTTTCCTCACTCTGGAAACTCTGGGGGTTTGATGCAGCTAGAAAGTTGCTGAGCTCACAGAACAAGCCCCCAGGCGCCGACATTAGAGATAATATACAAAATCAGGGAGACAAAGACTAATTAGTTGCCATAGAGAGAGCGTGCGTGGAGCTGTCTGTGTGTGTGCTGCATAATTGATGTTTGTAGTTGTGTTTGTGTGCACGACTATGCTAATTTGCGTGTGCTTTTGTGTGTCTGTTAATAGGTGGATGGCGGTGTGTGTGCGTAAAGTAGCAGGTGAGGGCTCTCAGAGTTCATTTAAAAGCATAACAGGTTAAGTTTAGCACCTCTTAGCGGTAAAAAAAATGGATACATTTAAATCAGCTGCTTTGCCAGAACAGTAATGGTTCGATTGCCACATTGAACACGATTGCTTTCATTCAGATTTATTGGTTTTCTGTTTCAATTTTTTAAGATACCTTCATTGAGAACCTGTTTTGGAACAACCAATCAAATAATATATACAGTTATGACGCTGTGGTACCAACGGCAGACCAGCCACATCTCACTCAGGATGTTAAGTTCCTTTTTTAGTTGACTTATTACGTCACAGACAAAAAAAAGAGACAAAAAATGTAGTTTGTGGCAAATTTGGTACCGGGTTGAGTAGTGGACTGCTTTCCAGCCTTTATACCTTATGTGTCTGCTTTATGCTTAACTTTTTAAAATCAAATCAAATGTAGGGTCCATTTATCTTTTGGTCATTCATATTAACCATAAAACACCAAAAAAAGGAGTGTTTAGTTGATATTTGTTTTCAAAGTCACATATCAAAATTAAGACAAGATGATTTTCTTTTTCATGGCCAAAATGGTTTGATTTTCTATTTCAAGCAAAAAATAAAATCACTACAGATATTTTATGAGACTTTACTTCCACAGCAAGATGATAAGAACCCCAAGCTGACAATATTTAAGAGACCTTCCAAGAATCCACAAATCATTAGGTCAGAGGGTCTTTGTCCGAGCCTCCTTCAGTCAGGAGAGGCTGCCCCTCTTTACCAACTCTGTAGGGTCCTGTTCACAAACCCTATTAACACTCATCCTGGGGAATCTGATCACAAGTGGACAGCCCTAAACACAGAATGCCCTCAGGATGGATTGAAGATAATTTCACAGGTGATACAGGACACATTTATCCACATTCGTTTGGCAGTCTGTACACTGGGATCACCCATACAACTGACATCCACGGCATAAACCTAACAGTATCAGTTTGTGTGCTGACAAAGTCCAGGCTGTTTTAAGAACCTTTAAATCCAAACCAGACCAGAGAGAAAACTGAAAGGTTGTTGGCTCATTGGGAATGATGCAATAGCAATCTGTGGGAGGTACTGAGGAAATCAATTTTTTTGGGCCTTCTTATTGAATTACATTGTTGGGACCCTTGTAAAAAAACTAAATCAGTGGTTATCAGCGGTTTAACAGGAGCATTTATAGGTGAGTTGCCTCAATAGTGTCATTTTTATTCTAATTGTTGTTAGTGTTGATTACTCCCACTGTGGTCATCATGTTGTAAATGGCTTTGGATAAATCAAATGTCAAGCTTTCCAGCATTAGGTTCAGGTTGCATGTGCACCCACTTATACACAGTGCTCATGTGCACAGCAATGCTAAGTAGAAAACAGCATACAGGCTGAGTTTTAGCGTCTGTGTGGGCTGAGGTGAGATGACACTGAGCTCTGTAGGATGCTCCTTTACCTCTAACACATCACGCCTGTTACATCGCTGAGTGTATTGTTTTCAAATTATGTAGCACTGGAGGGTATGCATGAGATGTCATCAGACACATGACTGTGTCTGGGTTACACCTACGTTTTGCCAGTGGCAAAAAGACAGCTGGCTCAATGGCCACGGGCTGTTTGACCGGCTGGAAAACACAACAGATTCAGGCTTCATTTACACTGCAAGTCTTGATGCCCAGATCTGATTTTTTTTAACGTGTGGTTACACGTACTTGTTGTGACTCATATCTGATTCACGCGATTACACTTGCCTATCACCTGAAACATCGCGCATGCCTACTTAAGTGTTTACCAAACTCTACTGCTGAGGCAAATGGACGACGTTGACATAGGTGTGATGCTAGTGTTGCGGTACATGAGAAGTTCGCCCAACATTGGCAGGATTTTAAGGCAGAGAAGGAGGAAAAGGGCCATTATTGCATCCTGTGCACACGCTGCAATTATTGCCTCCTCAGCTGTTCAGAGGTACCCAGGCTCCGCCCTCGCAGTGACGCAACACCTTCGGCTCTGCTACACTTACTCAAGCAAACTGCTCATTCAGGTGGATTCGAGTTCCCGAAAAAATGGGAACTCCACCCACTTTGTCGGGAAGCAATCAACTTTGAGCAGCGCCAACGGCCCAGGGTAGAGGCGTGTTCAAGGTAGTGACGTGGTTGAACTGCCACTCAACCCATGGATTGTACACGGAAGCGCTTCATTCAATATCAACATGGAGCAGCGTCAAGCTTTTGACACTGCTGTAGATGCTGTAATGAAAGTGTTCGACGGGAGATTCTCGTTAAAAATCGAGCAAAGAACAGCCCTTGAATCATTTCTTGACAGGAAAGACATTTTCGCCTTGCTCCCTACTTGCTTTGGAAAGAGTTTAATCTACCAGTTAGCCCCGCTGGTAGCTAAATCATACGTCAGAGGAAAGAGTGGTGTGATTGGCTTAAGCTTAGGCATAGCCTTTTCTGGCCACAACCAGTAGCAACCCGAGGGAGGCGGGTTGACCAGGCCATTTCGAATCGTATTCGTTATGGTCTTGGTCAGACCAGAATCTCGAAGAGATTTGAAAGTCTATGTTAATCAGGCTAGTTCAGAGGAGTGTCTGGGTGCGAGACCGATCCCAGGACTGGTGGGAGAATGTTGTGGCGGGCTTTGATGATGAGCAGTGGGTCAGCAATTTTAGAATGAGCCGACAAACTTTTGATATGCTGTGCGAAAGTTTGTCCCCATTCTTCTCCTACCAAGACACCACATTTCGTCGGGCGATTCCACTGAAAATGCGTGTCGGTGTCGCTCTTTGGTGGCTCGCAACAGGTGCAGGCTATCGCACATTGGCTCACCTATTTGACATTAGCAACGCATCAGTGTGCCTGATTGTAAACAACTTCTGCCAAGTCGTGCGAGACGAGCTGTGGCATCGGTACATACAGCTTCCACGAGCTGATGAGCTACAGACCGTCCTCCGAGGTTGACGTGTGGAACGCAATGTGTAAGAATATCCGATCTGCCTGTTTACACGGCGGTCGCATTGTCACATATCCGATTCGTATCTGATGAACTTCCACATATGAAGGAGGCCTGTATCCGATCTCAAAATATCCGAATGCATGCGTCCTTGTCCTATTTACGTGGTCAAAAAACATATCTGATCTGTGTCACATGAGAGCAAAAAAAAAATCGGAATTGGGTAACATTTAACTGACAGTGTAAATGTAGCCTCAGAAAGAAGTCGGCGGTTTTCCTTTTACAAAATTCTAAAAATTAAAGAGAAGAGAGCCAAAGTGATTTCTGCATTTCGGATGAGGGTTAGATGTTAGCTTGTTGAGGTGACATTGAAGGCAGGCCTATTCTGACTTAACGTTTAAAGTATTGCTCCAAATATCCTAATCCTAATCACCAAGTTTACAAGTCAGATTTTTTGTCAATGTTATAACTTGAAATCACTCGACCATGGTGATGTCCTGTTTGATGGAGAGCTGACCAAGTAGGTTTGGCTGATCAATGAATAGCATCATCTTCAGGGGCTATGTTTGGTTAGGTTTATGAAAGATTGCCGTCCGTCTATGTTGAAAATATACTGAAAATCCTTCACTGAAACATCCATTACAATTTTGTACAATGCTAACAAGACTACCCATGACTTGTAAACTGGGTAGGCTTGTTAGCAATGGTGCTAAAGCACTAATTCCTCAGATAACGTTCTGCCTGCAAGCTGCTGTCAAACACTGAAACCAATATTCTTTTGCCAGCTGATTAACTTTAGATATTTTTCTATAATGAAAAAAAAAACGACATGCTAGAAATAATGTAACAAAGTTGCCCAGATTGGCATATTAGGCAGGCACTGAATATTAGGTAAAAGTTTCTCACTTCTGACTCAGTGTTCTCTATATAAACTCTCTTTAACTTTTGGTGTGTAGACCCAAATGAACATGTGTTTATTCTGATCAAGCTAGAACAGGCTCCGGTTCTTCCTTAAAAAAAGTCAAAGTCAAACAAATACCAACAACATACTGAATTATTCAACAGAAAAAATGGATGAAAAGAGTCGATTAACAGACGTGAAAATTCAAGTCCCCTCTTTCCAAATACTCACCAAAAACAGACATCATAAATGGAATAACTGAACTTTGCTGGACTAATATCTTGGTCATATGGTAAATATAAGTCATCAGAGTGATTAACCCAGTTGGGATGATACCTGCCAAAAGTTCACAAGAAGCTGCTAACTGGGTCTGAGTAGGATGAGCACATCGCTCTGTTTACAGCTTCTGAGAAAAGCCTCCCGGATGATAAACATACAGCGGAAGCAATCACATGGTGTCACCGGTTCAACTCCGGGTCAGCCCATCTTTCCCCCTCCGCCTCTTTGATAATGCTGAGATGCTATATAAATATTTCTTCTCAAGCTGTCACATAGAGACTTATTTATAGCGACATCCAGCTTAGTATTTTTTTTTGAATAATTCACATCGAATGCTGAAATTCACGGTTTGTCATTCCTGTGTCACGGTGAGTTGAAGTCGCCCGTCTGATGGCTTCATCACAACACTGACAATTTGAAGCCCTCTTAAAAAATAGTCTCTCTCCAGGAAACTTGTCTGATTAGCTTTACTTGTGACAGTCACATGAGGATGTGGTGTTCAGTGGGGGAATACTGAAGGATGCTTCTGTCTGTTCACAACAATTATGTAGGTTCCATGCCATTATTTCATTTTTTCTTGGCTGAAAATATTCCTCTTTATTGCCTAATATTACTTGGACACACTATTGGTGAATCCGCAAAGCATTGCATGACTGTGTATTGCGTCCCAATCATGTGGTTCAAACCTCATACTCTATTCTACAAAACTGCTCTGCAAACGCAATCCCCTTGTCAGTGGTAATGTCTGGGATTTACTACAAGTGGAGCAAGCAAGCAAAACTGGAAATATCTTTTTAACATCTGCCGTTGGAGCGCTGCAGACCCACACACACCCACAGCTTGGTGTGAGTGCAGTAGGATTCTCGTCCCAGCACAGTTTATTTTCCACCTTTACCTGAGTCCTTAAGAGTTCCTCCTCCCATCTTTAACTTTACTATGTTTTCCAATGAGGAAAAGAGTTTAGAAAAAAGACGATTGGAGGTCTTTTTATTATGAAAAACTGGACCCCGAAACTTTTCGTGAGGAAGCTTGTAGTTTTAATGCTCAGACAGAACATGTAAAAACAGCTTCCTTTGAAGCGTCCTATTATCAGTTTGTCAATCACCTGTTAAGTTTTCTCAAAGCTTTCTCAAATCTGATGAAAATGTGTGGGTGTGATTGACTAATTATTGATTGATTGATTGACACCCTAGGCATTTGTCATGAGGCTGCATTGCATTTAGGTCCACTGAGGTCACTGTTAGTGGACTGGTATTAATTACTCCTCCTGGATGTCTGGCTCATTGATATTAAGGGTCTGATGCCAGAACTTTACACTCATTTAGATTTCCAGTCCAGGATCTCCCCTGTCTTTCCCGAGCTAGTGTGGTGGGTGTGTAAATACTCACTCTGTAGAGCTGTTCTTGTGGTTGTGTATTGGGGAGATGCAGGGTGGGAGGAGCAGACGGTCTTTGTCCAGGCGCAGCTTCTTATTACACTTGACTGATGACTCTCCGTGGTCCGACTGAGAATAATAGAGGACAGAAAACAAAGCGATAAAAGAGAGTGATGTGAACAGATTACAGAAGGTTTCGGGACTGATATGAGGAGAATCTTTGGAGGAACATCCTGGTTCCCACCTTGTGTTTCCTCTTGCTCTTGCTGGTGTGTTTTTCTGTTGGAGCCACCATGTTTGCAGCTGCTTGCCTTCTGTGTTTACCTCCATTCTCCCCTCTTTCCGTCCTCCCAGTCAGCCTGGGATGACTTTGCTCTTGCACAGGTGGGTTGTCCAGGACCCCCAGGCCTGGGCAAATCTTCTCTCTGTCTCTTGCCCTCTCCCTTTCCACAAAACCAAATCTCTCCCTGTCCTCTCTATCCGTCTGCCTCTCTCTGTCTGTTAATCTGTCTCTGTCACCTTGCCTCTCTCTGTCCTGCACTAATCGCTCATTTTCTTCCTGTTGTCTCTCCCCTTTCGCCAGCTTCTGCCTTTCTCTGTCTGCCACACCTCTGTCTCTCCCTTCACCCCCGTCCATTTCTGCATTTCCCAGCCTGGATCTGTCCCCCACACCCTGGCCAGGCACCCTGCTGAGCAAAGTCAGGTCAATTTTCACCCACAAACTCTGGATCTCCTGGTATTCCCTCAGTGGGGAAAGAGGCGCCTCATGCCCCACAGTGGAGGGTGGTGACATGGACTCTAGGTCCTTGCTCTGCCCACCCGACCCTCCAGGGTCAGGAACAGAATTTCCAAATGAACAACTTATGTTGCTAATGCTTAGGGAGCTACAGCTACTACTGCTGCCGTTACTACCGCTGCTGCTACTGTTACTACTGCTGCTACCGTTCGTGGTCATGCTGCTACCATCTTTGACTCGAAGTCCTGTTCCTCCAAATGTTTCCAGACTCCCCGCACCACTAGCAGAGCCAAGGCATGGGAGAAGAGGCGCGTGCATGTGCGTGTTGGACAGGGTTTGGGTGTTAATCGCGGAGCGTGTCGTCTGGGGTGGCAGAGCTGGGATTTTGATGGCTTCCTCGGTATCAGACTGGCATTCTGACGAGGAGGAGGAGGTGTCCGTTTCGATGAATTCTCTGGACTTTGGTGTGATCCTGGTGCTCGGGCCTCTGTGTTTCCTCTTATCCTGAAATATAAATGAATGAATATATGACAGCAATGATAAAAAAGTAAAAGCGCAGATAGAGGGGAGAATTTGAACTAACTCACAGTCATTTATATGCACATGTAATTCACACATGGCCAGTATTGTCTTTACTTCCTTTGACTTAAAACAGCACACAGCTGCACTAATCAAAAGGCAGCTATCACCCTCCAGTGATCTGATGGACTTCTAAACCCTTAGAAAAAGACCTGCTGCAGACAGACATTAGAATCAAAAGCACAGCTTACACAGGGTATCGCTGAATGTGATAATATCATGTAAATTATGCGGCACAAGTCGCCAGCTTGTTCTGTTAATCTGTGAAGTGAAATGAAACATGTTTGACTGTCTAATTTTGAATGTCAATAGTATTCAGCGCACACAAGTCACGCAGTTGAGCGCAGGCTGTCTGTTTGTCACATGCAAATTAAAAGCTGCGTCTCACATTTCTTATTTTGACTTCTGCCATAGATGCAGTCGCTCAGTTTAAAATAAGACAGACACTGAGTGGACACTCAGCTCTTGCAGAAGTAGGGTTTAATGTTGGAGAGTTGGAGTTCTGTGAAAGAGGAAAAAGGCACATGAAGGCACAGCAGCTACAGCCGACATTACTTCAAGCAGATGAAATGAAAAAAGTGAATTTGCCGAGGACTTATTTACATAAAAGCTTTAGAGCCCAAGTTCAAGGTTAAGATTAGTAGAGTTAAAGAATGTTAAAAGAAAAGTCTCCAACGCATTAAAAAGCTGTTGTTTTGAGTCTCTTGGTGAGCTTTTTTGTTCACTTTTGTGGCCCTGGTGTCTTGGTGGTCTTCTTTCTAATTCTTTGTGGGGTTTATTCTCTGTCCATGTGGCTATTTTTAGGGGGTCTTATTTTGGTCGTTTTGAATCTTTTTGCAGCCATTTAAAGTGTCTTTGTAGCTATTTTAAATCTCTCGGTGGTCATTTTGAGTGTTTGATGAATGTGCTGCCGTTGTATGATTGAGTCACGTGAGAACGTTTCAGTCCTATTCTGTCAGATGCAACACTCATTGTCAAAGTCTGGACCATTTTCTGTCATCCAGGCTCGACAATGCAAAAGAAAAAAGTTAGCAGTTTCCCAATTATTTTGATTAGATTTGATTAAACATAGAATAAGATGGATGTGGATATGAATGTGAACACTGGTGCAGTTTTGAGAACAGTTGTTACAGTTCAGTGATTTTAATAAATCTAAGAAATAATGTTTGTTGCAAACAAGCATCAGATTCGCTCATACAGCACTTCTGTCTTTACAGTGTAACAGACCACACAGTGCTGTCCTCTGTCACACACAGGAATGTGTGCAAAGTTTAATTCCCCACAACACTTCCACATGTGGACACAGGGATCGAACCACTGACCTTCTGACTAGTAGACGACCACTCGTCATCTGCCAGTCTTGACTCTATGCCTAAACGCTGTTATTCTACTTTTTGTGTCGATCTCCTATCTTGAAAGCAAGGCAGGCTGGGCTACCAGCATAGGTTGTCATGGTGATACACCTTGGTGTGACGTGAACCAGCTTCGTGATACTAAAAATCTGAAGCTGAACGAAGGGTTTACTTCGTTAAGCCACTAATCCTGCTTCACAGTACACCCCTCAGGTTTAACGGTTTATGGCACATCTTCATCTTCAAAGATGGAAAAGGTGCAATCTCGGGAAATGGACTTCTCTAATTGGTTGTTTTGTACTTTTCATGCTTCTCCTATTTAAATGCTGGCTGTGGCACGTTTTATTTATCATTATGGTAGAATGTAATGTTTATGCATTTTGCAGATGCTTATATCCAAAGCGACTTACACTGGTAAGCAGGTAGGGTATAGGGGATCTTCCCTAAGGACCCTGACTGTAGGTAGTACCTTTCATGCAGGGGATATGAACCCAGGTCACCCACCTGAAAGGTGGCAATCTTCACCGCTACACTATCCAGCCCCCCCAATGATAATAGGTGTAAGTATGATCAACTGAATGTTTTTTGTTTTTTCTTTGACTAAGAAACTGACTTTGTGTCAAATCAATTCAACATCCTGACAATTCTTCTTGTGTGAAGATCATTTGCCGGCTGGCTGCACCCCCACCCCAATTCACTCAGTTTATTTTCCTTTTTAGGCGCTGTATAAATACATGTTGGATCGCTGCAACGCTGCATTTTGGCCTTCACTTCTCTCCAGACAAAACTGACCCAATCATCATTTATTTCTAACGAACACAAAGGGAAGTGAGATTCTGTTCAACATCAACACCAGAGAGCGACAACAGAGGCGGATGCAGTGACAAATAAACATCACTATTGTTCACAGTTTCGAACAAAACCCACTCGCTGTGAAGATGCCAAGTTCTGGGATCTTTCCAATGCCTGCTGCCATCTGCAAAGCCATTGTAAGAAAAATTTAATGACACAATGTTTTTGTTTTCCAAAAAAAGGAGAGAAAGAGGGTCCTGTCCCTTGTATAACACTTCCTCACAGTGCTGGATAATGCTTTCCTTTGTCTTTCTGACTGAAAACATTGTCTATCCTACCAGAGGTGTGCTGAGGATCACAGCACAGGTTGCCGAAATAAACATTCAACTTGAATTCGAGTAATTAAAGCAACATAAAATCTTCAGAGGCATATTAAGCTAAAATGTTACTATAAAGACTTAAAAAGGTAATCCCTCTTAATGTATAATCCACCAAGAGTGGGACTACACGACACCGGAATGAATATGAGATACAGTTGATTTGTCGCAGAGGCAGAAAATAGGTGGAATATTACACAATGGCTCTCCAACAGACTCTGGTTTGAGACATTTCAGTGTGTGGACAGGATCACAAGGTTAGACCGTGAGAAACCCCAAACCCATGATAAAAACCTGGAAGATTTGGGAAAAGAAGTTTAGAGGTGAAAAGGCATCCAGAGTAGGCTCAAAAGTTTAGACTCAAACACTCTAAAGGCCAAATGGTATCTGGATGATGTCACAATTAGCATCTATTACAGATCAGATCTACAGTGTAAACGTGACAGATCGTATATTTGTACCCTGCTGGATTTCTGCAGATGCAGGTTCTTTCCGCTCAGTGCAAAGCATTATACACTTCTATAAGTATAGTGCATGTCACATGAAAGCCCATGTGAGTTTCCCTTATCATTATCATAAGTATTAGTATTTGTCTTTAAAGCCTAAACTATGCAAATGTTTAATTAGTAGAGGAGGTAAAGCCTAATGGTTACAGCACAAATGTTTCATTTGTTTCAGCGGACGAGTTTCTGAATGTAATGATGCGAAGCACCAGTGTCACATGGCATTTACTAAAATTCATTTAAGAAATAAAAAAATCCCCAAATGTGTTGTGTAAACTGATGCTGACGTCTTTTGTCCCTCTAAATATGAGCACAAATATGATCCTCACTGGTCAACTAACGTCGCATGACATGTTTCTCTCAATTTACAAGAGGGTATAATTTACACGGTTTTACTGCAGTCGGTGGATTCTTTTACGTGTCGACGTTTAGGGTTTAAATCTTCTTATTGTAGGGCCTGGTTAAGACGTCTCCGGTCTTTGTTCGGTCTGTTTCCTATAAATCTGTAAAAAGAGTAAAAAGTCTACTTTCTCTTTGCAATTAAAAAGCAAAAAGAAACACAATCTGTTTCCATTTCAGTCGCACACTTTTCTGTGCACAGTATGTCTGGCTGTAGCCACTTCATGTGCTTTTCTTTCTTTCTCCTTCCCTTTAATTTCTTTTACAGAAAATTCAAACCTGTCAGTGTGGAACTGCTATCCGTGCTGTACAGGTGTGGAATTTGAAAAGGTCATCTAAAGCCTGTAAACTAAAGTGAGCATGTCAGGATGGATGGAGAATCTGTTACATATGTGTCAGACTTGGTCCCGAGCTGTGTTCCAGATTCCAGTCGTCAAAACACACGCACACGTACATGTCCCCCCCTAAAATCTAACCTGGTTTACAGTGACAGAAGGTCCTGGCACAGGCGTTTGCTGCGGCGCTGCTGGTGGAGTGGCCGTGGTGGTGTTTGAGCTGGCAGCACTGCGAGGCTCTTTCCTGGGAGCCGTCTTCCCACTGGGAGGTTTACTTCGCGGTCTTGGGGGGTTCTGATGCTCCAGGGAAGGGGGAGGCAACAAGTCCTTCTCTCTGGCTGCAGGGCTGGTTGAAAAAAAAAAAAAGAGAACACTCACTAAAAGAGGAATCATAACTCTTAGTGACTGACTTAGATTCACCCTTGAGCAAGGCACTGAAGACCAAGCTACTGACTAACAGCAGAAGGTGTTTTCCTTCACTGCCTTAGAAAAAACAAAAAAACATTTGATCACATGAAATAATTGAAAACAGCACGCATTCAGCTCATTTTGTCTGGATTTGGGAAGCTTCAGAAGAGGCGAGTGAGGGGAGAAGCCAGAGGGAGTCATTGCTTTTTTTCTAATTAGCCTGAAGTCAGGCTGAGTGCGGAGGCTGACATGAATTCTATTCATTCAGAATTTTTCTTTTCCCCACAGACCTGGAAGTGACAGTCTTAAGTGACCTGTTGCCAAGAACCTCAGAGATCCAATATTAAAGCCCTCAGGCCTGATGCAACATATGTTACCTGATCAACCATCAGTTCAAGAAAAAACTGTGAAAAAGATATTCTGATAAAGTCAAGGACGAATTCAGTACTTTATGATTAAAACAAATGTGGAAGGTTTAGTTTGCCACGTTGCCACAGCACTACAAACCAGATTTACACACACTCATACAGCACATGCAGTGTTAGAGGCCCCACAGGGCTAATTTTCCTCTATCGCACGCATTCACACACCGATGGCAACATGGGGCTCAGAGTCTTGCCGAAAAGACACTTTGACGAACAGTTCGGGGAGGCCGGGAATCGAACAGCCCGCCTTTCATTTGACGGCCTACTGCTCTTCCTCCTGAGCTCCAGCCTTATCATGTTCTAAGTATCTTTAGAGACTGAAAAATAAGAGGCGTTACATTTCCAGAAAACCCTCATATTTCAAAAGGCTTTTTAAAAAGAAAGCATCAGGCCTGATGGGTTAAGTTGTAAGGTCTGGCAGGCCAGTGAAATTGCTAACAGTGACTAACGGTTCAACCACAAACATGTATCATGTCACTTATACTAGACAGTTATTAATATTTATGTATGATGTTGACTTATGGTAATTCTCTTCAAAACATGAAGCTGAAGTTGAATCATTGAATGTGCACCTTCATCACGTTGTGTTTTTTTGAACCCCTTAACGTTTTTATGTCCCGCCGGCGGGACGTTGCATACTTCAGGGCAAATCTGGGGTTTTCCTCAGCCTGCCTTTATATCTACCTAAATATGTTATATACCGTTGGAAAGCTAACGGTCTTGCGATTCCATTACAATCAGAACTGTGGACACAGTCGACACTTATGTAAAACCAGTGGCAAATACAAAAAAGTGTTAAAGTCACCTATAAAGCCTCACAGTATTCTAAGAAAAGATACAACTCGAACAAAAATGGTCCTGTTACGTTGGCAAGGGTCCAGTTAATGTACTCCAGTAAAATAGTCTACAAAAAGTCTTACACCCACAAAGACACAAAGTCTACGGCGACAAACTTTCAGAATTTCCGTCAGATGCATATTTTCCCGCACATTCTTGGTCATAACTTCAGTTAGCATGCATGTATTAGCCCCACCGTGATACCGAAGCAGCTCTGGTTTTTAAACTTCTGAATGACATCTGACTTGCTCCAGTAGATGACTTTTTACCCCGTCTGCTGGGGCAAAATAATCAATTACTCACTGATGCGTCAAAAGTATCTGCACCTAATTTTATGTGTGCAGCTTGAACCAGTTGCGGCGGATTTTAATTTGAAGTGGCGCATTGAATAGCAAAGGAAATTCTGAAAACAACACATGCAGGTTGAGGGGTGGTCTGTTCTTCCATATGTGGCAAATGTAACAGAGAAGTATTCGGCCTTTTGAAATGTAATAATTTGTGTGCTGGACATATACGATTTTTCTTTTTTGTTTTTCCAACTGCCCTTTTAGGTACATGGGGGGAGTTGACCTATCAGATGGCCTGATAAGATACTTCAATGTCTTGCACAAAACACAGAAGTAGACTTTCTTCTACCTCTTCATGGACATTGCTTTTGTGAATGCATCTTGCACAAAGTAATTGCATTTAAACCATCTGTTGGAATCTGTTTGGACTTTTATTGTATGCACAAAGCTCTGGTTACAGATTAAATGTGTTTGTGCTTCTGTTACTCTTTGTCAGTAATACTGACAGAGGATCTGGATGTGGGATAAGACAGTCCCAAGTGTAACCTTTCATTAGAGCCCAAGATCATGACTGTGTGTTGAAGCGTTCAGGAATGGCAGCCTTTTTTCCCCAAGGTTCTCCAAATGGCACAGTTTTGGCACAGCTTTGGTACGCCTGGTCCTATCCTTAGAAAAGCCTGTACAAAATACTCATTTTTTGTTGTATTACAGTCAAATTTGAATGGAACTAGGTAAGACTTCAGGCTGTAGTCCCATTGCGTTTTTCAGTCCGCAGCCCTATGCAATAGTCACTTTTAAGACACATATTTGGGAAGAAAAATTAGGCACACATAAAATTCCATCTCTTTCACTGTATTCAAGCTCACATTACTCTGTGACAGTAGTACTTACAGAGATTCTGACTGTTGTGGGGGGAAATCCAGAGTGTTCTCTTTCAACAGAGACCTCAACCAGCCCTCTACTCCAAGTGGTTCAAGAACAGCTTTTTAATTTACTTTGGGTATACTTTTTTAGGAGTTGTAGGCAAAAATCGCCCGACTGTTAAGAAGCCAGAACTGATGAAAAAAAAACAACACTTTTCAGAATTGCCGACTTTCTGCTTTTAATTTTCAAATATCTTTGTATGCCGGCGTTTGAAGAAAGAACTAAAGAAACAAGATCACTGTGAAAATCTCTGGAAGTCCCCTCGTTTGGTCCCAAATGGTGGAGCTGAAATCGTCCAATGGTTTGGATTTGGTGCCTAAATCGGCCATGGTGTATGATTCTAATCATTTTCTCATTCATTAAACCATTCAGTGGCCCCTGATTCACTGTTGATGGGGGATTATCATCCTGAAGAAACCTATCATCATCATGGAGACGAAGTTCCATGATTTCTTTGCTTTGTTACAAAACGCCTGCAAAGCTCTCCTGTTGGGTCGGCTGAATTGACTGCACTTGTTTTGCCCGACAAGAAGATCCAACTTTTTAAAACATGTTTTTTTTAAGAATGTAGAGCGGTTACCATGACAGCTGGTTAAACCTGAGAGTTTGCATTGTTGTTTTCACTTGTCCAACAACAAATTACTTTTTTAACTAATCCATAAATAATCCTTCATCCTAAATATACCTGAGCTGGTTGGCTCGGCTCCACGTCTGGTTCTGATTATCCTCCACACTGTTTGACCTCTCTGTCCTTCGGGGCTGTTTCTTCCCGGTGGTGTTCCTCCTCAGGGTTGTGACTTCCTGCCCCGACAACAGGCCCGGTGACAGCCTTATCTTAGACCTCTGGCCCTCCCCTGAGGCCTTCTGGTTGAGCTTGCCTTTGGCCTTCTCCCTGCTCGTGCTGCACAGAGCAAAAGCAGGGTTTGCAGTTCTGGCTAAAGATACATTTTTGTCAATATTCTAAACAAATACACTTGTGGCACCCACCAGAAGGTTGCCCTTGTATCCTTGTGCTCCACCACAGGCGCAGCTGGAGCAGATGCATTGTTGGATCCGCAAGCCTTATTCTTAGCAGCTGTTCCCACTCCCGGTGCTTCATTCCTTGGAGAGAACCTCTGAGGATCCTGGCTGATGGAGCCTAAACAGCAGATCATTTGACCTGAAGAAGTCTTTCTAATCTAGTAGTTTACAGATGTACACAGGGGCGTTAATCTTGCATCCCCACTAACCTGCGCCATGATGTTCTTGCTGTGGTGGAACCAGGGGTTTGGACTGGGCTTGAACTTTATTCAACCAGCTGTCCAGCTGCCACTTGTTACTCGAGGGCGGCTCCGGCTAGAGAGGGAAAACAGCAACATTGTTATTGTTCAGTGAATACACTCTGGAACACCTACATTTCATCTTAAAGTTTTTATCTAAAGAGGCACCGTCCTAACAAAAGCTTGATGAGTCAAAAACTCAATCAAAAATCACTAAAACCATTTTCAGTGAAATGTGAAAGCGGCTGGTTTGTGGAATTGTTTCAAATACTGTATGCTGCTTCTTTCACATTTGGAAGCTGCTCCACTGTCACCATTTTCCTTTCTTTACATCTGCGTTTTCCCCTCCCTTTCTTCCAGTGCGGTTGACTGCGCAAGCCGATAACAGCAGGTAGCGTTAAGCCATTAAAATAATGTGATAACTAGTGTCATAATTCCTTCATCTGCAGCTGGGGTTTTAAGACTTCCAGAGCAGCACTGAGGAACAGTGGGAGGAGGTCGTTTAAATGTGGTGTCAGGCTTAGGCTGAGGTAAATAGTGACAAATGAGGGAGGATGAAGGGGCAGTGAAGGAGCATCTGACTTTATATACTAATTATATTGTTGCAACATAGAAATAAATGATTGATAATGCAGCAAAACATTTTCAATAATTGTCATAGATAAAAAGGTTTTAGTGTAAATCTATTGCAGTGGGCACGAAAGATCTTCCTGAAGAAGCCTCTGACTGAAGGCACTCTGCTTGTACAATATTGTTTTTTTGCACACCTTCGCATCAGCTTCAGGGGCTCCTGTTTCTAAATTTTCCCTAGAAGTGCGCATACTTGCTGGAAATATGTAGACACGGACACACAGATACACATATATATGCCATCGTACCTCAGGGGTGTTTGTGCGGGAGGCCTGATTATACTCGCTGTCACTGGAGCTGCTCTCTGACTCGTCGGTGTCAGACTCCGAGCTGCTCTCTGATTCACTGCTGCTCCCTGATGCACCACTAACAAAAAAAAAAAAAAAAAAAAAAAAAAAAAAGAGGGAAAGAGAAATGAGAGAAGGGACAGTGGGGGAGGGAAATCAACATGTCACAATGGAGCAAAACCAAAACAGTCTCACTCGCTGCTGAGGAAGCGTACTGGCGAACACTGTCACCACTAATAGGATTGTGCCAAAAAGTTCCACCGTGAAGTTTCACACTTTGTGGGGCTAAACATTGATGTCCCCAGAGTGTCTCGTTTAAAAAAAAAAAAAAAACACCTGCAAGCATCGTCTGGCAGAAGCGAAAAAAACGAGGAAGGATCTATGCTAATGATGGTTTACGTTATCTCGCCTCATCAATCCACAGATCCATGACTGGGAAAGTCAACCTAAAAATAGTCCACCGCTAAAAGTAAACTGTAAACAGGTCGAAAAACAACACTGTTCTTTTCAAGAAACAACACAAAGTGCAAAAGTACCCGCATGCTCTCAGAGTCGCTTCTTTCTTAAATTTCACTGCTGGTTAAAAGTTTGGACAAGAGTCACAGTCTCCCATCTCAACTTTGTCATGTTTTCTTTTCTTTTACTGATAGCAAGAAAAATCCTTTTTCAAATACCCCCCCTAACCCTAACCTTAAGCCTACAGTAAATTGAACATCATCCCAGAATGAGAATGATCCCCTCTGCAACTGAACTCGGACTACCTCAGTGCGAAAGTCATTTTGGAACTGCTCTTATATACTACACCGTAGTAGTGTATACTCATTCTTTATGAAAGCTTTAAAACCCTTCTGAAATCCTCATCTTCAGCCTCACGGATGCTTCTAGAAAAGAACAACTTAGAATGTGACCGGCTTTTGTGTTAACAACCCCCCACCCCCCGCTGCTGTCACATGAAGCCCTGCAGTCTTTCCTGACTCATCGTGCCAGTTAGTCTCAATCAGTGTCAGGGTTATCTAAGGCACCCGCTGGGTCATGGCTTTCTCTCCTGCTCCTATTTTGTTATCTGGCTTTGATATTTGATGCTTGTTTGCCATTCCCATAAAATGATGAGAGGAGTGCTGAACAAGAAGCATGAAATATACATGGTGCATTTTGGCTGGAGAGCAATACTAATAGAGTACAGTCCTTGAGTGCAAACAAAAGTTAAAGGTAAAATGATGTTAATCAATCAAAAAATTAAAGTTTTTGTTCTTTTACATGTTCATCAAAACACGTTACAGGTGCAGCTGCATCATGAATATTAATTATTGTAGAACTGCATGATGTATGATCTTAAAGATAGATTTAAGAGTATTGACATTGCAAATATATCTGAAGAGTTATACAGATTGTACATCTTATTATGTACAACCCTCCAATCAGGAGCTGGATTGGACATATTGGACAATTCTCAAAAGTGGTTTCATCCAAACAAATATTTAAGAGAGTGAAGAAAGTCTTGGTATAACTACAGAAATTCATTCATTCATTTTCTATATCCACTGGGGGGGGGGGGGCTGGAGCCTATCCCAGCTGTCATTGGGCGAGGGGCAGGGTACACCTTGGATGGGTCGCCAGTCCATCAAAGGGCCACTCAGGGACAAACAAGACACATGCTCACACTCACTCCTAGGGACAATTTTGAGTCACCAATGAATCAAACATGCCTTGTTTTTGGACGGTGGGAGGAAGCCGGAGTACCCGGAGAGAACCCACGCATACATGGGGAGAACATGCAAACTCCACACAGAAAGGCCCTAGCTGGGAATTGAACCTGGAACCCTCATGCTGGGAGGTGACGGTGCTAACCGCCACACGTGCATGTACATCGTACAGCACATATCTAGAGAAATACAGCCCCAATTCCAAAAAACACCCTTGGGACACCCTGTGATCATTGTAAAAAGTGAGACATTTTACTGTTTGATGAAAAATATGAGATCGTCTCGAATGTGATGACAGCAACATGTCTCAGTCAATAAAAAAAAGGGTCAGTGGTAGAAAAACGCAACAGCTGGAGGAACATGTTGCAACTAATTAGGTGAACTGGCAAAAGGGGCAGTAACATGATTGGGAATGAAAAAGAGCACCTTAGAGAGACAGAGTCTCTCAGATGTAAAGATGAGCAGAGGTTTGGCAATCTGCAAAAACATGCATTCAAACATTGTGGAGCAATGTTAGAATAAAGTTCCTCAACATAAAATTATGAAGACATTGAATATTCCATCATCTACCTTACATAAAATCATCGGAACATTCAGAGAATCTGACGCATCTCTGTGTGCAAGGGACATGGTTGATCATCAAAACTGAAAAATGTTCATGATCTTGGAGCCCCTCAGGCAGCACTGCATTAAAAAAAAGACTAAAGATTCTGTCCTGGAAATCCCTGCATGGACTCAGGAACACTTCCGGAAATCATTGTCTGTGAACACAGGTCACAGTGCCATCCTCAAATGCAGGTTAAAGCTCTGTTATGCAAACACGAAGCCATTTGCGAACTGAGGCAAAATGGAAAACTGCTCTGTAGTACTGCCCTGTAATATACAGGCTTTGGAGCAACATATGCTCCCATCCACCTTACTTTTCAGAGAAGGCCCTGCATATTTCAGCAAGGCAATGCTTAACCGCATACTGAATCTATGCAATGGCTTTGTAGAAGAATCTGGGTGCTGGACTGGACTGCCCGCAGTAGACCTTTCACCAACTGAAAACATTTGGTGCATTAAGCCTAATTAACTAATCATGATACTGATCTGATGCCAAATATCCTAATTAGTTTAAACCAACTGTTTCTTTTTAGTATCACTTACTTTGCCTCTCTCTATAAGTCTCGCATTTGGATCCAAGCCTGAGTTAAACTCAAATTGTGACAAATATAAATAGATTCTGTTGTAAATCCACCATCTATGTACTGAAATTCCTGACAGCGACGTTTAAACGATGTCCATGGGTTCCACGCTTCAATGACATCTTTACGTCATTGTTTGTAAAGACTCCTTCACAAAGAAAATGAACATTTTATTTATGGTTATGTTGTGAATCTCTTTTTTCCAATTTTCAAAAATAAATAATCAAGAATCATCAAAATCAGAATTTGACCACCTTGTCGCTGATTTACTAAAAGCGAAGCACGTGACCAAAGCGTTGGTAAAATGGCTAATAATAAAACACATAAACACAGTGTTCTGAACCTCTTCAACTGTCTCATCCTCTCTGGTGCTTTGGCTGGCCTTGTGCTCATTCATCCTTCCACAGCGCTTTAAATGGCCTCCTGGAGGCATCACACTCACTCGTCCCAACTTAAGAATACACACAGACGTGTTAGCGCACGCAGAAATTGCAATTATGTGTAGTTCTCTTTGTGTGAATGTGCACGTAATTTCAGTTCAAGGCTGCCATCACAGCAGGCACCAATCTGTGTGAGCAGTCAAGCAGCAAATCCATCAACTGTTCCTCAGGCAACACACACACACGCAGTGGCAGATACTGTATGACTGCGGTCTTGTTTTTCTTCCATCATTACTCATTTATTCTCAGCCTACTATTCCCTCTTTCTTTCAATTCCAATTAAATTTTCTCCTCAGTTTGCTCTGTTACCATCCCCGATGAAACAATAACAGCAAAACGTGAAGTTAAAGTCCTTTTACACACGGTTGTGTGTGTGTGTACACCCCTGACAGTCGTGTCTATGCGAGGCGTATTAAAAAAGCTTCATAAACTATTCTGAATTACTACAAGGAAGCTGGTATGATGGGTAATTTCACAAAACAATGCGAGCTGGGACTGAAAAATTGATTTCTAGGTTATTATTTTGGTCTCCATCGCTGTCTTCCAGCTGGTGAATCAGCATAATCAAAGAAATGATTCCTGGTTATTTTCTTTTCCTCATTACACTCAAATGTTTTTTTTCGAGAGGTAAAATCTGCATTTCTCACATTCACGTTGTTTCTAAATTAACTCTGTGCTGTGAGAGTCATGTGCTGTGTATGCTGTTTAAAGCCAGGGCTGCCAAAAGGTCCACTTGATTACTTTCATTCTGCCCTGGGGAAACTTATTGATGAGGCCAAGCCTGTTTAGACAAAAACGGCCCTTATACACTGCATATCACTGCGGCCAAGGCAAGCCGGAGTGCCAGCGAAGACAAGAGAAGCTAATATCTGCCACATTAAGTAGTTGGTGCAATAATCTGTCTCATACTTTGGGTTTAAATAGATATTGAGTTTAAAGTATTACTTTTCACTGGGTACTTGATAGCTGCAAGATAAGCTATAAACATGTAATAATTGCATAAGCAGATACAAGCCATGTTGAACCGTTGCCTATTGTCAGAATTCACTCGTTCATTCAATGCATTCAATAATCAGTCCTGTATCTCCTTTTAGTCTCCATCAACTCCTTTATAAACATTTGGCTCTTTAGTTGCTAGTTGATCCTGTTTCTCCTCCAGATAACTTTGCCTGCCAATACTTTGGTGCTGGGCAGGCAGCTTATGGCTGTATCAGAACGTCTAAGCTTAAAAAAAAGCAGCTACAGAGGCTGAAATAAGGAACACTGAGTGCAGTGAGACTGAATCAAAATCAATGAGCTGAAAGAAACTAAGATGCTCCAATGAGGTGTGGGGGGAACTGCAGAGTCCAGGGAAGGGTGATTCTTTTTTTGCTTCATCACAATGTTCACACACAGTCGTGAAAAACAAGACGAGACAAGTTACACGTGCCGTTATTTACTGGACAAAAACTCAGCCGAAATGCAGAAGAAGTGTGAAAAATCTCACTGCTTTTCTAGAGGAATTAGGGGGTGAAGGTAGCAGGCAAGTGCCGCTACTCAAATGATCTTGACTGATTAATTGATCATCAGTAGGTGTGAGCATCTCTATAAAAGCAAAAGTTTAGTCAGTTTGCTGGTCTGGAGCCTTCAGGTGTGTGTTAACACAGTGCCAAGGAGGAAAGACATCATCAATGATCTTAGAGAAGCAACTGGTGCTGCCCAGCAGTACCTCTAAAATATGACGATTTGTTTCAACTTTGTCCCATATGATCAGCCTTGAAAGTAAGCCGGTGCGAGGCGGTGCTGCGTTCCTGTAAAAGATTTCGGGGCGGTGCGGCGCACCGGTAAGATTTGATAAGGGTTTATTATGCTGAATTAAAAAAAAAAAAAAAACACACCAAAGAAATACAAAAAATGCAGTAACGCTCGCCCTTTAAGAAGAAAACATATCTAGGCTACCCACAATATGTCATTTTTGACCAGCTCCGATGAAGATAACAGCTTGGCTTGCTTAAATAGTCAAAGGATCTCCGGCGTGCGCCAGCTTCCAATTGCATCGACTTACGCTTTCAAATCCACCCCTATTCAGACCCCAACAAAAAATATTTGGAAATAATGGTACTAAATTTTACTAATGGGAAAGCCATCCAGTAGCCTATGGTAATCAGTTTTCAAAACGTCTGCAAATATCCCATATATTTTGGTCTTTCTGTTGGTGCCTTTCTGGAGCTTGCGTTCCGTTTGTTTCCATCTCCTGCCCGCGCTTGCTCCGCAGTTAGTTCTAGTGAATGAAGTCGTCTCGACTCTCGTCTTTAAAACTGTGTCAGCGAAATGTTAAATCGGCTTTTCAAAAACTGCATGTTTTTGTGATTGGGTGGCATACTGAGACATGTCTTCTACTCAGACAAATAATAAATTACTCTTCTTCAAATAGGCTGTTCACGCTGTTTGTAACGGGGGCACAGCTGAGCATAGAGCGTAGGCCTATGTCCGCTTTAGTGGGCTACAGGACCGTAAGCTTGTGATTTAAATGTGAGCATGCTTTGTAAAGTAAGCACGAGTTTTCCTGACACCCTAAAAAGTATTCATATGAGCCCTCTCACTCCCTGATGGCTCACCAGCACCCTGAAGAAGACAATTAGGCCTACTTTGATTTTTTTTAAATATTTTTTTTGTTTTTTTCCCATCATTTTGCATTTTTCAGTCCAGTTCCAAATGTACTGAAAATAAAGTACTCACAGTAAAATATTTACAAACTGAAATATTTTGTAATGTAATTTTTTCACATAGAACACTTAGGTAGGCCCACAAGAATATTAAAAAGTCATGAAATTGGTGTGAATCGCCTCTGAACAACCCCCCCCCCCCGGGTAAAACGGAGTTAAAAAATAATACAGTGAGTGACACACCGGACATTGTAGCACCGGTAAGAAATGAAAACTACTTTCACCCCTGCATATGATAGAATATGTTTGACCATTTGTTAAACAAACGTCATTGGCTGGCAACAGGGTTGTTTCTCAGCAATACTATCTATTTATGTTGTGCTGTGACTGTGAAGTTCGCCTTGTGTCCATCAGCTGCAAACCGTCAGACTGAAGCAGCTGGATGTAATCTCACAAATGTGACACATGACATGAAACTGTCAGACGCTGTTTCACTTTTTACAGGAAACAGCCTGGTTATGCAAGAATTACTGGAAGACTGAGGCAGAGATGCCAGCTGATGGTGATGGCAGACATAATCCTGAACTTCTGCCTCGTCCCTTTTTGCCTGTAAAGATTCTTTTGATGTTTAACTAAAAAGTACTGCATGTGAGTCAGCGGCAGCTCTCTCTTTCAGAGGAGTCTTATTGGTTTTATTGATTCAAATCTAAAAGACCCAGACTGTGACGCACCTACAGTATATTACTGCTCATCACAGAAATGGACCTCTACTTGAATGGACAAGATCTGTGTTGTGAGCAGCAAATAACAGTGTACCATCAGGATTCCAACTGCTGTAACTCCAGATGTGTTTGCTTTGATGAAAACTGCAGTGGTCGATGTTTGAAAATAAGGCCGAGGAACAAAATCCCCAGTCCTCAAAAAACGAATTTCAAGCAGATTTTTCTTTGAATAGTTTGGACTTTTTCAGATTTGGAATGTCACTTACATCTTTTTCCCCATGTGGTTATACAGCTTTAGGTTTCTTGAATACCTATAATCCTGCATGAGCAAATACTTTAGCAACTGTGGATGAAATAGCTCAGTTATTGTCTGCTTCTTTGATACTTCGTCAACTTTCCACCATCTTTCTTTCATTATTACTCTCTTTTCTTCGGCACTTTGCTTTGACTTACTGTTTGGTCAGGTTAAGGCAGCAAAACAACTTGGTTAGGTTCATGAAAAGATCACACACAGCCCAATGTGAGGAGATGGAGGTGGCGTTGGCTTTTTTGTGGTCCTAGAAATGTTAACATTGTAAATATCAATGGCTAAGAAATGTTTAGACAGCATATACAGTGTATAAGATCCTCTGTAGAAACTGTTTAGAAAAGAGAAGGCCGTTTCAGACTTAGCAGGTGATTGGATGAGGCATCTGTCTATCAAAGTCGCAAGTGAAATTCAACCTTCAATTCAATCCTCAAACTTTACAGAAAAGACTGAAGTAGGACAGAACACAAGACCTTAGAACATACCATGGGAGGTAGTGAGTGCAAGCAGTTTTCTATACATAACAAAAAACTAGAACATATCCTTATTGAGCAATAATGATTACCTGAGATTTTGCTCCACTTAATCCCCATTGGTTCTGAGTGGATGTGCAGAATGTCTACAGTTTATCACAGAAAAACAGTGTCTTCCTTTTTCAATTAAATTTAAAGGATGCTTTAATCTAAAGCAGAGGTTTTCAAAGAAGGAGGTGAGCATTCCCGAGGAGGCTCTACAGTTTCATGGCTCAGTGAATGGAAAAGAAGAAATATTATATCAGTTGTTGAATTAGTTATCAAAAGGAGATCACGTAGAATTGGGTTATTGTGTGAAATTTAGTGAAGGAGACAGTGCATAGATACGTTAGTTTGGAGTTTTAATGATTTTCCCAAAGAGACACAAAATAACCACAGATTCAAAACAACCACCGAGAAATGCAATTGAATTCAATTCATTTTTATTTATATAGCGCCAAATACAACAAATGTCATCTCAAGGCACTTAGATAGTAAGTCCAATTCAAGCCAATTGGAATTCAATTAATTAATAATAATCATAATTCATAAAATAATCCAATTCGTTCATATAGAGCCAATTCAACCACAAAGACAGGCACGAGTACCACAAAGTCCCACAAAACAGCAACAGTCACACACACGCACAAGGACACAAAGCAACCACAAACAGTCAAAACAACCACAAACAGTAAAAACAACCACAAGGCTCACAAAATGACCTCAAATACACACAAAACAACAATAAAGAATAAGAAACAACTACAAAGAGGTAAAACAACCACAAACAGTCAAAACAGTCACAAGGCCCACAAAATGACCTAAATGCACACAAACAACAATAAAGAATCAAAAACAACTACAAAGATGCACCGCAAGATTTAAACAGCCACTGAGACACTTACTAACAACACAGAAAAAAAAGAGACTCAAAATAATCATAAATAGTCTCAAAATAATCCCTTGAACAGACAAAAAAAAAAAAGACCCTCAAAGACCCGGGAAAAAAAAAGAAGAAACGAAGAAAGCCACAGAGGCAAAAACCCACTAAGAGACTCTAAATGACTGTATTTGAAAGGTGAGAAAGTGAGAAACAGAGCTATTTTTCAAAGCATTTGGTGTATTCTGAACAGAAGTCAGACAGTAATTTTAACAGGCTTATTCCTTGCTTTGTCTAAAGGAAGATGAGCAATCCCCGACTTGGAACCTGACTCAGCTAAATGTCACATATTAGTCTCACAACATCCTGAAGCAGCTCACAGAGGGATGAATGACTTAAGTCCGCCTGCATCAAATTTTTTCACGTGTTTTTTAAAAAAATAATTTTTTTATGGATGTTTACTAGATGAAATGTATTTTTTGTGCTTCAAGAGAAACTTTCAAACAGGCTGTGCAAAAAAAAAAAAAAAAAAAAAAAACGTGAAAGGGACATTGAATACATTTCATGGTCGTCTTCATGCCGTTACATATCAACCATTCACTCGCCAAAAGATAAAACTGACTGGAAGGAAGGGGAAGAGTTTATATTCCCCCCACTGACATGTTTGTATTTTTGTGTAAAAAGCACAAAGTGAAAGTCAAAGGAAAGCGTGTGTCTTTCACTCTCAATGGGATTTTCAGTTGAGTGCTCTCAGGTCTGTTTTATTCTGGCAGCATAAACAGTCTGTGTTGGAGCAACACAATAAAGGGAGATACGTGTAGGAGAGCATTACATCTGGCTGGCTCCCTTTCCTTCGCCGTTCTCAGGGGTCAGCCATCAGCCGTCAAAAGTAATTTGATGCTGGAGTTGGTGCCAAATTAAAATGCAACGCCAGCTGGCGAGGACTAACAGAACAGCTTTTAGCAGGACATTTCGAATACATTTCTACAACGTTCAGCTGAAGTGGAGACATACAAACTTCATCCAAGAGTGAGTTTATATGTCTGAATTGACGATTTGATGGGATATTTACCGTCATCTGTTTAAATGTGTCTTTTATCCAGGTGTCCTCCTTTAAAATGTCCATATGCTCTTCTTATTTCACAACAATCGACCGCATATTCTTCATACGGTGTGTTTCCTATGATCATATTTACTAAGTAAAGCGGAACATAAATCACTAAGTAAAGAAAAAAACTAGGGCTGTGACTCGATTAAAATTTTTAATCGCGTTAACTACAGGCTTTGAAATTAATTAATCGAAATTAATCGCATTTTAATCGCATTCACTTTATCCTTTAGAAAATTAACATTTTCAACAATATTTCAACAAACACAGAACATATCCCTATTTGAAATCTGAATGTAGCATGCATGAAAACACAGTATATAGAATCTTGGATGTTAAGCTGCGTTGGGCCCCCGTTAGCTTCCACGCTAGCTGCTACATGTTCCGAGACACATAATGGCTCGGCGGCCAGCAATCGGATAAACCAATGAAGTGAATCAATCCTGTGAAAGAATGAAAACAAGTGAATGAAACCTGCACTCACCCATTATGAAGTTAACTCTGCCAGCACCTCCATAACCTGCTCAGCCAACTCCTTGACGTCGGGTATGGTTGGTAACATTACAGCGGCTAGCATTAGCAACGAGGCTGCTAGGCTTGCTAAATCGGTAAGCATTAGGCTACTGAAGAAAGCTAGTCTTTTTAGCTACGTTATATTATCATCTTTCTTCTCGGCTATAACCTTTGTTTACGGCCACTGGCCCTAACCTGGCGCCCTAGCTGTCAAATCACCGGAAGTTTTCACCGGAAGTACTCGCGCACACACAAAAGCTCTCTCCAGACATATCTTTCTTTCATTCCGCCCAGATGAAATTTAATGCCGCATGAAATATTGGCTACACAACGAGCCCCTCGTCAGCCCTCATCATCAGTAAATTTCTGAGTGGGTGCGATCAGTCTTGCTTGACTTGCGTCCATCCGTCTGTATTTAAAAAAAAAAAAAAAAAAAAAAAAAAAATTATAGTGTGCGATTAAAATGCGTTATTTTTTTTAACGCGCTAATATGTGTGTAGTTAATTAATCGAAATTAACGCGCTAAAGTCCCAGCCCTAAAAAAAACATAAAAGGAGACATGTTCTATTAAAGCTGACACAGTTTCCTGAGGTCTTCATGAATTTCTGTCATGCTTTGGTCAAAATATTAAAATGTTAAAGTGCAACGCTTCCCTTTAAACCAAAGATTTTCGACACCATTTCAGTTGATTTCAAGGCGTTGCCCGAGCAACGGGACTCCACTCTATCCCTGTGTGCAACACTGCATGAAAAGAGGGATTTGCGGATGTATGTGGCCCCTTACATGTCCGCATACGTTGAGCCCCTGCATTTGCGGTGGTAAAAGTGAAAACTTGGCCCAAATTGTCGCAAATTGACCTGGCAACTGCTCCCCCATGCCCCCCTCCCCTCCCCTACTTAGGAGAGCCTTTAATATGTAAATGCCAGTGATCAGGTCAGGAGCTGCTACAGTCATTTTCAAGTGGGGTGGGGTGAGGTGAGGTGGGGGGTGGGCAGGCCTGTTTCTACACGTTCACTATCACCTCCAACTCCAGCCAAGTTTGTTGCTGTGTTGTCTTGAAAAAGAAGAGGTGCACGCTGTCTGCTGGTGACAGGTGATGCATATCTGTTTTTTTTCTCCCAAACACCTCTTTTGTAACCGCTTTTTGTGGGCAAAATTCAAGGATTCAAGGATTCAAAGGTTTATTGTCATGTGTGCAGTTAGAAACGTGTTTCCCTGAACAATGAAATTATTTTCTTTGTTGCCCGCACTTTATAATAATAAAGATAAGATAAAGATAAAATAAGCATGCAACAGCAATATTCTAAAAGGTTTCTTAAATAAAATAGAAATATAGAAATAAAAATATAGAAATCTGGCCTGTATACATAATGTGCAGTAGTGCACTTAGTGTTTTATTGTGCATGGCTTAATTCGGTGTCACAATGGTCACAATATCGCCGAGGTCTTTTCTTTGTCCTTGCAGAGCCCATTTTTGTGTCAAAACAGTGCAAATTGCCAGCTGTGGTCAGACAACATTAAATAGCAAAAGGACGGGAGGTTGTCTCGCGAGTATTCCGTGTAATGACGTATACGCATATGATTGGTGGAGCTTAACGGCTCGCATAAGCTCTCGTTCAATCACGTATGAGAAACATTGTGTCGTGCAGTGTAAACAAAAAGTTTAAGGAGCAGATCTGGCGGCAGAAAGGCAGACAGAGTCCCGTACTGTGAAAACTGCCCTGGTTTGTGGCTGGAAGACGACTAGCTTTCAACTCCCCAGCAACTCTCTGCGGGTCTACAGGTTTGTGTGTTTTTTTCTACTTGCACATGACCATTTGATTGTTTAATTTTAGTCTTGTTGACACTGTACAGCACTTGGGACAGTTCTCGCTGATTTTAAATGTGCTGTGTATTAAACTTACTTACTCACTTGCTTACAGGCAGATAAAATGAAAGTCCTGTTGAATGCTATGACCGGGATGTCTCGTATGGTGGCCAGCACTGTGGATACGGTCGTGGAGAGGGTTCTGGAGGGAATCGACCAGAGATTCGCTAGGTTGGAGGCAAGATGGCCGTCGAGAACGGACTGAAGTTACATTCCAGAGAAGTTGAAGAGCGCACCCCCAAGAGAAGGCGGATACAGAATCCGAAAACCGCGGTAAGAGTAGGTTATTGACTGTGGCTTTAGGCTAAATTCAACTTAATTGTGTCCATCACGTGAAAACCAGTGTGAGTTGCTTTATTTAAAAAAATGAATTTCGTGTTTTCAATTTATAGGAAGCAGTTCGCCGCCTGCATAACTCACCGTGGCATTATAATCCAGGTCAAGGGTAAGAATAAGTGAATGTTCTCCCAATATCTAGTTGAGTTGGACCCGATGTTACGTTACGTTAATGCAGTTTTTTTTATTAACCATAGGCCTGTTGTTTTTACAGGCTACTGTCACCTCACAATATGGATGTAACGAGTCGCTTGAAGGAGGCGGTGTCAAACAGTCCGAACTTCAGAGAGGCAGACGGGGACACTATCGAGGGTGAGCGGTGCTGACTTTTACCACGGCTCTGGCACTGACACTTTTAAGCACTGGTCATTTTATTCATTCCTCTTGTTTGTTTTTTTAGCTGACGGACCTGTGTGCTGTGCTACAGGCGCGTCTTGAAGCCAACCCGAAATACTCACAGTCTCACCACAGAAGAGTGAAAGAGAGTAAGAACATATACGCTGTCAATATGACTTTCGTTACTTTATTGACAAGTTGTCTATATGCTGTGCATGGATTATTTATTGGTTATTCCAACAGCTCCCAGAAGCCAGCTTCTGATCCAGGATGAGGACGTCTGACAACTCCTGCAGACCCTGCAGGGACCGGAGTAATGCGAAGAATGGGGATTCCAAACGGCGGCGTTTAGGCTTATTGTGTATATTGTAGGCTACAGCAGTGTTTGTATATAGTTTTCAATTCTTTATTATCAACATGGTTCTTATTACAATGTAAGCTATGTACATTGTGTGGTGTGGCAATAAAAGCGCTTTAAAAAAAAAAAAAAAAGTTTCCTTTTTCATTCTCAATAGATTCACGTCATTCATGCCTGCATTAGCCTAGTCATAGTGCAGCTTATAAGAATGACGTGAATATATGAAGTACACAAACATCCCAGGAATATTAGTAATCATAATCACAATTATTAATCATAATTGCTGAGTGATATGCCCATATAAAGTATGCATATATTAACCTTATTGGCCAATGGGCGGACAGCTTTACAGGAGCTTTTTTATGTAATCACGTGCCTTTTTCGTCCAATACCAGCGAGGCCAGTGAGAGGTCCAGGCACTCTCACAGCGGGGTGCTAATCGCTGGGCCATTAGCACCCCGCTGTGAGAGCCCGCCGCGAGTCGGGTTCGTTTCCGACGATTTTCTCGCTCAACAAACTTAAAGTTTGTCTGCCTGCAAGCGCCCAGGTGCGTCCGAAAATTAGGCAAATTCGCGGAAGTTCACTGCCGTCCACAGTGACACAAATCCCTCTTTTCGTGCAGTGCAAGCTCCAAGGTTCCATGCTTGCACACAATAAAGCACACGAGAGCTCACAGTAGCACACACAGCGCAGACTGCCACCCATAAAATTAGGGGGGAAATACTTGACTGGTAATTTTATTCTCCTTTCATTGCAGTCATGTTGTGAGTCTTGTCCTTAAAGCGATACAATGTAACTTCTCAAAAAGCCCACTATGGAGCTCCCCCTACAGGCTTGGAGGTAATGTACGGTTACACTGTCGTAAATACAACACCCTTTCGCTTTCACATTTGTTGACGAACCGGCGAGGAGTCAGAAGGTGCAAGCTATGTCGACCGAGAAGGTAAGAGTAATCAAATGTACCTGGGAGCGTGAGAGGGGTCTATTTGTTTTTGCGGTAGGTGTGCCAGAAAGCAAGTCGAAGTACTTCCGCTCAGCTACCGGGCCGCTCCCGGGCCGCTCCCGGGCCGCTCCCGGGCCGGTCCAGCAAAGTTACATAGCGCAGTTTTTCCAACTCAGACCCCCGAAGGGCATAGGAGACAGGCCAATCGTAATATTAAAACTCATTCTAGCCGCACAATTTTTTTCAAGCTGTTATTTTAAGGTAGAAATGTTACATAGTATTGCTTTAACTGGCCCAGGTTGGGAAAACAACACATCAAACACAAATGCACTATTCAACTGTTGCTCATATGAGCTCCTTTTAATAAAAGTTTGTTTTTCTAATGGCGGAGGGCAGTGGATTTGATGACAAATTGAAAATTGGAATTTCTAACTTTGGAATGTGAAAGAAAAATTCAAGAACGACAAGAACGAGTTTGATTTCCTCGCTGAGATATTCAACATTCCACGAAGTACAGATAGACCATTTATTAGCTCTTTTTTCCCCTAAAGTTTATGAACTAGCTTGTGAAAATTTGCTGAGAATAGCAAAAGCAAAATACAAGAGAAATAAAGTTTGAGTTTTCCAATTCCGAGGTACAGCGAATGCAGTGCGATTTTAACTCAAAGTTAGGAAGAGAAAAACACGAGGAGGCTGGCCATCACCACTCTGACCTGGAGACGTGACATAGAAATCTGAACCGCTCACTGAATGAGAGGGTTTCAAACCAAATAAAATGCCACGCTGGAGTTTTTCAGTCGGTTCTGACTTCAGACACCCACATACATGCTCTAAAGTACAACAAATTCCCCTTTAACAACCTTGAAACTACATTACAGACAATCTTCCCTCCACTGTTTTCCAGCTGCCGTGTTCTTTTTCTATATCTCAAACATCAAATCTGTGCTGCTTATTAAGGCCACAGAGCCTTCACTGTATTTTTTTTCCTGTGTGAGCCTGCGTCAACGTTGTATAAGTAACTCAGACGAGACTTACACAGTAGCCCTTGTCAGATCCTCAGGCTCCAGCTGAAGCTTTGGTGTCGCTCTGTTTATCCGTGTGATAAAATCACAAGCACAACAGAGGAAATGAAAGCCTTACAACAGCCTTGACAAAATGATCTGTTGTTGATATGTCCAGTGGGCCTCAGAAGATCCACATGACAGACACATTCCGAAGGGCTGCAAAGCCACGCTTCTGCATACAGTGAGTTTACAGATCTGTCAGTAGTCATGGTTGTGAGGGAATAATGGGTTTTTGCATTCCACCAGGGAGGCGTCTGACATTGAAAGTGCTGAGTTCAGTCGTGTTATCAGTTAAAGAGTAATGGCCTTCGGGTAGATTTCTAACTCCGACAGCTGAAAGTTTTCAAATGTTTGAACTTTGAAACATTTAATGGCTCCCAAATAGTTAAAAAAAAAAAAAACATTTAATGAACTGATTTAGTAAACTGCTCTACTATATGTCTTTACTTTCCCTCTGCAGTAACAACATGGCTCTTTGTGAAAGAAATAAAAACTGTAACCTATAAATATAAACCATCACTCGGTTACCTTGAAAAGAAACTCGGTGGAACATTTTGTGAGTTCTCAGAAAAACTCTTAAAATAAAAAAAAACATTATTTATGTCCGATGGACAAGTAAACACTTGTTCTTCTGGGCACAAATTTGTGAAAGCCCCCCCCCCCCCCCCCACACACACACACACACACACTCCTGCAACAGAAGAGCAAGTCTCCCACACTGCAAAGAAACACAAGACAACCACAAACCACACAATGCTGCTTGGAGTCAGTCTCAAACTGCAGATCGTGAAGATTAATTTTTTGTAGCTGTTTTGTCAGTCTTAATGGTTGCTTTGCATTTGTTTAAAGTCATTTAATCTTTGAGGCCCTTTGGTATATCATTTAGGTTGTGTGGTGTGTCTGTGTAGTTGTTTTTGTCATGGCCTAAGGTTTCTGATCTTAGTTCTTGTCAAGTCGTCCCGGTTTTGCTCAGTCTACTCTGGGTTTCCTTCCATTGTTTTTTCTAAAGCTCACGTTTTCTGTTCAGTCAGTATTTTATTCTTTAAAAATCTATATCTCTCGTGCACTGCCGTATGTTTAGCTTTGCTTCTCATTCTTTTTTTTTTATACCATTTCAGTTGCGGCATTATGTGATAATCCTCACTCGTATACGATGCCAGATTCTTGTAATTTATTCCAGTCTAGTTTGAGCTTTGTTTCCTGCGTCACCAGTCATTTTGGATTTCTCCTCTGGACGTTTATGTTCCCTGCCTGTGCTGAGTCTGTGTTTGTCCTGTAGATTTAAGCAGATCTCTGTTTCCTCAGATTCCACCTGCCTGTTGTCAGTGAGTCTGCATTTTGGTTCTCACCAAACTAAATCGCGAGCGTTCTGCATTTAGCTTTCAGCTTTGTTTCGGTCATTGCATTTCTTTTTGTGGTCCTTGGGTGTTTAATTGACTCATTTTGCCCTCTTTGGGTCATTATTCAAGCACAAATCAGGGGTCCCTTGACCACATCTGACCCAGGGCCTGTGCCTACAAGGTGTGTACAATTATCCATTAAAGGGATAGTTCGCCTCTTTTGACATGAAGCTGTATGACATCCCATACTAGTGATCCCTTCGTATCACTGCACGCTGCCGACAGCCGCGCCTGTTTCAAGATGTAGACCGTGCAGACCGAAGTGCAGTAAACAACGTGAAACAGGCGCGGCAGCGCGCAGTGATACGAAGGGAGAGAAAATAGCGCCAAGCGATTGTGAGGTCTGACTTTTTCTTGGACAATGATTTTGTGATGCAAATATATTACTCTTCTGAACGCATATTGTTTTGAGAAGCAAAACGCTTTATTTTTGTAACCCCAGCCAACTAGCCGGACTAGTTTCGTCAACACCAAAACGAGGCCGGAACTCGGCTCACAGGGTATTGCTAGTATGGCATGTCATACAGTTTCATGTCAAAAGAGGCGAACTATCCCTTTAAGGTAGGGTGTAAGGAGCTCTTTGTTTGATTGAGACTTTGCAGGTTCGATCACAAATTAAGTGAATTCCTTGTCTACCAACTGCTTGTATTGATTGTCATGAAAGCACACTGATCTCCTTCACTGATGCCTCTGCTGCAGCTCTCTTCTTTGTTTTCACTGCGCTGTTAGCCTGAAATATCTCTGATCAGCTTGTCAGTTCAACAGTCTATTCAAAAGTCTTGATTCACCCCTCATTTCTTGATATTTTACTTTCAAGCAATAAGACTCTTCTTTTAATCTTTTAAATGGTCTTGAGCAATAGTTCTCCGGGCTTTTTTCTTTGGACATTGGCTGCTTTTTCCCTCATTTTCAGTCTGAGGAATGTGTTTTTGGTTCGATTGTTTGTTAAGCCCCCTTAACACTGAGTTGTGATTAGTTCCCATTTCTTTAGTTGGATCTATAAAGAATGCCAAAGATAACACAGTTTGACAGACATAAAGTCGTATTTGTGCACCAACAAGGTGAATCCCAAAGAGCTATTAGCTGAAAACTTCTCGCAGCAGGTCCTTGAGAAATTGCGGAAACAGATGAACAGTATCTGAAAATAATTTCCTTAAGAAACAGGAAAAACATCCAGCAAAGACCTGACACAGGACCTGAGAGTTCATGTGGACCTTCAGTTGATCCATCAGATCAGTGGCAACAGGTCTTATGGAGGGATGGATCCTCCCCAGAGCCCAGACCTCAACATTACTGAAGCAGTGTGGGATCATCCTGACAGAGAACGGAACAAAAGGCAGCCGACATCCAAAGAAGAGCTTTGGGATGTCCTTCAAGAAGCCTGGAGAACTATTCCTGAAGACTACTTAAAGAAATGACAGAAAGCTCGTCTAAGAGGGTTCAGGCTGTGTTGGAGAATAAAGGTGCTCATCCTAAATACTGACTTCAAAGCTTGTTAGAATAGGACAAACTCTGTTTTTGCCTTATATATTGCATTTCTATTTCTATTTCTAAATGTTTAAATAAATCGATGCCCATGTTTCCAGTTTTTTTTTTGGCAATACATAAAGAAATGATGGAAGACTTTTGCACAATATTGTGTAACTAGTGATCATACCACTTTGTAAGAATAGACACAGTGGAAAAATATTACTGTGTGGTTTTTGATATTATTTACACTGTATGTTCATGGCAAGGACCTTAATTATGGTTAATTTCAGTTGCCTATGTATACAGTTATGTACTACATGCCATCCCTCTGCATGATATTCGGTAAAGCAACATATACTGTTTTAAAAATCATAATTTCCTGTGTAAATATATCCTGTCCTGTATTGATCCTCTCACCAGTGATTAACTAGCACAGTAACAGTTGAACATTTTTGTTCCAATTGCTTCTGCCGTGAAACTGAATTGATCGGCTTCTATAAACAATGGAGTGGATGGCTTGGAGCCATAGCTTAGAAAAACTGCACCAAAGGGAGACAAGAAGTAAGAGATGGTGTGAAGAAAGGGGGACCATGTTGAGCAGGTAAGTATAGGCTCTTAAAAGAAGTGATGAGATGAGTAAAAATATGCAAAACGGTGTTAGAGGACTGCGAAGTAGACGACGTGGAGGCCATCTGGGCTCAGTTCATCCGTCATCTCATCATCTGCCTTCAGCTCGCGGGTTCTGCCCTCCACTTGGCAGAGCTTCCTGCTGCACAGCTGGCTTCATGGTCTCTCTCTGTCCCCCTCTCAATCACGTGTGTACGCTTTTATGTGCCTGCCTGTAATGTGAGCTTGTTTACCTCGGTTAGGAATATTTGTCATTTTAGTGATTAATTAGTGAAATAAAATATATAATAGATATAGCGGTTTCTTATGTGTTATCAGATAGTACTTCTATGTAATATTAAAAAAGAAAAACATTTTGTATCTTATCTCCGACCTACACAGAAGCTGTGTTTGTGTAGGTGTGTGTTTGTGTTCGCCTGGGGCAGCACTGCGGGGAAGGTGTAATGCTCCCTCGCAGTGGTAAGTGACTGTTTTTGTAAAAAGGTGTTTCACATTGGAACCTACACACATCAGGTTAACGGGGTGCGTCCACACGGCCTAACCTGCCTGTGTTGTCCCTCATGAATCTGAGCGCACTCATCTCTGACGAGTTACCTGCTCGGAAAAAGACTGCACAAACTAACCAACTCTTTACCTGCTTCAACAATTAAAGAGTAGCATTTCAGAGCAAAATAAGAGTGAATCGATACCTCGTCCACCTGAGAGTTCAACTTTAATATGGATTATTTAATATTGTTAATATGAAATTTTCCCGATAGTATTTCAGATATATCGTAAATAATGGTCCACCACACATTACAGGATAGTCTTGTCCTGCTACACAGAGAAAATCCTTGAGCTATGCTCAACCAACTACTAAATTATGTGATTTTTCCATATTAATATTTTGGAATGATAGAAAACTAAAGCAGAAGATAATTGGAAAGATGTGGTCAACACAAGTTATCTACTCTTCAGCAAGAACTGGAGTTCTGACTGTCGCCTGTCAGAATTTATTAACAGTGGCTAGCTAATGTTAGCCTTAAGGCCCAGAGTTGGTTAGCAACTGCCCTGCACAGCTACTCCGAAATGGCGAGTGTCACTACTCGATGTGAGTCGCTGCCCGATACGAGATTAACACATACGCCACGGCGAACTGACCCAACCTTTCCTTTTATAAATGTACAAAACCAAGGCTGTGTATGAATTATACACTCTTTTCCCATATGGTGACTCAGCCATTTTCTAGTGCCGTTTAAAATCTTAACAGAAACTTTTAATTCACTATGTAATGCACTGCAAATTTGTCACGTGCTACAAGAAAACTGGTGTAAAAACAAACATCAGTTGAAACAGGCCTTAATGCTTTGCAGCCTGGAGCCAGGATCTCTCAGAGTGTGCTACCGCTACACAGGGGGGCTAACGTTAGCATCCTGTTTTTGTGATTTTCTTACCCATTGATACTTTCTCAGATTTCTAATCCAGGAAGAAGTTAGTCTCTTTAAGACACAGGACTTAAGACATTATTTGTAACGCATGTACAGGAACAATGTTTGAAATTTAAGTTGCTGAGTTTACACAGTAAACATTTTGGCGGTAACTTGCATAGCTCAATTTGAAAACATTTGTGCTATGGCTCTAAAAACAGTTTTAGCTGTCATGTTTTGACATATCTAATTGCATTTTTTGGATCTTATTCATGTCATTAGTTAATTGAAGATTGTTATGAACAGCAGCAGGCAATGCTTGTTTACATGGATTCAGTATGATAACAAAAAAATATGGATGGCCTAACATTTGCATGATAAAGTTTATGTCAGTTCAAGATAAATTTTGCTGTTGTTCCCCTTCAATTAGGTGTCTACATATCCTGCCAGCATTTGTATATGCAACAGGCTACGTAACTGAATATTCAAAACATAACTATCAGCTGCTTTTAAGCAGTCCACAATACATCAGAAGCTGATTACTACCTACCCCAAGTGTGTCCTCTATATAGTGAACCCTATACAGTGAGGGAGACAGGCCTAGATGCTTATTTGACTACCAATATACATTTCTCATACATTTGATCTCCAAAATCAACTGTAACGGGGATCATTCTTTTCAGATTTTTACAAATTTTTGCCAGACATAAAAACGAGATGTTGGACTCAATGCTGGTTACTACAGCTTCCTACGGACTTGAGCCACAGCTGAGCTGCCAGTCTGGATACTCTTATCTGTTAACATAGAAGCCAAACTGAAAACCCTCATTTTCCACACACGCAACACTCCCAGGATGAGAAATTTATATAAGAATAGAAGTCCAGTTGCCTTTTATTCAAACATGTGAGATCAACTCTGATCACTTTGAAAAGACAGTAGAGTTGCTATTAGGAGGAAATAGTGTTTATGGCTTCTCCTTACTGGTCCCAATTCCTCCACTTGGCCACATGACTTGACCATAATGCTTTGTTTTGCAGGGTTGTTGGGTTTTTTGGGAATTAAACAGAAGTGGTGATTTAGTCAAATGGCCTCCAAAGCCCTGTAATAAGGGCTAAATGACCACTGCTCCTCGATTTTCTACAGAAACAGAGAACCTTATCGCTGCAAAATAGAGGAGAAGAGCCAAGGGAAGGAATTGGTCCTAACTAAACATAGTTTCTTCCTTAATGCTGTAAAAAAGATTCCATTAAGCTCCTGTTACTTAATGCGGCACGAGTCAAGCTGAACCGACAGCCTGCATCAGCAGCCCGTTTTCATGTTTGAACATGAACAGAAGCACATTCATCTTTGATGATTATTTTTTTACTGTATTGATCTTCTCATGTCCGAACAGTTAATGCGTCATTTGCTCGTCCCAGTTGTGAAAACGTCAGGACCTGGAAATCAAAGAGTTCTCCAGTGTTACTTCAACCGATGCTCTTCCCATTAAAATAATTAGTACAAAAAGTCAATTCCGTCTCACTGCAGGCAATTTTCCTCTCCAGCGTGATCAAAGATGCACATAGGACGTCACGGACACAACGGAAGCAGACTGACACCCCGACTCAAAAAAATTACAGAACAATAATTTGATTATGATATGGTCTATTATCCAATAGAGTAAGTGTTTTTATGAATTTGTGTGTGGCAGCAGGCTAACAATTGGTGTGTGGATGAGTCTTTCAAAGCAAGGATTAAAAAAGAGAATGTGTGTCTGTATGGATGGTGCGAGAAGTGTGGGTGAGTGTGTTGCTTTCCATGGGGGATATAGCCAGTGGATCGCTCGCAGCATCTCTAGCCCCACTGTCCCTGCAGTACGTGTGTGCGGTGCTCAGTAGATTGGGCTCATTAGCGGTAGCAGAGTACTGTAACACATGGCCTGGGGCACACACAGACACACAGCGCACTCGCTTTCCCTCTATACCCACCTCACCAAACACACACACACACACAGTCACACTCCAGACATGCATACTAATGCCTTCAGATTGTAAACACAGCAAGCCTCATTTATAAAAGATTCAGGCTTTACAAAACATTCCAAGGAAGAGATGAACTGATGAAAAATTGATGTCGGTGCCGAAATCAGCTGTTTGCAAAAATTATCTCCAGTGTTGTTACAAATGCGTCTTTACTAACAAGTAAGTAGGTGGCATGTGGTCCCCACACAGCAGCTCACACAGCACTAGATGGTTAATAGAAAATGTTTAAATTAATGGAAATGGGTTGGACCACCCCCAGGGAAGTTGTTAATGATGACAGTGTTTCATCCACTGCCTCCTGCTGCTTACATTTACATCTAGTCCAGATTTAATATTTGAGACAGCAAGGGAGGCTTATACCTTAACCCCCATGCAAAAATAACAAAAACAAACAAAAAAAAGAAATCGCTTTCTTAGACAGTTGTTTTGTGTAAGGTCATATTAAAATTTACTGTATTGTAACGTATAGCTTTCCAACCCAAATCGTTTTTTTTTTTTTTAATCTCTAACCCAAACCACTTACATTTAACTCCTAACTGTAAACATTTGTCACAACACAGAAGTACAGCAAATGTAGAAAAGCTAAAAAGGACCAACGATAAGATTGCACCCTTTAACTCCACCCACCAACCACTAACACGTGCTTTTGTCCCAAGCAGCCTGGAGATACTTTAGCTTCCAGCATTTTATGGCTTATGAAACTATGGTATTTGGACATTTTCATGTGAGACCGGGCTATTTAACCATGCATCTACGAAGGATTTTATCTGCCTTCTGAACCGTAATCCCTACATCCTGCTGAAAATGTTGTCATGCACAACGAATAGTGAATGCAGCTGACGTCTCCAACCTAAAAGTAAGTGTTACACAGCTGAGTGTGTGAGCACAGGCTGGCGCCTGATTATCAAGTGGTCACCTGTCATAACAGATGTTTCAGTAAATTAGAGCCGCTACACCTCTGAGGGCTTAATAGCAACTGTGTTTGCAATAACCTTCAAACATCAGAAATCCTAAAAATGAACAATCCTCCCTGAAGAGCTACAGAAGCCTCCAGTAACTTTCGTTCATCCATTTCTTAGATTTGACTCGATTTTCAGTAAAACGCGCGCTCCCACTGGCTCTGGCTCTCTGACATTCAACAATCACCCAGACGTCTTTGACCTTAACCGTGCTTTCAGAAACAGCCGCATGAGAAAAGACCAGAGAATCATCCAGCACTGGCCAAAGCTTCCTCGACTGTACGTTTCAGGGCAAAAAACATTTATTTATAGCTTGTTATGTGGCTGTTATTGAAAGTCACATACTGCGTTGACTTAATGCAGTATCATGTCAAGGGATGCTGCTCTGGCTACTCATTCTAATGTGGACTTCACAAACATTTCTCTCTGCCAAACAACAAATAACACGACACATTGAAGAAGCACAATAAACCTCTGCAGATATGCAGTCAACATAAATAAATTGGAGTGTTCCAGGACAGAGTGTGGGTATTTGTCTTACCTTAAGGCTGAGCCTCTGGCTTTGCTCTTGTCGGACACCTGTCAGACACAAACAAACATCAAAAGATAGATTCAGGTATCCAGTTCCAAGCAGGAGGACAACATTGTCATTCCTTGTTTTCTGTCTGACATGGATTCCATTATCAACAGTGAGGATGAGTGTGATCCTTCAGTGGCTTGTTTCAAAACAGTTGTATTGATAGTGATTGACTTATTCATTAGATTAGATTCATTCAGATTAGATTACAGCTGGCTCTGTTTAAATAAAGAATCAACTAGATTAACACAGCACTGTCAGCGTTTATAATCTACAAAACAGCTTTTAATATTATAATTATTTTATTTTATCTTCTCTTTTCTTTGATCTCTTTTAAGGGGGGTTGTGTGCAGTAATTGTGAGTAGTCTGGGAAAAAAAAGAAGGAAAAAAAGAAAAGAAATCCAACAAGCTTTTTGCAATTCACACATGCACAGAGGGTGGCTCGGCCCAGCATCACTGTGTGCTTCCACACATTAAGCCACTGTCACAGAATCAGCTGAGTGACGACAGCACGTTGGTTAGAGTAACAAGTTCAGCAGTGGCAGTTTGCACGTACAGACACGACTCGTTTTGCCTCTCAGATGTGAACTTGGATGAACTTGGACCCTTTCAAGGCGCACCAGCGTCTGGAAAAGCCTACCTGATCCATCTGCAGAAGACGGCAGTCAAACTTCTCTCAACTATCAGACTTTTTTGTAGCTGAAATATGTCTTTGTTGCCATGCCTCACTGACTGCACAGTGGCTGCTGCTGCTGAATGTTCCTTGGGGGAGTCAGTCAGGAGTTGTGTCAGATTTGTTGGATCACCTCTCGATACTTCTTTAACAAAGATTTAAACGACGGTAAGTGTTTGTGCTTGTCCAGGCTTTTCACTCATTCTTACTGTCGGTATTTTGGGATTAAACGGGCGAAATTGGGAGTCACACTTACCCGTTGGAGGATGCAATGATGCACAGCAACGTGTGCAGAATTTGGCTGAGAATACACAAAGTAAACAACTGTGTGATGCAAAAGTGACTTGGCTTTAAAACCTGTCTCTTAAATTTGCCCAGTTAGACATTTTTAGATTGTAAAAATGTACTCTTCTGGTGGCCCTGTTCTCAGTCAGAGTTTTTTTTTTCCGGTTCTTTGAACTGAGAGCACTCTGGCCACTGTCTACTACGGTTGTCAAAAACAAGCAATAGTCAGATACTAATCAATGCTAAAATTTAGTACTGAATTAGATATTAACTTGCAATGGCATCTGTACCAATTATGCTGCTTCTGCTGACAGACAACTTCTTCTACAGCTCCGCTGCAGACAGACACACAGCACAGAGCTGCTGTCACATTTCATGAACATTTCTGGAGACAGTGCCACAGCATTTCAGAGCGGCACACCCGGGCAACTTCAAAAAATGACCCAAGATTTTGTTTCTTTCTTTCTTTTTTTTGGAATTATCGTCATATTTCTTATGAAACACCAGGAGGGAGGGAGAATCTAGGTGTTAGGGTGTGTGGGTATCTTGTGTGAGTGAGAGACCACGAAAAATGATAGCAGCCTGTCTCACAGTCATAACAACGCAGGTGGGAACAATTGAAACTGCGCAGCGCCTCATCTACCCGTGTTGGTCCAGCTTGTAGTCCTCTCGCTTCGCTCAACACTTTGAGCAATCGGCTCATTTTTCAGAGAGATGAGTATTCAGAGCTTCCTGTGACGTGACAGTCCCGAGTTCATAATGACAACACGATGTGGAAACAACGGGCAGAGATCTCCCCCCCGACATGAAATGGTCACGCAGTTCATAACGTAAAGATGTGGCCCAACATTTGCAGGGATAAGTAGTTTGCTGACTCGACATTAAACTTTAAACATAAGACCCTTGTGAAGGCAACAAAAGCATGATGCATAAACCACACTGGTGCCCTGCGGGAGGTCTGCCAGCAGCCTGTTAACAAACCCTCATGAAGACTCTTGGTGTAAACGAAACGCTGCTATTTACTATGTTTAATTATAATCACCACAAAAAGTGCGCTCAGCTCATTTGAAGTGTCTGTGATGTGCGAGCCAAATAATTCGACTCAACATAAACACAACAGCACAAATGAATGTTTATTTCATCTGGAAAACAACATTGATTCGCGCTTTGGTAATGAACAGACAGTTCTAAAGATGCGACCTTTTGTTTTAAAGGATGAGATTGATACCAAGGACACTTTTTGAAAATCTTTTGGAGCTCCCGTGTTTCAAAAACAAACAGTACAACTGCACGCTTTTTCTCCTTAACTACTACTTTACTCTGTGACCTTTTCCCTTTAAAATGAAACAGGGGTTTGGTCGTTCCTGTAACTTGTCTGTTCATGAACAATTACTGAAGCCAGGGTGATGCACTCAAGAGGAAAAAAGTGTTGCATTATTTAAACTTTGCATCAGAGTTTATCGACGGAGTGCTGCTCTCTGAACTGCTTCTTCTAATTTCAGTGGAAAAAGTTATCCTAGAGCTTTTTAATAAAAACATTAAGCGCCCCTTAATTGGTCATCTTTCCTCTATGGTATTATAGATTATAGATGGTATTATATACTCAAGTATACCTTGGTATTGGTATCAATGGAGACAACCCTACTGTGTACTGCAGGTGAGACACTGACAGCTCAAAAGTACCTCACACGAGACCAATGTTAATGTTTAATGTTTGCAGCAAGGCAGCAGGAAAATGCAGGTGATACTCTCTCTGATATACTGGCAATACATACACGTAAAAATCTATTTTTTTTATTTTTCAGATGTACACACAACATACCCCACACACACTTCAATCCTTGTATTGTGTCATGTGTTTCGGATTGTGTACATTTTGAAAAAGCCACGTTGTGATAAGCGATGAAATTAAGACAGAAGGGAATGGTCATTTGGAGAATTAAGTCATGACATCAAAAAACTTGTTTAGAGAGACATGTCCCACTTTTTTCAAGGAAGAAACGTATCTGTATGTAGAAAATATATATATATTTGCTCTTTTGGTTCACTACAAACTGTCTGAATGACAATATTTCTTCTTTAAAGACTTCCTTCTGCCTCCTCATTCCTCTGACCCTCTCTTCTCTGTTCTCAGTCAGTCCTCTTCCTCCCTCCTTTCTTCAATCAAAAACTTCTTTTGTCCCCCCTTCCCTTGTTTCCACTCCTTCCTCTCCGGTTTTCACCCCAGCCCCGGTTCATACCTTTATTCCTATTCAACATTTCCACTTTTGAGCAAAAGAAAAGGGTGATTGCATTTGGAAGTGAGCCCCCCCTCCCCATATCTATTTCCCTCCCTCTGTTACCTCCCAGTCAATTTTGCACATGGCTACATCAATTACAAAAGCAAAACAAAAATAGCAAACTCAATTTCCACAAATATCAGCCTGTAATTTCTCTCCAAGCGCTGTAACCCAGCAATTAAAATGAATTACTCAAACAACAGCAGGACATTTTCTCTTTCCTGGCTTGTTGTTTCTCCCCCTCCCTAAAAATAAGGTGATTAACTGAGCCAGTGAAGTTTCTGATAGATCGATGCAGAGCTGCAGGCTAGAACAACAAACCTCCTCAGATCTTTGGCTTTTGGAGACTTGCAGGGCTCACAGAGAGGATCTATGTGTGAATATATTTAGCCAGCCGGTGGCTTTACTTGGATTTAAGTAAAGAGCAACCCAGCCAGCATTTATTCACACAATCTCTGCTGTTAAAACAGGGCGGTAAGTGTTGTTCCTGACAAAGAGGACAAGCTTGTTCAGAAACAATTCAAACCTTGAAGCTTTCAGCGACGTATGCGATATTATTTCTAAAATCTCCATATCACTCTTTTTTTTTTTTTTTTTGCTGGTGCCAGACATCACAATGTTTCAAAGAACAGGCTTAAAAAAAAAAAGCCTAAAACATGCCCACACAGTCTTAAACAGAAATCAAATATTGAATTCTTTGCTTCCCTTTACGGTTTCATTTTACTTTGTGCGAGATACTTTACAAAGCATTTCTAATACCTGAACTCTGGGTTTAAAATTCTGTGTTTCTGATGCAACTCTTGCTCGGAGGTTGCATTGCTGAAACCACGGCAGCTGCTGAATCTTCGGAGAGACTCTCAGCTCCATATTTAAACATCTTTTGACTGGCTGCAAGTTGGATTTGACACAGTTAATCCACGGAAGTCTTCTATATTCCCAAAGACTTTCTGACTGTGTTCAGAACTATTATTAGCCTTTAAACTGTCCCATCACACATTCGATCATCCGCGCCTGCTTCCTGAGTTAGTTTGACACGTGTAATACCAGCCATTAACAGGAGGTAACAGACAAAATGAACAAATCATTTCTTTCCCACATGCCAACAAAGATCTGAGATTTCTCTATTTACTCACCTGCCTTTAAGCTCAGACAGTTGCTTTAACCTCTTCCATTTAGCCAGTAACCTTTTAAACTCACAGTTCCCTGACTTTCTGAACCTCACACACTCTTGGCTATAGTTTGTGGCAGCTGCCGAGTTTACTTTGACCCTGTGCATCTTATCTCATTCAAGCTTTATTTGTTGCCTCTGTGCTTAACTTTTTTTTTCCAGATGGGCACATTCTTCTGCTGAAAAGTCTACACAAACTGCTGTACTGTGAATAAGAGCATTTGTGTAGATCATACACAGCTCATATGACTGGACATAATATGAGCCCTGAGATGCAACACCTCTCATTAGCCAAAGAATAAACAAAAATGACGAGATAGATATACGACAACATAGCAGTTTCATCACAATACATGTTTATACAGACAGGAAATCTTAAAAATAAGCTGCAATGTTCAAAAATCCAAGTTGAGGCTTTTTTTCAATAAAATTGTCGCCTATGTTCTTGTCTTTTCTACATATATCCACTCATCATCTTTTCAGATTTCCTTTATTCATAAAACCTTTTGCACATTTAAACCAATAAAACTTCAATTTGAGGTGGGTCAATAACTCCCCTGCTTTATATGGTTGGAGGGAAGCTGAAACTGAGCCGGTTAAAGGCCGTCCTTGCTCGTTATATTATTGAGAAATATTGTCAGCAGAGGTGACACACTTAAAGGAAATTAGATTTTATTCAGGATTTAACTGTAATGTACTCCACCCCCTCATAAAACAACTTTTGAATTAAATAATCCATCTATAATAAACAGTTCCTTTTGTTTTTTCAACACACAGTAATGCGTCACGACCACCACAAGGTGGTGCTAAAGCACCGAGCTGTTTGAAACAACAGAAGAACGCTTGACTATCAAGAAGCTCCGGTCCCGTCCGGTACAACTCGTGAGGCGCAGTGAGCTTAAATGCTAATGGTGTAAAAATAAGAGAAATATCCAAATCCAAAGACCACAGCCGTCAAAACACCTCAGTCTGAAACTCTTCAAAAGCTATAAATAAAAATGAGGTCTAGACCAAACTCTGCCGATAAAGCTAGCATACGATAATTATGCTACGACTGTGCCATTTGAGAGTGACGCACCCAACACGTAATTTTCACTAATGCATGAAACATTTTCATCATGACACTGACAGCAAATTAAACTGTGTTATGAAAAGTGTGAAGGGCTGCGTGCTAATGCTACATGTACGACTTTTTATTTTTGCATCGTTGTCTTTTGGTGAATTACCACCAAAAACTGATGAGTGGAAGAGAATCTCACCAGAAGATCAACTATGTACTATGTGGCCTGTTTTTGAATGCCTTCATTAGCATATACAGTACAGACACTAAAAGCAGAGTCACGGTAAAATACAGAAAACATAGATGTTATTAACATAGATGTTTGCAACAGAAATGTGTGTCATTTATCTTGCAGCGGGCAAAAAAATGTGCAATGAGAGATGTGAATTTCTGTTTAAAATGCACACAGTGTGCCAGGAAACATTTGCCGTTCCTCATCTTTTCGTCTGTGAGCGTTGGCTACTGACTGATCACATTTTCTGTTCCCCTCACATTACGATGTAGGGAAATGATAAATGTTCAAAAAGAAAAAATGGCTAAACTGGTCAAAATCGCTGGAAGATATGCTAAAAGAAACAAAATGATTTACTGCAGAGCAGACACTTCGTAAGTGTCTGAGTTTGATTTATAAGGTAGCTTGTTTCTGTGACAAAAGCTCAAATTTACTTTGTCAGCTGAAAATCCATTCACCCGTTCCAGCCTCAGGATCATGGTGTTTGTGCATGCTGGTTGATGCCTGAAGACACTAGAGCTGCCGGTAATGATAATTATAACACTGTGGATAATCCAATAATGTCCGTTGAAAATGAGTGTAGAAAGCAAATTCAGTTAAGTTTGTGTTGATCAGTTGGACTTTTTATCATCAGCCGCTGTAATTTATCATGGTTAGGTGTGTGCAGCACTCACTGCCACACAGCTTCCTGAGGCAAACCCCTTAAAGCTTCACAGCCAAAACAGACTTCCTGTGAGGCATGTTCCTCAGGTGAATGTTACATGTCACGTAACGCTACACATACCTCTACATGTATGAGAACTCCCTGGAGAACCTGTCTGTAGTTTTGCTGCTCTGCATGACAGACTCGACCACATTCACCTTCAGCTGCAACCACGCTTTTATATAAAACCAGAACCTTTAAGCCTGACTTTGCTCTGACCGAGGTGATCTGTCATCACAAGCTTGCAGAGAAATACAGGGAGATAGAGACAAAGGACGGTCCTGCAGTGGTAATTGGGTTGCTGTTTTTCTGTCAGCTTCTAAAGTCATTAGGCACATATCTCTCTCTTTTTTCTACCACCGCTTTCCCCTCCACCTTTTCCCGCTCTGCTTCATCTCTCTCTCTTCTCTGCTCTTTCTTTCAATTCCCTCCTCTCCTCCGTCTCTTTTGCTCTTCGGCAAAAACATATTCATCATACTCCTCTGCTGCCCTCGCAGCGTAGTGCCACAGCATACTAATGACAGTGTGCATCTGTGTGTGTATCTGTGAGACGCTGACAGCGTGTGTTCACGTTTCTGTGTTTGCTGGCATAAATGCTTGCGACTATAGGTTTACATTGGCACACAGTATGTGTGTGTCGGTGTATATGGGTGCATGTGTGTAATACATGCAAGGCTGTGTGTTTGATTATGAACGTGTGAGGGTTTTGTGTTTTACTGGAGGCTATAAAAGCTTGATAACACACCATGCACTCATTTGCCATAAGCCTGTTAACAGCATGCACAGATAAATGCCACTGAATTCATCTCGGCCTCTCTTTGCCTCCATCTCCATCTCTCTCGGCCCTCTTGTTTTCTTTCCTTCTTTCTTCCTCTTTATCTTTGCTTCCTGTCTGTGTTGTTATCAATCTGTCTCCTCTGTTTTTTGGCTTTCTCTCTCCGTCTCTGTCGCACTAACTTAAACTTACTCGCTTTTTTTCTGCCTTTCACACTTCACTCTCCGTTTATTTAAATCAGTCCCTGTGTCGGTCTTGCTCAGAAACCCACGACAGGATAAAAATACACAGAGCGAGACGTGTGGTGAAGATTTTAAAGAAGAGTTGAACAGATTGGAATATATACTTTGTGTTTTTTGCAAAAGACGGATTGAAGTAGAAAATACTCTCTCCTGTCCTATGGCGTACAGTATGCCAATAAGTTTTATGTTCTCCTATCCAATATCTCAATTTCTCTTGATCTGAAATCATATCTCTGTTAACTCACCTTGAATACAAGGATGTCAGCAAGGGCATTTACCAGACGCTGTCATCACAAGGCACACACACCCATAGCTTTTACACAACACATTACAGAGCAGAAGTCTTAAGCCACACCTTTTTTTCTGAGAAAACTGGAAAAGGTTACGTCGTAATTTACTGAAATGTGTGCAAATAAATGGAAATACAATAAGTAATGCAGAGTTTGAACGATTCTAACAAGCTTGGGTGTCCATATTTGCTCGGAGCACCTTTATTCTCCAACACAGCCTGAACCCTCTTAGACGAGCTTTCTGTCATTTCTTTAAGGAGTCTTCAGGAATAGTTCTCCAGGCTTCTTGAAGGACATCCCAAAGCTCTTCTTTGGATGTCGGCTGCCTTTTGTTCCGTTTTTATCAAGATGATCCCACACTGCTTCAGTAATGTTGAGGTCCGGGCTCTGGGGAGGATTCATCCCTCCATAAGAACTGTTGCCACTGATTTTCAGCCCACTTCTTGTGTCATTTGGCACAGCTCAGCTTTTTCTCCCTGCTTCCCTTCCTTAAGAACGGCTTCTTGACAGCCACCCTTCCATGGAGACCATTTCTGATGAGGCTTGGGCCAACAGTGGATGGATCAACTGAAGGTCCTTTTTTTTTTTTTACTTCACTTTTAGATACTGTTCATCTACTGTAGAAAGGTTTTTAAGCCTCACTTTTTTTTTTTTGTCCTCCACTTGTCGAGTTTCCTCAAATCTTTTAAGAACACACTGCACATCATGCTGAGATATGCCAAGTTTCCAGCTAATAGCTCTTCAGGAATCACCATGTTGGTGAAAAAAAATACTATTTTATGTCTGTCAAACTGTTTTGACATTATTCACAGATACAACTAAAGAAATGGGAACAAATGTTGTGTCTTTGTGACACAAAGTGACAAAAGATCTTATTTTTAATTGGTTCTTCGGTAAGTTTTCCATTATGTGTTGACACAAGACTGACTCATACCTTGATTTAGGTTCTTTTTTTTATGCTTGACTGATTCATAGGTCAGAGTTAAGTAGGTTAACAAAAAAACACTCCTATGAAAATGGTCAGGTACAAGGACTGGACTGAAACTGAGTGAAAAAGCTGCCAATGGTCAAAGGAAAACTCTGAAAAACTGAAAAACGTTCAGAGAGCCTGGAGAACTATTGCTCAAGATACCTTTAAAAGTCTGGCTGCTTGGAAGAAAATATAAAGAAATGAGTCATTTTAACGAGGATCCGCTTAACAATGTGTCAAACACACATAGCAGTCTAAGGAATAAAATTCATGGATAAGATGTTTGCAAATCGTAAAAACTACATTCAGGAGACTAGTTAAAACTAAAATTGAAGGTGTCTTAGAGACGTGTCAGCAGCAACATGCTGGCAGAACAGCCCTTGGTTATATAAGTGTAAGGTTCAGTCTCTACTAAAGGGTTGATCACCATTATTGGAAAATAACATCCCATGTTTGATGGTGAATCATTTATTGATAAACAAATACATCTAAAATCATATCTCAGGGTGGAGGACTCCAATAAGTGTCTTGATCTTTTTAGAGAGAGCGTAAAGCAGTTAATTGCATTGTTGTACGATTATTCACAAGTGAGGTTTGGTGAAAACCAAACACAGCATATCAGCATATGGTGGAGGGCTTATGATTTGGGCACAGCCACAGGATCTGGACACCTTGCAGTTATTGAGTCCACCACAAACTCCTCTGTATACCAAAGTATTCTATAGACAAATGTGAGGCCATCTGTCTGACAGCTAAAGCTTGGCTGAAACTGGGTCATCAACAGGACAATGATCCCAAACACAGCAGCAAACCAACAACAGAATGTCTGGAATATAAAAGAATCAGAATGTTGTAATGACCCAGTTAAAGTCCAGGCCTTAGCCTGATTGAAATGCTATAGTGGGACCTTAAAGGGGAACTCCGGGGCATTTGAAGCGCAATCCCATTGCTAGAGGTTGTCAAATACTGACAGTAGGACACAGACTGGTGCAAATCGGCGCTCCCTGTGCGGCGATTGCGCTGTTTGCGCAGCCTGTCATGCTAACCAAATACGTGGTGGCCAAGGGGCAAATAATAAACCTTCCACGTAAAACAACAACTTGCACACTGCAGAAACGTCACACCACTTTATAAACCATCTGACAATAAAGTCACTGTTACGCCCAGGGACTCGTTTTTAGTTTTCATGTTTTAGGTTATGTTTTTGTTTTCAGTGACATGCTGTTTATAAAGTTGTTTTGTAACGTCCCAATGCCAGTAATGTGAGAACCATGCATATGGTTTTGATGGTAAGGCTTGTGACTGTCAAGTTTTTGTGTGAGGAGGGAGGACACGGATGCGGACTTTCAAAAACAAGGTAGATTTATTAACCAAAAAACAAAGTATCAACGAAGGGGCGGCTGAGCCGGAGAAAAACGTAGCTATAAACAAAACAAACAAACAGACATGGCATGGAATAAATAAATACTTAGCTTCGTGAAATCAAGGAACATGGAGTGAGCCGGAATCGTGCACGGATGGCAAAGGTGACGATCAACAAAGATCCGGCAAACTGACAGGGGAGGCAGGAAACTAAATAGGGACAGTGATCAGTGACAAGGTGCAGCTGGTGGGGAATAACGCAGGTGAATTGAGTGAACCTAATGAACAGAGTGCAGGGAAAGTAAGGCAAAACTAAACATGGACTGAAAACAAAAGCATAACCTAAAACATGAAAACTAAAAACGAGTCCCTGGGCGTGACAGTGACTTTATTGTCGTATGGTTTATAAAGTGGTGTGACGTTTCTGCAGTGTGCAAGTTGTTGTTTTACGTGGAAGGTTTATTATTTGCCCCATGGCCACCACGTATTTGGCTAGCATGACAGGCTGCGCAAACAGCGCAATCGCCGCACAGGGAGCGCCGATTTGCACCAGTCTGTGTCCTACTGTCAGTATTTGACAACCTCTAGCAATGGGATTGCGCTTCAAATGCCCCGGAGTTCCCCTTTAAGAGAGCTGTGTATAAATTAATGCCTTCAAAACTAAATGAGCTAAAAACACATTGTAAAGAAAAGTGGGCCAAAATTCCTCCACAACAATTGGAGAGGCTGATAACATAATACAGAAAAACATTACTTCAAGTTGCTAATGAATCCTGAGGCGTCATCCTGGAGGACACCACCCCCATCATGGTAGCAATGTTTCATCATAGGATAAAGGTGACCACCCAGAACAACTTCGTATTGATTGTTATAGTGACCCTTCCCTTTAAAGGGGGAACAAGTGGTTCCAACCATGCCAATAATAACCCTCTGTGTACTACCCGCTCAGAACTGAACGCCAACATTAGCAACTAGCTGTTAGAGAGGATGGAGCAGTTCCTCATATAAACGTTTTGGGTGATAATATGAACCTTTGCATTATTCCTGCTTGCTTCCAACCTGCCGATTATCCGATGCTTGACGATAGATATTTAAAAAATAAAAATGTTGAGCTAATTTTGAATTTCCCCCACTGGGGGAATTTTGAATTTCCCCCACTGGGGGAAATTCAAAATTCTTCTTCTTTCTATTCTAATATGTTCAGATTCTTACACAACTCACCAAAGAGTTTACACTGTTTCATTTCAACAAATGAAATTGAATTTAATGGAAGTGTTTCACGGTAATAACACAGGACTTCAAAAGGACTTCAGGCTAAAAAAAGCTGCAAAACCATTTGAAACACAATGGTGGTAGCATCATAATTTGGGCCTATTTTCTTGCTTCTGGACCCATACATCTTGTAGCCATTAATAGGACAATAACTTTGAACTATACAAGCAAATTCAAAAGAAAATATACCTCACAATAAGTTGGTCGTACAGAAACAAGCCCAAGTGCAGAAGTTGTTCTACAAAGAACGTTGAAAGATGAATAAAGTTAACGATTTGAGATGGCCGAGTAAAGGTCCCAAACTTAATCCAAAAGAAATACTGAAGGCCTAAAATGAGCGCTTAATGTGAGCAAACATGCCAGCATCCCAGGGCTGAAAGAGCTGAGTGCAGAGGAGTGAGCTAAAATTCTTCCAAGCATATGTGCAGGACTGATCAACAGTTACTGGAAACGTTTAGTTGCAGTTATTGTTGTTGTGAGCAAATTCTAAATGGAACAAACTTCCAAGCACCACAGCACAGTTGCAAGAATTAAAGTGGGCTTACAATACCATTAGCTTAGCAAGAAACAGATAAAAAAGACTCATAGAAAACTTTTAACAAAACAACATATTTGGATGTCAAAGGGAGAACTACAAGATGCATATTGAAATTCTATATAATCAAACTAAAACGCAAATCAGGGCAGAAACAAAGGACTTAACATTCCACAGTGTCCTGGAGGATGGTAAAGTTATGATGACACAGAGGGAAACAAAGCAAGAGATCAAATGAAATCATATTCTTTTTCATGTATAAAGAGAAGAAATGAACTGTGAATATTCAACCTAATCAAGTCTTTTCACCCAAAGAAAAATCATGTCATACTTTTCTGAATGCACCCGGAATCTCTGTAATTTACAAATCTACTTGCAGCTCAATTGCAATAACTAAAACCACTACAAATGACCTGCTATCATTCATAATCACCATGTCTACCATCGTGCTGATTATACAATCAAAAGACCAGTTAAAAGGGGATGAGAGGAATGGGCATCTTTTCATTAACAGAAGATATCTCACAAGCTCTTTGATGAGCATTGATATCCGTCTGCACAGTGGGGAGGGGACAGAAGCATGGCCCCCACTGACTGCTTTGAACTCATCTCTGGCATCATTAGTGAATGATGACAGTGATTAGAGGAGAGAAGGCCATCGTGCCAATTTTCATACAGAAAAACAAGGCAAGAAGTGCAGGACAATTGCACGGTTCAAATGGAAAGTGCCCCAGAGTGACAAATTCCACCTCTTTAGTCAGTGGACAGTGAATAACCGCGCTGGCACCAAAGCCTCTTTGTATAAAACACATCACGATCCACTGCTGCTCCATGGTTAGAAAGAAATTAATAATGAAACAAGCACGGCATTATGAAATTTGATATTTTCAAGCTGTACGATTATTCGAGTTCTTTTAAGTGACAAAATCTTCTGCACAGAGCTTCTTACATTATATCAAAAGGTCTTTAATGATACATTTGAAAAGCTATGATGACTAATTAGATTAGCATTTCATTTAAGGTTACAGGAAGATTACTGCATTTTCAAAATCAGCCTCTATATATACATGAAAATGCACCTGCCAATCTTTAATTAGCACGCAGAGATCTGCGAGTTGGATTTTAGTTGAAGGTTAACCATCAAATCAGTTTGATGTTTAATGTAAAATGAGAATCACCATCTTTGGTCATCCGATTTTTGGCCAGATTGTCTATTATCTACCATCAACCTTACAGTCCCAAAATAGCACCGATGTGTGCTAGATTAACACTAGCTAACAGTTGTGTCTGTGATTTGCTTTTAGAAGAATGTGAAAAACATTTTTTTTTTTTTGCTTGTTTCGAGATGAGAGGAAACGGAAACAACTTTGCAAAATTTGTCAGACCTGATTAAAATTAAAATGACTGATTCGCCAGCTGCTTCCAGTCTAAACCGGTAAACAATACTCACATGACTGCGATTTAATAACCTGTTATTTCACAGTAAAAGTCATTTCTAAAGAAGAGCTCACCCCATTTTCCTCTTGTGCATGTCCACCGCAGTTGTTGTTGTTTTTTTTTTTTTTTTCCAGTCCCTGAAGTTTGCTTCCAGTAAGAAGAACTACTTATTCTATTGAATGACAACCACTAGCGATGAAGCCTACTTCGTCGTCCTCTGATGATGTCACGGAGCCAAGTCTATTCACTTCAGACCAGTTAATAGAAATGCGATTCTTTTTTTAAGCTTTTCAAAGAATGGCATCAACACTTTGTTAGTGAATGGAAACCTGGCCACTGACTCGTGACACTGTTTGGGGGGGAGTTTTTTCCCCAAAGAAATCTTACCACTTGTTCGAAAAAAACATGTAAACAATCCACATTCAAAGTAAATGAAATCAAAATCATTTCAAATTGTGTACTTTTAAGCACGCTGACATCCAATTTTTGGTCTTGATAACTGATTCAGTTAGTACATGAATAATTGAAGAGGGGGAAAGCAGGACAGAGGAATAATGTGCCAGAGTGAACAGACTGCAGAGGGAGCTCACCTGTTGTTCAGCCTCTTCCTCATCGCTGCTGATCTTCAGGTCATCCTCCAGCATCCTGCACACAGACAAAGGGACATGTTTTATTGCAGCCATGACCTCCCGCCTTCTCGTGTTAGTCAGTATATGGCAAGTTGTGATCTGCAGTCCCCTTTGAAGAGACTTTCTGGTGAACTGATTAATTACACAGCAAAAAGCAGTGCCGGTGGTTCATGTTGGGGAATGAGGAAGTGGAAATTCACGACTAAAAACCTACCAGATGTTCAGCTTTTAGAGCTCGGAAAGACAAGCCAGTTTGTTTTTTCACCTGGAAACTTTCTGTCTGACAACGGCTACAGCCAAGAATTCCTTGGAAACAAGAAGACATGCTCGGCTGAGATCAGACTATCATTTGTATTTTACGCCGATGTTTCAAAGTGTTTCTAATTGGAAATAAAGAAGCTGGCCATTACCCCATTTCTTCTATTTATTGTGTTTGATCTACTCTCTTCATGGTAGAGATCAAATTCCAACAACAGCTATGAAAATGATATACATGGCACTGTCGAAAATATATGAACTCCTTCACAGCATCACCTGCTCTTTACCTCACAAATTATTCAGTGTTTATATGCGTTGGCAAGTTGCTGTGTTTTATTGCTTTATATAAACCCTCCACCCAAACTACTATTATTTTAAGCTGGCACTGCTATTGTTATGACAGGAGAATCCCCCGAAGGGATTTTTACTGCCTCACGAACCACTTTTTGTCAGTGTGTGCGCCGCTAAAAAACATACTCCCCAGTGCCGTGGTGTTTTCGGATGGGGCCATACGAGTCCTGAATAACTGAAGCACAATGAGAAAAAGCTGTGCAGATAAGGAGTACAGTGCAGCACCGCCGATGGTAGATATGTTTGAATGAATGAATAATGGATTCATATTTTATTTCATAAGGAGGGACAGATGGAGAGAGGGAGATTGTGAGTGAGATGGAGATGATAATGATGGGGAAGTGAAGGGGGGAACGGAGAGAGGATGGGAAGCGTGGCAGGGACATGAATAAAATGCACGAGTAAGAATAAGCACCTATGAAGATACAGAGATAAATGAGATATAGAGTTAAGCATAAATGACACACGGAGCTGGGAAAGCAGAACATCAAATTTATACGTGGTGCAAATGCTCTTAATTGCATTTATAAAATGGAGTCCTTTACTGCTCGAATCAAAGTGCTCCAGTTGTGGAGCTCCACTGCGTGTGGACGTTTGGCTGAAACGACGTTAATAATTACTAAAGCCAAATCAAAGGAATGCTCGGTAAGCGCTCAACACTAAAGCGCTTCTAAAGCACATTGCCTGAGACGGCGAAACAAAATATACGCATGAGCTGACTCTGAACTGAGTCTGAAGCTGAACAAGCAGCTCACAGCTCAGTTGAGCCAATTCCTGCTTCAAACACTGAACCATGTATGCAACTATTTAATTTAACTATGTTTCAGTGCTGTATGGATCAGTGCTGTACTTCACACTTAATCGATTGCCTTGAATTTTCTATAAATGAGAATTTGCCTTCTGGGTAGAATGTAAATGAAAACAGCGTAATGAGGCGCAAATAACTGATACTTCTCTTACAGAAAAGCATACAAACAGCATATGTTCCTGTTAACAAATGTGCAAATCGAAAAAAACTGTTTGAGGAGAAAAGATTGTTCAAAAGAACAAATTAGATGAATTGACAGAAGTCAGTGACATGCATGAACATTAAAAGAGCGTGCCAGTGAGGGTGAGTCCTTAGAAGCAAAGAATGGGAGAGGTGAAGGTCTAAGTTCACTCTTACTAACAGTTTAAGAATATTGTTTAAAGGTGCCATCCTTCGCTTACTTCAGGCCGACAATGCCAACTTTCCAGGCACTACGAAATGAAGTGACAGCGACTGGTCTATGTTGTTCCCAAACATGTACGGAGTGTTGGACGTGCTCATGCAGCGCAGTGATAAATGTTTTTAAATATGCAGCATGCATAAAAATCAAGATTAGCTGGTATTTAAAAAGAAAACAAAAAACTGTAGTTTTTTTTCTATCACCATTAGATATGTTGTCTTAAATACAGGTTTTAAAGAAATTGAATATCATTGCGGGGGTACTGGAGAGGAGGATCCGCCGGATAGTCGAATCTCGGATTCAGGAGGTGCAGTGTGGTTATCGTCCTGGCCGTGGAACAGTGGACCAGCTCTATACCCTCCGCAGGATCCTGGAGGGTGCATGGGAGTTCGCCCAACCGGTCTACATGTGTTTTGTGGACTTGGAGAAGGCGTTCGACCGTGTCCCTCGGAGACTCTTGTGGGGGGTGCTCCGGGAGTATGGAGTGCCGGACCCCTTGATATGGGCTGTTAGGTCTCTGTATGACCGGTGTCAGAGTTTGGTCAGCATTGCCGGCAGTAAGTCGGACATGTTTCCTGTGAGGGTTGGACTCCGTCAGGGCTGCCCTTTGTCACGATTCTGTTCATAATTTTTATGGACAGAATTTCTAGGCGCAGCCAGGGCGTTGAGGGGGTCCGGTTTGGCGACCTCAGAATCGGTCTCTGCTTTTTGCGGACGATGTGGTTCTGTTGGCGTCGTCGGGCCGTGACCTTCAGCTCTCACTGGAGCGGTTCGCAGCCTCTGTCCACATCTTGCTTTTTTTCTCAGGCAGAAAGTTGCTGGCAGAGCACTCGGAAGCGTTTAGCTCTGACTAGATGAAACACATGGAGCAAGTTCACCCTCTGTTTTTCCTGTTGATCAGATGGAGAGTTTCCATCCTTAATGGTTTGTTGTTTGGAGAAAAGTGTCCTTGATCGGCACCTTTTCGAAAAATTCCGAGATTTGGAACGTGTGCTCGGAGCGGCGAAACAAAAAAAGCCGAACGGTATGATAAAAAGAGGATGGGTGCGGCACTTCTTCCAGAGCAGGCCGCATACGCTTTCTCCCCTAAAAGGGAACTGTTGGGTTAGCTTTTTGTTCACTTAGCTTTATTTTGTGTTATTCTGTAACTGCTGCTTCCTGTGTTTGCTCCACATCTGTTTTGTGTTTCGGTGATTATCCAACTGCTCAGCTCCTGCCATCTACACCTGGCTTTAATCTGTCGCTAGACACTGTTTGTATACAGTACTCCTCGGTTTTTGTTGTTCTCTGTCAGCTTTTCCATCCATCCATTATCTATACCGCTGAATCCGTCGGTCGGGTCGCGGGGGGGCTGGAGTCTATCCCAGCAGTCAATGGGCGAGAGGCGGGGTACACCCTGGACAGGCCGCCAGTCCATCACAGGGCTGTCTAAGTTCCAATGAGACAAGCTCTCCAAGGTTGGATCCACATGTTTTCTCCCCAACGCCATGCCTCTATCTGGCTCGTCCTTGCCTGTGTTGTTTCCTTCTGGATTTTTGATTATTTGATTATTTGACACTTGATGCTCTGTTGTGTTTATTTAATTTTTTAAAGATTTATCTACACATACCTCCTATTTTTTTTAGTTTGCCATTGAAAAACGATTACTGACTAATCGCTTTGCATGCTACACCTGGCATTTTGGAGTTTACCTGCTTTTCAGTCCCCATCCTGTCACACGTCTCTGTGTCAAAGAGTTTTTCTTGGCAACTGTTTGATTACTTTGCTGGAGCCTCACTGCTCGAACAAGCTTTTTGTGTTTGTTGCAACAAGCTGCTGTTTTCACCAAAGCCATTCTGATAATGTATCACTAGCCTGGTACCAGAAATCTCCCAAAATCCAAACACGATAGTTATTAAACAGCGAGGAAACACATTTGGGCATTTAGTAACTAAAGGGACAGACAGTTCACAACAGCTTCTGTTACGTTTTTGAAATTTTAGTTGCCAATGATAATGATAATGATAATGATAGTGATTAGCAACTTAATGGGTTTTTTTCAGCAATTTTTTATGCCCCTATTACGATATAAGCCTACTTAAAAAGTTCTAACCCTGCATTAACAGCCATTTTCTGAAAAGGAAAACGTGAAGACAAACTATAATGAAAATGTTCATGTGTTTGGCTTTTATAAATAAATAAATGGTCAGACATGCCATATCCAGAACAGAAGACAGGTGCACAATGAGACGTAATTAACAAGGCCTGACCTCAATCAGTCAGACAATCAAATGAAATGGTGCGGAAGTATAACAATTCTCTTACTTTCACACAAGTCTTGTTATGCACGCCACTTAAGATGATCATGACTATCATGCAAACGAGATAACGATGACATCAAACAACTGTGATTATAAGATTGTTACTTGTGAAAGTCCAATCAACAACAATAGTGCACTGTGTATCAGTGTTGACTTTAGGCAGCTATGGATACAGGGTAAAAGTGGCAGCAAAATAACCCATTAACAAGCAACATCTGCTTTTCTTCTGACCAGTCACCTGGTGGCGAGTACTGAGCAATGGTCTTTTCACCCGGAACAGCGCAGAGAATTTAACCCATAACCCTGCCATTGTTGGCGGCTTGTTGTATCTATTGTCCGCCTCACTACAGGGCCGTGACTCAACAAACTGTTTCAGGAGGTGAACCAACATAGAAACCCAGTCCCACAAGATGGCCCTTTGTGTTTATGTGTGTGAGAGAGAGAGATAAAAATGAGAAAATAAATGTGTTTCTTGGTTCCTGAGCCAGCAACATTAAAAAGCTGACTCCCTGCAGAAGAGGTTTAACCATTTCTTCCATGTTACTACCGTGCAGGCAGATTTCTGAACACCATGTGATTGGATCATAGTCTAATGAGACTCCTGATGCAGGGAGGTACACTCTTAACCCTAAATGTTCTTAATTGTTCTGGAATAATCAAAGAGCACAGTTTTTTTTCTTTTTTCTTCCTTTTGTGGAATAGAAGCAGAGAACCTTGTTGGACTGTTGGAGCTGTCTAAATGATTGACATAGAAAAGCCTCAGAAAATAAATGACTCCTGAAGAAAGTTGAGGTAGGCCCATTTTTTCAAACAATTTATGAGCCTTATAAGCACTGCAGAAACCCCCCCAAAATAAAGAACCCAAAACCTGCAGTAAGCAAAGGATTGTGTTTAACCAATGACAATTATTACAGACAACTAAATAAAGCAGCAAATATGTTTGAATAGGAGATCGGAAAACTGATGATTATTCGCCTTTGATGCAAAAGAATGATGTAAACCTCAAAAACACCTCAGCTCCAGCAGGTATCATCAGTATGAAAGGTATATGATAAACTGTGACTGATCGAATGTAACTATAAATCCAGATGCTATATGCTGATCTAGAACTTTTATCAAACAATTCTGCTGACTTGCTGCTAAGACTGTCCTGGGTTTTTCAATCATCCTTTGGCATGTCTTTTTTTCTTTTTTTAAAGTGTGTTTTGTTTTTTTGGCACCGCACTAACAAATGATCTTCTTCCCTTTTTGAATTATACTAATTGTCTAAGGGACAATATGACAACAGGCAAAGATTAAGCAAAATTAAGCATGAGACAGTACAATTGAAAGAAAGCAACCATTATCTAATTTTCCTCGAGTTACTGTTTTATTCTTACTCTTTCAAATCTCAGAACATATTATGACTGGCTGTTTACTGATCTCATCCATCTTACTGTTGCTTTTTTGTTTTTCTTATTTTCAACTAAAAAAAAACTTAAAACATAGAGCTGTAGAACAGCAGTTTTGCTAGCTGAAATGATGGTTTTACTAGCTATATGTTAAGCTGTTTTTTTCTTTTGAGATATAAGAAAAATTTTGGCTAAAAAAGTAGAACTTTTATACTTAGCTGGGGAGCATCAGTTTTGCTAGCTGAATTGATGGTTTTACTAGCTATATGTTAAGCTGTTTTTTTCATTTGAGATATAAGAAAAATTTTGGCTAAAAAAGTAGAACTTTTATACTTAGCTGGGGAGCATCAGTTTTGCTAGCTAAAATGACTTTTCATCCGAAGCTAGCAAGATTATTAGCCATATAGCTATCTCGTGTAACAACAAATGTTAGCGTTAATGAGGCTAAAATGCTGCTTCTGATGCATGTTTTAGATAACTCTTTTGAAATGCAAGAGCTTCCTATCTGGAAGCTACGTGTCCTAATTGAAATAAATAATCACAATGACAAGACAATGATTTATAAAGGACAGAAACACAACAGTGTAGCAGATTGGACTTTTTTTAATTTAACCTTTATCATTGTTTAATTAAAAACAGATGAGCCAGTAGCCTATGTTTGATAATGTATTGATGTCATTGACATCACTTTAGATTGAATATACCTCGGATTTCTAAAAGCCCTTTGCTCTGATATAGGACGATGGTATGGTGTTCATGCTTTTTCTTATTATCATTATTGTTATTATCATTATAAACATAACCCGGGACCCCTAAAAATTGCACTCAGCTTTTAAGATTCTTGATTTTGGATGTAATGCATTATAAGCTAGTTAAACAGTCATGCTAACATTTTCAGCATACATTGTAGAACAAAAGCACTCGAGTTTAAATCTTCATGTTGCTTTTTCTATCTGCTTTTGATTCTGAAAAGGCTGAAATCCTTCAGTGCCAAGTGAGTGTTGCCAAACTATGATTGAACAATTTCTTCTTTAAGGTGTTTACAATTTCCAAAACAAAATCATTAAGCTTGTTATGGTCAAACGCAGGATCAGAAAGGATCATGAGGCAGTTTTACAAGCCAAAATTTCTGCCTTTCCAGTCTCATCCTGCCATGAATCCTGCTTTACAGCTTTGTGAGTGATGTGGAATGGACTGCAGCCAGAGATGTTGCAATATGCTCCTGGCTCACGTTAAATTAATGGAGCTCCACTTTCTCGCTCTGATCCACACAATCTTTTTTTCCTCCTACCACCAGTGAATTCCATCCAAGAGTCAAGTTTAATTTTACCTTGAGGCAAACGCAGCAGCAGGTCAGAAATTATCAATTTATGTGTGCTTGTGAGTATGTGAGTCAGAGAGAGGGATACTCACGACTTCTGTGGTGCAGTCGGTGGTTTAGCAGCAGGCTTGTTAGCTGATACAGTACATCGCTCTGCAACAAAACAGAACACATTCAATCATTCTATCAGTTTTGCACGTGTCAAGGTTTGTCTGTGTGTGTGTGTGTGTGTGTGTGTGTGTGTGTGTGTGTGCTGATTGGTGTTTGACAAGAAGCCAACTCACATTATAGTAGACTTGTAGCATTGTCACACTGGAAATTATGACACTGCTTTAGTGTTATTTATTGAGGCTGTGCGTGTGAGTGCTTTTGCTTTGCTTTGGTTACCAAAGTTTTGGTGAAAACACAACTTAAATACCCTTTAGCAATAAACTTCAAATCTAAGGAGATGCTTTATTTTCCAAATGGCTGTTGAGACTTTTAAAACGTAATCTTTCGTCTGTGTTTTCTATGCCGGTCAGTCGTTTTTCTTCTTTTTCTCACAGGAAAAGGAGAAATCTGCCAGAGGGGAAATATCGCAGCTTTATTAACTCAACAAACAAAGAACAACAACACTGGAGAGGCTCTTGAAGATCTGGCCTTGACCCTCAAAAGCAACTACTGTATTAATCATTTACAGTGTATCATGGGCCAAAATGTACTCAGGCACTCGTGTGGTTGTTTAGGTAGCAGCACCACTGGTATCTCAGGCTGTTAGACCATTGTGGCAAATGATGATGCATGATTATCATCATTAAATGCATTAAAATAAATTGTATTTTGTATTTAGAAAATATAAAGAAATCTAGATTTTAGAATAAACCGATAAAAGGATTCTACATTCAGCAGAGTAATTGGTGACAGGTGAGGGTGTCAGGATTGGGTATAAAAGCAGCATGCATCAAAGGCTGAGAGGAAGATTTTTCACTTTGCATTTAGTTCAAACTGCTTTGTTGTTATATTGTTTTTGACATTATTTATCATCGAGGCAGAGTGGGAAGGGGATGCCTGGCCCTGCTGCATTTGTATTTATGTTTACTTGTGGGCTTCTCTGCTGCCGCGCAACATTATGGTAGAAGAGATTTTCAAATCCTGCAGATTTATCGACCACGTTTTCACTCTCACTTGTTTGCAGATTTAAATTTTGTGTTTGACATGCCTTTGAAAATGGATGTGTGAAGGACACACAAGTGGGATGCAATGCCTGTGTGAAGATAGACTGTAAAGCAAGAGAATCTACATTTGTGCACATTTATCTGGAATACTAGAAGAAGACAGAACGACTCCAAAGCTATGGTTTATGACTGGAGTAAATATAAGATAACCTTGAATCTCTACGTAAAAGGAGCACCAATGTTTTTTGCAGCTCTTCATGTTTTGTTGTTTTTATTTGCATTTGTTTGCTTTTTTGTTGTATTAGACGTGCCAAAAGTTGTGTAGCTTGGATGTCATTGTCCGCATTTCCACCAGCACTGTCCCAGGAGCACGGACTCCCCCACAGATTTCTATTCACATGCCTTCAGTTTCTGTAATGGCGGTTTACATTAATTACAGGGGTGGACCGTAGGGTGCAGTGATAGCTGGCTGTAATCCTGAACCATGAAAAACATTGAACACATTTAGTGAAACTCAGAGCTCTCAAGACATAAAGGAGAAGAAAGAGTTTATTTGTAAAAGGAAACCCTCTAAGTGGACTGCAGGCAGGTCCATGCTTATGTATCCAGTGCTGCAACAGGAAACAAACTGCACCTGTGTCATTGGTAAATTACAGATGATCAACATGTCCGCTTATTTGAGACTCCACGCTAATTTCTGCTGCTCCTGGTAGACCGCTTTGGTCATTAGAGAAATGAGTTGATTGTGCCTATATATTTGTTAATCAGCGTTAAAAGTTCACCCATGGAGCTGGACACTCCCAGTGCACTGTTTTTTAATTGTTTGTGTTGTGTGGCATTAACGTTTGATCCGGGATACATTATTTAAATAATAACACCTGATCTTTGGGCTTTCGTGCCAACTCTTGGCGCTAATTAATGTTCTCATTAACTCAAATTTTGTCTGCACTGTGATCACGTCTTCACATGTAAATCAAGGTGGTGGGAGCGGCTGACTTATCAACAAACACAGCCCATCCATGGTCAATTTACTTTTCTTTTCTCTCTTTTATGGCCTCTCCAGTGTTAATTATCGCAGAGCTTGCGCGTGAGTGTTTACGCTGGGAAACTTACTCTGGGTGTTGTAGCCTGAGGTCACATGCTGTGGCTCCTAGAGAGGGGGAGAGGAAGGAGAGAGCAAGCCAGAAAGAGAAATGAGTTGAATGAATAAAACAACAGATTTCATTATGGATTTCACAGGAGTACAAGGATGCCGTTACACAGAAGTCAGGCTTTCCCACGCTGACGCGCCACCTCGTTTTTGAAAACCCAGAGGACGGATTGGTGTGATGCTGGAAGCTGAAAGCATCGACATTCTATCATTCATCAACCATTAGCTTTAATGCCTCTCCGTTTACATTGCTGTTTCTTCTCACATCGCCATCTATTCCAATGGAGTTATGCAGATCTACAGAGTTTTTTTTTAGTTCAAGGTATTTGTATTGTTAAACACTGGCCAGCTGCCTCAATGGTGCTGAGAGAACAACTCAGACACAAACACTTCCCTACTGAGGGAATGCACATGACGTCATCAGCGATTTCATGGTCACACCCGCAGAGTGGCAGGAAGACACTTGATTCAGTGACCACGGGCTGTATGACGGTGCAAAAACATTTCATTTAAAATGGGAAAGAGCTGTTGTGCAACTGGCACCAACAGATTCAAGAAGCTGATGTCCTCACGGCTGTGGCTCAGTGAGGCTCAACCGGTTAAGGTTGGTGGTTCGATTGCCACTCAAATATTGGTGAATTTGACAGCTGGAGGGGTGGCAGTCCATCTCCTTGCCACGGCCGAGGTGCCCTTGAGAAAGGCACCGTACCCCCATGCTCCCCGGGCGCTGTGATTGGCTGCCCACCGCTCCAGTGTATGGCATCTGTCTTTATCTTTATCTTAATCTTATTACAAACTTCAGAAAATAAAGACAAGAGAGAGATTGATGCAATTCATCAAGACAATTGGAATCCAAGCTGGGATATGTTCATTTGCATGAACTGAATATCTAATTGTATGTTAGATATTTGGGGAAAATCATGATTATACAATATTTTGACAAACTATAGACTAGAAAAGATTTTTGGCATCCCCTTTTTTATAGGATATGTAACTGCAATGCAATTTGCAGTGATGGCAGGTGGTGACATCATGTAGGTGGGATAACATATACATTAAAAAAGCCAATTGATTACATTTGAACATGAGAAGTATTACATCTAAGAAACTATAGCAACAGCATTACGTGCCTCTTTAACAAAACTCTATTGTCCAGAAGAATGTACCGAACTCAGCCTTGTACAAAATTGGTTTTAACTGTATTGACAACAACTATTTTTTTTAAATCACAACTGCTTTGCAACACATTTTGCACAATTAAAATATCTGAGCAACTCCAGTAAAATTAATGGACGTCAAGAGAGACAGAATGCTCAAGGATCGCCATTTCATTGAAATCAGATGATATGAACGAAGCGATTGAAATTCAAATCAATTCAATCTGAATGAAGTTCTGTTAGCGGAAAGCACGGCCAGTGCGTTTAGTCTTTGCTGTCCCCCATTGTTTCGGAGGAATGACTTAATCCTCTGCAGTGTACTGAAGTACCTCTGTCGATGGCTACTTGGGTTCATTTTAGCGTTTCTGAATGAGTGCTTTGAGGTTCATTCTCCGTCAACATCCTCAAAAGAGTCAGTGCAGACGTTAACCCTGCAAACTTCACACTACTGTACATCACCATCAGTTCCCCTTTCAGTTTCTCTTTGCAGATCATTGGGAAATGTACACATGCCATGTCCAACTGTTTTTGGGGGAAAATGGTCTTAATCTGAGGAAAGAGTTCAGCGTAAATCAATTCAAAACACATTAAGTGTCGGGCTTTCTCGAAGTGAACGTTTGACTATGCGATTATCATTTCGGAAACCTGTGTGTTTGACAGGTGATCAGCTAACTGGCTATTTAAAAAAGAGAACTAGTTAACGAGGTCCAGAAACACGCCCCAAATGAGTGAAGTGGTAGACTCATCAGACCCTTGTAAAGCTAGCTCGTGAGCCCTGCAAAGTTTAATTTAGTCTACAATCCATGACAGTGAGTGTCTGTTTTTCTTTACCAGCTGTACAGCAATACGGTGGCCCTCAGCAAGTTGACAGAGAATGTTTAATGTACCCAACATTGACAGCCTTACGCCATGACCAATGTGACTTGTGCTGCATTCATATTCCCTTATTTTGTCAGATAAATGTTTCAGATCCACAAAGATCCTTCATAAAGTAATCACGGGACTAGCCATTAGCCTTTCTTCTTGTTGAAACCAAGTAATGCAAAAACTGCGATTTTGATGCCTGTCCTTCTGTGTGATTTAAATATCCTTTGCTCGATGTGCCCCAAGTTTCTTCACTGCAACTTTGTCCTTAAAGGACATTGAAGAAAATGGATGAAAAAGTAAATAATCCACCTCATTCGAGCTAATGCCCACCATTACTACACTTTCCCTCCAAACACACACTAGCAGAGGTCGTTCCCCACCTTATGTCCCCTGTCATTGGTCATTGGTCCTTTGGGCTGCACAGATTTAGCCCAAATGAGCAGCAAATAGGGGGCCTGTCACGCTACCTGTCGCTCACTCGTTACAGCGCAGGCTTTGTTGCTTTGTGTTGCGCTGTAAGTAATTATCCCGTTTAGACAGACTTAGTGTTTTTCTCTTGATGATTTGGCGCTGTTGCAGCTCTTGGTTTAATCAAAAATCAAAACAATCTGTTTAATGTCTTTTATTTTCTGTTTTTACTTTTCTTATCTTTATTGAAACACCTAGGAAGGCCTAAGCCCTGTTAGCTGAGCCATCAGTGATTGTTTGATACATTGACATGAAAAAATATCTGTACCAGCACTCCTGCTGGTTTACATTGTGGACGGGAATGAGATGTTCGCTCATCATGAGAACATTATTTGTACAGAAAGTAACAACTTTTAAAGTTAGCTTCAGATACCTTCAAATTATTATTTTTAACATTTTGATAGATTGTTAAATTGCACAAGTTTCACAACTAAATTGTTTAATATTATAAATCAGGGGGGTAAACGGACAAAAAGTGTCTTTCTCTGTGCCCTTCTCACCTCAGATTCGCTGACAAATCCCACTTTGAAGTGGACCAGGCATCTGGGCTTTTATATGCCTTCAGGCTTTGTTTTTGTGGATTTCCCAATGTAAAAGTGATTTGCATATGATAATAAACAAACCTGATTTCTGGCCAGGTGTTCATGTCTGCCGCTCCTGATTAAGACCAACAGCCTTTACTTTAAGATGATATTCACGTTTTTATGCTCCCAATCCTACGACTAGCATTGGCAGCCATGTTGAATTTTCCCTCTATTTTCTCATTCTCTTTATTTTCTGTGCTGCGCCACACTTTTTTTAAACCCTTCTGTCAGAGCATTAACTGTTCACAACAAAACGGACAAGACCATGATGAGTTAATGGTACAAAAATGAGTATTCAGACTTCTGGCTCTATTATTGGCTGAGCCAGCATGTTTATTAACCGGCAGTTAGCAAGCCTGTTAGGGTTTTTTCCCTTTGTTAATCATATCAGTGACGTGACAGAAGCACATTTCATTAAAGGAGATTAAATAATTACGAGAAAAGACCTTATCACAGTTATACAGTGTAATTATGAAACTAGATTAGATATTGAACACACTGAAGGCCTCATGGCCTGTTTTACTTGTCTGTCCTAAAGGCTATTTATGCAGTGAACAGGAACTTGCTGTACAATGTTGTCATGGATAGAATGGCTCAACATATGGACTGCAACTTATACTAAATTTTCGGTCCTAATTTTAGCTCTTAACAATCCCTTATTGCTGTGCAAACTAAGAACGATCTTATTAGTAGGGATGTCCCGATCTGGTCACAAGCTTCGGATCGAGGCACCGATCAAGACCTTTTTAATTGACTGGTGTTGGGACGAGAACACTGTTCTTAGTACTGTAGTGGTGTTTGGAGGAGACGCGGGATTTGCAGAGGATATGCATTTTCATATTTACAATGCACTACAGCACTGGCTGTTCTCCCAATCATTTAGCACGCCGTTGACACGGGGCTGCTGCTCGGCCGCCGCATTGTTATACCGCTGCTGCAAAGCCTTGTTTGCGAGACCCCGACAACATGTCTGCTGTGAGGAAGTACTTTAAACTGGGGAAATGAGAGCAGCCCGAGAGGCTCTTACAACGTCTGCAGTTTGAGCATTTCATGGGGCGGCAGTGCAAGAGCTTAATTCAATACTACCAGTTTGACGAGACAGCTAAAGTTTAAACATGTGGCTGAACACAAGGAGTTCACTCAGTCTGAGTTGAAGCAGCACACACTGGAGGAAACTTCATCGCTTTGGACGGCTAGCCAATAGCTGTGGTTGAAAATTTGGTGCTTTGTCATCTTTTGGAGCTTTGAACAAGTGTTCTTTCCTTGCTGCACTGCAGAATAACCGAGGTGTCGAGAACATACATTAACATTGATGTTCTTAAGTTTAATGGTGTGTAGTTTATAATTGTGTGCTGTAGGAAAATATCACACAAGTATTGGATTAAAACTCAGTATACTCAACTCTAAATGACAAAAAAAAAAAATCGGTACATCCCTGCTTATTAATCTGTTTTAATGATCTATCGGATATTGTAATATAAGCAATTAATTATAATTAGTTGAGTTGCCGCAACACCCACAACAATATATGTGAGAAAATGAATTTCCCTGTGCCTCTTTTTGGTATTTTTCAGGCCTTAAAAAGCCTGTACAAACTGTTGATGGTGATTAAAGAAATAGAGATGTTAAAAGTTTTCGTTTAACAACGAGTTGTAAACCAACATTAAAACACCGTGGTGACCTTTAAAGGCCAATTCATTCACATGAGTGTGTCCCTTTGCAATGAGCCACTTCCATTTATGAATATTAGTACGTTGCACAGACTGAGGTAACTCTAACTGTACGGGGCATTACTGTGGCGGTTCATTTATTAATCAGATCTAATGAGGGGACAAAAAAGTTTCTACACTTGGCTTTTTTTATTAGCCACCAATATGTGTCTGTGTGCAAGTGGTAAGTTCTCAGCTGTTCATGACAGCACACGTAACCGGCTTGTAATCCCAAAAAAGAATGTGCATTAATAACGCTTAATGTGAGCAGATACTAAGCTTTTACGACTCAAAGTGAGACAGAGAAAGTGTACACATACCTTGTTGGGGATGGGGAACTTGGTCTGATCGGCTTTCCCAGGAGTGTGTATGGCTGTGAGTGGAGGAGGCCAGGAATGGGTCATCTCCTGCACACATAAACATATATCTTTAGTAATAAAGATTGTTATGAATGATTTCCACAAAACAGTTTAATGATAGCACGACTGCCATAATAGCTAAATAAAGTAGACAACTCAGACTAAAGGAAAGTTACCTCTTATGTTGCATGTATCTGATGAATAACAATAATGGCAAAAGTTAAGTTAATTGGAGGAGAGGGATTGCTTCTCCAACATCGTCGGAGCAGTGGAGTGGAGTCAGCATTCAATCAAGGTTGTGCCTGCCGCGCCATCCCCATCGGAGCAGGCTTTAATATAACTTATAGTATAAACCGAGAGGTGCGTGGGGAGCGTGTGGCACACCGGGGAACGGTGTGCTGAGGGTGAGTTAAGTTCAGAACTGTGTAAATTACCAACAAAAAAAAAAAGAAGCTGACTCCAGTTGGCTGCATAAAAACTCAGCAGCACTGCAGTGGCAGGCTCCCCTCTCAATTATTTTAATCACACAGCCTTCTCAGTTCAATCCCAGCCTCAATATCCAGAAGCCTCGGACTGGAAACAAGAAAAAGAAAAAGATACGTGTGCAGGTGGGTAGAATTTTTGTTGTTTTTAGGGTTGTCCCGGGCGCTGTGAATGGCTGCCCACCGCTCCAGGTTGGCATCTGTCTCTATGAGTGTGTGACCCTGTGCATGTGTGTGTCAACACGTGCCAACCTGGATGGCTTAAAAGTGGAGGACAAATTTCATGTGTTTGCATGTACAATAAATCTGATCTGATCTTAATCTTAAATGGACAAAAAGGGGTAAAATCTCATTATAGAAAAGATCAGCAGGTAGTGAAGAAACATTAGCAGTTTCTTTCTTTTGCACACACACACACACTTTTAAAAATAGCCATCACCTGAGAGCTGAATTATTTGTAAGTTGCTTTTCAGTCTTAAGTTATTTAAGAGCAGAAAAACTCCAACATCAGCCCCTATATCAGCCTTTGGTGTTTTAACACAAACATTCGCAGTCACGGTCCTACAGCAGGTCACTAGGCCAGAGAGACAAATTTCCAATCATGCAACTCGCCCCCTCTGGAGTGGATGACTCAGTGGATGACGCATGCTTGCGTTGTGTGAGAAGTGTGTGTGTGTGTGTGTGTGTGTCTCTGGGGGTGCATGAATAGGTAAGTTGAACCTTACAAAAGATGTTCGAGTATGAGTCTGCACATGTGTTCGTTTTCCCCCTCTGCAGTCGTGTTGCGCTTGCTCTGACAACATATGAATCATTGCTAGGCAACTGCTCTCTGACATCACCCTGTCCCTCCAAAAAGAGTTTCCCGGGCTCTGACAGACGGGACCTTTGATTATGCCTGAACACACGTGTCTATAAATGCCACATTGCAGCCAGTACATGAATATGAGAGCGTAACATTATGAGTGACACTGTCGCTGTGGTTTTCCACTTATCACCTGTTAGTCATGCAGAATCTGCCATTTAGTACATCTTAACACAAACCCACAAAATGAAAATGCGGATTTCTGTTAAGTATTTTAATCCATCTGGCAGCAGTTTCATGTCTAAATGAGCCCCAATGGTCACGTTGTATTAAAAGTTTGTGACTACAGATGATCAACAGAGGCAGGTGAATACAACCAGTATTAGACTTATTCTGAGCAATAAGAGACACTGAGGTGTGTGACTCAAGAATACCTGATATGTATTAATATGTGCAGAAGATATCTGAGGTGTATCCACTGTTATGCAAGTGTATTTTTCCATTGATGCAAAATGAACACAGTCAACCATAATATGTGCAATCAGGAGTGCAACATGGCGTTGCTGGGGTTAGTCTGAGCTAATTCACCTGACAGAAAAGGCGCAGCCTCATAAGTAACGTCTCAGACAGAAGTAGTGGAGCGTGTGACAGAACGAGCAGAGCAAGTTCAGAGGAGGAAACACGATGCGGCAACTTTATGGAAAATGATACAATGTTGTTACGTTACCTCGTGGAACGGGATAACGCGAGCAGTCACTTCTGCTTTAGATGAAACAAAGTCTTTAACGACTTTGAATACTCATAGAAGTCAGCTTGTCAAAAAAAAACACAAAAAACATTTCCTTTGGAAGTTACTGAAAAAAAGAGGGAAGGGCTTAAAGAATATCCACGAACCCCCTGACAGGATATAAGGACAAGCTCCAGGAAAACCAAGTTTATCAGTGTTGACTCAATGCATTTCTTGGCCTGTGTATTTTACCCTGTTGTGAGAAATGCACCTTGCTTGCATTCCTCTTATCTCAAATTTTTTTTTCTTTTCAGAAGATTTACAGCTGCATTTTACACCAACGTCTTTGCTTTATAACCAGCCAAGTGTACATATCGGCTTCGTTACACCGAGTGACACAGCTGAAGGCGGACCGTGAGGGCCCAGCTCTGTGGAAGTCTTTCAGCTTCCCTGCACTTTGTGCAGGTAAACGCAGGACTCCACTCACGCGCCTGTGACAACAAAGGCTACCGTGTGCCGCGCTCATTTAAGACCGAAGAATAATAAACCTCAAGGTTTTACGGAGTTTCAGATGGAATGTTGAAGCCAGAATCATGTGAGATCAATATTGTTTTACTCCGTGCGGCTGCTTCTACTCCATGTCTCCACTGGCATCAGCCTTACGACAACAAGGTAGTGACAGTGAGTGCCGAGAGAAAGTGCTGGGAACTCCAGACCGTAAGCTTGGTTTGTTAATCTAATAGTTTGTCTTTCATATCTCCCGTGATTTCCTCGCCCTCCGCTGCTCTTACTTGTTTTCGGGAAAAGTAGCTTTGCTTTGATATACATTATGTCATATAGCTAACAACTCAAGTGGAAAATGACCCCCCTCTACTTTAATACACCCCCGATATGTGAGGGCAAACTTTACAGCACAGTAAAAGCTTGGCTGGCAAACGTGAGCTCATTTTTATCCTTGATCTTTCCTGGACTCTTTTGACGCCTATCAGGCTCGAAAGAAAAAGGCTGCAGTCCGTTTGGTGTATGTGCGTTTGCATTTTTTTTTTACCTCTTCAAGGTCAAAACTTCTTATTAAGAAGAAGACTTAGTAAAAGTCCTGAATATTATTGTAGCCTATATGTACTGTAGACATAAATTAAAAAAACTTAGTTCTTGATATGATTCCTACACTTTTACTTGCTAGGAAATTGTTTTTGAATTGGCTCTATATGAATGAATTGGATTATTTTATAAATAATTATGATTACAATGAATTTAATTCCAATTGGCTTGAATTGGACTTTATTATCTAAGTGCCTTGAGATGACAATTGTTGTATTTGGCGCTATATAAATAAAAATGAATTGAATTGAATTGAACTTTAAGTCATTTGGGGTTGCTGACCTGTAAATTGCACTTTAAGCCTTGAAAATGGAGAAAAGCAATACCTTCAACTTCTCCCATCCACCAGCAGTACGCTTTACACGGCCACAGCACACTTGTCAGGCTAGTATAAACAGTTATGACAACGTGACATGTTATCCTCAGTAAACTAAGTCAAAAGGGCCACAGAGCTATTATTGTTACATCTTACATGTCTGAGAAGGGCAATAAGGGGATCCAAATGGCCCTGAAACTGTGAGTCAGTGCAAGCTTTTCCTTTGATCCTGTGAAACATATCTCCAATACATACTGTTACCCCGGATTGTAAAAGAAAACCATTAAAAAAAAAAAAGGTGTTTCTGTGACAACTGACTTGTAGCTGTGCTGGCACAGAAAGAGAAAAAATGGGCTGCGGGCCTCCACTCCAATTCACCCACCTCACATTCTCAACTCTTTTCTCTCGACACAGCTAAAAACCACAGAGTGAATTCAATAGAGCACCAATACTATTGACAAAGGCTTTTCATGCAGCTCACAGCAGACTATCTGTCACACGGCCTGTTGACCAGCATATTGATTTGTGGGAGAAAAAAAAAAGAGAGAGCCGAATGACAGAAGGCAGAAAAGAATGAAGAGACGGAGACGGACGGGGCGAGAGATTGGACGGTGCGGGTTTCCACAGAGGAGGGGAAGCCCAAAGAAGGAAGTGGACATAAATAGTCAAAGAAGGTCCTCATCTCTATAGTTGCAAATCCTCTGACAGAGGATGGAAGATTAATGGGGGAACAATTCTGTTTTGACATCACTCTGAAGGAGCACTATGACAAAACAAGAGGAGAGGAGAGAAAGGAAAGGAAAGGAAAGGAAAGGAGGGATATTTTGGAAAAAAACGCGTTGCTCTATGGGATTTTGATGACATGCAGATCGAGAAGGAAAAGAAAGGAGGGGAAAGGAGAGAAGAAGAGTGTGGAAACGATTTCTGCATGATGTCATCCAACAATAACAAAAGAAAAAAATCATTGTCCTGAGCCAACAGATCTCCTTCTTTTCCTCTCCCTTAGCATTATAGTCCTTCTGTTTCTCATTCTTTCTCTCCCTCTTGTCCTTTCCTCATCCAATCAGATTCTCTGGAGAGGGACCAAAGTCTTTGAGTGCAAAGAGAAAACAGCTGATAATCAGTGCAATTACTGTGTGTGAGTGAGTGTGTGTTTGTGTGTGTGTGTGGTGTGTGTGAGAGTACCCAGGCAACATACCCGCAAAATCTCTTCAACACAGCTGGAGTCGTTTGGTAGGCTGACCTGGAGAAAACAATGGAGACAGACAGAGACACTGACTTCAGCACTATTTATAGCAGCCTTATATTACATGAGAAACAGCAGGAAGAGAGTTTCATAAGTAACAACAACAACAACAACACAAAAGCTCCCCACCACAGTCATTAATAAGCGCTGACGCCACATGTGGAGTCAACATCAGTTCTTGTGGGAAATGGACTCCTCAGAATTCTTCGTAGCTGTTGAAATAATTTTGCAGATAAAAAAACAAACTTCTTGTATTGCAGTGCACGGGACCGTGTATGATTATATGATGAAACAAGAGGCATTCTTAAAGATTAAACTGCCCAAAAGAATCTAAAATGGTTCAAACCCAAACCAGCAGAAATGTATCCTGAAATAATCACCGGGGGACTTTTCTTAGGGAAAACAACTTCAATCCAAAAACCTTACACGTAAATATGTTTTTGCTCCTCTCTCTCAACACTTGTCCACGATTGTTATCATTGTACCGCCACAAAGAATCCTCCTCTTATCTCAGCATACATATCATTAGGAAAAGTTGTGGCCGATGGCTCCGCCCTGCTGGCAAAGTTTAAAGTGAAAATTACAGCTTGTCTTACTTATAAAGTACACACAGAAGAAAAGTTACCAATCAATTTCATGTATTTTCGGAGTCAACGAAAAAGTGCCAGTAGCTCCTAAATGTGTTTCCTTTTCTTTTCTTTTCTTTTCTTTTTTTTCTACAAACTTCATGACACAGAGTCCCCAGGTGTTGTGATCTGTAGGAACCAAAGATCCCCCCCCCCATCGGTGTACAAACTCACAGGACCGTTATGGAGCGCTGAGATTCAGCCTGAAAAAGACGGAAGCTGCACACTAAGCGTATTTTCCAGTTTAATAATCTTTTTTTTTCATTTCTCTCTTGAATTCCCCTCCCACCCTCTTTGGCAGCTACCATAACACACAGCTTAGCTTTGCTCTGCAGAGTGCAATATGTTGGTGGAATAACTCACCGGCTGATCATTGGGCACAGGGTTCTGTTTTGTTTTAAGACTCCGGGAGTAAACAACCAGGTCTAGTTTTATTATACTCTGATATGTGCTGGCAGTTCTCCACAAGTTGTCCTCACACCACAAATGAATGTCTCTCTGATGGCCATTATTTTTCCTGATCCTTGATCTTCTCTTGTCTCTTTGACCCCTATCAGTCTCACAATCATAAGGCTGTGATCTGTCAGGTACTTGTACAATTTCATCTGTGATCTCTTCAGCATAAAAACTCCTCTTTGGAGCCACATTTCTTACTGTTAAACTCATTTCAGTTTGGCATTTGGCTTCACAGTGTCACAGGCTACACAGTGCTTTTTTACTCTATGAAACAATCACACACCGATGAACGTGGGTGCACAGCGTCCTGCCCGAGGACACTTCCACATGTGGTCCGAGGAAGCGGGGAGTCCAATCACCGAGCTTTAAATGCTAAAGTCGGGAATCAACAGACTCTGAGCTGTAAACACATACATGCATTCGCAGCCTGTTTTGCAATATCTTTTTTTCCCATAGATCTGTGATATAAAGCTCTGCTTTGAAAAACAGGGCCTCTGATTACTCTGCAACTTGTGCATTAATAACCAAAATTTAAAATTGTGTACGGCGCAGTAAATCCAGAGGAAGGTATATGCTCTACACCGTCATAATGGTACAACTGCACCACATGTACTGCAGCCCTGAAACTTTCCAGAGACGTTCTAAAGGAGCGTCCCGTGAAAAAGAGATTTTCCAGCCAGCTCTCTGGTCAAAGCTCCAGAAGAACATGTGAACACAGCAGTTAATCTTTCGGAACACTGTATGGTTGTGCTCGCTGGTAACAGTTGCTGCTTTATGGTCTGCGTGTCGTTTTCCATTCACTCAACTACCCCGCGGACATGTCCAAATTAAACATGATTTTCATATGATAAAAGAAAAATATAGATCCACCTTTTCTGCAATTTCATTGGCAGATTCAGATTATTATTTTTTTTTTTTTACAAACTGCCCTTCCAATTGCAATTAGGTTAATTTAATAGTTTCTTTTAATGAACAACATTCATATTCAACTGTTAAAGCATTGATCATGAATAATATTTTAGGCCTCATCAAAGTGCTCCAATGTAATTTGCTGAAAATCGAGCAGAAAGGGAATATACCTACTGGGTTACAGGACCTACTACTATAGACTAAACATGGAGAAACAGCATTTAGCTGTTATGCTGCAAACATGCAAAGTGGAACAAACTGCCAGTGGAGATTAAGCTTTCACCAAATGTGGACATTTTTAAATCCAGGTTAAAAACATTTCTTTTCTCATTTGTCTTTGCATGAAATCTGCACGGTATCTTTTCATTTATCTAGACTGTTGCTTGTTTTTAAATTAATTTAATTTTTTTTTATTTGTTTCTCTTTATATTCTTTTATGTATTTTTAATGCTTCTTCCACTCCCTGCTGCAATGCTTTTATTTTATGTAAAGCACTTTGAATTGTTCTGTACATGAAATGTGCTATATAAATAAATTTGATTTGATTTGATAGAGAGCAGGACCCCCACCACCTGTAGGTGTTTCCATGGCAATACATATCAATCAATCAATCAATCTTTATTTATATAGCGCATTTCATACCACAGGCAACTCAATGTGCATACATATAAACAGCACGCCACTTTTGGCAGTTTTTAGTGTGTCATTTTCACGCATTTTAAGTAATTTTATGCCGCTGAATAACATGTCAAATGGTTAGGGTTAGGGTACAGTATGGTGGAGGTTTCCCCCTTATCACACTACACACCATCACGTTTTCTGTACATACCATGAAATTGTTAGAGTTAGGGTAAAAGTACAGGGCAGGACTGTCAGGGTGGGCCACGGTGAAAAGATCCAAATGTGGAAACAGACAAACAACAGGAGATTCAAGGGAACTGAAGTTGATTAATTAAAAACTATAACAAAATGTGCGGCCTAGCCAGAAAACTATTCAACTAAACTGTGAAAAAAACAAAGAACTAAAAGTCCTGACTAAACTGGGGAAACAAGCACCTGAACACAAACATGAGCATCACACCACGAGTGAAACGACGGCGTGGATCCGACAACCACCGAAACAACCAGGGAGCTTCAATACATAGGAGAGGGATTGATGTATGAATAGCAGCTAGAAACAATTAACACAGGCGAGTGATTGGAGGAAAGGACCGGAACGCGAAGACTGAGGAAACGTCAGTGAGAACTAAAAACTAAACTGAACAGAGGCAATAATAACTGAGACCAACAATGAGAGTAACTGAAAGACAAATACAGATTAGACTAAAACGCACAGTAATACTAATAAAACTATAAAATACCAATAAAACCTGATTTAAACCAGGGACTAAAAACACAACAAGAAAACAGAAAAGAAGCAAAACCCCAGAAAACCCCCAAAAAGTCCACAAAAAATCCACAAACCCTAACGGGGGAAGTAATTTTCTCCAAAAACGTGGCGTGAAAATGACTTAGTGTGCAATAATTACGCCTTTTCATGAGACCAGGCTGCCCACCCATGAAATGTTGGGCTGTGAATCTTTGGGTCTTGGCTCTCATGTGCATGTTACTTGTTATTTTTTTAAAAATAGGGACACTCTCCCATGTCAACCACAGTCAATGACAGCAGGTCAACACACCCAGCTCCACCACAGAAACTGCACAGGGAAGGCTCGAGGAAAGCAACAAAGACCTAAAGGTGTTGACCGGCCATCCAAACGCCACAAATCCCAGTTTGATCAAGCCTCCACAGGATGCACCTGAACCAGTCTTCCACTGCAACCTGCAGGACTTAAAGGATTTGCAACCAGTTGATGCCCTGGCAGCTCAGAGCTGTGGTGGCCATACGAGGAGGGGCCTGCATAATGTTAGGCAGATGTTTAGAGGCTATTTCTCACACATTTGCTCAGATGTTTTTGTTTTTGAAAAATGTTTATAGAACACAGACGCCTTAAATAGTCTTTCAATTTCAAGAAGTGCTTTTTATTGCAGCCCCACGCACATATATCACTTCAGCTTCTGCAGAAATCCAGAGCTCTGCCATGCCAAGTTAAAGCTGCTCCACCCTTCGCGGTTCAGTTGAGGTCAAAACATTCATATATTACAGGATGTTCATTTAAAATTGTCCACTCGCGGCTGCGACGGTGTAAATTTACGTGAAGACATTAAAAAGCCAAAACATGTGTGCACTGTTTGTCTCATAGGACAGGTTCACATTCAGCCTCATTATGTCTCTGAGTGATTGATGAACGTTGGCTTGTGCGTGTGGGCAGAGTGAAGCCATGCAGGGACATTTAGAAAATGGACATATTTCAGTTTTCAGAATTAGAAAGGCCATGAAATGACTGTGGGTTTGGACTGTGTCCTATAAACCGCGGAGCCATTTCAGCCCCACAATTCACAGGAGTTCATCTGAAGGGAGAGACAGAGGCAGTTTGAGCTTAAACAACTACAACTCCGATTAAGCAGTTCAGTGGCTGCACGCTGTTAATCTGTGTAAACATGTGCCCCTGTCAATAGAGCCTTCCTTTGTGGACAGGATTCATCTGTACTGATCACTAAAGCAATGTAACAGCTGATGCCTGGGCTGTCAGGGAAGTCACCATGGGTTTAGAAGGTGAAAGAAAAAGAAAATATTAATGTCAAACTAAGGGGAAAAGAAAATAATGTAAACTGACAAATGTATTTTAGTTTCTCCAGCTGGAAGTCTTTTCTTTCTCGGTTCAGCCAAAGTTCATTTTGCTGCTCATGCGGAGCTCGGGGTTACCTTTTCTGTTTATTCCAAAACAAATCATTCTTGCAGCTGCGGGACACACGTGATGGGGTTTGCCAGAAGCTTATAAGACACGGGAATAATGCGCTCGTTGCTAAATGATTGCCTCCAAGAATATTACTGCGGCGCAAAACATTGCAAATTCCACAGGGTCAGATCTCGGCCCGGATCGGTCCAACACACACCGGCTGGTCCAAGATGAAAAGACTGAGGAGCAGCTGAAGGACGGCAGGAAGACTCACACACCAGTACTAATAACACTAACGCGGACAGAGAAGCAATTTAGTAACCATGATGAGGAGGATGATATCATATTCAGCCTTAAATCACTGTCTCTTATAACAACAACAGAGATTCTAGCCGGAGTGTGTGTGTGTGTGTGTGTGAGTGGGTGTGTGTGTGTGTGTGTGTGTGTGTGTGTGTGTGTGTGTGTGTGTGTGTGTGCGTGTGTGTGTGAGTGTGTGCGTGTGTGTGTGTGCGCACGGTTGAGTCAGGACTGCTTGAGCTCACCGACAAAACATCCATCTGTATGTTTTCTGGACATGAGCAGTGTTTCCATGCGCTACTCTGCATCAGCATATCAATCAGACAGTGAGTCAACACGAAATCCGAGTGGGAGGATGAAGACGTGTTCTTCCCAGCGAAAGACGCCGCTGCTCTACTTTTTACCAAAACACCAAGAGACAAACACCTCTCGGGGTTGTGACAGCGTACAAGCAGACACGCCGCGCCAGATGTGGGTCGGGAACTAATAACGTGTTGGCCATTAAAGTAAACCAAATGAGAAAAATGATGACGCGGGCGAAACGAGGTCTGAATTTTTTATCATCTACGGTGCAACACGTGTTAAGGATGTAGCAGAGTGTCGAGCGGTTGCATCACAATGTCAAATCCAGTAAAGGTGCAATGTGCTCACTGTGCGCCAATGTGGGAGAAATCTGTGCCTTTGTGTGCATGTTCTGACACACATTATGCACCGCTGATGTGTGTCACCACTAAACTTTGTAGACATGACTTTCTTTTTTCTTTTTTTTTTTCCACCTCTTGGGAGGAGACACCAAAAAAGGCTATAAAAACTACTCTGCAGACTGGAGCAGCAGTAAGTTTACTTTAAATTTGGCATTCGGTCGTCCTCCCTCTATGTGGTTCTGCCCGAGGCTTCGTCCTGTTTGACGGGAGTTCTTTACTCCCAACTGTATTCCAAGTTTAGATCGTAAACTCTAAATTGTCTGTTGGAAATGGTTAGCTTTAGAGACAGAATACCTTTTTCTTTTTAACAACAAGGAAGCGTGTCATGGGAATAACGGATTGCACACTTACTGTAAATCATGTTTTACACTCGCACACTAAACAAAATGACACGTACGGCGTAACACTTTTTGAGTTATAATCTTACACCTCATCCTGACTGAACTCGAGCGAGCGTACTTTCAATCAGCCTGTCCCGACATGCCGCGAGCGATGTCGCTCCGTCCAGCGATCACGCCGACCCCTTATAAAATCGCCCGCGCTGTCTCTATTGGGACGTCATTTTGTGGCGGCGTCCCGTTCTTATTGGTTGAAATGAACACGCTGCTTCCTGTTGACAAGCTAGTTAGCAACAGGTCAGCATCACTCAGGGAATAATGGACGAGGAGAAGCTGATCTTTACCGTGGAACAGCACCCAATGGTTTATGACCCCAAACACCCGTACCACAAAGATCTGAACCGAAGGGAGCCAGAGAACTAGGCGTTTCAAGTGAGTACTTTCTGAACCAATAGAATCCGTCCCGACAAAATCGTCACGCTGCATATCAGGACACCCTCGCGAAATTTCGTCGCCATATCGCGTTAGTTTCGCTCACTCGCTTTCAGTCAGGATGAGGTGTTAGACTGTTCAAATAAGATGGACACAGCCTCGTTGAGCCCTTGAGTTAAACAGTTAACGGTCGCCATTTCGGGTATTTGGAGGCAAGACGCTAAGTAAAAAGCGAGGGATCTGAGCCAGAACAAGAGGACACTACACTGTAAGTAACTGCTGTAAATTTACGATGCATTTTTTTAAAAAAGCATCTAACTTATTTCGGGCCAGCAGTTAACGAAACAGGAGAGACCTGTTATCTAAGTGAATGAAGCAGTAGTTTATGACAAACAGACCCAGCCTGCACTCTTTATCTTCGCTTACACACTCATTCAGAAAGGGCTTGATGTGTTCTGTGTTTACCACCATAACTGCAGCAACGGAGGCATAAAAAGTGCATCAAGTCCATTAGCAATGGTAACACTGTATTGAAAATGTACACGGTAATGACTTATTTCAGGGGATGGTTGTGGTATTTTATCATCCCTTGTAAACTGTAATCATGCTCGTAGATACCTTATAATAACCAGCAGTTATCTTACTGTCAGTATATTCAAAATAGGGTGATATTCTTTCAAAATATATAATAAATGCACAAATACTCAACAGTTAGATTCCTTACAGTGTATGCTTGTCCTTTGGGTAACTCACATGCCAACCAGGCACTTCACCAGACACTTTTTACCAGGGACCCTGTAATGCGTTGTGCCCCCTGTAAAAATTCCCACATACATCCTTCAGACTACGCTACAACTGATGTACCAAGGAAGAATAACATAGGCACGATTGTCCCTATTCCAACCACGTAACCTACTTTAGCCAATGCTGCATAGGTCTACCAAAGAGTGAAGTGAAGAAGTATTCGCAGGCATTGGGTGCGTCTGTGCGTGACGCGTAGCGCGTGGAATCAGAGTGGGAAGGCAAGATCCTGAGGCCCGCACGTCATATAGTAGCCCACACATTTTGCCCATCGAAGCGTAGTAGGCCATATGAACCACTACACATTGATGGATTGCCGTCATCGTGGTCATGGACATCAGGACATTCTTACAGAGTCAGAAGCAACAAGGAGAACTGATAATGAAGTGGAGGGAGGTGAGAGATTTGTTTTCTCTGTTGTGTCTGTTGTATCTGTTGAACATTGTACTGGGCATACTGTGTTTTTTTTAGTAATAGTGCCTCTTTTAAAAGGCTTACTTGTTTATGTTTGATGAGCTACAGAAGGAGGAATTGAAAAGCTAAATAGCTGAACTCAAAAGTGTTTTTATTTGCTTAGATAGCCTATAGCTCTGTTAAACCTGTCGAGGTTCAAGCAAATTTGACTAAATGTTCTTATACATCCAGTGCAGGCTCATTTTCTGTATACAGTAAGGGAGTGTAGGTGGTGGTGTTCTGGCTGGGAGGCCTGTGCCCCTGTACAGCTGTATGCCTAGCAACGTCCCTAATGCCAACTAGAGGACCCTATCCATAAGTAATTCAAATATATGAGTTATAAAGAAAAAAGTGGTTGTCTTAAAGTAACAAGTTAAGAAACCAATTTTTGTATCAAGCTGGAAAGATGTTTTTTTTCCTTTTTCTATCTCCCTTTTGTGTAGTTGGTTATTTATTTTCTGGTCGTCTGAGGACACTGGCTCGTTTTCGTGGGCATCCCAGGAACTGCAGGTCTAAAAAGGATACCCAATATTTTTTTTTATCTGTATCGGGACGATAATGTATAAACCAATGCCATGCACCGCGGCTTTTATTACTACTTTGTAATGGCCCTCTGCAGGGGCCTTTTAAGACCCATAAAAACCCAACAGACTGGGCAGCATAAAAACAATAACAGAAGTAAGAAAAATCGGAACATTTGAAACGGTCAGAAATCAGTGAGATCCTTTGTGCAAAAACAACGCTCCTTCTGTCTCATTTTTATAATACCGTCACACCTTAAGGTGTCATATTTGATGGAAGCAAATAAAACATTTAGATATTATTTCCTGCTGTGGAATTAAACAAACCAGCTGACAGACGAACATGGAAACACGTGATTTCTGGCTCTTATTTCATCTCTCTACTTATCTTTCTCTCCACACCTCACTTAAACCATCCTGAATGTCAAAAACTGACTTTGTGCTTTCCTCTGAAACAGAAGTTGTCCTGTGTTACAACCATTTAACCATCTCAAGAAGCCTGTTTTTTTTTCTCCCCCTTGAGTTGTCACCTTACCGTGGTGAGGGGGTTTGCGTGCCCCAATGAGTCTGGGAGCTATGTTGTCTGGGGCTTTAAGCCCCTGGTAGGGTCACCCATGGCAAACAGATCCTAGATGAGGGACCAGACAAAGAACAGCTCACAAAACCCCTATGATGAATGATATTTTTGGATACCGTGTTCCCTTGCCCGGACGCGGGTCACCGGGGCCTCCCCCTGGAGCCAGGCCCAGGGGTGGGGCCCGCCGGCGAGCGCCTGGTGGCCGGGTCTGTGTGGGGCTGTGTGGGGCTCGGTCGGGCACAGCCCGAAGAAACGACATGGGTCCCCCTTCCGACAGGCTCACCACCCGTGGGAGGGGCCATGGGGGTCGGGTGCAGTGTGAGCTGGGCGGCAGCCGAAGGCAGGGACCTTGGCGGTCTGATCCTCAGCTACTGAAGCTGGCTCTTGGGACGTGGAACGTCACCTCTCTGCTGGGGAAGGAGCCTGAGCTTGTGCGCGAGGCTGAGCGGTTCCGGCTAGATATAGTCGGACTCACCTCGACGCATGGCTTGGGCTCCGGAACCAGCCTCCTCGAGAGGGGTTGGACTCTCTTCCACTCTGGAGTTGCCCGCGGTGAGAGGCGTAGAGCAGGTGTGGGCATACTTATTGCCCCCCGGCTGTGCGCCTGTACATTGGGGTTCACCCCGGTAGACGAGAGGGTAGCCTCCCTCCGCCTTAGGGTGGGGGGACGGGTCCTGACTGTTGTTTGTGCTTATGCACCAAACAGCAGTTCAGAGTACCCACCCTTTTTGGAGTCCCTGGAGGAGGCACTAGAGAGTGCTCCTCCGGGAGACTCCCTCGTCCTGCTGGGGGACTTCAATGCTCACGTGGGCAATGACAGTGAGACCTGGAGGGGCGTGATTGGGAAGAACGGCCCCCCCGATCTGAATCAGAGTGGTGTTTTGTTGTTGGACTTCTGTGCTCGTCACGGACTGTCCATAACGAACACCATGTTCAGGCATAAGGGTGTCCATATGTCCAGATGGTTGTTGCGGTGTGAGGAGCAGATCTATATAGGGAGTATAGGGAATTACTCACTGAGTCTGGTCCTTTATTTTATTATTTATTTTTTCGTTAGCACAAGTTTCTTGTGTTTACCTTGAATAGGGATGGCTCAGGTAATCCTGAAACATCCCATAGTTAAGCTGCTATAGGCCTAGACTGCTGGGGGGCCTCATCTGTCACACCTTTCCTCACTTTACTCTCTTTATGTATATGTGATATTATTGTGGTCATTAACTCGTGTTTCCCTGTTCCAACAGATATCCTTTGAATGGTGTTACAGTGTTCTGGTCCACCATCCAGCGACTCAGGGGGGGGAAGCGGTGCACCGTCAACACCGTGTATGGTGAGGGCGGGGCTCTGCTGACTTCAAATAGGGGTGTCGTGAGTCGGTGGGGGGAACACTTCGAGGGCCTCCTCAATCCTACCGACACGCCTTCCGATGAGGAAGCAGAGTTGGGGGGCTCGGACGTGGGGCCTCCCATTTCTGGGGCTGAGGTTGCCGAGGTGGTCAAAAAACTCCTCGGTGGCAAGGCCCCGGGGGTGGATGAGGTCCGTCCTGAGTTCCTCAAGGCTCTGGATGTTGTGGGGCTGTCTTGGTTGACACGCCTCTGCAGCATCGCGTTGACATCGGGGGCAGTGCCTCTGGACTGACAGATCGGGGTGGTGGTCCCCCTCTTTAAAAAGGGGGACCGGAGGGTGTGTTCCAACTATAGGGGGATCACACTCCTCAGCTTCCCTGGTAAGGTCTTTTCGGGGGTACTGGAGAGGAGGATCCGCCGGATAGTCAAATCTCGGATTCAGGAGGTGCAGTGTGGTTTTTATCCTGGCCGTGGAACAGTGGACCAGCTCTATACCCTCCGCAGGATCCTGGAGGGAGCATGGGAGTTCGCCCAACCGGTCTACATATGTTTTGTGGACTTGGAGAAGGCGTTCGACCGTGTCCCTCGGGGATTCTTGTGGGGGGTGCTCCGGGAGTATGGAGTGCCGGACTCCTTGATATGGGCTGTTCGGTCTCTGTATGACCGGTGTCAGAGTTTGGTCCGCATTGCCGGCAGTAAGTCGGACATGTTTCCTGTGAGGGTTGGACTCCGTCAGGGCTGCCCTTTGTCACCGATTCTGTTCATAATTTTTATGGACATAATTTCTAGGCGCAGCCAGGGCAATGAGGGGGTCTGGTTTGGCGACCTCAGAATCGGGTCTCTGCTTTTTGCGGATGATGTGGTTCTGTTGGCGTCGTCGGGCCGTGACCTTCAGCTCTCACTGGAGCGGTTCGCAGCCGAGTGTGAAGCGGCTGGGATGAGAATCAGCACCTCCAAATCCGAGACCATGGTCTTCGGCCGGAAAAGGGTGGAATGCTCTCTCCGGGTCGGGAATGAGATCCTTCCCCAAGTGGAGGAGTTCAAGTATCTCGGGGTCTTGTTCACAAGTGAGAGACAAATGGAGCAGGAGATTGACAGACGGATCGGTGCGGCGTCTGCAGTGATGCGGGCTCTGCACCGGCCCGTCGTGGTGAAGAAGGAGCTGAGTCAGAAGGCGAAGCTCTCGATTTACCGGTCAATCTATGTTCCTACCCTCACCTATGGTCTTTGGGTAGTGACCGAAAGAACGAGATCGTGAATACAAGCGGCCGAAATGAGTTTCCTCCGCAGGGTGTCTGGGCTCTCCCTTAGAGATAGGGTGAGAAGCTCGGTCATCCGGGAGGGGCTCAGAGTAGAACCGCTGCTCCTCCGCATCGAGAGGAGTCAGATGAGGTGGCTCGGGCATCTGGTGAGAATGCCTCCTGGACGCCTCCCCGGTGAGGTGTTCCGGACCCGTCCCACTGGGAGGAGGCCCCGGGGAAGACCCAGGACACGTTGGAGAGACTATGTTTATCGGCTGGCCTGGGAACGCCTCAGGGTCCCCCCAGAAGAGCTGGAGGAAGTGGCCGGGTACAGGGACGTCTGGGTCTCTCAGCTCAACCTGCTGCCCCCGCGACCCGATCCCCGGACCAGCGGAAGATAATGGATGGAAGAAGCCTGTTTTGAGCTCAGCTGATGGAAGCTGGCTTTCATGGACTTAATGGACAGGTGACTCTCACATGTAAATGTGTGTGTGCGTGTGTTTCCCTAATTGATAATACTGTGAGATCACGGGTCATTTTGAGTACTAAAAGATGGAGAGGACATGAATAAGAAATGCCAGATGAGTGAAGGCTGCAGAGTCTGAAGAAGGAAAATGACAAAATTCAGAGAGAAAATAGATACCAAAGAAAAATGAGTGAGAGAGAGAGATTCAGGGGGAAAATATAGAAGAGGCAATTACTGAGGCAGAAATCCTTTCTGTCTGAAATAGCTGCTCAGATAGATAGATGTCCACACACACACACACGAACCAGCCATAAGGCAGAAACTCAGTCACAGAAATACATGTGGTTACACCAAAACACCCCCGTGCATTCTTATCTGCGCTTTCACACTGAAACTCACACAACTACTTCATTATCAGTTGGTCTGATGATGATTTCCTTAAATAACTCGAATATTTTTGTCTGGCCTTTGGATGACAGGAACTGGTATGAAAATGGAAAAATCCCAGAGCATCAGGTGATGTTAGGTTGAATTGGTTAAATTTGCAGTCTCTTACTTTCAGTCACTACCCAGAACTCGTGTCCATAGGTGAGCTCAACCATCGGTTCTGCCCTAGGTCACGTCAGAACGTTGACTTTGCCTTTCGGTTCAGCTCTCCCTTTCCAACGATAGACCGGTATAGCATCTGCAACACTGCAGATGCGGCACCAATCTGCCTGCATTTCTCTCGCTCTGTCCTATCTCCACTCACGAACAAAACCTCGGGATACTAGAACTCCTCCACTTCAGACATCTTCTCACTCCCAACCAGGATTGGGCAACCTCAACCTCTTTCCAACAGAGGACCGTGTCCTCTGCCTTGAGGTGCTAATTCAACTGCCGGATGCCAACCGCTCCCGTAGAGGTCTCCACTCAATGAGGTGTCTTAGACAACATTTTCTAGGTGTAGACAAAAGCTTAGAATTGCATGCCAGTCTCACAAGAAAAAAATGTAATCTGTTTGTTTGTCCACGTCAAAAAATGTGGGACCGTCAAAGTATAGGGTAAAGAATTGGGCGATGGGAATGTATGTTAAGGCGAGCGTCTACATGACATGACCGTAATGGGATAATAATCATGTATTTTTGTCTATCCCCGACTAAGTATCTATTGAAATCTAATTTAAACACCCGACCTAAACCATTTTCAAGTGAGAGTGAAGTAGAAAAGTGACAGGATTGTTCAAAACATAGCGTTGACGAGCCTCAAAGCTTTGATCTCATGTACGAGTCAGCAACTTAAAATCCATCCTCCACAGCAAATCAACTTTGTGCAACACATGCAAGTTGTCATGAAGCAAGACTTCGCAGGTGAACAATGTCATAATGCAGAAACAATTGGACTTTCAATGTCATTACATATCGAGAATGTGGGAGCATGCTGAACATACACGTCATCACATAAGCTGTGCCTCTGTACAGACAAAGGGAATCGAGTGGGGAATGCTTGGTCATGGTTGCAAGCTGCAACATTCAGTCATGAGATTGGGTTGTTCTGGAGGGAACAGTTTTTGACAAAGGAAGGATTTAAAAAAAAAGAAAACGCGAACTGAAGACACAAATCTTTGTGTGCAAAGTCCTTGGGTCTAAAAGATGGGCTCTGGACTGAAAGAAAATGCTCCAATAATGATCAGTATTAGCTAAAGCTGCACCTCAGCTAAATGTAATGTATACTACCTGAAGGCGAACATGAATAAAACAGCAAAAAATACGGACAATGGAAGAAGGGGAAAGGCCGTTGTTTTCATTTTTTTAAATTATGCTTTGAAGGCGACATAATATGGAAAAATCACATATTTCTGTTCACCTATTCTTGAGTCACCGGCAGATGAAAAACTCCCCCAAAACACAGTCATGGTATTTTTTTGGTGCCCCTTTGTTTGAAAGTTCCTCATTTAACGAGCCAATCCAATTTTGGTTTTAAAAGTATGTCACTCCTTAAGTGCACTCCACCTCCTCTGCTAAGCCTCGACCTCTGGGCCCTGCCTACTCGCATCCACCCTGCTAGACCAATAAAGCCAGCTTTGTTCTGTTGTTCTGAAACGTTCTGCTGTCAGCTGTATTAAGAAGCATGCATCGTACATCTGCCACCAGCCACAGAGGACACGTGAGCCCGGTGGATAAACTACATTAGAGGGTATTGTTCCAGCAGAGTTAGCTAAAGACTGTGTATGTGCTGCAGCCACTTTTCAACAGACAATTTTGGCAACTTGGTCCAGTTCAACGCTCAACTGAAGGAACTGAGCCACACAAAGAGATCAGTTCCAACTCTCAGAGCGATGGAAATGGAAGTATCTGAGAAACAGTTCATCGTGGTTTATTTATTTTTTTCCTGTAGCAGTAGCTAACGCTAACAGCTTAGGTAATGAAGACGGTGTGTAAAAACTTCTAAGATGGTTTTTTCTGTTACTTTTTGATTGATTAACATTATCGTCACAACTAGGGATGTCCCGATCCGATCACGTTATCGTAAATCGGGGCCGATCACGTGGTTTCAGACTCGATCGGAATCGGATGTTTCATCCCGATCAGGGATTGGATATACAGCTAGTCTATATATGTATATTTATTCTCGTATTTTTTTTTTTATCACAACTATACTATTTCAAAACAAATGGGAAAAAAATAACAGCTTAGTATTTACTGTTATGTGGTGGTACAGAGTCAGACCATCTCAACCATAGACATAATATACGTAGACGCCTCATAGACTATTACTTGATTACTTTTGTTGTTCAAGCTACCTCACAGAAGTGCTCTGTTTGACTCGGAGGCAAAAAAATCTGATCAGGACATCCCTAGTCACAACCATACTTTGTTAACTGACGCTTTCTAGACAACCTGCAGCTGAGTGAATAAGGTGTGTTTCGAACACCAGCACCCTCTGCTAACTCACAGCTAGACTGCTAAACGGTTCATTATGTTTGTGCTTACTGCTTTAAGTTACTCAATGGATGCCCAGGCTTTGATGACAGGTACATTAAATCATACATATATATCCATATATAACCAAGATACAAACGTACATAGACCAACTCTTCACCGCCATCCCTTTGGAAGCCTCAGTGGTTGACATAACACACATCACATGTTTTTGTGGCCACAAAGCCAATGGCCATTTATATCTTTTTTTAAATTTTATTTTAAATAAAGCTGCTTTCTTTTTATTTTCCGTAACCAATTTAGGTAGTTAATGCAAAGATCAGTTTTTATGCAAAAGGTTTAGTTTACAAAGAGACTCGCACAAGGCACAGCGGCTGTTTTTGACACACACAAAATGTATTCGAAATGCCAACGAGAGCATCGAGTTTGAAACAGTCGTGAACAATGAGTCGACAGCACGGCCACACTGCCAGTAAATCTCAATAATCATTTGCACTGTAATCACAGAGGGCTGAACATGGTGATGATAGTCAGTAGCTAAAAGAAAGGGCTCGCTTTTTTTCCCCTCAAATATAACGTGATTATGACCTGACACTCCATTCTGACTCCCTGAATGGGTGCTTGCTTATTACGTTAATTTGTCACATCAACAAGAGGCCTTTTAAACTCCGCAAGCGCTCACCTATAAAATGATATAACAAACATTCATGTGATTCCACTCTAATGATTTCCCTTTTTGTACCTGTGTGTCTATTCATGTTACAAATCCACCAAAGTGTCGTGTTTCTTTGTGCTGGAATTAAATATCATTAGGAGGTAATTACACTAATGTGTTTAAGACTAAAGAAACAGGCTCCCCCCTGTCTGTATGCGTGTGTGAGAGCGAGATGAGTGCCTCTGTGACCGCATGTGGGGCCACAGAATATAAAACACCGAAAAAACACCCCAAAACCCACACAGTCTAATTGTGTTTGCAATAACAGTGAGATAGTAATGCTGCACCAGGAGATCGGCAGGAATAAAAGATGAAGAGAAAAACGGAGAGAATAATGTGCAAAGACAAAGATATAAAAAGTCAAAGAGAATTAAATCCAGAGCCTGCTGAATGTAAACATGTTCTCCTGAGCTGTCCTCTGAGAGCTGTTAGCATATCCTGTCAGATTTCTGCTCCATTTCAGCACAAATTGTACCCAAGTATTTTCTCGGATAAAGAAAAGGTTTACTTTGGTGGCTAAATTACACAACGGATCTTAACTTTATCCTTTAACACGGCTCTCTGAGGTCAGCATAAGCCACAGAGGGAAAGTGCTGCTCGGCTGTCATGAAAAATGCCAAAGTCAAATGAAGACTGCCAATCATCCAGTCGGCGTGATTGAAGTTTTGAGTCGTATATGGTTCAGACTGAGGTCCAGCAGGGTTCTCGCAAATCTTCAAGGAATTTTTGTCCGCGGGCTCCTCGTTTATTCGGTTTCATCTGCTCCTTTTATCATCCATATTTCAGCTGTTTACAGAGCTGGAGTGACCGCCGTCACTGGGATTACCAGCATGCTGGAGAGATCACAAGCATTGCCCTCAGAGGAGACCGTGTGTGTGTTGGTTCAGCAGTTGCATATGAAGGATTCACTGATACATGTTCATGTTTATGTATGAGTCAGCCCGCCTGATAATCTAAAGGATTGTTGAGTGCATTAAAGTAGGTCTATCGCACACGGAGCTCTCGTGAAAGTGATTTTCCGGCCGGAGGTGGAGTTTTGGGGTGTACTCATCTTCTCACTTTAAATGCAGATTTTTAATTTGCTACAAATTTGTTTCTTTTCTTCTTTTTTTTTTTCTTTCACTCTACTACAGAGGTTGTCATTGAGACAATATAGCCACGATTAACCATGATGTAATGATAGCCATGATTACCTGAGCCCACGTCATCACCCCCTTTAAGCTAGCATGGAAGTACTCTAATTAGCCACGTCTTCGTGACAGTACAAATTGCAGGGCGCATAGAGCATTAATGGCAAACAGGAGATAGATTTTACTAAAACAAAGGTCTGGGGAGATTGTAACAACCCTCCATTATGTATGTCACTATGTCTGTCCAATGCGGCCAATACAAATACAAGCTGATGTTTGTTTTGATCAAAGCCTCTCTTAAAGCCAGCGTGGTGTGTGTGAACACTTGATTTTGAGACCAATGCAGTTATTCACAATTGAGAGTGTGACATATAAAGTGGATAAGACTTGATTCTAAATAAACAAGATAAAAAGATAATTAGATAAAAGCTGTTAACATTCCCTTTTCCTCGCTGCTGTCAGCTCGATGAATGCCAGTTGCCTTGCAGACATGTCAACACAACAACTACTTGAGTCAATAACTTCCTTTCTTTTGGTTAGAAATCAGTATGACTCGGTTAGGGGCATAAAGATCGCGATCGATAATAAAATGCCAGGTTATTCTACTGTCACCTCAAAGGACGCCATTTTGACACTTCACATGCAGTTTTTCTCACAACCACTTTTGCGTATTTGAAAGTAATTCTAGGTTGTCACTGCCGGCATGAGCAAACCACCCATGGGGTTGTTTTTGGGAGTGGGACAGTCATCATATTTAGATTACATAACAGCCCCACTGAGACTTTGGCCTATTGGCGATCATGTTTTCTTCAAGCTGTTAGTTAACTGCGGCTGAGAGCTGAATTTTTGTTCAAAGGGGACACGGTATCTCTGTGGCACTGCGAATAGGTCTGTTTCTCACTTTAACTGATGTTCTGGGTTTCCTTTTTGTCATCGGTTTCCTCCTTGCTCTTTAGTTTCCAAGTATCTTGTTTTTCATTGCTCCTACCTGTTGCTAATTTGATGTTTTTCTCAAATTTATTCATTTATGTATTAATTTATTATCATTATTTTTGTTGTTATTGTTCTAAAATACAATCATTGTAAATGTATATATATTTTAAATTTTCTATTCTATTTGTGTAAATAGTCCTTCAGTACATAATCTTCAGGCATTCCTTTGTTCTTTGCTAGTTCGTTATCTTTATTTCCCTTGGTCGGTCAGTCGGTGGTCCATCCGTCATCAATTGTTCCTCTTTAGTTCTTTTCATTGGTTCTGTATTTTCCATTTATGCTGCCTCGGCAGTGCCTTTTGTCTGTCAAATAATGCCACTGTGGACTTCACTGCATGTCTTCGCCTGCTTCATCCATAGTTTATGTTAATGTTGTTGCATTTAGCAGACGCTAAAATTACAAATGAGGATATAACATTACAGCTAACATCAAAGCTACATAGAAGGAAACCACTCGTCAGGCTCTGTCAGAGGTGACAGGGGTGACAGCGTAGAGATAGAGTGCAGACATAGAGGGAAGTACAGAAAGAGAAAGTGCAGTAGAGGGAGGAGGGAAGTACAGGGGAGGAATTGAAGATATTCAGGGGACGCCCCTGTTCTGGTAGCGCTCGGTAGGTCATTCCACCACCGTGAAACGACACATGAGAAGAGTCTGGATTGACTTAAGCGTGGTGTAGGTAGTCTTGGTAGGTCACGTGGGTCCTTCTCCTCCAACTCTGGTATTACCAGAGAATCACGACACAGACTCTAGTTTTATGAGTAGCAAGGCAATGTTTTGAGCCAGTGTATCTCATAACTGTGATTCAGAACTTCCATTGTTGGATCAAGTTTGTGAAAAAGTCAGCGCAAAAGTCAAAATCCAACAACATCAGTGTTTCATATCTTCTGCTGCTTCACATGTTCTGGGCTTGGAGCAACAGGTTGTGAAAATGAATTAAGACAGCTTAACATATATTTGGATTGATACATGTAGCTGCTACATGCTGTGATCATTCTTATCACAGTTCACCCAACAACTGATCACAGATCTAGATGAATTGCTGAGTTGAACGATGCTCATAATTCCAGTTTCTTGCAGAAAAAAGATCTTCACTCTTCAGAAGATTCATCAGAAAACCTGAAACTGGACTTCAGTTTGGTAAAACGCTATTTAAGTTAAAGGGAATATGTTATAAATCGTGGTCAAAGCCCACACTAAACCCATTTTTCTGTGAGGGTAAAATACACCTCTAACATAGTTAAAGCTGCGGTCGGCAATTTTTTTTTAGCCATATTAGCTTGAACTGTCATGGGATTCTGGAAGTAGAATATTAAATAGGCTGTTTAGGAAAAATAACGAAATCTGTAGCTCCCTCTGAAGCCTGTAATCATGCTTGCAAAAATCGAGCGCTCCCGGCTGTTTTTAACCAATCAAGTTAGGGTGGAGGAATCCTACCTGTCAATCACAGCTTGTGCACACGCTGCTGAGCGTGAGTCTGCCCCAGCTTGTGTGCGCTCACACTGGTGTGAACTCACGTGCACAACCTCGTCCACAGAGGGGGAGGGGTTTGGGGGGCGATTCGGAGCTTGTTAGAGGTTGGGGGAGGGACCTGAAAGTTGTATCAGTTCGAATTTTCCGACTTTAGACTCGGAATTTTGAAAACCTGCCGACTGCAGCTTTAAGGAAGAAGACACAATAGTATCAATAAGGTGTGTACTCCCTGTGAGTGATCCTGTTGCCTGCTGGGTTTAGTTTTCTGAGACGTGTAAATAGATCAGAGTCACAATTGTTACAGCTGTTCTCTCTGCAATGACAAATTGATGTCTGCCAGCTAAAAAGACCTTATAGCAGATCGCATCCTTCTGTTCTGTATCAGAATCAAAATGGAGCCTTTGGTGGACCACTGTGTTTTTTTTTAAAAAAAAGGATTATTCAGTCAGTATTAATTCTGCTGATTTCAGTCTCGGCCCGTTATAAAGTCGCAGGGCTGCCGTTTAACATCAGAGCATGGTGACGCACTCTCACCAGTTTTACCTCTTTCACTCTACACGTGTCTCTCATCTCTTTATATTTGTTTTTCTTTCGCTCACTCCCCGTTGCCTCCTCTTCCTCTTGATCCCCTTTTTCCCTCCACCATCTCTCTCTCTCTCTTCTTTCTTTCCCTCGCGTTCTCACTCACCAAGCTGTGGAGAGGCTGATAAGGAGTTGATTTACCATCCAATTAAATATTGTCATTGAAACATTGCTTCAAAAAAGCCCAGCGTTTTCACCCTGCGCTAATTGGCCTTGCACTCGCGTGTGCGTGTGCTGTGGGCTTGTGGGTGTGTGTTGTCTTTTTCTGTGTATCTAAAGCTTTGAGAGCAGCAGCGTGCGGTTGCTCCTCACTTTAAAATAAAAGGGTCATTTGAAGTTCAAACCGTGTGCTATGAGTGGAAGTTTTAGTATCTGGGTTTTTTTTTCTTTTCATATAAATGCTAAATCACCCAAGTGAGACAAATAATGAATAAAAATAAATGAATACATTTTCAAAGCTCCCTTAATGAATATCCCCCACATTAACACAGTATCAAAAGTGAACTTACATTGAACAAGGTCACCAACTGTCACAAGAACCACAAAGCCTTCATTTTTCTTTTGCCCTTTTGGGCTCATTATTCTTGTTTTGCTGCACATGTGGGCCCCTTTTAATCTAGACTTGCTCTTGCGGTTTGTTTCAAGCTGCAGTTGGAAGCTGTTTCAGCCTGAAAGCCACTTTTTGCTGCCTGTTCAAAAACAAGCAACAGTAATAAGTAAACAGCTGGCTGACTAGCTTTGACTTGCTCTGACTAGTGAGAAGGGAGCTGATAACACGGTCAAGTCCGAGGATTTCTGTATCAGGACATAAAAAAGATCAACTGGTCCTTATAAGATCTTGAAATGAGGTAAGTACAACCTTAGGTGAACAACAACAGATGACATATTACTCTGTGTCATTATCTATTTAACAAAAACATAGATTTCCACACAATGCGTCTGCATTTTGGCAAAGTACATCTTTACCGCTTCCATATGAAATAAGAGGGTAAGTGGCAGCAAGGTGCTGATAACCAAATGCATTTGATTAACTGATAATCAGTAAGTGTGAGCACCTCTATAAAAGCAGAAGTTTTGTCACACAGCATATCATCACAAACACCTCAAACCAACTGTCAAGCACGGTGGTGGAGGGCTGAAACTGGGTCATCAACAGGACAATGATCCCAAACACAGCAGCAAATCTACAACAGAATGACTGAAAGAGAAAAGAATCAGGATTATGTAATGACCCAGTTAAAAGTCCAGGCCTCAACCTGATTTAAATGTTGTAGAGGGATCTTCAAAGAGCTGTGCATCGAATAAGGCCTACAAACGTCAATGAACTGAAGCAACATTGTGATAGAAATAATAATGGTGACATAAAGAAGTAAGAGAATAACATTGTACAGAAAACAATTACTTCAAGTTATTGCTGCTAAAAGGGGTTTTACAAGCTTTTTAATCAGAGGTCATTCTTACTTCTTCACACACTGTTTTTGTTCATGAATAGTAACACGGTGTAATATGTCGTGTATTACTGATCTGAGGTTGGATTTGCCTAATATTAGGACCTGGTTAGGGTGCAATTATATTTTATAATGTCCTAATTTGTAAAACATTGCAATTGAAGGAGTACTTTATGTATCATGTGACTCATTTGGACAGGAGGTTGAAGGTGGATGGCGATACTTAAAGCTGCAGTCTGCAAGATTTGTTGTTGTCATACGTAAAATCCTACTTTTTGGCATTTTAAGAGTTTACATGATTTATCAGAACGCTTGAAGTTGAAAACGGTGACCTCCGTAGTCGCAAAATGCAAGAAATGCTTATTTTTTAACCGAAAAATAAAAAGTTATTCAACTTCCTGTCCCGCCCCATCAAAACACATGAGAACTCGTGCACGTAGACGTGCACGCCAGATGCGCCTACACGACTCCTCATTCATCAACTCACCTGTCATTTGCGATCATGGAAGACACAGTAAGTAGACTAGCCCGTAATGAAGTTCAATAGTCCAGATAAATAAGCGTGGGGACGAGCCTACCTTGTATCGCGCGTGCACAATCGGTGATTGACAGGCAACAGAGCCCAGCTCGTAAACCTGATTGGTTACCTTTTACCGGTCCGGTCTGCAATTTTGTAAACAAACCTGCTGGCTTTGGAGGGACCTAGCGGGACATATGGGGGACCTAGAGAACTCATTTTTTTTTGTATTGGGGTATTTAATGTACTACTTTCAGAATCCCCGGACAGTTCCAGGCATTATGCTTGAAAAAGAGTTGCAGACTGCAGCTTTAAAGCATGACACTTGACACTTAATATCTACTTAATTATAAAACTGACCACCACCACACTGATTAGAAGGGGTAGCTTTAGCTAATTCAATTTGTATTTTGTATTCATGAGGAAAGTTGGTGCTTTTAGAATGAGAGGGTGGCATTGCACTTTGAGGAAGTTTTTCATTGGCTTTTGGTTTTTGAAAAGCAGAAGGTACATCCATATTTGATGTAAGGTCTGCAGTTGCAATGCCTCACAGGCCAAAAACTGATAATGCAAATGAACCACTTTCTAACAAAACTACTTGATTCTAACACACACATGCAGAAAAATGATTTTTTATAGAAATTTTTAAAAATCCATGGGCAAGCGCTCTTAAAACTCATTTATCAAACATTTAACACTGACTTAGCCATTAAAGAGGGCAAGAGAGGGAAAGAGCAGGATAGATTGAAGAAGAGGAGCTGTGATCAATGCCAGTGGACCATATAATTGCACCAGGAGTGGGTTAGCTGAAAACATTAGCCTTGTTTTCTGATGGATCACATCCTGGAGCCAGCAAGCCAAGCTAAACCCTTCAATCTGTATTAGCAGTACTCAGAGTCATCCATCCCAAGGAGCCGTGCCACTGAAATTAAAATGAGAGTTTTCTGCGGTTGATCAGCTAACGTACTCTGATGTTTGTTATTACCTTCTCTTTGTCCTTATACTGTATTAGCAGAATTCGCTTGATGCGGTGAATGGAAATCTCCCCTTGACACCAAGCTTGATCAATCCCTACCATTTTCAGAAGATATTTGTCTGCTCCCAGCCAGATTCCACACATCCATTTACAGAGTCATGATATTTTCACTCGCCGGCTGAGCAGAAGCACATATGGTCACATATGAAAAGAACGCTCTGCTCCACATCATCAGTGGCACTGACCTTCCATCAAATCACTTTTTTCCACCGAGAGCACAATCAGACGTACCGAACGGAGATTCCCCACATCACTCTCAGCCCATTATAGCATCTTTTGAAATGGAACTTCTTCAGATGTGTAAAAAGAGAAATCATCTTTTTCAAGAACTGTTTTCAGTGGGAATAACGATACTTCTTAATCCTTGGATGGACTTTAATTGAAACTCAGTTATTAAATGCTTTAACTAAAGTGATCAAAATGCAAGTTCCTTGTGTGTGTGTGTGTGTGTGTGTGTGTGTGTGTGTGTGTGTGTGTGTGTGTGTGTGTGTGTGTTTGCTGGCTGGTAATGAAGAGGCAGGGACGCACACCCATCAGACCATCAAACCTGTTGAAAACCAACAATTGACCTACTGGGTGGATGTGCGTTTTATGAACCAGGGGACACAGTAAGTAAAACACTGTATGATATCAGGAGTATAGAGTCTAACAAATGCCTGTTTGACAGGAGCTACTTCTCCTTCACTCTGTCGGAGTTGTACAGTAATTACGCCCACATGTGGTAAATGCGTATGTCACTGAGGCTGGTCTGAGGAGGAAAAGCTGCTGATCAGGTGAGTCGCACCTCCATCTCTGCGTCTTTTAGCAGAGGCAAGCATCATTAAAAGCCCAGTCTTTAGCGGCTCGTTGATGTTTAGGCTACGCTCCTTCTTAAAAACCACAGAGTGCTGTTTGATCCATAATAACGTCAATAAACATGCCGGTGAAATAAATAAACGTGGCCGGTCAAGGTGCCTGAGAGGTGAAATTAATATATACTGCTGTTTTCTCTTCTCTGAATAAGCGTCTGTGCACCTTCCAAGGGTTTTTCTTGGCATGGAACTGGGAGAAAAATCAGTGGCATTGGACCTCTAAAGTGCAGTTACTGTGATATTTCAAAGTGGCACGAGCCAACTGGCTGCTCTGGGCCAATGTTCTCATTAATTTGAATCGTGTTTCATTGTTACACGTGTATCCTCTGTGTTATGGCTCAGTGCTGAGTGTATTCAGTTTGTGAAGAATGCTTTAAGGCCCCAGAACTGCTGCACGGGTGCTTTTAATCATTCTCACTGATAAGAACTCTGCTGGGTAAAGAATTACTTTAACCAAAGAATAACTGTTACATTGCATGACTATCATGCATTGAGTAGCTTATGCTTAAACATCAGATAAACACAGAGTAACATGTTGTTTTAACACAAATGCAACGTCTCAAATATGTTGCAGGGTGTTAAATTATCAGGTTTTCTTATATCCTATAAGTATATGCATCCCAGGATCTTCCCTTTTTTCTGTGAAGCGGAAGTAAAAGAGGCTGTTTTGATGATTTCTGAAACGCTGGAAAGTCTTTGCATCCCTAGTAATCATTCATTAAGCTAATGCAACTTAGTATATACAGTAAAATGTGTTTTTATGATTAGTCATCATCCGGTTTGGTAGTTATGTTGGGTTACTGGAACACATTCATGTGTAAACACAATAGGGATAAAACAACCAGTACTGAAAACACCAAAATCTTCTTGCTTTAATTAGCAGATGAGGCTTTGACTGAAATGAAAATGTCCGCTGGGCTGAGAGTTCAAAACTCAGCCTGTGACTGTAGGTGTGGGACGACAGCTCTAAACTCAGATCAGATAAAAGACTCCACAAACAGCTGTGAGCAAAAAACAACCTCACCTCCTGTTTTAACAGTCACGTTTTTTTTTTTATCAAAACCAGGATAAAATTCATTATCTGGGATTCTAAGAACCTCTTACAGACAGGTCAGCATGCGCGCCTCTAGCAGTTTAAGCATGTTGACGGTCTTTTGCACTCTGTAATATTTATGGAACAGCGTTGGTGGTGACATATGGAAAAAGCCTGATGTTAAGACTTTGACCTGTATGCAGGGGAAAGCATGCTTCTGTTTTTTCATTATGGAAGGGCTTTATGGCTTCCTCTTATTTGGTGAGAAATTTCTTTGCGCTGTGGGAGCGTGAGACTGAAGGCGAGTTGGCAACCCTGGTACAGTTGAGATCACACATTTCTGGAGACATAAACATGATAAAAACGGATTGTTTTTTCTGTTGCATGCCAACCGTCCTACAGTTGGCATGCAACTCGTGGACCCGTTGGGAGCAGGCAGTGATCTGGTAGACCTTGTGGTCAGAGTTGTGGAAAACTGAGACACATTGGAACAAATCCCTCATCCAATCAGCCTTTGATGACCTCCCCAGACCAATCAACCTCTTTTCCTGGGGCCTGGCAGACACTCCTACACGACTGCTGTGCCAGAAAAGTGCACCCCTGAAACACATCCTATGCTGTTGCCAGAAAGCCTGAGGAGACAAGCACTGTAGGTGGTACCATGACCAGGTACTAAGGGTTATCGCAGAGGCCATCAGTGCAGGAATCTCTCTCAGTAGACATTAACAACCAACAAAGCCCTCTCTTGCTTTTGTCAAGGCTGGAGAGAAGCAGTGGGAAAACCAAACGGAGGGGCTCCTGGCAACAACGCAGAACTGGCAGCGAAAGCTCAACTTCAGGAGACGGCTCAAATTTCTGGAGGCCATGATCACGCTTGTGTCAGAGTCATCAAGTTGGATGGTCCAGCAACAATTGACTGTGCTCTGAGAAGAAGCAGACCTGTTGATACCACAAGAGTGCCATCAGGAACACCACTGAACACCGCAGATTATGTGTCCAGGCTGCACTGTAAGATGTGTGTAAAATCATCTATGGGGGTGATCTTCAAATTGATTTCCATCAATATGATTGTAGACAGCCTGACCATACTCAGTGATTATAATTGCTATGTCTCATTTCGCTATCCAATTTAGGTTAGCAGCATTTTGTAATGTCTGTTGTATATGAGCCCTCCCACCAATCTGTCCTACTCCCTGTCCGGCTGTCATCCCAACCATGTCCACACCAGCTGTGAGGTCATCGTTTGCCCTGTAAACATAAACCACACCATATCACCATATCCTTTGAAGTAAGGTAATACAAGAAGACTCATAAAAAAGGTTCATATATAACATATATTTATATGTTTATTATTAGATATTTTACATTCACCTGTACGTTTCACTTCAGCCCTCACTTTCCTCGGGGCTGCATTAAGTTTGTACCCAATTCGGCATGTTTATTTCTGGGTGACCTCTTCAGAAGTGTCGGTATGTAAGCTCTAATATCTTAAGGTGTCATATTGTTGTAGAGGCTTTGGGTATAAAGAACTGTGCATAAGTCTTCAACCACCCCTAATTTTTTTGCATATAGACAAAACAACATTAAATTAGTTCAAGAATTTATTGAAACATGTGCTATCATAAATGGAAATGCAGCATAAAACTCAAAAACAAAGTTTGTGCAATTCTAACAAGCTTTAAAGCCAATGTTTGGTGTGACCATCGTCATTCTCCAACACAGCCTGAACCCTCTTAGACGAGCTTTCTGTCATTTCTTTAAGTAGTCTTCAGGAATAGTTCTCCAGGCTTCTTGAAGGACATCCCAAAGCTCTTCTTTGGATGTTGGGTGCCTTTTGTTCCCTTCTCTGTCAAGATGATCCCACACTGCTTCAATAATGGTAAGGTCCGGGCTCTGGGGAGGATTCATCCCTCCATAAGACCTGTTGCCACTGATTTTTAGGTCCATTTCTCGTGTCATTTGGCATACCTCAGCCTTTTCTCCCTGTTTCCCTTCCTTAAGAATGGCTTCTTGGCAGCCACCCTTCCATGGAGACCATTTCTCAGTGAACGGTAGATGGATCAACTGAACGTTTTCCTATTTTTTAAGGATATCACTTTCAGTTTCTATTCATCTGCTGTATAGGCAAACACACAGAGTTTGAAGATAAATATGGCAGGATATTTATCAGATTTTGACGACGTGGACGACGACTTTATGGATGTCCTTATCGTTTTGAGCGAGAGTATAAAGATAAGGAGCTCCTGGAAAGGAGGATGCAGAAGCAGAGAGAGTAGCAGCTGGCCAGAGAACAACAGACCGCTGCACGTCCACGAATCGATGCTAACTGGTGGTGTTCTCTTGTTTGGACGATTTGGAAATACGCAAACACGAACTATGTTACCAGCAGGAGCAAACTCTGTTTGAAGACAGCCGACCGTCACAGAACACGGAGTAAATAAGATGTGCTGCAGCGGCGTGCGTCAATTACTTTATCCCAAGTGACCCGGGTGTAGAAAGCCCCCAATAACAACAACACGGCAGCTCTGAACTAACACTGCAGTAGTACGCGTTCAGTCATTTATTCGTCTTAAAGTATTGGTGAAATAAAGACAGATAATGCCTTTTTTAGAGGCTGTATTGTCTATGCCCTGTTCACTTCCGTTATATGGATATACGCAGATCTCAAGTGACCTGATAGCGTCCGAAGGACACCGACTTTCACCAAAATGTTATTGGTGAGTAGATGAACGTATTTTATGTCAGAAATAAGGTCCAGGTTTAAAAAAAAAAAAAAACTTCCCCTTTAAGTGGATTAACAAACAAATAAAAACACATGAATCTAAAAAGTCAAGTACAAGCACTGGACTGAAAATAATTGAAAAATGAAAAGACTTTAAGAGACCTTAAGACAGCCAAGAGAACTTTTACTCAAGACTACTTTAAGATATTACAAGAAACTCTGGCTACTTCAAAACAAAACATAAAGAAATGAGCGATGTCTCAAGACTTTTTGCACGGCATTATAAATCTAGTGTTATACAACTAACAAGAACCTCCAGAGAATTTAATAAATGCTTGATAAGACAAACAATAATAGTACTGGAACTATTTATGCAGTTGCAGCATTATGGAGTTACTGCTGTGGATGACATCTTTATTATATGACAAGGGGAGTTAGATTCACAACTGTGATTAATTGCGAACATAACACCTCCTGCAAACACTCCCACACACTCTATCTCTTTGTCTCATATATACATACTGAGCGTTAAAAGAGTCTCTCTTCTATAAATACACACAACACGAGCACACATTCAGCTATATTAATGGAAAGAAAAGGGCTTTATATAGCCACGCACACACTTCTGTTTTAATTAGTGGCAAAGGGAAACACACACACTTGCTTTGCTCCTGCAGTCTGGACTGGAAAAAAAGAATGATTGGCAGTTGTGTGTGTGTGTGTGTGTGTGTAGAGGCTAAATTCAAGCTGAGTATGTTTGATTTGTTCTGTTGGCAGGACCTATTTGAGTGTGCGTGTTTGCGCTCGCTGTGTGTGTGGTCTGTCTGTGTGGGGTTCTCAGCATGAAGTCCCTGTACTAACTATATAAGTGCCTCTTGAGATGGGGGGGTGCCAGGTGGGAGGTGAAGGGGTCCCCAGCTGTACAAAAGGGCTTGAAAATGTGTGTGTGCTACTCTGTATATTTGTGTGTTTATCCCCATACACATCATATTCAGGGCATTATTAAATCCCCTTTGCTGACAAAACAAATGCCTTAAATTCAATAAAATAGTTTTCTCTTACATTGAAGGACATCATTTTACCTTATGTAAATACTACAAAAAATTCAATTAAAAATAAACTATTAAATTTGGAGGTCAAGCCTGTGAGGAAAACAGAACAGCATAGTAGAAGTGGCGGTTCACTGTAAAACAGAGAACTAAGGCATTATCTTTGATGAGGTTATCTCATTAAAAGCAAGTGGAGCTTTTATCGCTAGCTTCAGGACAAGATTGGTCTCTATGATATTGAGTATTCACCTTGAGGTGTCAAATTTTTGATAGTGAACAAAGACAAAGCAGTTTGTTTAAACCAGGACGTGTTGAGTGTTTTTTGAATCCATCGAAACAGTAAAAAGAAATTTTTGAATGATCTCTTTTATGAAAATATCTTCCTGTGAAACAAATGGCCAGCAAGCATGTACAATTAATTGGCTGTTAGCGTGTTTAAAAACATATTCTTAGTGGTTTGTTCATCTTAAAAAAAGAAATAAAAAATACTCTGTAGCTCTAGGAGAGGCCATGAGCAAGAATTAGAAAAAGAGTTTGGCTAATTCTTTGCTCTTTGGCGCCCCGTACAGTTGCGGGATGTGACACCACTGTCATGAAAACAAAGCTCGGCGTGAGCCCCGCACATGTCCAGCAACGTGCCTGACTTTGTTGCAATTTTGAAGAGGCCGGAAAGACGCCATCAAAAGCCTACTAAAATGTCTGGAAACCAAAGTTGTGAACTGTGGTATCTCAGCCCCAGGGTGCTCGAGCACAGAATGTGCATTGCAAAGGTCAGTACACTTCAAAACATGTCAGAAGCACACAGTTTTAAAGTTCAAAAGCTTCTCTAGTGTTGCTTTAAGTTCAAATCCTTTAAACACGATGATGGCTCAGACCACCAGACTGTTATAGGCATATTATTCTGGGAATATATACTAAAAATATTGATATAATTCTACTTTTGTTTTGATCGAGAAATAAGTGTGTAAAAGTTTGGTAATTAGGTAAGAAAAAACAACCAGGCACACATAACAAAGAAAGATCGGCACTAATTTGCATAAAATCCAGTAATGCAGCACCTTCCTACAAGGTTATGCAGAATTTTGTAAAGTATGTTTGCCTATTTCATTTGATCCCAATTAAACATTTAGTTCATTTTGTCTCACCAACATTCAACATTCAACTTTCACTTTCATTTAAATATGGGTTAGATTTATAAAAACGTTGACTGATTTGTGAGCAGAGTTTTAGAATGGACTTTATGTCCTCAACCAGATCTGTTCTGGTTAAAAGCGAAATAGGAAAACCGTAATTGTTAATCCCCCACTTTTAAATCTGAATGGGACAGCTATCTATTACCTGTTTGGGACCAAACTGCTATAGATATGCAACACAACCAAGTATCTCATTTAGGTGGTGTGTTTGCTGTGTCTACCAGATGTTATCTGTGAGCCAACAGTCTTAGAATAATACAATTATTCAGTAATAGTACAATTAATAGTACAATTACTGCAATCCAAGTTGTGAAAGGAGTGGGAGGTGGGGGCGTTTCCTGGACCACACAGTCTGCCAAAAGTTTGTGAAGGTACAATAATGGCCTGACTTTCACTTCAGCTCCTGAAATTGTGTTGAGTGTTCTGCTTTATGGACATCACTATAGACCTCTTCACAGCAGACATTCAGACTCTTTATAGCCGGAAAAAAATCGCACATGTTTCGAATAATCTATCCAATGGCTCTGCTTCATTTAAGTGTCACATGAAACGATGTAACAGCATGCACATTAGTTGCTGTAATTTTAGATTTACCTCTGTTTTCTCTGACAATTACAAGAAAAAGGGGATGGAAAATAAACACAGCTCATTTTGTGATGGAGTCGCTGTATTTTTATTTGCAACTCGTTGGTGTAAAAGGATGACAACTCTCACGCAGAATTAGCAAAATTGTAAATATAAATGATCAAAACTATTTCAGATTTTAGGTATCCAGGCTGCACATTGATCTATCTATTCTCTTACTCCCTCCCTGTATCGTGGTAGAAATATCACAAAATGTATTAAAGGTTAGGGAAAGTTGTGAGGAAAATGTTATTCAGCAGATATCTGAGCAGCATCAGTGGGGCCGGCGTTGGCCCTCAGCCTGGACGGGGACAACAACAGAGCTATGAATCGAGGTGAGACCTATGCGATTTCACAAGATGAGCATGTTTACACTTCAGCCAAAAACACGACAGCGCAGACACACACGCTGGATGATGCACAAGCACGGAACACCAAGTGTTGGCATTTTTGTAACCACTGTCAAGTTTTGGTATATTGATCAGTTTCTCACCTTATAAAGATCCCTCTTTTACCCATTTGCAGAATTAACTCTTTATGGGTTACTTGTGTTCATTTCAAACTAGGGCTGGGCGAGTTAACTCGTTATTATCGCGTTAACTCATTAATTATTTAACGCCGACAAATATTTTATCGCACATTAGTTCAGGTTTTATTATTTATTTTATTTTGTAAAAGTCTGTTGCTCACAGGCTTTTATTTTGTAAAAGTCTGGTGCTGTCTACTGTGGAACCGGAAAACAAAGTAATCGGCGGATCCACCAAACATGGAGAAGGGTACGGAACTTTTAATCGGCCATTTTCATTTTAAAGTTCTTCCAGACGGCGGAGTCGACAGAACCAAAGTCATCTGTAAACACTGCCAAGTTGAATTGTCTTATCACTGTAGTAGTTCCAGTCTAAAATATCACTTAAAGGCTAAACACACAACTGATACCAACAAGTCATTCAAGGAAACAGACAGTGGAGCGAGGCTTCTACATAAAAACTACATAAAAATGCTGATGTTAAAAGTGTGTTTGCACAACAAATGTTATGGCACTTCCACTCATATGGCAGTACATTTAAAATAAAACTAAATGCTAAAAACTATACATTACTTTTGAATTCATTTTTGGATTTTGCGTACAAATGCGATTAATCGTGATTAATCAGGGAAGTCATGTGATTAATTAGATTAAAAATTTTAATCGTTGCCCAGCCTTATTTCAAACAAACCCATTGTTTAATGAAATAGAAACATTTAGGAATACTTTAACAGCATAAACTGTAAATGAACATTCACTGCCATTGCAGCACTAACATTTGACATTTTCCTCTCTATTTCCCCACTTTCCTTTGTTTTTCCTCTCCTCAATGCCCTTCCCTCTTCCATTCCTTCTTCTCTCTCGCATCTCCTTGCAGTTTAAGTATAAATCAGGGAATTTGGGGGTGTTAAGAGCTGAGTTGTAAAACATCAGCTGGCTCTCTGTAAGCTGCTAAGAAGAGAAAATAATCCAACACAAAGTCTTTTTCTCAACAGCAGCTCCCCTCCCCTCTAATCACCCTATTAGTTTTCTCTCCTCTCCTCACCCCTCTCCTCCCACCCCTCCTCCCCTCTCACACAAACTGTGTTTTCATAATTCATAACTGAAGCGTTGCATTACGATAAGTTCACAGAAAAATGTTTACGCCTGGTTAAATGCTTTTTGCATCTGCCCTTAGTGAGAGGTGCAAAGACTAGTTTCAAAAAATGTTTCGATGTTGCAAAGATTTTACTCATGGGATTAATCACATGACCGATCAGCTGATTTCCCCTCTTGTGAGAGCTTTAAGCCATTTTATCCTGACAAGTTTGTTTGTAGAGGCAAGAAGTGGAGGAATTCTTCATTCTTCAACCCTTTGCTTTAAAGTTGGTATTCGGTGTTTGGGCTGATATGACGTACTTTTTTAAGGAAATCCATTCCTGGGAAGATTGTCAGTTGTCTTAAATGTTTTCCACTGGTGAATAATCTTTTTCAGTGTAGAATGATGGACTCCAAATAGTTTGGAAATGACCTAATGATCCTTCCCAGATTGATGAGCCGCAACAATTGTTTCTCTAAGATCATTTCTGATGTCTTTCCTCCATGGTGTTGTGTTAACACACAGCTGAATACTCCAGACCAGCAGACGGCCAAAGCATTTACATTTTACTTTTATATAGATGCTCATACAAGTGCACCTAATCAGCAGCACCTGGCTGCTACTTACCCTCTTAATTACTATGAAAGCAGTGAGGGTAGACTTGTTTGTCGGACCAAAACTGTTCAAACTCGAGCCTTCAAAGCCAAACTAATGCACCCAGACAAGATAGTTGGGAGACAAATTACTTCTGTGTGTATACGCTCAACTCAAATGGGCCTGCTCCAAAGGTTCAGTCCAGTAAACAGAGGAAGAAGCCATTGGCAACAAGGAATAACCACAATGGATTGTGTGCAACTTTATTTCCAGTGTATATTTCCAGTACAGCCAAAGAAAACAAACAAAAAAAAAACAGCCAAATTGACAATACAGCTGTTCTCATTCACATAGTTTTAAGTTTATTTTTGTCATAAATTGTGACTAAAAGCAACCAATTAAGACTGTGTCAACACGCTTAAAACATTTCCAGACTGCTGCTCTGCTTTGGTAAAATCTTGATTTTTTTTTAACCAGATATAGTTACATGCAAAGTTGTGTCAAGCCATGGTTACAGCTCAACTTGTCTGTTTAACTGGATCCCCATCTTTAGAACTTTTTACATTTCTTAAGCTTAATTTCTGTTCTCTTCTAGACAGACACGTAGAGACTAACATATTTTCAGAATGACACTACGTGTTAGTTATTAGCTCACGACTTTTGTCAGTGGTGCCTCGTAGTAAATTACTTTAATTAATCATTTTATTGGATATTGATAAATGTCCTAAGACACTTATTGATATTTGTTAATAACTAAGCTTGCTTGATCCCCAACAGTAGCCTCAGTGCCTTTATCTTACAATATTAGTGTTTATCTAAATCACCTGCAATGTTAACAATATTGGCAAAGTACCTGTTGTGTATAGAGTGTGCCTTTTGTTCCATCATCTAATCGCGCTTCACGTTTGTTGATACCAAGTATTTCCATAAATCTCAGGCTATACTGCCTGACGTTTGTAATATCAAGTAATACACAAAACTGAAAAATGCAAACAAATGGCAGAGACAGAATGGGGGAGCCATTTAATCCTCTATCTTCCGCGTAATCTCTCTGAGGCACTCTCCCGTGCAGTTTCTTCGAGAACAAAATAATAAACTGTTGCGCACAGAAAAAGAACAAAATGTTGTTTCCCTTCACTTTTCCTCCCCTCTCTCATCTCTGACTCAGTCCCCCCTCCCCTCTCTCTTTGCTCTCTCATCTTCCTCCACTCACTTGCATCCTTCTCCCTCTCTCTCTTTTTTATATTCATAGGATTTTAAAATGTCTGTAATGGCCCTGGTAGATCAAAACACTCCTTCTCCCACTGTGTGTTTATGTGTGTATTAGCCTGCTTGTGCATGTGTGTGTCTGTGTGTGTGATTTGCATATCATGGCTACGCTCTGATTGGCAAACTGGCAACACAGAGCCCAGCGGGGCATTTTTTATTAAAATACCCCTCCACACACATGCACAGACACACACAACAGACACACAAACACGTACACAAAGTTAGGAACAGCCACTGGCCTGTGTCAGAACCTAATGAATAATACTAAAGAGCTAGCACTAGGGGTTCTCCATGTATTGTTCTGTAACGCCAAGAGCAATAAAGATTTTTATTACCATATTTTTATGGGCACCAGACATAAGCTGTTATGGAATCGTCGGATATTTAATAGTTGCTCGGACCAGTTTTTTACTGTCCAAAAGTGAGCTGCCTTGTAATTCATTAAGTCTGACTTTTCAAGATGTGCCAGTATTAGCTAGGATGTTTTATCATCCAGCCATTAATATAATATGATCGCATTAGAACAGGGCAGCGTGTCATTCAGCCACATGTTAGTAATCTGTTTGGAACATGAAAGAACGTCATGACTCCTGGGGAATTTTAGTCGTGTCGTAGCAAATGCTCAGCTCCGTGATGTATTATGTGATGGAGCCTACAGCCTCATAAGAGCGTGATACATAGACTACCACTGGAACAAGATAAAATAGATATATTTCCATTTTTAAAGCAAGCAGGCAATCCGCTTTATTTGGCACCATGAGGTCACATAAAAGGATCAGATGAAATAATATAGTGAGAAATAATGAACAAAAAGTGCCGGGAATAAACTGCTGGAAATGTGGATCTACGCTCTCTCAGAGCCTGACTTTGTATCATAACTGGGAGACATATGAAGCAATCTTCTCTGGATGCAATTAAACCCGTCACTGCTACATGAGACTCACCGTGAGACTCAAACCAGTCCCCCAACTTAACTGCTGGATTTACCCAAAATCTGTGTTCTTCATTCATTTCACAGGCAAAAACTTCAAACGACTTGTTTTACCTACATCTTTCCATTTATTTGACACCTAATAAAAGACATTCATTCTACATTTGAGCTAATTTCAGTAAATACTAGAAAAAGAATTTGATTAATCCAACCTTATAATTACTCTTAGTCCTCATGTTATTGTTCAGAATATGCTAATATACTACAAGTTACATGTAAACGAGACTATTTGTAAATTTCTCACACAAAATATAACGTTATCCTCTTCAAGGCTGGTTTACCAATTTGACCATTCATTCAACCCTCCCAAGTACCTAAACTCAGTTTGGTATATTGATTAATTCCCATATTAGGAATTTCTGCCAGTAAAAGTACAATAAAATCGAGTAGCATTATGAGCTGACGCTGTCGTATAGACAAGGTCTTATATCAAAAGTTTTAGTAGTTTTATGAGCTTTATTATTGGTGCATATACTAGGTAAAATCCCAAATTATTCAAATAAAAATGTCATGGAAATTATTGAAGGCTACGTGGAGTTGAAGAGATTATGGTGAACTTAATGGAAAATTAGTGTGATACATAAACCAACTCATTTTCCATCAGAGTGATTTGTTCATGGAACTGCTGAAAATAACACAAATATACAAAAATCATCAAAAGTGATGCACTAAGGTTTACATATTTTAATTCATATACTTTTATTTTATTATATACTATAATATAACCCTCTAATTGCAATATTTCTGCATTAAAAGTCCTTCCGTTAGGTTTATTATCACACAGTGCCACTCATAATTTTAGGAACTTTACTTCTTACTGAAATACTTTGCATTGTTGCTACTGTCACTTTATCTATATTCTATTCCAAAGTCACTTATTCTGGCTTTATGAATTTAAGTCTTGACTGCATGAACCAATATGACATCAGCTACATGCTACTGCTGGCACACAAAAGCCTCCTAAATCGCTCCAGCAGAAGTTGTGGAAGCTGCTGTGAAAGTGCAGGGATTGACTGCCGTGACCCGCGGTCAGTGATCACAGGGGAGCTGCTGTGTGCCGAGCGCTCTGCCCTGCCCCGACTTAAACCACCGACCTGAGATTGACCGGTATTTCGAGGCCAGAAAATTTTTAAACAGCAGATTTACCAGAAGAGCCTCTCGAAAAAAAAATGTCACATTACAGCGGTGTGCCCCATGAGCTCTCTATGGGGCCATAATACACACTATCAGCTTATTGTTGTGACAGCAGAGATCAATGCTGATCATTACGGCTAATCCAGCTATATTGTTAATCCCCCAGGGTAAACAGCTCATTTTCCTGTCTGCTATAAGCATCATACCGAAATAACAAGCTGCTCTGTGGCAGCCATAAGTGAACAACCACTACACTGAGGGTGCACTTTTTCTTATCAGAATAAAGCAGTCTGTTAAACCCAAAGAGCATTGACTTTGTCAGCAATGTGTCAGCTGAGGCTGCTGCTCGTACATCGCCACTCGACATCACCTCCTGTCCTGTGGCAAACCCCAAGATCTCAGCTGTTAAAATATTGCAACCCGAGTGGAGTTCAGCCAGAAGTCCTCCCCACTCTGTGATCTCTCTTATCACGTTGCAGCTTTTGCTGCGATGGAACCTCGGCGGTGTCAAGCTGATGAGAGACCTCTCTTAATGTCAGTTGCCTTTAAGTATATTTCTCCCCGAGCACCCTCCATCCTGCCTTGCTGCAGCCACTCGATGGTCGTTTGATTCATGGAACTGAGCTCTTTGTTTCTGGAAGACGATTTTATGATCGTTTTATGATCAGCATAAAAGCTAAATCATTTCATGGCCCACTCTGCAGAGGCAATTAGTTGGCTTTATGAAAATCAAATAAATTAAAGCGTTAAAAAGTTTTCATTAAGTCACAGAGAAGCCTCGGTTTCACTTGACTGATAGAGTGTCGCTACTTGTGGTGCCTATAAATATATAGGAACTGATAAAGTAAAAAGGTGCTGTTGTGTGTGTATTTATTGGTGCATGTCTCTGTCGTGAGTTGACAGGCAGCCTGAGGGAAAAAAGGGCCTGATGGGTATTATGCAAATGAAGCCAGCTGTTTGCTGCATTGGCAGACTCCTCATAACTCTCTTGTAGTTCAGCTGGAAGTGAGAAAATATTTCATCCCCGTTTCCCTCGTCGCCACTTTCTCTCGCCTGTTCTTTATTTCTTGAGAGAATCTATTTCCACACACCGTAACTTTATATACAACTCTCTGCATTTTACTATTTATGTTCCGCATGTCTCCTGACTATGCATCTGCACAGTTACAGTAATAAATGTGAAAGAAACAATGAAAGCGTCCCTGAGCATTTGTTGACTTCTGCCATAATAATTAAAGTAAATTGTTCAGAGGTGTGGAATTCATAGCTCTGTGCAAGATAAACGGGGAAATCTATGGACATCTCTCTCTTTATTCCAGATGAAGACATAGCCATCATTATTTTGTCGCATTCACTCAAAAAAAGAGACAAAAAGTTTTTCTCTAAAATAAGGTTAAACTTACATACACTACTCCCTTTTCCCATGTTCAATGAACACTTTTCTTTGGTTTTTGGATTTAACATCATTTAAAAAACAATAAATAAAAATTTCATGCACTAGCAACCCTTCCAGAGTCAATCATTTTTTACACCAAATAGCATGTGCACATTTTTTTTGACCTTCCACAATCTGAAAGCTTCCGTGTATTCAGAAGCAGTGCAGCATAGCACTACCTCCAAGGGCACAAGCCTGTAACTACAAAAACATGACACTACCCTGGATCCTACTGGTTGTGTTGCACAACAACTTCTAATAAGGGTGGCTTTCTAAGGGAATTAGTCTGGTTCGTTTTTATGAACAAGATACTTCTTTAAAAGCATCTCAGAGGGGCCAAAGGTACCAGAAACCAACCAGCAGCCTGAAATTTCATCTAACTGCTTTACAGTAGCAGACAAGGAGAAATGTGACTGTTCATTCTAAGATGAACCAATGGGCTGATATTATCTCCATTCACGACCTAAATATGATGGGAATCTTGGGCTCTTTAACTGCCCCGCTAAGACAGTTGCTATTTTCTTTTTTGTCTGCCTTTTGGTGCTGAAAGTAGTACAATGATTTGATTACTGAATACAGATGTGTGGAATCTGTATTGATGAGAGCTCTGAGGCTGAGAACCTATTACAGCAGCTTTCAAATGTCCCTTCACTTTAGCAAGGTGGCTAATGGCTGTTCAGGCTGTTAAGAAAGTTAGCTAAGTAAGTAAACTGTTTTGGCTGCAAGCTCAGCATAGTCACAAACAACCATTTTTTAACCACGGCAGAAGGATTTAAGTGCAACGTCTTGACAAGCATTCGCCAATAAATCAGCACAGCTGCTGCTAAATTGCACTGGCTTATCTTCCTCAGAGATGCTTAATGTAACAAATTATTATGCAAATAGCATATGACATCATCTGGCACCTTCAAGCAACTCTGATAGATAGTTTCCCGGAAACATCTGTGACAGCCGCAACAATATTAAGCTTAACCACACCAGATCTAAAACATACTATCACAGGTAACGATCGCACCATTTGCACTTTTCTAAATATGTCCTTTAGTAAGAAACATTTTGTACAGAAATCATGGAAGTCCAGCACGGGTGGGAGCAAAACATTAAAAAAAAAGAAAGAAAAAAAGAAAAGCATGTCTAATTTGTCTGTAGTTGATCATGCACGACAGTTTCACTCGTGTCCGTGAGCTCGTCCATCTGTCCCTGCATGACTTGATCAGCATTAGAGAACAATTCATATTCAAGCTCCCGCCGAAACATAAAGAACATTGTCAGGAAGAATTTTAGCGTGAAAAAAAAGCACATTGTGGAATGTCCATCAAAAGTCAGTTCAGCCTGCTTCTCGGGCTGACATCCATTTTCATAGATGCACCTCAGTGTGTTCCTTTTATCAAGCGCATGTGTGACATAAAGGCAGAATCTTTGCATGCAAAAAAGGCAGAAATGAAGGCTTTCTCTGAGAGCAGAATTGATTTGGTTTGTGTTAGCCTCACAGTGATTACTGACTGGAGGTCTTAGTCTACCCTGCTTCTTATTTACCGCTACATTAGTGGCGAGGCGCCGTGTGTTCCTCCACACGCGCCCGACGGAAAAGACCGCAGCAGGCCTTCAAATCAGTGTGAAATTACATCAGCTCTATACTTTGAACCACATGTAAATTAAACTTGTCACAGTGCTGTAGCAAATGTCACCTGTCACCCTCTGTGTTTACCTTCGTGCCGGATTGCTCACAGGGCTTCACAAACATACCTGCGTATCCACTTGACTTGAATGTTGTTTACCTGAATGAGAAAGCAGCTGAATGCCACTGAAAGCACCGTGACCCCACGTTTCAGCGAAGTGTTCCTCTGCTGGCTTTTCCTCATTGCGGACATAAGATTAGTCACCTTTTACAGCCTTTTTGTACAAAAATTCTGAACCTAACAGTCAAAGACAATACAATTGTTTTTTTCTTCTTATAGGATTGAATGTAGTTTTGTCAAGGTCAATCTCTTTACACTGAAAAGAGATCGCATGGGTGCCTGTGAGCGGTGACAAAAACTCATCATCTGACAAATGAATTAGCCTCAGATCGACAGAAACGTTTGGAATTTTGGCTCATCGTTTGTAGTTCTAAACTTTTTCGTTTAGACTCATTTGCTCACACTGACAAAAATGCGCTAAAAATGGCCAAACAAGCACCAAACAATAGACCAAAGAGGTTACCATGGCAACTTGCTGATTGTTTATCGGCAAAACCCAGTTTCGCGAAAAAATTTAATCAACCCTCTTAGTTTTAAGGTTGTACGTATCAGAACAAAATAGAACGCGGTCATCACCGAACTCAAAATGAGGTAAATAGAGCCTGGAATGAAAAACAACGCGGGACATATTGCACTTTGTTGTTAGCTGTAGAGAAAAGGAAACCAAAATGCAGTAATGTAATGTGTGAGAAACCAACTCCACGTATGAGATCATCAGTCTGTCGCATCACTGTGGAGGAATTTTAGCCCACTCTTCTTTACAGCCTTGCTCCAATTATTTGAGTTCAGCAGACATCCGTTAAATAAACGGCTCTTTTAACATCCCACCACAACATTTCAGTCAGGTCGAGGTCTGGACTTTGACCGGGTCATTGCGGCTCCTTGATTCGGTTGTAGATCTGCTGCTGTGTTTGGGATCTTTGTCCTGTTGATGACCCAGTTTCAGGCCTCACATACTACTCTGGTATACAGAGTTCTAATTGACTCAATGACTTTTTTCCACCCATTTTCTCTGAGCATTGTACAGTCTGACCGTGACGGGAAGACTGACAACGTTTTACACTTTTTCACTGTACAATGATGAGCAGCACCAGTTGCTTCTCTAAGATCACTGATGATGTCTTTCATCCCGGGCATTGTGTTAACACACACCTGAGTGATCCAGACCAGAAAACTGCCAAAACCTCTGCTTTTATAGAGGTGCTCACACCTGCCGATGATCAGTTAATAAAGTGCATTTGATTGGCAGCACCTGGCTGCTGCTTACCCTCTTAATACCTATGGGAGCAGTAAGAGTGGAATTAGTTCTTCACGCAGTTTTAATTCATTCATCAAACAAGTAGTACGTTGTTGTTAAAGAGACTGTGTTTCCCTGAGTTTACCTCATTTCTTTTAAATCAGGAAAAACTTGCGCAGTCTTTTCACATGACCGTGTGAAAAGCTCTGAGGTCAGTGGAGACGTGTGGGTAGATATGGGAGTGACTTTAAGTTGTAAAGTTTTATCCTAATTTTGAGTTGACACATTTGGCGGCTTGTTTCTGCACTCAGGCCACAGTGGAAGTAACTAAACATAATACACTGGATCGATTCGAAGTCAAATCATGCAGTGCCTCTCTGAGCTGCTGACAACTAAATGTCTGAGTGTGTGTGTGTGTGTGTGTGTGTGTGTGTGTGTGTGTGTGTGTGTGTGTGTGTATGGGCGCTGAAGTGGATTTAAGCCTACTGTAACTGTTAGGAAACAATCAATAGTGTTATCAGTCCTTCCCTCTTCCTCTCTCGATCTACTTTACGCACACACAGACACACACACACACACACACACACACACTCACACACTCACACACACTTGGGAATAAAGGACTAATCAATAACTCTATAGTGCTAACAGAAAGCTTCCCCTGCAGTTTAAAGGCTTATTGCTCACGCACAGACACACACAACACGGACGACACATGTAGCAGCAGAACTATAAGCCACATTGGGAGTATTTTGAACACATTAATGGCGCCTTACCTAATTTCAAAACCATTACATGATAAATCAATCCTATATACAAGCTATTTGATTAGTTTTACATTCATGTGTGTATAAGACCGCTCCGGTTACAGGACAGCCGAAGTCTAAGTTAGCCATTTACAGATTAAAAGGTGAAAAGAGGACATCTTTACCCTTGCTTGTGAATTTTGTTGTGTATGTTGAAGCCTTTCATTTGCTTTCTGGTTCAATCCTACGTTACGCTGCTGTTCGAGCTGCAGAACGCAACCAAGAGCTCATCTAACCAGAGCAAACGCAGCCATAACAAGGTGCTGTAATCAGTCAGTCATTGTCTCTCTACCCCCGCAGCCACAATTCTCATTTTCTCCCCTCACCTCCCCCTCGATCCGACGTTGAGTTTACACTTTCCTTCCAATAAACTCTCATCAGAGTGAACATGAGAGGAGTGAAAACTAAACGGTAAGCAGGCAATAAAGGCGCATCCGTGGACGTGTGGATGAAAACAAAGTGGAAGAAAGAACTCGTGGCTCCGGATGCACTTGCTCTCACTCGCAGCCTCCGTAACAGAGTGTTGAAAGTGAAGTATATTTTGATTCCCTCCTTCTCTCCACTGTCTCCCCTGCTTTTCTCCTTCTTAGTGCCATATGCTCAAAGCTCCATCTCGGGCTCATTTGCAGAGCTACACACACACACACACACACACACACACATTCACACAAATCAGCTTTATCAAAGCACAGGAACAGCTGGTTTGCTCGATATGGATGACTACTCGCCTGTCAACTAGTCTCATGCCAAGCACACACACACACACTGACATACAGACACATCATCATCAAAACTGGCGTCTCCTGCTGTTTCAAGAAGGAGACTGAGTGAGAGAAACAAAGATAGATAGATAGACAATACAGGGAACTGGGATCAAAAAACACAAACAAGCAGTCAGACTTGTGACATCAGAAGCAAAATGACAGTACGTGTCACCGTTAACCATCTCAACCAGATGCTCATGAATAATTTTAAGTGTTAAGTTGGTTGGTGTCTGTTTCATCATGTATTACATCTGCATGCTGAAATTAATTATCAGTCATACTTTTTTGCTCTTTAATTCAAATAGAATTTTGGCTGTCAAACACAAACAGATTGGAAATGAGCGCTGAATGGGAATGTCTGAATGACGTATCGATGAAGCGACTAACAAGCTGTTTACATTCAAGTCAAGCGAGCCCTTAAAAAGCCCTCCCACTGTTTGCTGAGCTTTTGGTTTCTACGAGAACATGGGATCCAAATAGGTGTAAATAAAAATCAAACAAAAACGGAATATCAAAGCGGTTATGGTTGCAGAGCACTTTCTGAGCCTTTTTCCTCACTTATTAATGAGTTTCTGAGTGACAGCTCAGATGTGGTTCAGTGCAGTTGTTTTATTGGGGTCAGGTTTGTTTTTTTTCAAACTCCATTCATCCAAGCCACCAAAACATGCGTTAATCAACCACCAAAAATCTACAGACAAGCCCAAATGCGCCATGCCTAAGCCAAGTTTGTACCAGATGCCTGCGGTCAGTTCAGGTTACTTTGGTCGCACCTACCAGCAGCTCCGCTCCCCAGCTTCACCGAACAAGCTGTGCAAACTTCATCCGTCATCAGGCTTCCCCTGAAGTGCTTTGTTTACGAGGAGCTGCACTAAAGCCTGGTGTGAGGTTCTGAAAGATCACGTAAAGATTAAAAAGCAGCGAGTCTCTCTGGTCTCGTTTTCAGCAAGTTGGTTTTTTCAGGGTTCAAACATCTTCCTCAAGTCAAAATTCAAGCGCTTCTCAAACATTTTCAGGTGAATTCTTCTGTGTAAACTGTGTAAACCTAAACAGTAATATATGCTTAACCGATCAATCAGATGTTAAATTTATGTTTTTTACATGGTCGCAAATTTCTTCATTTTAAGTTTACTGTGAGTCGAATACAACCTGTCGAACCAGCATGATTGTCAATGTGAACAAAAGTTCTTTACTGAAAATGTGAAAGGTGTCAAACATTAGTCTTTGAGGAAGGAAGCCCATCAACTCCTTGAGCCTTTTTGAAAGAATCAGATTCAAATCCACACAAGTGACCTTCGTTGCTTGTAGAACAAAACAAGCAAAATGAAAATCCCTCCATTTTCTGCTTACTGCTCATTTTGTACCCTCAAAACACACTTCCTGGATAACCCAATGTGTAATCGTTGATGGTTCTTTGAAAATCAATCTGCCATTAACCCGAGTTGGTGCAAGTGCCCTTTATCTCCTTGATCAAAAATGTCAGGAGATGGAAGAGAGTTAATGCCCGTTGCTACTGCTTTGGCTGCCCTCGCTGCACTGGCTGTGACTAACAAACAGGCTCTATTCTGTTTCTTCATCTAAGTGACAAACCATTAAAAAAGATTACAATTTATCACAAAAGCAATACAGTTATCGTTCCAAGCACTGTATCCCATATGCGACCACTTTTCCAAACTTTTTCAAACAGCAGATTAAAATGTAAGCATTTTCACGGAATTTCAGCACCTGTAAGGACCCCGTTTTTTAATTTTTTTCACACAGCCAGCATAAAAGCCGTGACCATTTCCATTAGAGTTTTCCCACCCAGGGCCAACCGAATGCACATCCAGTCCAATCCCACCAAAAAGAGTGACGCAGTAACGTTTGTCCACATGTCCAATACGCAGCAGTTTCCCAGTCCAGGCTTGAAAATGTGAATGTACACCATTGTGTTACATTAAACCTAACCCTAACCACATACTTTTAACTCACATCAGTAACTATTAGTGGTTGGAAGCGATGCAGATGAGTAAATCATTATGGAAGTAGAAAAGTTAAGGCCAAGGAGTTTAACACCGCCCACCATCTGCTCATTCCCCCTTACAGGGAAGAACTTTTGTCCTGCTCAAGGCATCGATTTGACATGCCAGCATTGGACAGGGACACCAACAGCAAGAACAGCTTCTAACATTTAGTTAGAAGTCAAGCTAAGCTTCGGTCTCATTCAATGTCAACTCAATCAGAGAATCCCACTTTTCACGTTTTATTTGTCCATCTTTTCTTTTTTCTTTAACCTTAATAAATAAATCTATATTATTTAATCTGACATGATGGATAAATCACAAATATTAGAGTTTTGAGGAGGATCATTAGCCGCATTGGGACAGAGCAGTTCTAAGAACGCCGTTATAAGAACGGTCCTCCTCGAATTTCGTTCTGATAACTGTCCTTCCCCAGGGGAACTGTTTCAGTTTGCATTCGCACATGAGTCGGGACCTGATAGAGACTGATGCGGCGCAACCGTCTGCGACAGTGACGTGTTACTTTAGCGCCACATTCAACAACAAAACAAAACAAAACAAAACAAAACCAGTGAAAAGTAAGTAGAGAAGAAAAAACACCACAAAGAAGCTAATATGGTGAGCAGGGAGGCCACCGTGTTCATGATCTGCATGATGGTGATATTAATCATGGACGATCACATCAGGCGTCTAATATCGAGGCTGGAAGAGCTCACAGAGAGTCAGGAGACGAAGGATCGAGCGTAGGCGATACTTCTTCGTTTCATGAAGGAAGGAGAGCAGAGCGCCGCAGACAAAGGAGACGACGTGTAAGTTTAACTTATTAAACAGGCGCCGGTTGTGTCCGTGTCGTATGAGTAAACATTTCAGCTGTGACAACATGACATGGGGCGTAGCTACCAACCACCAATCGCCTACGTCATATGTGTTCCTATAGAACCCAGAAAAGACCCCGCCTCGGAGAAGGAGCTGAAATGGTTATAGGAACTAAGGGAGATGGTCCCGAGTTCCTGTATGTCCGAATGCGGGAAAAAAACGTCTCTGTTCCTGAAAAGGTTATAGGAACTGCCAAAGGTTACTACAATGCGAATGCGGCTAATAGCTAATTGATCAAGTTACAGCCATTTTTAGAGAGGGTAATTCAGATTGACAGTTTTTGTGAATCTAAATATTTTTTTAGGGACAAATATAGACTTGATCTACAGGCTCTGTTAAAGTTGGGACATTCTGTGCAGCGATACTCTCTAAAATTCTAAGAACAAAATCAGACGTATCACAACGTTTCTCAAACGTAAAAGAGTTGTCACTGTAAGAGAAATTTTAGAACTAAACTACATAACAATCTGTTCACAAATTTATGCAAATTCATAAAAATATTAATAAATGCTTTAATAAAATGTTGGGATTACTTGATCTCCTTCTCAATTACTAATCATAACACCTATCATTTTTCAATTATTTGATATACGGTAGATAAGAAGTAACAGTGCTTGTCTTACCTCCACCGTATGGTTTAGATTCAGCTTTGGCAGTTTATTCTTCACATTTGCAGAGGTTCCACCAAAAGACTGGCTGTTGTTAAACACCTCTGTGGCCACCAGAGGAGGTTTCAGCTGGGGAGAATCACTAGGTGCTTGGTCCTGGCCATCCATTGGTCGGACGTATGCCGTGGGCTTCTGCTGTACAGCAATCGGCTTCCCAGACAGGCTACCGGGTGGGAAGGTGGGTGTAGTCAGCCCGGATGTGGGGGTGGTTAGACCAGGAGTCGGAGTCGTCAGAACCGATGTCGAAGCCAGCGGGGAGGAGGATGAAGACAGGTGAGAAACCGTTTCATTTTCAAACGGGGAGGATTTAAAAAGTCCGCCATTTTCTGTGTTCGTGGAAGACTTAAAGTGACATCCATCTATGGCTGAGGATCGAAAATTGCCACCATCTGGAAAAGAGAGGGAAAAATAAGGAAGTACTCTAAGCAAAATATGAGGCTAAACCTAAAGGTCAATTGGTTTGGCTCTTTCCACTGTTTCCAGGTTTTAGGCTAAATTTATCGTTGTTTTTTAGCATACACACACGACAATAGAATCAAACTTTTCATCTAATGTCGTCATCAAATGATCAGAGTTCTCAAATGTCAAACTATTTTTTTGAGGCCTCTTAATGTAGAACTTACCTGGGAGGGGATGGGTTTTGGGTGCATGAGATGAGTGCCTTCTAGAGGAAGAGGAGGAAGAGGAGGATGATGAGGAGGAAGCTGGACTAGAATCTTCTTTCAGGCCAAGTTCATCTTTAAATGAGCTAAACAGTTCATCGTGCTTTTGCATTTGCTGTTCTTCTAATAAAGTCACTTTCCCCCTGCTGCCCGTAGCTCCTGCTGTGACTTGCCCCTGCCCCAGAACGAGCCCAGTGACTTGGCTGCTCTGTCCATGGCCTCCCCTTGACCAGTCCATGGAGTTTCGGGACTTTTTCGAATTCTGATGTGGGATCGTTGCTGCGCTGGTTGTCGATGTGGTCCCAGCCGGCGGTTGCATTGAAGCAGAGGATGAAGACGGTGCACTTCCCATCCTCTTCTCCCCACTTCCCTCGGCTCCCCCTCCCCCGCCCATTCCTCCTCTCAGGGCCTCGTTGAAAACATGGGACTCTATGGTGGTTCTATCGGTGGCTGAAGAGCTCGGTGTTATCTGCAGGTTGTTGTTTGCAGCGCTTCCTTTGGGAATCCCCACCAAGTGGCTCTGGTTGGAGTGGCTGGTCAGCAGGTCTTTCATTTCTTCATAGGATCCCAGTGTGTTCTGGACGCGACTGGCCAACGCATCACCTTTATTAGTCTGACCAGAGAAAGAAAGTAGAAAAAGACAGGGGAGGGAGAAACAGAAGCACATTCATTAAGTTGCCCATTTTTCACATTCACCCAGACTTGATGAAAAGCCCTCTTTACTCATATGGAATGGAATAGTGAAAGATGGATAGGGTGACCACTGACCAGACATCGGATGGGATGATTAATTAAATACACGCCATTTTTAAGAAGGTTTGGTCCAGGCTGAAGCAGTAAAATTAATGGGGCAGGAATCATTATTAGCCTGACCCCAGATTCTCAACCAATCATTACTTGGAGGACAGTGCAGGCTCTACTTATGTGATGGTATAGCACCTCACCTGCTACATGGTAATGCTGAGATGTTCCTCAAAATAGCTCACGGGAAACTTTTATGTCAGTTACCAAAGGATTCTTGAATGATGGACTCCATGATTTGGTCATTTGACATTTTTTAAAGAACATGGGCAATCGGCAGTGGTTGCAGACGTTCAATATTTGACAAGATTCTTACAAAAAGCCATGAAAGGAGAGGAAACACAGAAGAACAAGTGGAGTTCTTTTCAACCTGAACAACAAACAGTGAAGCAAGTATTAATCATCAGCCAAGACTCAATTATGAACGATCTGCAGTATATAATTCAAGCCTGACATTTCATCATGAATTGCAGACAAATGATGAACAATGGAAAGAGCAATTGAGATCAATAATTTATTATACATCTGTTTAGTTGTTTGTTTGAATGACTTTCTCAGCAACAAAGTCAAACTCGTTGACAGCCTGCATGGCTAATAGCCTCGACATGGAGTAATAGTGTTAAACAAATGTATGGTAGGTTTAAAGGCTAAAATTGAGGAGGTTTGTCTAAGTTGAAAGTACATTTGTTTGGATTGTATATGATTTTAAAAGGGAACGAAAGATAGCTAATTTTAGGTTATATTTCTATAAAAAGAAAAAGGTTTATGAATAGTAACATATCTACGTGGGAGTGTTGAACAATTTTTTTAAACTATGAGCATTTTCACAGTAATTGTGAGTAAAAAAAAGAATCAAATCTAGTCCTTTAGTGGTTCAGGTTAAAGTAAAGAAATATGAATAAACAAAGTGGTTGAATCTTATCGACAAAGAAAAAGGCATCCTGTTTAATGTGCTTCCGCTCCTCCTGGCTAGTTGGCATAAGTCAGACAGAGGAGGCTCACCCCAGCATCAATGTGTGCTTACACACTCAGTGTCACAGAATCAGCTGAGTGACAACAGCCTTGTTGGTTTGAGTGGCAAGTTCTGCAATGCCAGCCTGCACATAGGCTGTTTCGCCTCTGTTTCTACCTCCCTTGCTGATACAGAGGCGGATAAACCCCACATGCAGCCTCTGTACTTTCACCCATGACACCAACGTGAAACAGAGGCACATCAAGCCTGGCTTAAAAGGCACATGTGAAAAGCCCTAAAGATTAATATGTCCTTTATTTATCTCCAAAGTGCTGGAATCCTGGCTGTGTATCTGTGTATCTTTTTAGGGTTTTTTCTCTGCAAACAGCTTTGTGTGTGTGTGTGAAACACTTCACAACTTTGACAATGATTTTGGCACCACCCTAGAATGAGCTCTAATAGAGGGTCATTTAAGCACAATTCGATGAAAATAATATTGTGATGCCTTTTTTTTCTAATATAATTGGAATGGTTTGACTTGGGTTTATTAACCCGGTGGAACTAAAATCCATGCTTTAGTTCCATGCTTTGTTGGACGGGTGTAGCCTTCGTGTTTAGCAGGCATAATGCTTTCCATATGAGTTTAGTGGCATAAACCATTAGCAACCTAGCAGATAAAAAAAAAACTGAGACTAATGGGAATATCTATAGTATTTTGATATTATGGTTGTAACGCAAAGTAATAGATTAAAAATGTGTCCTGATGGTGGTGCTAGATAAAAAAAAATAAAGGGGTCAATAGTCATTAGGATTCATTTTGTAGGCACCATTAATATCTGACGACTTTTAATGGCAATGCATTAGTCGGCTTTCCATTCAGTAGTGAAGCAAATCTGAAGTGATCTTTTAAAATTCTATTTTGAAAAGAAATGTATATCAGACGAGCTTCCATTAAGTGGTTTTAAGTGAATAAACTAGACTGTGCAGTGTAGCAAGAGGGTACATTCTACATTCCTGATGGCTTTAATTCAGTTAAAGAAGTATTTGTCCTAGCTGGAAGAAAAACCTCCAGGAAGGAACTGCAGCAGACACCCACAACAGGAAAGAGAAGAGAGCTCCTCTGTAAGTATTTTTTCTCATCTCTTGGAATATCTGGGATATTTCATCATATCTGAGAAGATGCCAGTCAAGTCAAATGAGTTTATCTTTTGCCAGCTCAGGTTGGAAACAGCTGGTGAGGCATGTCATGTTTCCATTTCCCCCAATGTGCATCAAGTCTTCTTCAAAAGAAGGCTAATAATTGTTTGGCGCTTTCACACCAAACATGCTCCCACTGGCACAGTGACGTTTCTGTTAGGACATTCTATTAGTTCCTGCAAAACCAGAAGAAGTAAGAATTATACACAACAGCATTAAGAGCTTTCTGTCAGTAAACACAGATCCCAAGACACTTGGAAGTTCAAGAAATCAAATTTAAAGGAAAAAAATGCAGATGATTATTTGCTAACCATAGCATATTTCTTTGTGTTGTGTCCTGCCACCTGCATGCTCTTCCCTCACTAAATCAGAGTATTTCCAAAGGTAATAATGGGTCCATTAGCGTGCCACAGTGTATTTTACATGAATGAAACGGCTGATTCTCCAGACAATAACTGGAGATCAATGAATTCCACTTCAAGCTGCTCACTTCTAAGCTTTGATGAGAAAAATTAGGGACCCAAAAAGATGTTTCATATATTACATTAAATTGTTTCAGGTGGAATTTTTTACTTCACGGATAAGAGACACGAGAGACCCTCCACAATGGCTACAAACCATAGAATAAGTCTGGCAATATGATTTGTTTAAGAAAAATAATCAGTAAACCTGAACGAAAACCTAAGAAACTGGGAGCAACATAACTCCTCTGCCGTGCCCCTACATATGTTAAACTATCCTTCATTTTCTACTAATAAAGCAGAAAAAAAAACTACATAGAAATGAAACGGGGAAAATAATCAAGCCATACTCACAACATAAGCAAATAAGAAAGGACAGAATAGCATTCAAACAATCTTAACTGAAGTAATTTCTGTGTACACACACACACATACACACAGAACATTGCACATCATGGTGAGCCTAAGTTAGCAGTGAATAAATTAGCCCATCTCTTCTCCATCTCGGGCTCATGAATAAAAGATCTGGTGGCTGAAGAGGAACAGAAAACACATTTACAGAGAAGTAAAATGGAAAACAGAGAAGAAAGAGAGGATGAATACCTGTGTGTGTGTGAGTATGTGTGTGCGTGTGTGTGCGTGAATAGATCATCCCAAATAGCTGCTAACGCTCCTTAACAGGATTAGAAGAGGGATTAGCTAATAGCTGACAGAGAGAATGAATGCTGGAGAAAGGGAGAGGGGGTGAAAGACCAGAGCAGAGTGACGAATATGTGATAGATAAATAGATACAGAGTGAAAAAGAACAAACTGATGATGGAAAATGATGACAAAAAATACAGTAGCACAGAGACCAGAAACCATTTCAGCTCTATAAATCCTATATGCGATCATTTACAAAAAAGGCTGATTAAAGAGCAGTTCAGTACGTTCAGGCGCAAACCCAGAGGAAATGCATTGATCTTGTATAGGCATTGATAAAGTCACAGAATTGATAAAGTAAAGTGAGCATAAAAATAAATAGATCTCTTCTGTGGCAAATAAATCAGCAAGAGAAAATAGCAAGGAGTGCCAAAGCCACTTTTCAAGTTTAGAAGCAGTGAGAGATAAAGTGGATGGAGAAAAGAGCTGCTACATATATATATATATATATATATATATATATATATATATATATATACATACATACATACATACATACATACATACATATACAAATACATATACATATATAGACACTATTTTCTATTATTGTAAAATCTGAACAGATGTGGGTTTTTGACTAGCAACAATTAGATTTGTCACTGTGCTACCTGTGCTAATGGGCTAATGACTGAGCTAGGAAGTTTTCATCTTATACATCAGTGATGATAATTGTACTTATGTCTCTTTTATGAGATGATGCTACCTTACCCAAAGATTTCTAACACATATTTGTCTCACTACAAACCTTATAGTGCCTTGAGTCTTTTTTATTAATTTTGCAAAAATGGAATATTTTAGCTTCATAGCTGGTAAAATGGGCAGGGGAATCCGACTAGGTTGAACTAAGTAACTTTATGTATCACTGACAACACTCACATTAATCAACAGGAGAGGGTCATTTGACATATGATCTTGTCAGAGGAATCCAACAAACTGCGTCATTAAGAAAGAAAATGACGGCATAGTTCAGTGTCTGTGTTTTTCAAAGAACCAAAGCATAAAAATCTATGCTAAATGTCATCTCCTCTCTTCTTTATGTCTGACTCACTGGACAGCAAAGCAGGTTCACTGCTGGAGACAGTGAACACAAGTCAAGGGAAACATAACATTTAACCAAAGGCTGACAACAAGCGCACTGACCTTCATGACTTTGAAGCCAATAAGAGACCTCTATCACACCACTAATTCAGAGAAGCTATATTTTCAGCTGCCTCCCTTTTTATCCTGATTAGTTTTACATTACCACAACATGCTTGTTAGGCAAAAAATTTATAGTCAGGGGAACATTATGTGTTGTAAGTAAGAAAACAAAGTTCATACATTAAACCTTTCTGGATTCGTCGTCCAAACTTGCATAAATGACTAAATACTGTCCATGTACTGTGCCTGTCACAGGTATGTCTGAATTAAGATGGATGTAAAAGTGACCTATGTCTGACTGACTGAGTGCTGACACTTTCCAGATCTGAAAATGGCAGGTTTTTTTTGTGTTTTTATTAAAAAAAAAATGTTTTAAATTGAGCAAATTTCACACCCCACTTTTCTCAGATGGTACCTAGGCTCTGATTCAGAGATTAAATTAAAAAAAAAAAAAAAGAGTCACTGTCTTCTGTTTGAACCTTCTAATGAACCTTGCCTGACAATTGTTAGAAAATAAATATTTCTCCAGAGCTAACAAACACTTCCTACTTAGATCAAATAAAAGTATATTTCAAACTACTTTCTGTGGACACCAACATGCGTGATGCTTGTTACAGCAAGCATGGTGTCGAAGATCTCTCCCTTTGAGCCAGTCAGCCTGGGTCTGTCCTTTTATTGTATATATATACACATAGATACACATCTTGACTTCACCTCAGCACCATTAATTAGTTTGAAACAATTAGTTGGAGCGTAGAGGCACCTAAGATTGGATTAATTATCGGAACAACCTCTCATTTGCTTCCACTGCCCCTGGACCTCAAGCAGTGTCTTGGTGAGAAGCCCTCCCGTCCTCTGTGTTCAGACACAGGAGCAGTTAATGCACACTCTGTCAAACTTGAAAGCTGGTCTGTCCCAAGGTCGATATACTTGGCGGCATAACCAAGTGTTGAAATCCCCGATGGAAGCAAATGAGAGTTAACAAACCAAAATCAATTCCATACAAGGGGCCAAGAGAGTGACCACGGACTTCATGCATGGTTGGTTCACTTTCTGCTGAAGAGGAAACTAAATGCATCTCAAGCACCTCAGATTATATCAGTACACAACCTTATGTCTGAGGACATTACCCTTTAGGCCTCATGGAGAGAGAGCATAAAGAAAAGTGACATATTATTAGCTTCATCGTCCATGAAACAACAACAAATGATACAAAACGCTCGAGTTATTGTTTGTTACACATAATAATTCTCTTGAATTGATCCCTTACACAAGGCAGAATAAATTTGAGCCTAAATCACAGTGTGCGCTGCTTTAGAGGAGAGTGGCCCATCCTCACTGATTAAGATGTCGTAAAAAATTCCCTCTATTTGCCCAAATGAAATTCTTGAGTCAGGTATGTCCAATTCTCCGCCAGCAGAGATCAGTCAGCAGCATATAAAACTGTCTCCTCAACAGCAATGAGAGAACGCTATGTGTGGAGAAAGCAGCCCTCTGTGTCAGCTCAGCCAGGTTGTAAAGATGGGTGTGTGGCGCTAACAGATGTTAGCTTGTTTTCACTCATTGAATTCAAACAAAAACAAAAAAAGCACTTTCTCTTCAAATTTATGTTGGTGAAACAGATACAAACAAGATTTAAAATTCTCAAAAATGAATTAATTTCATTTTTTAGGGAAGACTGAATATATGAAGCTGTGACAAGAACTGCCACGTCAGCCAGTGAAGAGTTAATGTTAGCATGGCTCGCTCTAAAGCAAAACATGCCTAACTGTCCAACCCCTCCGAAGCTCTAAACATTGACACGACATGTCATTTCATTTGAAAAATACATGAAGAGAAAAGTAAAAATGTATTCTTCACAAACATTGGCTGAAGTCTTCATTTCCCAAACTGTAACAAGAGAAATGTTGTTGACAAGATGAAGAACCCAAATGGCATACGGAAACTAGAAATCATTTATTTCGAACAAACAAAACAAAAACAAAAAAAGAGCGTCAAAGCTAGAAATTAGGGCTGGACAACGGTTAAAATTTTTAATCTAATTAATCACATGATTTCCCTGATTAATCACGATTAATCGCATTTATACGCAAAATCCAAAAATGAATTCAAAAGTAGTGTATAGATTTTATCAGTTAGTTTTATTTTAAATGTGCTGCCATATGAGTGAAAGTGCCATAACATTTGTTGTGCAAACACACTTTTAACATCAGCATTTTTATGTAGTTTTTATGTAGAAGCCTCGCTCCACTGTCTGTGTCCTTGAATGACTTGTTGGTATCAATTGTGTGTTTTGCCTTTAAGTGATATTTTAGACTGGAACTACTACTGTGAGAAGACAATTCAACTTGGCAGTGTTTACAGATGACTTTGGTTCTGTTGACTCCGCCGTCTGGAAGAACTTTAAAATGAAAATGGCCGAGTAAAAGTTCCGTACCCTTCTCTATGTTTGGTGGATCCGCCAATTACTTTCTTTTCCGGTTTCGCAGCAGACAGCAACAGACTTTTACAAAATAAAAGCCTGTGAGCAACAGACTTTTACAATAATAAAATAAATAATAAAACCTGCGCTAACGTGCGATAAAATATTTATCGTCGTTAAATAATTAACGAGTTAACTCGCTCAGCCCTACTAGAAATATATGAAATCTTCACTGGAGGGGGAAAAAAAAATTAAAAAAAATGCGGACAGAACTCAAAAATTGACCAGGACTAGAATGGGAAAAAAAAGCTTGTAACGGCAAGGGTCAGTCACTGTGAGAAAACAGAGAGCTTAAATACTGAGGAGAACTGATTGGTGAACGCCGGTAGCGGCTGAGAAGACTGAACACAGGTGCTCCAGTGGAGCTAATGACCTGAACATGGAGACTGAGGAAACTACGGGGGAGAAATGTGAAACAAGAAACCTACATGACTGAAAACAAGAAGAGACAACAGACTCCAGAAATAATGACAAAGATCAAACATGGTGTAGATGAGACTTGGCAGAATCAATCCTAACAAGGAAAACACGACGAAACAAAGAACAGAAGGAAAAACAAGACAAAACCAAAGCAGAGTCCACAAAATTCCCAAACCCTATCTCTGCTCTTACTTTATATGGTTCTCCAAACAGGTTGAATCCAGTGGAGAATAGGTCTTCATCCTGCTGGACCTCCTGGTTTCTCCTCTCCCACTCTCTCCTCTTCAGGGCGCTGCGCTCTGACTCAAGATGACTGGAAAGACACACAGAGAAAAGGTTTGTTACCCTCCCACACACAGCCTGCCATAGACGTACCACACTGGTTAGACAGTTACGTGAAAACAATAAGGTCGAGCTAATGTTCAAGGAGAAGGATTCACCTTCCACATAAACAAGAAGGAAAAGGCAAAAATGATAAATGAGCTCAATCCTGGCATGAGTCTTAAAGTTTTCTGAAAGAAAGAATTCCGCACAGTAATAAGAACTTTATGTAAATGGAGGTTACAGGCCTCAAAAGTATTGTGCTGGAACGGGGTGAAGTTTAGCTTGTCCACATGTGAGTCATCTTTCCATCACTGCCAACTGGAGCTGATAAATTAGTCTCTGACTCCTGCCGAGTCTTTTGACCTGAAAATTTTTGCCAGTTGCCGTTCCCTCAGATGGCAAAGGTCAGACGTTAGTGAGTATTAGTTCGGGTTGTAATCCAGTGTGAAAGGACCTTTTATTAACTATTTGAATTTAATGACAAAGCATGACAAAATGAGGTTTTAAGGGATTCAGTTATTTTGCTAACTACTCCGATTAGGAAATAGAAATAATATATATTTTCAAATATATTAAGCGGTATGTTTAAGAAAGGAAATAGGGATGACGGCTCAATTAACATTGAAATCAAATAAATGAGTAAAGTCTGAAAAGGTAACACACATGCTCATAAACTAACAAAGCACAAGGATTCAAAAGTCTGCTCCTGCTACAAATAAGAGCTAGAAAACCTTTTTACAGTTTTCTTTTAAGGTTCAAGGTTAACATGATGTAACATGTTTTTAGCTGGATAGTTTCATTCATAAGTGCATTTTAACAGCTGGGCCCAGTGGGGACCAAATCCAGGCAGTTTTTACGAGATACTGTACCCGCTGAACCACTTGAAAGGACATTTATGTCTTGTCGCAGTGACTTTGGCTGCATCCCAGTCAAATTTGCTCTTAATCTTCGAACATTCCTGCATTACTGAGAGTAGTCCACTATGTTTTTCCTGTCTTGGAAAGGCACAATGTTTGATTCTTCTGAATTAGGATGCATAAAAATGTAGAATATGAGAGATGAAAACAATGATAGGAATGGCTGGAAGCGAGGGAGAATCTTTTCTTTTGGAAAATTTTTCCTTACGTAACCGACTATTTTTAGCCGAAAACCCTTTCACTGCACAGTCACATATTCACCCTGCCCTCCTAAATTTTTTCAGTCACCAGCCTCCACTGAGAAGTCTACAAGCTGGCAGCCAAACTCAACTCCCAGAAGAACAAAGTCGTGTGTGTGTGTTCATGTGTGTGTGTGATTGCACGCCATGTATGAGGCTGTGGCCCGTTGACCCAGGAAAGGTCATCCTGTTTTATCACATCCACTGCTGAGAGATGAGACGGGCCAGCTAATTAGCGATCAACACAATTAAAAGAGACTTTCTCTTCTTCTCTATTAGACCTTGCCTTCAACATTTAATCTATCAGCAAGATGTGCGTGGGCGGGAGGGAAAAAAAAGAAGAAGCAAAGGGAGGAAATAGAGCGAGAGAAAAAAATCTAGGACCCATGGGAGGGAAAAAGAACCAGTTTCAGGGCAGCAGACAGTTTCTTTAAAAGGAGAGAAAAATAACAGAGTGATGAAAGACAAGAGTGAAGGATGGGGAGAGGAAGGTAGAATAAGACGAAGGATGAAGCAAAAAACAAGAGAGCAGTGGGAATTCCTGACTAAATGATTGACAGGTGAGGTGTTTGTATGTGCCAGTTACAGCAATGCACGTAGATGTGATCATTGTGTGTGCTGGGAAGGCTGGTTGACATGTGCGTAGTCTGTCAGGGCGGAAAGATAACTGACAGTGCTGTCACGACCGCAAACACACATATACTGTATGCACACAGTGCGGCAGTCCCACGTGACGGATCACTGTCTCCGTCTCCGTCTGTCACGCGCTAGACATTCACACGGAGGGAATCAGGTCAGGTGAGGTAATTAACACATCCAGGATTTATGTCCCAGTGTGCGGCGGGAACAGGAAATGGCACGTCGTGTTGCATACAGGTTAACCTGCTACTGAGGCTTGCTCACAGAAGTGAAAACATTTTTTCTTCACGGTAAGAAAATTGAAAGGAGACCTGTCGTACTAAGCTGGAGATCAGCCAGGTGAACCATTTCATGAGGAGGTGGATATATACGTTTTAGGTACATTTCCTCTTGATCACGGCCCCAGTTGTGGAGCAGAGGTAGTTATGGAGATGTTAACAAAAGTCCATCCATTTTCTTTTTAAATTTTTTGGGGCTTTTTATGCCTTTAATGATAGGACAGTTGGAGAGAGACACGAAGCAGGGGGCAGAGAGAGGGGGGAGACATGCAGCAAAGGGCCGCCCGGTGCGGGACTCAAACCGGGGCTAGCTGCAGCGAGGACTGTAGCCTCTGTACATGGGGCGGCTGCTTAACCCACTATGCCACCGACCGCCCCGCCCATCCATTTTCTATACCCACTTAATCTAATTCAGGGTCGCAGGGGGAGCTGGAGCCTATCAGGTATCCTTGGGCGTGAAGCAGTTTGTACCTTGGACAGGACACCAGTCCATCACAGGGGGAACACAGGGACAAACAACCCTGCACACTCACACTCACTTCTAAGGCCAAGTTAGAATCACAAAATAACCTAACCTACATGATTTGGGATTGTGGGAGAACAGTACACACACATGCATGCTAAGAATGTGCAAACTTCACGTAGTTTTTTTCAATAGATGTGATGGTATTAATAACTGCTGTGCAGTGGTTGATGCTCCTCTTCCTTAACTCTGTCATGCTGGTGGCACTTTGGCAGCGCAACATGGCAAGAACACATGGCTCACACACTGTGGACGTGTAGATCCTATTCTCCCGCAGCACTTTTAGCAACTTCCTTTTCTATGAAGTTGCAAAGCTGGTCTTAAAAGACACAAGATTTGTCATTTGTTGCTTTTTTTATTTAAAAAAAAAAAAAAAAGTTTCTGAAGGGTTCTAAAAATCTGTTAAATCTGGGAACAAATCTGCCAAGGTGGCAACACTGCTGGCCTCTACAGCCCATCTGGAACTCGGTAGTAAAATCTCTGGCTACATAATCCTCTTGTCTATAACGAGCACCACACACAGTCGTGTTTGTTGTTCCAGCTGCATCAGTGAAGTCCTCACCTGCTAAAAGTGCATCCTGGCAGGAAAACTAACTTTGTTAGCACCGTTAGACTAATTTTGTGCAGCCTGCAGTGACACAATAATTCAGTGATTATTGTGATGAGAATTGCCAAAACAAAGCTTACTTTATGACGCCACGAGCGCAGAAATCCAGAGAAATCCAAAAAGTAGGCATTCTGAGCAGTGCTCATAAGAATGGCTTATTTATTTTTGAGCCGTACAGTTCTGCAAAAATGAGTGAAGAGAGTGGTGAATGATGAACTTTTACATTAGAAAAGGACACAATGCACGGTCCTATTCTCTGGTTATCTCTACATGTTAATCATTTAAATTCAAACCCGTGCATACTGACACACAGATTTTTTTTTAATGCATTGAGCCCCCTGCAAACTCCCTTCTTGGCCCCTGAAAACAGAAATAATCCAACAAACTCCAGTCAGGGTGAAGAAATTGAAAGACTCCACATACAGCGGTCGCCATCTGGACAGGATAGCCTGGGTTTTGTCAGATGTCAGATTGACGCCAGTGTACGCACTGAGCTCCCCCTTTTTTTTTAAAACTGCAATGGGAGACACCAGCAAGATGATGCCTGTGCTAACCTTGTAAATAGTACAGCCAGCAAGTCCACAATTTTAGAAAAGACCCGATCAGACCTGCATTCTAGGATATCTTTGAGAGTGGCCATTGCTACGGAATGGAATATAGTTATGTCTGCTTTAATTAAGTGAACTTCCTCAGTCGAATATTAAGGGAAAGCAACTGTGGTGAGATCATGTCAGTGCTGTAATGAGTTGGACAGTAAAGTATCACCACTTGTACCCTTTGTATATGAGGTTAGCTGTCACTGTGGAACTTATATTTTTCGGGTTTTGTGGCCAGAGGAGTTAGCCGGCCTGACAAAAAAATAATTAAAGGGGACATGTGGGGGAGGGGGAATAAAAAAAATCACAGTTTCTGTGCTTGATAGCACATCTTTGGTTATCTCTACCTTCTCAAATTCAGTGACGTAACGCAACCCCATCACCAGTGTTGGATGAACCAGTGTTGTGTCTACACATGACACAAACAAATTTTAAACCACTAAGCAATTACCGAAGAACTATTCACTGTAAACTTGGCATATCTCAGCATGGTGTGCAGTGTGTCCGTTAAAAAGTTGAGGACAAAAGAAGTGACAGGCCTAAGAATCCATCTGCAGCAGATGAACAGTATCTGAATGTGATGTCAGCGAAAAAGAGCTCCAACACTTACTTTTACATATGAAAATAACTTTTGGCCCTCTAAATGAAACCTGACACTCAATACAAATGAGCAAGACAACAAACGCAATGCATCGCTGGTGTGCTCAAGCTGCTTCACTGCATCTCAGTGGTTGAATCCTCACGGGAGAAACCTGCCATAAAATGTTATTTGCACAATTTAACAACGTCAGTAACTTAGTCAACACTTGCTGTCAACACTTGATGTATAAGGCTGATCAAAGTGTTTAATATCAGCAGTGTATGTTTTTTACTTCACATTCGAAGCAGATTGCTCTGGTTAAAACACACTTTGCTGCACAGTTGGTGTGGTTAATCTGAGCTGATATGACCTCAGCTCACACTTCCCCTGTATCTCAGAGCAGAGTGCGGCTTATTTTGTATTCAATTGATTTACTTTTTTATTTTCTTATCATTCATCTTTAACTGAGCAGTTAAAAGCACATTTTCTCATGATGTGATGAACTTGGGATGCAGATTTCCCACGAACACAAACAAAAAAAGAAACCCACCACATGACACAGAAGGCATTCTGTGCCTCCCGTTTTCCACTTTAACAAAGTGAAGTGGTGTGTGTGTCGTTATCTGATGATCAGCTGAATTCATTTTATGAAGCTATGGGTTTTACAGTTACCATTCTCCTAATCCTACTAATCCTACAGCAAAGTAGTTTTTGTTCCTACATATGAACAAACAGCAAGTAAATATAAAGATGGTAGTAAAAAAAAAGCACCTTTTCCAAGGTAGTTCCATTGAACTCAGCGAATTTACACCACCTCCCCTCCAGCCACCTAACCCCTTAACAGTTGGGCAATTTTTGCCTGCAACTCCTAAAAAAAAGGATACCCAAAGTACTGTTCTTGAACCACTTCCCACTTGGAGTAGAGGACTGGTTGAGGTCTCTTTTGAAAGAGAACACTCTGAATTTACAACACATGCACCCACTGATCATGTTGTTGCCTTTCCCATGATAATCATACAGAGATTTTTCTTTACCCGTATTATATTTTATTCATTTCAACTTCACAATGTGCAATATTATTTATAATAGGTCACTTTACTCTTTAGTACTTACTTTTTTTTTTCTTACTTTTTAGTACTTGCTTTTTCTCTTTAAAAAAAAAATAATAATGTTTTTTTTAATTTCTTGTTTCATGTCTATTGTTGCTGCTGTGACAAGTGAATTTCCCTGTTGTGGGATAAATAAAGTACAATCTAATCTAATCGAATCTAATCTAATTTTCGGAATCTCGGTAAGTGCTACTGTCACAGAGTAATATGAGCTTGAATAAGTCTTAAAAGTGACTATAGCATAGGGCTGCGGAGTGAAAAACACAATGGGACTACAGCCTGAAGTCTTATCTAGTCCCATTCAAATTTGACTGTAATACAACAAAAAATGAGTATTTTGTTCAGGTTTCTCTAAGGATAGGACCAGGCGTACCAAAGCTGTGCCAAAACTGTGCCATTTGGAAAACCTTGGGGAAAAAAGGCTGCCATTCCTGAACGCTTCAACACACAGTCATGATCTTGGGCTCTAATGAAAGGTTACACTTGGGACTGTCTTATCCCACATCCAGATCCTCTGTCAGTATTACTGACAAAGAGTAACAGAAGCACAAACACATTTTGTCTATAACCAGAGCTTTGTGCATAAAATAAAAGTCCAAACAAATAGTATGGTTTAAATGCAATTAGTTTATATACATAAATAATGACATAGCAAACAACACTGAACAGTATTCACAATTTGTATTAACATTATTTGCTGTTGGCAACATGACAATCGTTGTAGCGGTCTCTGCCTGGCACAAAGCATAGAGGCACATCACATGTGGCCCACTTCACAGGAGTCTTGGTCTGGCAGTGTCTGCACCTGAAGCGTCCAGCTGTGCTTTGTGTCCTGATATGTGCACAGGTTTGTGATGAGTGGCAAGAAATGGCCCAGGCTCAACTGAGGTAGACCCCGTCTCTGCCAACTCCATGGCTAAGGTCTCCCTGAATGCCTTCTGGTGCAAAGGAACATCACCTCTGCTTCTGCCATGTTCTTTGTTCCATCTGATAGATCAACTACCCCCCATGTACCTAAAAGGGCAGTTGGAAAAACAAAAAAGAAAAAGCACACAAATCATTACATTTCAAAAGGCAGAAAATGCTGCTGAGTGATAAGGCTGAGCCCACAATTTCCTTCGGGAACAATAAAGTCTCTATCTATCTATCTATCTATCTATCTATCTATCTATCTATCCATCCATCCATCCATCTGTCTATCTATCTATCTATAACTATAATAATATTAAGTAAAATAACTAGGGCTGGGCGAGTTAACTCGTTATTATCGTGTTAACCTGTGATTTAATCGATGTTAATCGTGATTAATCAGGGAAATCATGTGATTAATTAGATTAAAAATTTTACTCGTTGCCCAGCCCTAAAAATAACAATAAAATATAAATAATACTCACTTGTCGACAGCTCGTTACCCTCTTCAGATGCTTTGTCCAGTCATTATTACTGTCCACATCTGAAGCATCACTGTCCCGGCGTAAACAAACCTCCGAGGTTTCCGCCTTACTGTATTCTGTTTTTGACGTCCATTTAGCCATGTTGTAGAAAAATAAACAAATAAACTGCAGTATCTGAAATTACGCACCACGATGCGTAGTTTGCAACTCAAGAAGCTAGACTATTTCTCTGTGGCGCTTTTTACGCGTTACATTTGCCACATATGAAAGAAGAGACCACCCCTCAACCTGCATACTGTTGTTTTCAGAATTTCATTTGCTATGGGTTTGGCTTAGGGTTTGGAATGCGCCACTCCAAAGTAAAATCCGCCGCATTGGCTCGAGCCGCACACATAAAATTAGGTGCAGAAGCTTTTGACGCATCAGTGAGTAATTGATTATTTTGCCCCAGCAGACGGGGTAAAAAGTCATCAATTGGAGCAAGTCAGATGTCATTCAGAAGTTTAAAGACCAGAGCTGCTTCGGTATCACGGTGGGGATAATACATGATGCTAACTGAAGTTATGACCAAGAATGTGCGGGAAAATATGCATCTGACGGAAATTTTGAAAGTTTGCCGCCACAGACTTTGTATCTTTGTGGGCGTAAGACTTTTTGTAGACTAACTATTTTAGAACAGTTACTGGACCCTTGCCAACGTAACAGGACCGTTTTTGTTGGAGTTGTATCTTGTCTTAGAATACTGTGAGGCTCTATAGGTGACTTTGACACTTTTTTGTATTTGCGACTGGTTTTACATAAGTGTCTACTGTGTTCCTGGATTGCCATACATCATTGGAATCTCAATACCCTTAGCTTTCCAACGGTATATAACATATTTAGGTACATATCAAGGGGGGCTGAGAAAAAACCCAGATTTGCCCTGAAGTATGCAATGTCCCGCCACCGGGACATAAAAACGTTAAGGGGTTAATGAGGAACTGATACGAAGGGAGAGAAAATAGCGCCAAGCGATTGTGAGGTCTGACTTTTTCTGGATGAACGATTTTGTGATGCAAATGTATAACTCTTTTGAACGCATATTATTTTGAGAAGCAAAACGCTTTATTTTTGTGGCCCCGACCAACTAGCCGGACTACCTTCGTCAACGCCAAAATGAGGCCGGAACTCGGCTCACAGGGGGTAAGTCAAATTTAATAAATGATATTGCTAATATGGGATGTCATACAGCTTCATGTCAAAAGATGCGAACTCTTCTTTAATATTGCTGCGACCGGTGAGTTGGAGCACCGATGCCAATGGACACCTTTCATTGCACTGGTACAGGAATCAGAAGAGGTTGCACAGTCGAAAAGAGCCTTCACCCTGGAAGGGTTCGGGTTAACCCGATTCATGGAGGCTGATTGGTGAACAGTTGGTATTCACAGCCGACGCTGTGTAAAAGAACACACACACAAAAACATATCTTTCACGAAGTTTCGTGATTCTAGTCCAAATGTGAGCTGTGGTGGTAAACCTTCCAGTTTTTTTCCCATTTCAGAAAATAAGCAGCATCGCCCAATAATGACTGTGTGAAAAAATGTTTGTTTCGGTTTATTCAACATGAAACAAAAATTTGATCCGTTTTAATCGTGGCATCTGAATGAAGCTTTTTACCAAATGACATGCTGACTAAACAGAGGTGACATCACTAATCTGCTGCTGCTGTTGTCTTCCCTGCTGATTGATGACAGTAAACGCTGCTTTCCAAAGAATGTAATGAAGAAGGAAGCAAAGATATGATGGATATACAGATGGATTGCTGGGGGATAAATAGCAGTGATGATATTGGCACAGCGTCAATGTTGATATTTTTTGTCAATGAAAATGAGGGGATGGAAGCTTTCTTTCCTACCGCTATGCATTCCTTCTGACTGTGTATGTGTTCGTGTGTGTGTGTGTGTATGCCTCCTGAAGTAATGCTGATAGTCAGAAAAAGCTCTGGGAATTTAATCTCAACAGAGCTATGCTGTGCTCCCCTGATAACTAAATGCACACAGACACACATGCACACACACAGACCAATGTCTCGAACTCAGCTTCATCACTGTCATTTCTTTTCACTGCACAGAAATTCAGAACTGTTCGCTCTCTTCATGAGAAGTGGCCCGTAGAAATGCACCAATCCTGTAGCTCGACAGGCTGTGGTAGGGCAGCTGCCCAGTTGAAAAAAAAACAGATTCCTTTCCTTGATTATTTAGGGTTAATCACAGGAGCAATAATGAGGGAACTGACTATTGCAGCTGTATGTAGCATCAGAAAACATTTTCCAGGATGAGGAGCTGATGTTTTTGCTTTTGCATCACAGTTATTCAGCTCACATGGCAAAAAAGTGTATCGAATTTAGGATCAGCTGAGCTTTTTGGGGCTTCTTGAATAATTTATTCATATTGTATAACATGGGACCTTTGCGTTTAATGCCAGTAAAAACTGAACACTACTGGAAACAGTGTTAGAGCAGGTCACTGATTTGAGTCAAACATGTTTTGTCATAAGTAGGAAGGAAGGTTCCAGTCTGCGTATGTCATCAAGAGAGTCTCTGGAGCTGCTTCATTGGAAATCAACTGAAGCCTGACTTTGTGGACTCAAATTGCATTTGTGTCTGATGGGAATAACTGTCAGAGCAGTTCAACGCAACCATTTGGAAATGTACTCCAACTCATCTGGAGCCATCAAGACATTTAGAGCAAAGCTGTCTGTACATTTTGGTCATCTGCAGTAAGCGTTTCTAAGGGAAGTTTTGTTATTTTTTCAGATAGAGCCGTTTAGATCTATGCTTTCCTTCTTAAATGAAAAGTATATGTTTGATGGAAGGAAAAGAATCATTTAATTAATAATGTAGTGTTTACATGTGTTGAATTGCATCTTTCATCTTAGGAAAGGCTCTGAGTGCTCTGAGCCGCGATGTTTTCCTAACTTTAACCATCTTGATTTTAAAAGCTAACCTTTACAAAGTGGTGTGGCCCAGTCAGAGTCACTGAAAGTTTCTCTTCAACAGCAATAAATCCAAGTTTGAATCCTCTACATATTGTGGTTCATCTTTTAGAATTTTTCTTTAAGTGTGACTCTCCTCCGGTGCTTTCACACCTGCTGTCCGCTTATATTAAAGAGAGGTGTGAACAGGACCCTAACGTGTAACTTGGCTAAAAGGTACAACAGTTTTCTTTTGGCTTATGCACAACAGAACTTTATTCGCCTAATAAACAAAACACTATTTAGCAGTGTTTAGACTTCTGTGCACTATATATGTATATTGAAGAAGGATTAAGTCTACATCAGAAGATTTGTCTGGACCAGAAAAGATCTTGAGCCAGTTAAACTCACCAAGACTGGCCAAACCCAACCCTGGAACTTTGAGATTGTTCAGCTTCGCTTTGTGCATAATGTGATGAAAGTGAGAGTTTTTCGAGCAGAAAGTGCAAAATCCCCCTGTCAGTGAACACAATGGAGCTTTGTTCGTGCTCACAACACAGATGGTGGTAAACCTGGTGAGAGATTCTGTTTTTATTTGTCTTCAAAGCTGAACCCACACTTTTACAACTACCTCTGCCAGTAATGAAGTCATTATGACAATATGATTTAACACAAATCATCTTCTGAATCTGTTGATTACAGATGACGGAATGATTACGCCTTTAGCTCAAGTGGTATTTTACTAAAGCCCAACATATTTCCACTTTTTTAAAATTCTATTTAACCTGAATTTAACCAGGCGGCTCAATTAGGAATAAATTCTTGAATGCATTTTTGTGCGTGTGTGTGGGAGACAGCACAGGGATGAGGGGGTAGAACGAGTGTTTTGGAATGACAGGGAGAAGTGAGGGGGATAATGAGGGGAGGAGGAAGAGGTGGAGAGGGGGAAGGAGAGAGGAATAGCTGTCAGCCGGTAGACAAAAGCTTTGTTTGAAGTGTCAGTTCAACGACGAGTTTTGTGTGTGTGTGTGTGTGTGCTTTCAGGTTTGTGTGCTCATTCAGACGGCATTAGACATCAGAGAATTATCAGCAGGCATTCCTCGATAGACAGAGGAGAAGAAGAAGCAAATCCAGAATGCCACCCATGTGAAAATGTATCGCTTTGAGGTTTCTGTATGTGGATGGAGAGGAAGAAGGAGGATATCAGAAATCCTTGTTTTGTGTACCTGTGTGTGTGTGACATGGGAGTAGGTATTATAATGAAACACAGCCTTCAAACACATTGTTATCTTCTGTTTTTGTTTTTTGTTTTTGTGGACAACATACAAACCGGTATGACAGTGATGGATATGTAATAGATTGAGAGTTAGAACAGCGCAGGAGCAACATAGGATTTGACAGGAGGTTTATTGTGAGACACCAACACATAGACGTCACAATAAATGTAAAAGAGTTCCCTTATTTATGTACACATTTTTTAGCATTTAACTGCCGTCCCTTACTGTCACAGTCATCTTGATTTAGTTTTCAAATGATTTCTTTGTTACAAAAAAAGCAACTAAACTATCAGAGGCTAAACGTCAGTACAACCGATATTGTATCAAAAATGTATTGGTAATATGCGACAACCCTGTTTGCAAAAACACATATATCCATATAAAAATAATATATAAACGAGGCTGTGTAGTGTTATCAGAGGGTGGTCTTATACGCTACAGTGGAAGTGGCTGTGATTCAGTAGAAGGAGTAGTTGTGCAAGAAGGAAACAGGCCTTGAGGAGAAAAAAAACAACAACTGTGGTGGACATCCAAAAGAGGAAAATGGACACAGCTCTTCTTCAGGACTTTCATCTCTGCGAATATCTGGGATTCTATATATGGAAAGTGGCAAGTTGATTGTTTACCGTCTCAGATCGGAAACAGCTGATGAATCATGTGATTTAAATCTTTGAAGAGTCGGACGTGACTGTCAAAGTTCTTTCCTTTGCCCTTAATATGCATGAGGGTTTTTTTTCTTTGAAACAGGCAAAACCCATCTCAAACACAAATGTACAGATTTTTGTGCACATTAATTGAATCACTTTTTTCAACTGTTTGAATGCACCTTATCTAATGCACAGAGAAGGAAAAGGCAAACGCCGAACAGTGTTCGAGCTGTCACGCAAACATGTTTGCTATCTAGCTTTTATGGCTGGGATGATGGCTACAGTCGCTGCAGTTATCAGCCTGCCAACGAGGCAAATTATCTGCCACTTTGTGTAGTCGCAAGCATGCAAAGAATTTTGGAAGATGACATGAACATATGTGTTGTTTCATCTGCTTGCAGAACAGAAGCTGGTCTATATGCTGCCTTAACTTTGTTTTTAATTCGAATAGAGTAGCACATCGATCCAGTTCTGTGTTTTTGCCTGAGACTATAATCTGGAGATGAGCCAAACAAAACATCCATCCATTTTCTATCCAAAATATAGTTTTGATAATATATAATGTAGCATCCAAAATAATCATTAAGCCCATACTATATTTGGTTAGAAGATCTGGTTTGGTTTGTTACGGCTAAGACGCCACAACAGTGCCATGTGATGACACGGCACATTTGTGTGTCCCATTTTAAGAAATTCAAGAAATGACTGCAAGTTGAAAACAAATTTTCACTGGTGGAACAAGTGATTTATTTTTGACATTCCACCTGATCGATTGACCTAACCTGACCTAACTACATTTTTTTTTGTTTATAAGGCATACCGAAGCAAACATCTGAACTCCAATATAAACTCTCATTTCTTCTATTCTGCAATACAAGAAATAAAATGTGTTGTCCAAAAAATCAGGGCGGAACTTTGATTCAGTGTTTCTACTTTTCATTCACTGTTTGCCAACGTCCATCACAGACACACTGCGCCCCATAAGTCCCAGCAGGGCATTGGTGTCAGCATCCAACTTCTGCAGCAGGGCCTCTGTCATTTCGCAGCTATGCTGTCACACTTCTTTTTTCCTGTCAACAACAACAGAGATTTATACTAAAAGTGGAGAATATACACAATCAGATTAAGGAACAGATAATATTGAAAATATTCCCTGTGAGCAAAGTCTTCCATTGACACTGTTACTTTGAAAAATATACAGGTATGATCAGAAAAGCTTAAAGGGCTAAAAGTATTGCAGACAAATGGCACTAAAGTCTCCGTGACCAATACATGAAATATGCTAATATTATTACGGAAAAGAGTACAACAATGCTTCATGTTAACAAAAAAATCTTTATTATGATGGTGTAAAGTGTGACAGAATTCTAATAGTTGCACTAGTCTAACACATTTGACACCATCTAGCCTGTTGTGCAGATGCAGAGCTTTGGGCTTCAGAGCTGCATGATGGCGTAGGCAAACTGGCAGTATCGAAAGCTCTGTATTGACGAGGGTAAACAAGTCTAAAAATGACAAATACAAAAAAAAAAGTGTTTCAATAAACCACTTTCTTACACATGACATTGTGGTCGACATATACTCTTTGAAATCAGTTACTTACCTGGCTCAGCAGTTGTTTCAGTGAACATGTCTTCCATAGCATCCACAAGTTCCAGAACCTGGTCAGCTGGTGCGATGGTCTGTCCCCGAGGACGGAGTCTAACATTTCAAAATAAGGATTCATCTTTGGATTTTGTCTACGACTGCTTTTATTTGGCACCAGAAATCTTTTTTTTTTTTTAGGTTTTTTTAATTGGTTGTCAACTAGTTTTTGTGTTTTGTTAGAAACCGACTGCAGCCATATCTATCTGATCTGGTTCAGGAATTGGTTTTGACCTTGGTGCCCTTTCTAACCTATTTTAAGTTTGAAGTATTTTAAGTTATTTTTGTTGAAGTCTGTCTATACCCACTGTATAGCCTGTCTCAGCTGTCATTGGGTGAGAGGCAGGATACACCCCGGACAGGTCGCCAGTCACAGGCGACACACAGACACACAGACAAACCATTATCTACACTCACATTTACTCAATTATTTAGAGTCACCAATTAACCAAACATGTATGTTTTTGGTCAGTGGTAGAAAGCCGAAGAAGCCCGTAGAGAACCCATGTGAGTCAGGCCGGTTGCTAACCGCCACACAACCGTGCAGCCCCGGTTGCCTAGCTGTCATATCCATATTCATTTCTTCCTCTTTATTCTTCATATCTGTACTTGTTTGTTTGTTATGCCACATACGGTATTTCTTTAAAGGGCACTCTTGTGCTGGAGCTGTCCCTGCTGTTTGTTCTCCATAAAAAACCCTGCCACCAGCCCCTGACTAAAGCAATTCTTTGCTCTGGACCAGCAAGAAATTTGGTGCTAGCATAGCCCCAGATGACCCAGATCCGGTGCTTTGGTGGTCAAAACAGAATCAACTTGTTACAATAAGGTTTTGGCTCCAAACCACTACTAGATCTCCTTTCTTAGGAAAACAAAGTATGTAATGGCAAAGTACAAGCCTATGACTTTGGCATGCTTTGAAACTTGTTGCTAAATAAGATGTTGTGTAAAAAATCATTTAAGGCATCCCTCTTACAAGCTCCCTTTAAAAAATGATGGTGATGGTTTGATGGTGGTTCCTTTAAAGGGATAGTTCGCCTCTTTTGAGATGAAGCTGTATGACATCCCATACTAGCAATATTGTGCATGAACATTGACTTACCCCATACTGCGTCCTGTCAGCCGAGTTCCAGCCTCGTTTTGGTGTGAAACAGGCGCGGCTGTCGGCAGGCGGCAGCGTGGAGTGATAACGAAGGGAGAGAAAATAGCACCAAGCGATTGTGAGGTCTGACTTTTTCCTGGAGAACGATTTTGTGATGCAAATGTATTACTCTTTTGAACGCATATTGTTTTGAGAAGCAAAACGCTTTTTGTGGCCAACTAGCCGGACTACTTTCGTCAACACCAAAACGAGGCCGGAACTCGGCTCACAGGACGCAGTAGGGGGTAAGTCAATGTTCATGCACAATATTGCTAGTATGGGATGTCATACAGCTTCATGTCAAAAGAGACAAACTATCTGTGGAGGGGACGTGGTGCATCAGCTGCAGGAGAGAGGTGTGGACAGAGATCAGGTGAGTGATTAGTACACCAGCAACTAATTGTCTAATCACTCTTTCCTTTTAAAAACAGTAGTAAGCTGGACCTGGAGAAGGGAGGACGGAGACACCAGAAAGCACATGTGGAGTCGGACGCACAGACCTTGGGAAGACTCCACATGACAAAAGAATTGTGTAAAAGAAAAACATTGAACCAGACAAGAAAGGCTTTCCGTGTCCGTTTGCTGAAAACGAACCCGCAGTGGCTCAGAACCGCCACACTATCCCTTTAAGTTCTTACTCTAGATAATTATACCATTATTTTGCATAGACATTTAATATTATTAATATTTAATATTCATACACTATCAGTCTTGGCACTTTATAAATATGAAGTACCATGCTCTTACAAGTGGTACTATAGACTTTATATAAAGACGAGTTGGTGGGAAGAATCAGCTTATAAGTAGTAGAGGCCGTTCACAAAAGTGAAGTGTGAACCGACTAGTTTAGAATTGAAGAAGCCTTTCGGATAAGAGGTGAAACATTTTCAAGAACCAAGAAGAAGCTCTTAAGGATTTTCTGTATCATGTGTCTGGATAATTGCTTTTGGAGCCCAGCGAAACAAAAGATTGCAGAGGGATCTAGAGGGTGAGGTGTGTGTGTGAGATTAGAATCATTGTCAAAGCAAACACATTCTCTAGTGATTCCCACTTTCTCCTTCCACCTCTCTCTGACCATCAAGTCCTTGAAATAAATCTCCACTCTGGTCCCTCACAGCTAACAGTACGACAATGAAATTAATTATAACACGACCTCAAAATAGGTACAAAAGTTCAAAATGATGTGTGTGTTCAGCATGAGAGATAATTTTGGTTTTGCTGCTTGAGGATAGTGGTAATTTTTGAAAAACTTTGATTCTTTCTGAAGTCTTTTCAGCTTATTCAAAATGCACATCTGTATTCTCTTAGAATACAAGAGAAGCGTTGTCAAAGACGTGTGATGATCCAAAGCTAAGCTGTGAAGTTTCATACCGTTTGTATTAATCATAGTGTATTGCTTTAATTATTCAAGTGCTGCAATAAAATGTACAAGATGATTGTTTTAGGTATTGTAAAAAAAATGAAATCATTATATTATACCATTAACTATGGACTCGTTTTTTCTTTTTTTCTGCATTCAGGGCCACTACAATTAAAACATAACTTGGTGAATATGTCAACATTTAACATTGATAAAAAATCTAGTGGTAAAATTTTGTGGTAAAGCATTGTTTCAGTGTGACGAATTTTACAGGCTGAGAAGCTGAGGAATGCATATCTGCATCTCCCTCTTTGGCATCCATGCTTTTGCAAGTACACAGATTGCATCTATGCTGAGTGCACCTCGGAGACAGTGCCTTGTCCTTGAAACCTCACGGGAGTCAACTGGCTTTTGAATTGTTTGCATTCAACTGATCAGTGCTGAAATGTGTTTGTGCGCTGCATATGTCAGGGTTTACATCATGCACCCTCTGATTACCCCACAGGAGCAGCAACTCATCAAATCTGTTCAATGAAATTCCAGCATTGGGAAATAAATTAAAGTCACCCTCCTGGGCTACAAGCACATTTATAAAATACGCTAAAATCTGAAAGCATCATTTGATGCACGGATTCTTGGATGACAGAAAATAAAAGGCATGTCTGATGAGCCTGGAGGGATTGTCACCTCTATTTCTGCTGTATTGTTCGTTGTATTTGTTTCCTTGATTCTTAACTTGATTACTTTTTTAAATCATAATAACCCCTGTTTTCTTCCCCTAAACTATTCCAGCCAACAGGATGGGTACTAACATAAACCAGGCAGGCAGAATTTTCATCCACACCTTGACAGGTGGAGCCAGTGAAGATAATTAAGCCAATGAAGCCTACGCAATACACAAAACCGCTTCAGACACCAGATAAGCAACATCACTGACTTCATAATCTGTTAAAGCGTTGACGTTCAATCACTTTTGCCGTAAACCGAGGTATATCGAGTCCTTCTGGGTTGTCAGGTGGTGTCACAGTGAGTTCACCATTTTTTTTGTGCTGTCTAAATCTATAGTGAGATTAAAACACATATCAAGAAGACCTGCAGCAACTCGTTTTTTCTATATTTGCAGGGGAAATGTTGAAAAAAAAAACACAAAGAAAGCCTGTCAGCGTTAATATGGTGCATTAAATAATGCAACAACAGTCTAAACGGATTCATTAACTATGATGATGTGTCCACTTAATAGTTATCAATGCACAACTTTCTAGGTAGGCAGTATGGTGTGTGGGATTCCAGACCCATCTTTCAACAACATGTCTTATCTACATAGCGGTTTATAATATCGTGCCAAGCAAAGCCCAACAGTGGATGGAAGCAACTGAAAGCATCATTTTTCTGCATTACTAAACATTAAGCGTGTTTTAAAAAAAATTAGATTGGTGAAGATTTAATTGAATTACAGGAACAGTATAGCTATTTTCAACTCGAATTACGATTTCAGCCAGGGTCTCTGTTGTGCGTGAGATGAGAAGCAGCACTCTTTAGGTTCTTGTACAGTCAGTTTTCTTGTGAAATGTCATTTACCATAAGAAGTCATATCAACTCAACAAACATGCAGCATTATGTAAAACAAAAGGGCAGTGGATGGGAGCAGTTGAAAATATATATAATCAGACAAAAAGCAGAAACTGCCTCCCAACAATTATCTTACATTCTTTTGATTTAGACGATTTGAAATTGGGAACTATATGGTTTCACAGTATTGAGTTATTTTGAAATGTCAGAAAAGAGAAACCTTTTTTCCCATTGTCATCAAGCTATCATTTTCAAACAATGTATAATAAATGTGTATATATAGTAAACATAATAACATATAACATTAGGTATGATCCGAAAGACCCACACACCTACACATAGGATCTGTGGCAAGTTGGTTTTACACAAACTCGTCCGCTCTCTGTACAACATAAGAATATTAGGCAAAAACAATCACAAACAGCAAGCTGTTACAGACAAAAGGTTTTGAACAGCGAAACACTTAAACGAAAGGATAGAAGCGACGCCTGTAAAAATGGTATTATAGTACGATTAAAGCAAAAGTACAAATTTTAAAGAACGTTCTTCTCCATTATGTAAAGTAATTTTAGGTGGGTCATTAGCTGTTGTTAGCTTGTTAAATAGCGATGTTGTCTATGTCGCGCAAGCTCAACTTGTATGAATACCCTGCTCAACAGCATTCTGTGCTTTCTCAATAAATACAAAAAAGCCAACTCAGTTTATTTTTCCTTTTTTTTTTTCCAACAGCAGAAATATTCGGGTTTTTCACCGATCCTCAGCCATCACACACAGCTGACTGACTGCTTGCACCAACCAGAGGGGAAAGGGAGTGTTACTCCACTGCACACAACCTGAGGGATTCCTGCACTTTCTAGCTCTGACAAGTTATAAAAAAAACATACTGCAACAACGGTACGAGTGAGTTTCCGTGGTTTTAAAACTTTGACTTTTTTCAAAATTGTGCAATACCTTATAACAGGAAAACAACCCCTGCTTTATTCATAAAAAGGAAAAATAAGTCTGATTGTGCTCTGTGAGGACAATCAGACCACCTCTGCACACTGATTTATGCTCTTTCATATAACGCCTAAAAATGAGCCTGAGTAAAGAATGAATTGAGAGATTAACCAAAACGGAAAATAAATGCTGCAGCCTTGAGAGAAACAGGGGAAACTCTCAAACCAGCCAGTGTCGGGTTACATGATTAGCACGCATTTTAAAAGATCAAAAGCTGATATTTTACTTGGTGATTTCATTGAATTACTAAAATTTATCAGTTAATTACCATCATTCCTAAAATGTTTTGTCGGCTCTGTATCTGCATCCACTGCCGTCACCCTGATTTCCTCGCGGGCTCACAATGAACTTTGATTACACCCAGCAGCACTAATATTTTGACGCTGCAGTGGCCTGCTTCCCATCATCAGATTTAAAGATTTCTTTCCGCTCTGCCTTTGATGTGTAACTCCCAAGTCTGCCTGAAGGTTGTTTTCATGTGGCAGCCGGCCCAGTGAAAAACAGCATGATGTGAGTCACTGGGGGGGGGATGAGTGTGCATCGGCAACAATGACACTGTAGCCCTAACATTAAAGCCAGCCATTGCAATTATTTCACAGGAAGAGATGGAAAAGGCAAAAGACACAAAATCAGAAACAGCAGTGCGAAGAAAATCCTGATTGCTCTCTCTTGCCCTTTGAAAGGAAAACTGATTATTCCCTGATTGGCCAGATTAACCATAAGAACATCCTTTATCCCCTGATTTTCACCTGATAATGAGGGGTTAATAATTTAACACACACTTAAAAAGCACCCCCCTCCCTAGACGCTCACACACACACATTCATACTTAATCTGCAGTCTATTAGCTGATGAGAAAGAATTAGCGTTTGCCAAATTAGTTAATTAGATAATGAATGAACACAGTTAACTATGTTCTGTATTCTCTGAAATCAGTAAGAGGAGAAGAGAGACAGAAAATGATCAGATAGCAGGTTTGAGGAAGAAGGACAAAAGAAGAGGGGAGCAGACGGCGACGGAGAGAGTCGGAGGCATCTGGTGACGTTAATGTTTGCCTCCAAATGCTGCGAGAGCCAAGCTCTGGAGACTCAGTGCGGCTAAAACAAACACACGCGTTCCCACGTGCACAGTCGTGCGCAGTATCCCTCACCGTGTTTCTCAAAAACACTCATTAGGAGGTGTTCGTGCACTTGTACACACAAACCCAGGCTACAAGCACGCGCGCACACACACACTGCGATAAGAAAACAATGTTAGACAGGCAGTTTATCATGAGGGCAGGAAGAGACAGAGAAAGATTAGAGACCATCCCCGTATTCACAGCATTCACAGGGACATAAACAGTGTGTGTGTGTGTGCGTGTGAGGGGTGGACATTTATAAAATGACTCAAGAGGGGGGGAAAAAAAGCTAATTTGTGGTATGATTAGATTCAAATCAGGTTAACATGAACAGTACACACCATACACTGTCTACGTGTCTCCACATCTAATGTCATTATGCTTGTTGATATCTGTGTCATGTAATCTCTGTTCTTTAATCTCTTTCATTTACATTCCCTCATATATACATTCCCCTGTGTGTGTGTTTGTGTGTGTGTGTGTGTGTGGGAGGGGGGGGGGGGGGTCATTTCCACAGTGAAAGCAGTGTTAAGGGCTGTTTACATGTTAATGAGATCCGTCATCTAGAACATAATAGCTTTACTAATATAATCACAGCCATTATCACGCTTATGATCTCTGTTTCAGGCATTATCGCTGATGTCACATGCTTGTCAAACCTCAGATGGTGGCCTGAGCGTATCTTTAATCCACCGGGCCCTCTTACACCGTTGACATTTCCCGTGCTTCCAAGGAATTGCACGATACTGAAAATTTCCTTTGAACTACAGTCGTGTAATTCCCGCCCTTTAATCTTGCACATTTACATGCAATTACATGATGACACACTACCCTTTTGTGTATTTGTGTGTCTGTGGACATGCAGCACAGCCTATGGCTCAAGGATAAATACGTTCATATCTAACACACACACATAAATATATATATAGAAAGACTCAGAGTGCGCAGCAAATTTTCAAAGGTTGACTCACAAATTGACCTTTAACTGTAAGTTTCAACATGCTTATAAGGAAATGTATGAGCACACAATGTTATGACTATGAGATTTTTTATGCCCGAGTTATTTCTCCTTTGCCTTTTTTATTGTGGTTTTAGCTGTATTATGTCTATAAGTATTAATCAGTGTTGGGTAAGTTACTTTAAAAATGTAATCCGTTACAGTTACAAGTTACCTTGTTTAAAATGTAATTGTAGTGTAACTTTTTGGATTACTTAAAAAAAGTAATGTAACTAATTACTTTTGGATTACTTTTGGATTACTTTTACCTATTTATGGTAGCCTATTATCTGTATGATTCCATCTGTATTTATCACATTTATTTATACCATGCTATTTTTCTTTTCATTGTACAGCCATAACTACATTATACATTCTCTGCACATACATGCATTTCCCTAGGTAATTGATCTATTCTGCACATATCTATTAACCATCTTTCCTTACACTAGCTGTAAATAACTGCATTTTATCTCTAAATACTGCATGCTATACAATCTGCACGCGTTACACTTGATAAGATGCCAGACTGCATTTCATTAATACATGTGCAATGACAATGAAGTGCTCTACTTTAGTAATAAATAAGCAAAGTAAGACTTTTACATCACATTTAATTTTTCTTTGCACACCCTTGCTTGTGTGTGTGCGTCAGTACTTCCGGTGAAAACTTCCAGGTGATTTGACAGCTAGCGCGTCAGGTTAGGGCCAGTGGCCGTAAACAAAGGTTAACTTATAGCCGAGAAGAAAGATGATAATATAACGTAGCTAAAAAGACTAGCTTTCTTCAGTAGCCTTGATGCCTAATGCTTACCGATTTAGCAAGCCTAGCAGCCTCGTTGCTAATGTAGCCGCCGTAACGTTACCAACCATACCCGACGTCAAGGAGTTGGCTGAGCAGGGGCAAGATTATGGGGCTGGCAGAGTTAACTTCATAATGGGTGAGTGCAGGTTTCATTCACTTGTTTTCATTCTTTCACAGGATTGATTCACTTCATTGGTTTATCCGGTTGCTGGCCGCCGAGCCATTATGTGTCTGGGTTTGTGTAGGTTACTGATCATGGTTGTTAGCAGTCGATAGTCAGGTTGTGTGACGTGTGAGTGAGTGTGTATTTTTTTCTATGGGTACATGCCATTGACTGTATGAGCGGTCTGTGCTCGTTTTTTTATTTTTATTTAATTAGATTGGAGATACTAATTAATACTGAGGGGGGGCTGGTCCCGGGGAAAATTGCCAGGGCCGTTTTTTTTCCCCAGTCCGATCCTGCCGCTCTGTACTTCTGTCACTGCAACCTCGCACAAATTGTAATCCTGTTAAGTAACCCCCATTCTCACTGAATGTAACTGTAATCTGAGTACATCTTTTTTGCTTGTACTGTAACGGATTACAGTTACTTTTATTTTGTATCCTTTTACCGTAACGCCGTTACATGTAATCCGTTACTCCCCAACCCTGAGTATTATGGGTGACTGACGGTTCTCACTGTTATCTCTACGTGCGTAACTTCTCAATAATTACACAGGTTGCGTGTTCTTTTTTCAGTGTTCTCCCATGAAAAGTTAAAGCTGTATGGAGTTTATTTTGTGTCAATAAGTTTAAAGAAGACTTTTATAAGAGCAAGCAAAATATATCAATTCAAAAACTAAATTTAAAAAAGTCAAACAAAAAATACATGATTGCAATTAAAAAAAACTGAAATACTTGCCTTCGCCTCCTTCTCAGTTTTGGTTGTTGTCGTTTTCTTTGATTACGTCTCCAGCTTTCTCGTTTGCGCTCCCTGACTTTTTGTTTGCGGTTTTGACACAAACGTGCCTGGTGGGTGGGCTTTCGACGGGGGCATTCCTATTGGCTTATTTGTGTTTGACGAACAGCTAAGCAAGCGTACGAAGCAGCTCTGGCCACAGCAGCTACTCTGCTTCTGATTGGTTCTAAAAACGTCAACAACGGCGTTTTTAGAATAGTTACAACTGTTAAAATATTGTTGAAATTAACTTAATCGTAAACTATAGACATGTCCTTACCTCGGACTGCATTTTGCCATTCTTCAGAGATCGTATTCCTTCGCGCCATTGTTGACGTTTTTAGAACCAATCAGAAGCAGAGTAGCTGCTGTGGCCAGAGCTGCTTCGTACGCTTGCTTAGCTGTCCGTCAAACACAAATAAGCCAATAGGAATGCCCCCGTCGAAAGCCCACCCACCAGGCACGTTTGTGTCAAAACCGCAAACAAAAAGTCAGGGAGCGCAAACGAGAAAGCTGGAGACGTAATCAAAGAAAACGACAACAACCAAAACTGAGAAGGAGGCGAAGGCAAATATTTGACACGATTTCAGTTTTTTTTAATTGCAATCATGTATTTTTTGTTTGAATTTGTTTTTTTTGTTTGACTTTTTTAAATTTAGTTTTTGAATTGACATATTTTGCTTGCTCTTATAAAAGTCTTCTTTAAACTTATTGACACAAAATAAACTCCATAAAGCTGTAGCAGTACACAATAATCTGCAAGTTTGCATAAAGTTACAAACAAAAACGGCACTGGAAGCAGTTGAAACTGTAAGTCAGAAAGGGAGCCGAAGCTTCAGCATCAGCTCATCTGCTTTCAAGCACTGTTTCCTCTCATTCATATGGCACAAAAAAATGAGTTGGTGCTGCATTCAATTGCTATATGGAAGACCACTGAGGAGGATCCTTTGAGCAAAGCTCTTATTTTATTTACTAGCTCAGTGTGTTGGATTCCTTTGATCAGCTAATCAAATGTCATTAGTGTGACTGCTCCAGTTCTTCAGTGTAATCCATGTATCTCACCTGGGCTGACTTAGACTTGAGTCAGAATTTCAGACTTGTTTCAAAAACAAGAAAAACATATGAATGTGAACAGCTTTTTTGGGAGTTTGACTTTATTGATTTACAGTGTATATGAGCACAGAGCAGGACAGAAGCAAACAAATCTAAAGGGAGTCTAAAGGGGAACAGAGTAGCATGAATATGCTAGTTAGCATATGTTTTAAGCAGGGTTTGGCAACCTTTAACACTCAAAGAACCATTTGGACCCGGTTTCCACGGAAAAGAAAACACTGGGAGCCGCAAATACTTTTTGACATCTAAAATGAAGATATTGTTTTCTTACTTTTACGCTTTGTATAAACAACTATAATGTGTTGCTTACAAAATCCATGAAGAGAAAATTAAATTTTATTTATGTAATGAACACATTTTGAACATTCTCTTAAAAAAATAACAATTAAAAAAAACGGCCAGTTAAAGGTCTCTTTCTCACAACAAATTAGGCATACTGGTAAGCCACTGTCATCAGAGGTAAATCCAAATGAATCTGCCCAGGCATCATTAAATGTTCTATTTTCTTCAGATATTTTTCTTTTCTTACTTTTCTCCATACTCGGCCTACCTGGGGTTGAAAGTCTCGATGGCGGGCATATACCGGCTTTCGGCGAGTGTGACGCATATTTTGAGCGAACAATAATAATAATAAAAATAAAATATAATTTTATTTCAATATTTCAAGATCACAATAATCTTCCAACTAACACAAATAAAATACACTTCAATTGGATACTTTTTCATTTATTTTCCCAATTCCACGCGGAACTGCGGGCTGCATAAGGATGAAAGAGCCCCATGCAAGCCGCAGGAGCCGCGGGTTGCCGACCCCTGGTTTAAAGTTTTTTCTTCAGCATACTTCAGCTATATTATATTAGAAACATTTAGCAACAATGAATGTTACAGAAACTCACAAGGGTGCTTATTCAGGCATGAATCTGATAAACGGAAAACAATGGAATTCTGATTTGGGCTTATGTAGATGAACTCTGATACATAAAATCAACAAATTTTATGAGCTTTCCTGCCTAAATCTCTTTCTCTTTTTAACATACAGAGACTCACATCTTAGCCTGGAATGCAGTTAGTGAGCGAGAAGCGACCAAACGAAAGCTCAGTGGGGAAACAAGCACTGCTCTTAGCATGTTAGCTGATTAACAGCTCATCTAAACACATTTCGATTAAAATTCTTTTGTGGCAATATCTGGTGATGTTAATCATGCCTCACTCTCTGCTATACTGCCAACTTTTCAACAGTTTGTCAGCTGCTCTACCAGAGAAAACAAGACATTGGATTTGTTTTACACAAAATTGTCAAGGATTCATACATTTCCAAATCAAGACCTCCCCTGGGTAAATCAGATCACAACCTGGTTTTTCTCTGTTCAGCATATAAACCCCTTGTCCAGAGACTACCTGTCACAAAAAGGACTGTTAGAAAGTGGTCACAGGAAGCTGAAGAAGCCTTACAGGGTTGTTTTGATGCAACTGATTGGATTTCTCTTTGTAAGCCACATGGAGAGGACATTAATGCCATGACTGAGTGTGTGACTGACTATATAAACTTCTGTGTGGACAACACCATCCTCACCAGAACAGTGAGATGCTTCCCTAATAAAAAACCCTGGATCACCAGTGAACTAAAGGAACTATTGAACAAGAAAAAAAGAGCCTTTAGGGAGCGAGACAGGGAGTCACTGAGGAGTATACAGAAGCAGCTCAACGTCAAGATCAGAGAGAGCAAGGAGGTGTATAGAAAGAAGCTTGAGAGTAAACTGCAGAGGAACAATATCAGAGATGTGTGGTCAGGAATGAAGAAGATCACAGGCCTCAAGCAGAGGGAGGATCGGATGGATGGAAGTCTGGACAGAGCAAATGAGCTGAACACATTCTTCAACAGGTTCAGTTCAGGAACAAGCTCACCATCCTCCCCTCCTGTTCCCAGCCAAAGAGACATCCCACCCTCCTCTGACCCACAGCTTTCCTGTAACATCTCCACCTCCACCTCAGTCATGGATTCTTCTGCTTCCACTAGTTTGTCTTCAACCAAATCAGGAGATGCTGCTGTCCCCTTTGCCTCCCCCTCCCACTTTTCTGTTTCTAGAAGTCAGGTGATGAGGCAGTTGGAGAGACTGGACCGGAACAAGGCTGCAGGTCCAGATGGTGTCAGCCCCCGAGTCCTGAAGGCCTGTGCAGAGCAGCTCTGTGGGATTCTGCAACACCTTTTCAACCTTAGCTTGACCCAAGAGAAGGTACCACTGTTGTGGAAGACATCCTGTCTGGTTCCGGTACCAAAGAAAACTCACCCTTCAGTCATCAATGACTACAGACCTATTGCCCTGACATCCCACATCATGAAGGTCCTGGAGAGACTCCTGTTGACCCACCTGTGTAAGCAAACCAGCACATATCAGGACCCCCTGCAGTTTGCTTATCGCCATGGAGTTGGAGTTGAAGACGGTATCATACACCTGCTTCAACAAACCCACTGTCATCTGGACAAAGCAGGCAGCACTGTGAGGATCATGTTCTTTGATTTCTCCAGTGCATTTAACACAATTCAGCCTGATCTGCTTAGTCTGAAACTCCAGAAGACTCAGGTGGAGGCCTCAACAATCACCTGGATTAATGACTACCTGACAAACAGACCACAGTTTGTCAGACTGAAGAATTGTGTCTAACCAGGTGATCAGCAGCACAGGAGCACCACAGGGGACTGTACTCTCACATTCCTTTTCACTCTGTACACTTCAGACTTCCAGTACAAGTCAGACTCCTGTCATCTACAGAAATATTCAGATGACTCTGCAGTTGTCGGGTGTATCAGAGATGGACAAGAAGCTGAGTACAGAGAGCTGGTGGACCGCTTTGTGGCATGGTGTGGGAACAATCATCTCATCTTGAATGTTAATAAAACAAAGGAGATGATTGTAGATTTCAGGAGAAACAGGGTCAGATCAAACCCTGTTTCCATCATGGGAGAAGAAGTGGAGGTGGTTGAGGAATATACCTTGGTGTTCATCTGGACAACAGACTGGACTGGAGACACAACAGTGAAGCCATCTACAAGAAAGGACAGAGCAGACTGTACTTCTTGAGGAAGCTAAGGTCCTTCAAGGTTTGCAGCAAGATGTTGCAGATATTCTACAAGTCTGTTGTTGAGAGCGTCATTTCCTCTGGCGTCATCTGTTGGGGCAGCAGTATCAGAACCAGGGACCTAAAAAGACTCAACAACCTGATAAGGAAGGCTGGTTCTGTTCTGGGGACGACTGTGGAACCTCTGGAGACAATAATGCAAAGAAGGATTTTGCATAAAATCAAGAGAATTATGGACAACCCTGAACATCCTCTCCATGAGACTGTTATCGGAAAACAGAGTCTCTTCAGTCAAAGGCTTCTTCAGTTTGGATGCAAAACGGACCGCTACAGGAAATCTTTCCTGCCCACAGCCATCAGCATCTATAATAACTCCTTGATTTAATTGAGTTACATCAACATTTAATTTCCCTCTGGGATAAATAAAGTATTTTTGAATTTAATTGAATTTAATTGAATTGAATTTAGTTGCAATGTGACGTGATGTATTTGATTAGATGCTGTTTTTCTCCTATATTGTTCAGCAGCAATGCTAACAACAAACTGTTTGACCAAAGTACAATTCTCTCAAATGTTTGAATTGTTTTAAATGTAAGAAAGAAACAACTGCTCCTCTCATGGCCTCCTTCTGAGTAGCTTTTAGCTTAGCTTAGCTTACCCGTCAGAATTAGTCTCTTTTCTCTCTTCTCTAAACTGAGAGCTCTAACTGCTGTTTACGGTGGGAAAGACACTAACTAGTCAGAAGTTCTTCAAAAAGCCCCCAAAAAGTTTAAGTTTTATGTTGAGCTGTCAAACACTTGCAAAACACCTAGTTGACAAGTACTAGTCTCTTTATAGTTCTTAACCTTTTTTTTTAGGTTTGGTGAATCGTCGTTGTCACCAACAGATGCAGTGATAAAGCAACAAGCCATTTTACAAGTTAGAATCACATGCGAATGTGCTTGAACACCACGTCTGACAGTGACGTGGCAACATAGTGACTATCAATCCAACATCTCAGATTACAGCTCCCTGTTGAGCGGACTATCAAGTTTCTACCATATCAGGGGAGGTGAGTACCTAAATCATCTCAAAACTGACATCTCTACCAACGGTGCAGCTTATATACTCTTTTTATTTGATCTGGGTGTTATATGGAATCTGTTCACAGCATGTTCACCCATCGAGCAAATTGGATGCTCTTCTGCGTGCTTTTCCCGCACGGAGGCAGCAACAATAGCAATATATCAGCGATTGACAACTTAAGTGTCCAACAGTGAGTAAAGATTTTTATGAATTACAATTACTATTTATTATAAAATAAAATCATGTACTAAATCACCACCCCATCCACTACAGCAGAACAAACTACTCTAAAGTAGAACCACAGAGTGCTTTTTGGTGTTCTGTAGGACCCTTGTAAACCAGCTAAGCATGCTTCATGGCACCTTTCAGAGCCAGAACTACCTGTTGTACAATAAGCTGACGACTACAGAAAACCTGAGAAGTAATGAATGAGTAAAAGGCAATTATCCCCCCACAGTGGCATAAATAAACTATCCTGCTGTTCTTGCATGACCTCGTCTTCTCTGCTGCAACACACCGCCTGTCCTGCTTTTCCTTCAGCCCATCTCTCTCTGTCTCTGTGTGTGTGTCTGTATGCTTTTGCCTGCCAGCATGAACAAGCTGTACTGGACACACACAGATAAACACACAAATAGACATACACACTCACTACAGCCTGCCAGTCTGTATATGTGCAAGATAGACCGGGAGCAGCATGTGTGTCTGCGCGTGTGTGTATGTGTCTGAAAAAGATAATACAATTTTTGGGACTCCGGCAGCATTACCTCTTCTTCTATGTTGCTATGGTAACAAGCTCCGGACCAGAGAGTGAGAGGGAGAAAGATGGATCGAGAGACCCCCAAGGATAGACACATGCACAGGCGCACAAACACACACACACACACACACACACACACACAGAGCAAACATGCCTCCATACCACCTTCTTCTTCTCTCCTTCTCTCAGACAAAAGCTTTTCCAGCCAATTATCCGGGCTGGCACATGAAGGGTTAACAGCTGCTCTGTGTCTGTACCACAGAGATTTTACCTCGAGCCATTTGGTCTTGGCTGGAATTTCTGCACACTGTTCTGTCGTATTAAATGTATGCCAGCTATGTGAAATAGCAGTCTCTCATTGAGGGAAATTTCAAAAACAGCGTCCCACCACACACACACAGAAACACACGCAAACACACACACACATTTGACAGGACTGTGGCACGTTCTGACTAAACAACATCCCGCTGTATTGTGGATTGTTCTGTTGTACTGTCACTGGACTTAAAGTGACTGTAGATCAGTGTGTCACCTCATGTAATGGATTTCATTTGAATACATTTGGCAAGTCAGAATCAGTGTAGGACTTGATATCTTTATAGAAACATATATTTACTTTTTGCTGTATTTAAAGAACAGTTTTCACATATATAATTTGTCATTATTAAACCATGATAACAATATTCATATGCACCGTTGTAATATCGCAAAGTCAAAATCAATCCTTTCCTTCATTAGTGGGATAATTATTTGAGGAAACAAAAGGTAGCCTGAGCATTTCAATAAACTCCATCTGTATTTTTTATCCGGAAGCTTAACTGATTAAGAAATCTGCTCGCCCATTAAAAAGCTTAAGTACCAGTGATTTTAGTGTGTATGTGTGTGTGTGATTGTTTCTGTGTTATTGTCTAATTGTAGATCTGTTTTGATTTTCATGCAAAGTACAGTCTGTGAGGGTGTTTTATGTAATTTGATAATCTCTTTCCTTTTAACCCTGTTTTTATCTTAAATACAGAGTTGTGACTGCAGGACAGAATTATCTGGGGTCATTCCATGTCAACTCAGTGATGAAGAAAACCCCCCCCCCGGCCATTTTTACAGGCTTCTAAAAACGGCTAAATAACTATAATTGTGCATTACGCATCTTTTTTTTAAATTTCTCTTCAAGAAAAAAAAAATGTATTTTAAATATGAATAACATAAAAATAACAGAATTGAGTTGGTACATCAGAGGACAAATGTGCAGTCTGAATCCGGCATTTCTGTTGGAATGAGTCTGACATTGGGCGCATACAAAGTGGTTGGATTGCTGTCATTTTACTTGAACAAACAGAAATGACCTTTTCTGTGATTCTTTTTTTAAAGCTTTTTTTATCCACTAAACCACAGATTCTAATTCATACAGGGAAAGTGCAGACATGTTTTAAACCTCGACAAAGCACACAGACCAGGTAGGCTGACCGTCCGGCTGCTGAAAACCCGACATGGGCAGCTGCCAGGGATCTTCTGTGAGCACTTTAATCTCTCTCTGCAGGTGGAGGGAAATTTTGAGCAATTTGTCTCGTCCCTAATTTCACCAACTTCAGCGGTTGTGAACTTCTCAGGCTTCGACATAAAGCCAGCGGCAGCATGAACCCACTTCAGTGCGCTTACAGGTGAGCAGGCACGGGTGATACAGGTATCACAGCACTTATTCACTCACATAAAAGCCGGGCTAAACTGGTATTTGTTGACTTTTCAGGTGCATTGGTGGAAGTCTATTGAACATAAACCTTAAGCTGATACCGTGGATTCACTGTTCTCTAACAACGGGTCAGATTCAGTGGAGAAGCTACACAGTGTATTACTATCTAAATATTTTTGAATTTCCCCCATTGGGGAATGAATAAAGTATTTTTCTATTTCTATTCTATTCTATCACATCTATATCTACAACAGAGCCATCAAGGTTCTGTGTCATCAGCAGTGCTATTTAGTTTACATACAGATGACTGCAGAAGTATAGACCTCAATATGGCCCTTCTAAAATACTTAAGAGAGGCTCCTGAGTGGCACAGATGCTTCGAGGCTTCGCTGGCTGAAAAGCTATCACCTCAATCCGAAGGCATCCAAAACAAAAGGAATGGTTATTGACTTCCTGCGTGACTTAACACCCCCATCAAATTCGACCACAGATAGGAAGATCATGAAACAGAGATAAGTGTAAATACTTCAGAACTATAACATGGGTTTTACTTGTATAGGCAGTGGCGAACAGATGCTCTGAAAAGACCAAAAGGAGCTCGTTTTGAGAAAATGCAGGTGTCTATTTTTACAAACGTCTGTGCCACAGTCCTGTTCTACTGGGTTAATGTCAAGGTTCGACATCACAGCCTGGTTTGGATCTGTGTCTGAGCCATAAACAGAACTGTTAGTGGAAAACCCATCAGCCAAGATCTGCCCAACCTCATGGTGATTTACATAAAATGGGTCTTTGGAAAATCTGAACAATGCTTGCAGACTCAAACCACAGGCTGCACACTGAGAATAACCATTGCCAGAAGGACATGATTTAACAACAATTCCAACATAAGACTACACTTTTTTTTTTGTGTATAATAGTCTTGGATTGGATCATAAAGAAGTCATATATTCTTTCAGTCATTTTGCCAAATGACAGAGCAAAAAGTTGTAAAAGCTTGTTATCCAACTCAAGTAGAAGGGAAATTGGTGCTAGATATGGACCAGCACCTGCAACATCAATGTATTATTTTTTTGGTCGATTTACCATGGTTATATTTGTGTGCGTCTATGTCAAAAACAGACTTGTACCAAACAAAACAAAAGGGCTGTCACTCAAATTAAGCTCTTTCTCTGAGCCATTCAGCCCACAGTTCTCATTCTGTAAATATCTATAATTCTGTCACTACTTTTTCACACTGTCTTTCGTGCAATATTTCTCCAGAGCATTTCAAAGATGCCAGCTTTCTCCTAATTATGCCACCACCAGTTTGTAGGCTGAGGTGGAGAGAGTCCTGTTCTTGTCTCCTGTGTTGTTCTCGCATTTCGTTGCTCATGTGATGCCACCTGTCACCAGACTTTAACTGCCAAAAAAAAGGCTTTAGCATGCACTGCAAAGGAGAATGCAAAGGTACGTCATGCCGTGCTGCATGCTGGGACGGGAGCACCATCTTGTAAGATTTGCTCTCCCGTTACCTCTGCCTATTGCTAGGTTAGCTTTTGCTTTGTTTGGCTAAAACAGACAGACAAAGGAGAGGGAGAAGGGAAGAGATGGAGAAAGAAAAAAGGAGAGAGAACGTGGACCTTATTGGTAGGAACCGAAAGGTGCAGTTAAACACAAGATCTGCTAATTTGTAAGCTGGTAGTGTGCCAAAATCTGATTCCCAGTTTTTTTTAAGTAGACAAATGATAGTAACATAGATTCATATGCTGTGAGATTTATAAGTCACTCTATCAATAATAAAGATGTTGTTTAATCATGAAACTCATTAGAAACATTTTTACTTGTAGTGGGTACATATGTTTAACATTAGGTTATGAAGAGTAGAAATGGATTAAGATGTGATTTCAAAGGTTGATCCTACTATGCTAAATATAAATGCTATATATATACATTATATATATATTTTTTTTTTATTCATTCAAGCTTTATTCTAAATAAAAGGTCACAGCCCTATCCTTAATGCATTCAATTTCATATGAACATGACGTACTATGTAATAAATCTAAACTTGTGGAATTAAAAGGATTCTCTTCATTCACGGCGCCTCTGCAGCCACTTCTTTAGCAACAAGCTACTGAAAGGAATGTTGCTTTGGATAGCCATCAAGCTGCCTCATCTTAGTAGATTATTTTTGTCATCTTAAAAACTTAATTCAAATTTTGGAGGTGCTTTGGCATCATGACTATCAGTTAAAGATGATTTCAGTTTTATCTTTTTGAGTTATCAAATAGAACAGCCTAGCTAACTGCTGGGGCTCCAGAGAGGGATGTGGCTCAGCTAGACAGTGCATTTTTTCGAAATGGGCTAAACCAAGAAAATGAGCAGGTAATTAATTAAGGTTGATGTTTTCCCCAAGTTTGATTTTTTTTTTTTTCCTAGCCTAACTAGAAAAAGAGCAATACAAATCTGACAATATTGTTTTTGCCTGGATGTCTTGGTACCTGCTTTGTGTTCTACTGTCACGAACTACACCGTAAAAAAACAGCACTCCAAGCTTGTCATTTTGAGGCTGATGAAGCATAGTTTACTTCAGGAATAAAAGAGCTACATTATAACCACTTGTGCCCCTGCATCTATCTGTCAGAAAGATTCTCATCACAAGACTTTCAAACCAATGAGCTCATATGAACAAGACACACTGCATCGATATGCGCTGTTAAGCCTGTAGAGCTCTGTTGAAAAGATTTGGTGCAGTCATAGATACTCATCTGTATCAAAAATTACTACTATAACTAAAAGGAGAGGCCACAAAAGTAGAGTAACAATGCCAAATGTGTGCCCCGGATAGCTTCAATACAATGTTTTAGTTTCGGATTTTAGAATTTTCCCACACAAGATAAGAATGCCCCAGCACAAAGCTGACAATATTTTTCATTAACCTGAAGAAAAAGACAAAAAGTGCAGAGGTCATTATAAATGGAAAAGGGAGAGAAAAAATTGCTTTGAGGATGTGATTAGAATATAAGGAACTGAGGTGAAAGCATGGCAACTTAGCAATGTGGCACGTCTCGTGAAAGCATTTAAATGATAAATCTCTGAGGGGTAAACATCCATTCACCCTTTGTATTTCTTTCTTTGTCTTGTCTGTTCAGGATAAGGGCCTGACAGGACAGCCCTTGTTTTCTAGGTCAGCTCTTCCTGCATGGCAGATCATCAAGGCCACCCACGTACCTGGTGCGCTACACTGGGGATATGATGTCTTGAGAAGCCTTGTTCTTCAGCATATTCAGACAGACAAGGACTTTGTGTTCTGTCAGTATGAAAACGTCAAAAGGGACCTGGGATCTGTTTTGGGCTGTTGTCCCTTCACAGGCACTGGCTTCCTTATAGTGATATGGTGTTACACACTGACAGAGCGAGGTTCAGGATAAAAACACATCGGTTCATCAATACATTTGGAGATGTTGGTTTGCTGTTAATATCACAGGTTGCGTAGAGCAGCGTCATCGGCCTCATACATCATACAGTTTTTCCAACTTGAGCCGTGCAAATTAGCGAGGATAGCCCATTCAAATATTGAGTCAAGCTGAAAGAGTAGACACACACTCCACCTAAATGCAGGTGAATCTTCTGAATGTCATGTTTACCTCAGGGGACCAATTCAATGTCAAGTACATGGAAGACAACCTCATACAAAGAAGATGCCTCATTAGGCTACCTTTGCTTTAGCAAAAAGAAATGTGTTCAAATTTCCAACCCCCCCCCCACTAACCCGTGCAGGTAAGTCAATTAACTGTAGCCTCTGAATTCCTAATGTCTCCGTGGGAAAAGCCTGTGAGCTTTATTGCTATTTCACAGGGTATTAGAAGTAACTTTACTATTCAATTAAACATATCTCTGTAATGTTTATGTCATATTTCAATTTCATATGTAAATGCACTCTAAATTAGATTAAAATGTTCTACACACGCTCTTGACCTGTGAGCAGAGGGAAGAACTTAGAAGACAAACTACACCCCAGCTTAGGGGATTTAGCATCACAGGACAAAAGAGTAACAAATGACCACACACCCTCACACTTGCTCAGGGCAATTTAGAATCACCAAATCCCCAGACATACATGTTTTTGGACTGTGTGAGGAAGTGCCCGGAGATAACTCAAACATACATGGGGGAAAATATGCACACTTGACACAGAAAGGAGTACAAGTACGAAGTACGAACAGGGAAATTTCTCGCATTGAGGTGCCCTTCCAAACCACCACAGTAGCATGAAGCCCCAACATTTGTCCGAACAAAATTTATTTTAGGAACCAAACACGAGTGAAATCATTTCAACATCTTATAAAACTCTGCTTCGAGAAGAACAAACAGGGTCCGTTAGTTTTATCATTCTATTATTTCTTTTAGCTGAGCAGCCACTGTAACTTTATGCTCTTTTCATGGCAGCTATGAGTAGCAAAACCTACTTCCTCAAAACTGGAGAGCACCTGTTTTTTTGCCCTGCGCCAGATGATGGAAATATGCTTCTTTTCTGCTACATATTTATAGGTTTGTTTTCGGCCTATTTGACAGGTACAGAATATCCTCACAGATAAGTTGTGAGAAATATAGTCATTTGCTTTCTTCTCTAACATGAGAAGATTGATACTACTTTATTGGCTGTTATTGTTTAGGTAAGAAGGCACAGCCAGGTGACTGTTAGCTTAGCAAAAAGTCTGGGACTCTGGAAGCAGAGGGAAACAGCTAACCTGGTGAAATCCAAAGCTACGAGACTTGCGTAACTAAAATAGATCTCAGCTAAGGAATGATTGAGCCTGTGCGGTTTTAGCAAGGATCAACACAATATTATTAACCTTTAACTCTTTTCAGTCTAAATGATTTGCTTTTTATGTCGAAGCTAAAATAAGCAAACAGACCTCCTGCTGCAACATTTACTTTTAAAGATAGTGATTATAAAATGACAAGATTCTTGGTTTCCAACAGTATGAATGAATAGATACTTAATTTCTAACTTCAATGGCTCTCAGCAAGGCACTAGCCTACCCATGAGTAATCGTAAACCCTGCGATTACCGCTCAACCTGCTCCATCACCTAAGCCACAGTGAACAGCCTGCCCAAATAAATAGATGTCGACAAGCCAGTCAGCAACTGAGCTTGCAAGTTGCAAGTAAACCCCATATCTAAGGGATTACTGACGGACTACAATGCAACAGTCAATTAAGCAGATGCTAAACAACAGATTTGGCTTTTTCATGGAGCCAGCCACAAAACTGCAATGGAGAAACAAAATCAGAGAGGAAAATCCTGAATGTGGATGAATGAAAGTAAAGCATTGAACAATTAGTTTTTTTTTAAATGCAACAAACAGCAGGGAATCTGACAACAATTATCATTTATTCAGCATATCGCTGCATGAGCACTAATTGACTGTAAAACTGAAAAAAACTCCTAAATAAAAACATACATGAAGCACTTTATTGGGAATCTACTAGCAGCTGTGAATTAAACAAGATAAGTACAAAAGAATCATTAGGAAAGTATAGAAACTGGCTATTCTCACCACAGTGCCCTTTGAGATTATAAGGACCCCCTTTAGTCTCTAGAAGTAGAAAGCTTGAACATTATCTCTGACTAAAATAACTAAAGTATGACATTATAAAATAAATGAGGAAAATATTACAAATCCCCATGAACCCAAGGACCTTAGTCTGAAGGATTTACTCTGATAACATAGTGCTTATACTCAGAGAACAATAGAGCTAGAAGAAGAAAAGCAAGACAAGACAAATGAACAATAAAGAGCGAAACAGGGAGGATTGAATTAACAGCGTATGGAGAGATGGTTGGAATTGTGTGTCTGTGAGAGAAGGCGTGGGAGGTGGTGTCTCCGTTTGTCTTCGTGTTTATGTTTGTTGTTATTTACAGTAGCATTAACAATTTGACCTGGTTTCTTTCTTTATATTATTTGAGATTCAAGCCCTGTGGGGTCTGAGACTCCATTGTTTCTACTCAGGTTTGTTATTCTTACGCTTCTCTTTGTGCTGTTTCCCAATATACACCAGAGGGCCTGGAGATTTGTATATAACTACATATCTAATGATGTTCAGATCCTTTTTTGACAAAAGCTACTCCTGTTTGCCAAAAATGGTGCTAAAGATCAGCCATAAACAATCACTACTAAACTTATAAGTGTTTAACATCTAAATGTCTTTGGACATTTTCTAATAAAGCTGCTTCAACACACTGCCGTCCAAACTTAAGATTAAGCAGGCGTCTTTCAAAAACAATTTACACTTTTTTTGGTACTGTAGTGCAAATTTCAGTGTTGTTTTTGAAATTGTAACAAAGAGAAAGTGAAAGATCGCACATTCTTTTTATACATACAAAATATATATCTGCATACGAAAAGTTGCACATAAATGATATAAAGGTTCATCAATTTACCTGGTTTCCCCAAACCCTCCACATATTTGCTCTTATGATAATACAAAGATTCTGATATGAGCCGGATTCCTAATTTTCCAAATTGTCCACTAATGTGAAAAAACATTATACGCTTGCTTTAGGTAGCTATTACTTGTTTTGCAGAAGATTTGATGTGCCATAGTAAACTATAAACTCACACAAATGACCAGTGTCTTGCAAAATATGATCTAGAAGATATCCCAGATATTCCCAGAGATCAAATTTATTCCTGAAGAAGACATACTCTCCATTTTCCATCCATTTTGTGGATGTCCACCGCAGTCATTGTTTTTTTGCCTTCGAGAAGTATATGGTTCCGTTATAATTACCTCTTTCATTGAATTATAATCATGAGTAAAGTAGCCTATACCACCAGCTGGTGGTGATACTAGGCAGTATAGATTATGTTATTCAAACCGGTCAATGGAAACACATCTAATTCACATCTTTTTTTCACCCTAATTTCAAAAGATGGCTTCAGATTTGGCACAGTGGCGAAAGGAAATCTTGGTATTTTGCTGAAAATGTCTTTCTCATTTCACACTGAGGCCCGTTGTTGAAGCGCAGCGCTTAGCTGCTCCATCCAACTCCCCGTCCTTCGTCCTAATGCGGACTTTGTTGCTTCTTAAATAAAAGCCTTGAGAATGATGTTTGCTCTGATGTGGAAATATCATACTTCTCTTGTTTAAGGGGCAGTTCTATTTTACAAGACACTGTTATGAGCCAATTTGAGGGCTGTGAATAAATAACTTATATAAACGTTAGAGACCTCGTTGGACTACTCCTATTGTATTGGGTCGATTTTTTTTCTGTTAACAATGCTGTCTTTGCACATTTGATAATCCTATGCATCAACATTGGACTCACCTCATGTGACTGAGTAAGCTGAAGATTCTACATACAATTTTGCAAGATGAGGATGGCAAAAACATAATAGAAAACATTGCAAAATGTGAAGAAAAACACTTCTCGTCATCTACTACATAGCACAAGATACTTTATGAGACCACATCAAAAAGACGATTTGAGAGATAAACAGTAGTTAAGATATGAGGGATTATGAATAAATATAAGCAGAGCACTTGAGTCTATGTTGGTAGATGTGCATGAGAATAAAGTAATGCAAAATACAAGCCCTCTGTGTCCTAAATGTACATTTTCACTCAGACCTGACTGTCTCCCTGTCTTGTTTCTGCTCGTTCTGTTGTGTGTAAATGAGGGTGTTAAGCTCTGTGAAGCCTCAAACTGAGAATAAGGAACTGTCTGTGCACTGCCCAAAACACATCGGATCTCATTCCCGACAGTTGAAAAATGTCCTGAGGCTCCTTTTAAAAATCACGCTGATGAATCGGGCTCCGGCTGACTTCATCCATCATCATTTGTGTGTGTAAGCCAAACTTAATGAAACTAAAACACAGCAGACCATCAGTTACACAAAACAACACCTCAGGATGGATACACATTTAGACAGCCTGTGCGTGGTTGTTTACCGATGTGCACACGTGGACACATGATGCAAATGAACACACAGTCAAGCACCAAACAGACACACACACACACACACACACACACACTCACACAGATACTTAGCACATTGATTGAGCTCCCTGTTAGCCATTTTCTCCAGTAGCTGTATAGGCAGAGTGAAGGGTTACAGCTAGCAGTCTGTCCTCACCAAACCACTGCCATCCATCTACAGGTTAATGAGGCTCAACCAGCTTTTTTAAACCTTTACTGTGCTTAGCATCAGTGTAGTTAAAATCACATAAAGTAATTAGAAAAAGTCCTGAATGTTAACATGTTAAAATGAACTATACTGCGTGTTCAAAATGTTCACGATATTTAAAAGTCTTTTTAGGTACTCAAGCATGGTAGACTAAGTGTGGTTAATATAGATTGAGGGTCACGAACCTGGAATGAGTCAAACCTTGACATCATCAGGGCTGTTAGCTTGTTACACCGGCCTCTGTCACACAGTGGCGTCTGCAGTCTTTCTTTGATTGCTCTGAAACATGTTTGTGAGCTTTTCAAGAGCTCTTTTGTCAGAGGCTGAAAACCTTAAAGATTGGATGTCGTGCTTTTTGCATTTTCCCCTTTCATTCTGCGTGTTCAGTTTTTAGTGCATATAAATGGTCTGCAGAGTGTTTCTCTCCCACAGAAGACAGTCAGTACGTTTACATGCACAGTTAAATTCAACTATGGTTAAAGCTTGCCAAGGCCATTTAAAATGACTATTTGTCCTGGTATACAAGCATGGTAGGGGACTTGATTTATTAGCTCAAGTATGTTCAAGTCTGCCAGACAAACACAAACAACTAACAAACAAATTAGATGGAAGCCACTTCATACCATGTCGAGTGGTGAATCAGACAGTGCTGCGGGCTTGAATTTTTTCCCCCCTCTAAATGAGATGCGTGCTGTCCTTTTTGGTTTTTCTTTTACCAGCTTCTTCTGTTACCTTTGGGCCAAAGCCTTGGACGGGAAATGTGAAGCATGCTTAGAGCACCTCGTTCAGTTGGAGTCCAATTAAACATTTACATGGTGGAGTACTTGAATTGAAATCAGTGAATAAATGAGAGTGCATGAGAAACTGGCTTATGATCATTTCAGCTGGACTAAAACATTTACATACATTTTAAAAGTCTGCTCACCATATAACATATTTGCCTAACGCTTACCTGGTGACCAAACAGTTCCCCTGAACTCTTCTATATTTTTGACCAGTCGGCTAACCTATGTCAGCAGGAGGCTTGGTCATAGACAAGACACGACATACAAGAACGTGTTTCAGACAAAAGGTGACAAAAGGAGGTGCAGCATTGTTCAGTAACAGAAAACCTGTACGCATCTATTTCTTTATGGTATGTCTACCTCTATACTGGACCCTCAAACAGAACCTCAAAATGAGCATAACTTGGTCTGTTTAAAGGATTAATAGGTATGCCCTGAACAAGTAATGCAGCTGCCATTAAAATTTTAACCCTGCATGCATATCTGTAATAGGAAACTTGGTTTTCACATTTATGATATACAGCCATACTTTCTTCTGCTTTTTTTTAGCTGTAGCCTCCGTTAAATAAGGCTTTACACATACTACAATACACAAGTAAATGTCCCTGTACAGTCATCATAGAGGTAAACAAAAGAAATGTACCATTAAATGAAATGATCACAAAGCTTGCATTCATGAATTTGAATTGTTAACATAGCACCTTGTCTGGTGATGTCCTCTTTCACAGCTGTAAAATCAAGTTAAAATATGTTCCGGGACAAAAGGATTCTTCTTTTCACCGGAGCCAGTGCGATGACGTTTTTTTTATAAAACAGATGTCTGTTGTTTGTTTTTGTTTTTGTTTTTTTTATAAATAATGCATATATTTGTCTGAACATAGCATTATACCCCCACAACCAACACATCTGTCCTTTATTAACTCGTAACACTCAATGGTTTCATTTGTACCATGATAGTGCATTGCTCTGTGGACTGAAGGAATATATTCACCTCACTTAAGCTGTTCACATAACTGACTGAACTGACTCAAATCCTTTTTTGTTTGTTTTTGTTTTCTTTTGTCTCTTATACGTGCCTCAGGATATTTTTCATGCTGTCTAGACAAAAAGAAATCTGATCATCAGTTCTGGATTTCAAATCCGACTTTTCGGTATTTGGTCCTTGATGGGATATTGGTCTGATGCACTGCTAACAATAGCTGCTAACGCAGCAAAAAGCTAGCTGTCCGCAAACGGTCATGCGTATGGTCACAGCGTCACAGTGCCATACGCATTTGGATTGATAAATAGATTCCCCTTCTGTTCATTTATACTGGGACAAGAACCGTGACGGGATTCTAAATGTAGATCAACTCAACCCTGCTTAATGGAAAAGGTTATGTGAACAGCACAACTTCCAAAAGTTGTGCTGGCTGACCTGACTTGAGCTAGAACAATATGTCAGAGTGACACAATGCACCCCAGTGTGTGGCCACAGATTAGACAAATACACACTTCAAATCCGAAGTCACACTTTAAGAATGGCTCCATTGTAACGTACTCGGTTTGACAGAAATGTTCAAATTCGGAAAAAGCTGAAGCCTGTGCACACAACAAATGCAGCCATGTCTGGCATATAGACAAAATTACCTTTAATACCTGTTCATTTGCTGGATAAGCAGGGGAATTGTTTTAGTGGGGTGTGTGGTCATGCTTAGAGGTATAAACTGGTTGTGGAGCAAGAATGAATTCATAGCATGTTTACTGGTGCTAGTGTCAAAGCAAATCATCTGCAGCAGATGTTTCTCATCGTCTGCTGTATGATGTCTCAGAGTGTCAAGAGTACAAAACAAATGAGTTTTCCATTTCTTTTCAAGGGCACATACAGCACCTTCAGAGCCATTCCACTGAGAAGGCAATGTTACAGGGCAACGCTGAAAGCGAATGCTAATGACGCGCACAGACACCTCTATGAACCCAGCATGGGAGTCTGCCAAGGACTCCTACAACAGCCTGGGAACCACTATGGTTTGTGTACACACATAAAACATGGCACATATATTCCACTAAACATACCACTAAAGCGCAGGAAGCTACGAGAGATCAAGATACAGGAGCTCACACATTTGCACAGAAAATGGATCTCTGTCCTGCTGGCTTTCAGATGGACAAATTGTCTGTCTGCAGATAATGGAGCCTCAGAAGTGAGGATGAGGAGCGGGCTGGAAACTCATCTATTAAAAAGAAATAAAAGAAAGAGAGAGAGAGAAAGGTGCATAAAAAAAAGGAAAAAGCCTGAATGAAACTGGAGAGTGTAAAGAAGACATCTCAACAGAGTAATAGAGATAGGAGAGACTGAGACAGAGAGGGGCCATGTTAATTAGAGGAGTAGGTTGATAACAAATGTGTTAGCGGCCCTCTGAAGGAAGGCGGGGGAGGCGAGGAGGGGAAGGGTGAGAGAGATAGGAAAAGGTTAACAGAAAGAGGAAAGAGAGGAGACTCGGAGGAAAAAGGCCGAGAGACACAGGATGATTATGAATTAGTTGATAAAAAGCTAATAAATGTCCTGGAGGGAAGCAGGAGTGACAGAGGACGCAGAGGCGCAATCAAGGGGAAAATGAGGACTGGGATTCCTTTTGATAATAAACCCCGAATAAAAAGTTATCACCTCACTTATTTATTAAGTTAGATGGGTACGCACGTCACTCGTGATGCCGTGAGGTCAAAGCTGTGCACTACTGCTGCACTGTATGATCCATCCATGGGAAAGACGATGTTGGGATTCAAGAACACATTTAAACAAGAGACGCATGCAGAGCACGATCTAAATCTAAATATTTATCTTTCTGTTCATTCCCAAGTGCCAAACCTTTTAACTACTAATCCCTCTGGCGCTTCCCTTTTCTGATAGCCCAAGGGACGCACAGACATGCGCACGAAGGAAGCTGAGTCCACTCCCTTAAGGGGGAAATAAGAACCACTGAAATGTCTTCATTTCAGTGCCGAGTTATCGTCTTTTGTTCAATGTAGTGGGGGGGGCAATCATGTAGTTAATGCACACAGAATTATCTTCACTACATAATGATATTGTAAGAGTCTGTAAGTCGTTTTTTTTTCCCCCATCTTTAGAATTTCCTGCCAATATTCCGATCTCTGCGCTGCACTATCCAGAGATTATCTGTTCATTTTTAAAGGGTTTGCATACAGCCGTGCGGCCCATCCTTATTGCAGGTCACGTCTTTTCTTAAGGTTAAACCAATGAGAGACTTCAAAAACACAACTTCCTCAGCTTAACAGAGGTTTGCCTGAAGAGTCTCGCCTGCAAGAAATCAAGTCTTTCCAGCAGTGAATAAAACAACTAAAACAGAGCTGAAGTGAGTGGACGAGAAAAGTAGAAAAGGCTTCTTTTTTTTTTTCCAAATGCAAAGTCACTGCAGGTATTTAAGGTCTTTCAGAATGATCTGCTCAATCAACAGCCAGTGCAGTGATGCACTGTTTCAACAGTCCAATCTGCTTTCAAATATAAACAATCAAAATGGTGCAGAAAGATATCGCTTTATGGTGTCAAAGACCCAGCAATTTCATTTCCCAAAAAAGCTGGAGTCGTTATTTGACAAAAGCATCATCAGGCAAAGTGTTAGCAAATGTCTTTCATGCAGAAACTGCAGACTAATTACAATCAAACACACCGACGCTCATCTTTTAGCCCTCTCCGTGTTTCTCTGGCTCTCGCCGCCTCTTTCTACCTGCTGTAAATAATGTAATTTGTCACAGACAGGCCTCCGTGTAGGAGATGACCTTTCGAAACCTCACACTAAATTGGACCCAGCTAGCAAAGCTACGTCATTTGCCCTCTCCCTCTCTGTCTTGCTCTCACCTCCTCAGTGTCTCCGTGCTTGCAGATCCGTTTTTATTACTTCAGTTTAATTCAAAATTCAGTGTTTAATCTACTGTCGAGCAAGGCTAACTAGCCCTTTCCGTGAGTCTCTCTGTCTCTCAAATGTGCCACAGTCACACACATAAAAGCTAATCATAAAGCCCTGCTGGGAGTAATTCATATGGGCTTTTGATTGTCTAATGTGACTAAAGTATGAAAAGAAGGAATGTTCCGTAATTTTTCTCTAATAAGTCTCTGCTTCATTTAAATTATTATTATTTTGTATATTTTATTATACATATATAACAGATCAACTAAAGAAACATCCTTAAGCAACCTTCCCTTTGGGAATCTTTCTGTGTGACTAAACAGGAAAATTATGTATAGTTCTCACTATGTCAGAAAATCATACTCATGCTAGTGTAATCCCTATATAATAATAATATCTAATTGAAGAAACCTTGGTATTCAAAACCTTGTGAGTGGACTGTTGACATGATAACGTTTTCAGAAATGACGTCCAAGGTAGTTCATTTCTCAGTCGATGACGACCTAGAATTAATCTTTTCTCTTATTCTAAAAAATGCTGACTTTTTCTAAAGTCTCATGTCGCATGTCCTACTCTATGTTAGCTGCTTTCTAGCCACAGTTGGATGCTCCAGTCTCGTTGTTGGTCATAATAGGTTTAGACGCCGATCGTTAAGAGCTAGAATAGATCCTATGCTTCCCAGTCTAGCACACAAACCGACTCATCACTTCACAGTCAAACATTTCATGCGCACTACTTCAAACACTGAAGTCACAAGCCAACAAATTCTACTCCAGGGCAGAAGTATTTCCCCGGTAGCTGTGGAACGGTTTTGCAAGATTTCTCTGCAGGACCAGGTGGAGAAGTCGGGTAAATCTGTATTTTGGAATTTTGTTGACTGAAAAGCATTCGGAGAAGTTTCAATGTTAACAATAATCAGCCAATTTATGATCCAGCATGTGTAAATTTTACATGAACTGCATAATGCAAATCCCTCCTGTTGGTAGAACATCAAATACTTCAGACATGCGTAATCGATCTGGAGAAACACGCAGGGCGGTTTTCTCTCCGCTATCCACAAAGATGAATAATAAAATACTTCCTGCAGGTGCACAGCCAGTATAAGTTTGACAGAAGTAGATTTTTGCCAGAAACATCAATCGCATCTTGTTGTTTTGACATTAATCATGAACAAAATGAACCCCCTCAAACGTTAGAGTTAACTAAGACTTCTTATTAACAGACAGCCTGAGAGTTTTCCAACACATCTGCAAAGGGCTAGTATTATGTCGGCTCTCTGCCACCTTCAAATTCTCACACAGACACACAAAGTAGGTATCAGCAGTATGACAAGTGCCAACGACAGCAGAGAGGACAGAACTCCCCGAGCACTGGGTTCAAGGCAGGCTGTGCACGCGCGCATGCGTGTGTCTATGGAATAGAAGGAAACAGAGAGAATGTGTGTGCGTGTGTTATCATTCCTCAGCACCATGCTCCTCTTGGCAGATGGCTCTGCCAACCTCGAGACCTGGGGTGTGTATGCATGTGTGTGTGAGCGTGTGTGTATTGTCTCGGTATCTTGGGGGCACGAGGGCAGAAGCTACCTGGTGTTGTCTGCCAAGTCTCTTGCTCTCTTGTGCTCTCTCCTTCTCTAAGCCGTCCAACACGCACACACACACACACACACACACACAGACACACACACACACACACACACACACACATGCACACACACACACACACACACACACTTGCTGATTTGCTTTGCCCAGTCACGACTTCCACTGCGGACGGGATTGAAGTAAAAAAAAAAAAAGGTACACAATTTAAAACTCCGTCTGAAAGGTGCCATGATGATGGTGATGATAGTGATTATAATTGCTCCTTTCATCAGGATGATCAAATTGATCACTTAGTAGCATTATTAGTAGTAGCTGCCGTATTAGAAGTAATTGCACTAAATGCGCACATCTTCCAACAGAGATACGATGAGCCTCCGGTTGTCACAAACTCACAGTTATATTTGGTCTTTCTAGAAACTCAAGCCACAATGAAATAATATTTTTTTGTGCGTTTGCTTTCATGACACACCATTGTACTGTACCGTTTACATTAGTGTTAGCACAGCAAATACTCCTTCATTTACTAATCCAACTAACTCCTAATGAAAATTTCACAACAAATTAGGGAGGAAAACACTTGAGCAACTAATTCTTAATTAGTTTTTAACAACAAATTAGGGAATGTAATTTCAGGCAAGCTCTCCATTAAGTAACATGACCCATGCTTAATTCAGCTCAATGGCAAGTGAATGAATATCACATATTAACTTAAGGAAATAATTTACTAATTAAATAAAGTCCATGCGGAATGAGCAAACACGTAAAATTATATGATACATTTGCATCCCGATAGTTATCTGATGGAAATGACTAATTGTGGTCATTTTCACAGCAACGTCTCCTTTGTGCTCTCTGATAAAGAAAACTACACCAAGATGAATCTTTGGAAAGCACGTGAAAAGCAATAACGACGCAGACAAATACAAGTAGAAAAAGGGTGTGAACTGTTCTGAAGACAGTGACACTGCCAATAAGAAGAGCAGATGATAGAAGCTTGGTAATCTCATCACAAGGATCAGTTTCACTGCATACGGTTATGCTCAGCTTTATCGTCATATTATTGGCAGCAGGACTCTTAGTACCATCTATTGGTAGGGAGGATTTCATTTTTTTTGCAGCATTAAGAGAAAGGCAGTATATGGAGTGAGCTGCCTCAGCTACATGTGAACACCTTCTTCTGTAATAAATAAACTGCAGCTTAGAGAGAGACAGCACACTGTAAGCACTTCAGCTGCACTCATGAGGGACGTTTTACAGCACCTCATTGAGCCTCTGAGTGCCTATTATATCTTATCATCAGATGTTTGCCGTGTGTGGATTCAAATAGTTTGTGTTATTTCATTTCCATTATCTGTGTCACATTTATTAACTTTAATTGAAGATCAATTTAGTTCACATTCCTCTTCCTTTTTATGATAAATTATGAAACGGGTGTAGGGCTCCCAATAGAGATTCCATAGTTTTAGCTCACAACCCGCTGTTAATTTGATTAACTTAACTGTGCAATATATACGACCTTAGAAAAACACTGGCGTGCTGCAACTGAGCAACTTGTGGGGCGAAATTCAACATAGTCTTTGTGTGGGAGCGTTTTTTGAGCTAAAGACTGCTTAGCTCATTGGAAGAAAATTCACTCCGAATTATGTTGGAACAACTCACATGCACAAGTCGCTGGACCGACTGCCACAACACAGAATAGAGGAACTTGGATTAGCTTTAACATACAGAATTCATTTCTGCTGTAATATTGTTCAAAATCCTAAAAAAAAAAAAAAAAAAAGTATATTTAACCTCTAAAAGTTTTGATACAAATGTTTATTCTTGGTGAATGAAAATTATACAATATATATATATAATGTATAGGTATTTGTGCTCTTTCCTGGTTGTTGTTTCCTTTTGGCTTATTTCCCATGATATTATCAAACTTACTAAAGAAAGTGCATGTGTAGTAAAAGTTTTGAAATTCAGCCAATAGTCTGCCATAATTCAAGATGAAAAAGAAAGCGATGCCAAAGTTTCACTGATATAGATAAGTGTTCTGCTGAGGCTTTCCATGTCTCATCCAGATGGTTACTCTTAATTTTCTTACAAGACACAGAGGAAACGGAGCAGATGGCTGAGCTCTTTATAAGAAGCTTGTGCAAACCCTAAAATAAAATGTATAGTCCAATTCTTACCAGCAATCCAGGTTGCTGGATTTAAACACTAATAAGATTAGCTGCTGAGCTGTTTTTGGACTAGTTTTGTGATATGATAATGATTGAAGATAATGATAAGTAGCTGTTAAATAATAAATTGAAAATCTTTAAACGCTATCATTCTTAAGATTCATACGACAATGAAAAGTTTTACATATATATATATATATATATATATATATATATATATATATATATGCATATGTACAACACATTTAATAGACAAAGGCTACTTAAAGTGCTTTACATTTAGTAATTGAGACATTTTATTAGCCGTTCCACAACTGACCACACTCTTATTTTAGATGGGTTTTTTTTCATGTAACTGAATTACAGTATCTCTAAAGACTGAAATGATTGAAATGACTGAAAGGTAACTGTCAGTAACAAGGGTGAATAAAATATGAGAAGACAAAGCACTAAATCCTTACTGAATATCAAAGCAAACTCCTTGCTGTTTATGTTCTGGCCTTGTGTTGGAGCCTCTAAGCCTCAAATAAAAAAGCAGTTTCAGTTGGTTTGGAGAGTCTTTCTCATTACTGCCTTGGTAAAAATGTATAAACAACTAGAAAGACACATCTGTATCATATTACATTCCTTGAAGCGTAGGGAAAAAAAAGTAAATGGATCCCTGACAAGTCCTCACGATGCCTCTTTGGCTCAGAGCTCAGTGGATTCTTCTGGAATACATCAAATCCACACGAACGCTCCACTTCTTTGAAATCTTGAAACATCGTTTTTAAAGATGCCCCAATCAATATATTTATTTGATCAAAAATGAATTCAAACGATTGTGTGTAATTTGAGAATAATGCAAATAATGTCAGTCTTGGGACATCTATCAGCCTCCCGCACAGCTCCCATCAGCTCCGTGGGACCTTTGAGCTCATTGTTTTGTTTTTAAAGCCCGTGGACTGGTTTCCCCCCCTCACTGCTGTGATCCTATCCAGCCTCACGGAAATAAATAAAATAGTCACAAAACATAAAAATTTGAGCTGATTGACACAAAATCAGTCTCCAAAATCAGCAGGACCTTCAAACTATCCAGTAGGATGTTTGTGTGTTCGAAATATGTTTTGTTTTGCTGAGGGGGTGGAACTCCGCAGCCAGTAATCAGGGAAATAATATTTTGATGTGATACAGTATTAAGGTGTCTGTTGTAACACAAGACATAATGTTTTCCTCACCCTAACAAAGTAGTTTGTGGTGTGCAAAACAGCAACAAAACAAAGGCTAAAAGTTCGATGAAACAGTGACTGAAGCCTAAAAAATGAAGACTCCGCCCCCCGACCCCTGCGACCTCCAGTTATGGTCTTTTTGGGACTTTTTTTTAACGAAAAGCAGTGCACGTATGTGGAGTTATTTTCGTGTCATGAAAAAAAACTCCCAAAATTGTGGACATGAATCAATCGATCGAAAAACTAGACTGGATTTTTTCGGATCAACTCCACTGGTATAGAGGAAAAGCAACTATTTCTTTACAACATAGACGCCATGCAGACTGGATCGCTTTTAGGGCTCGAATACGGCGATGCTCCACTGTGCCAGTGCTGATGATGTTAAATGACAGCTGAGATGCACTCAGATTAAATTTGTTTAAAAGAATGACGGTATGTTGGTGTGTCAAACAGAGAACTATTGACTTTGTCACTTTCATGCTGAAAAGATTTGTGTTGAAACACGAAACAATCTATCAGTACTTCATTTAAGAAACTCTGATGAGCATGAACTTATTTTGCCCTTTCTGATATTTTTGTTTTCCAGTAATCATCGGGATTTGACTTGTGACTTGGATGAAATCGGCAAACCGAAGTTGTGGTGGGCTTCGGAAATCGTTGATGTGCATTTTTCAACAATCGTTCATTTTTTAAAAATCTGGAACACTTTATTCATATAAACAACTGATATCGCAGTAATTGCTAAGAATAATCCTTCGCAGCTGAACGCGTATGATCAGAACTTTAAAGTAAAGCTAAACTAATGCAGCACTTTTTCCAGCACCATGGACAGTGGGGGTTTCCTCCCAGATGGACTCCAGGTGAGCTGACTTGCTTTACCAGCTTCTTCACACCTGCTGACAGAGCTGGCACTTTTCAGCTCCGTGGGATAATTGTACCACCAGCATGAGATAAAATGGATTTCTTTTTTTCTTCCCAGAAAGATGCCTCCCTTTCTCCGGTGTTAGCTGCTGTCTCTTTCAGAGCATTTGCTTTCGAATCCTTGGCAGTTTGGGATGAAATGCAGCTTCCTCTCGCATTCGCCCATGATGTTGGTGTGAAGTATCATCAGCTAGAGCCGGTTTGGCAAGCTGAGGCCGATCACACAGCGAGGAGAGAAATTTTCAGAGAGATGAATGATTTTTTGGGCTTATTGAGCTCGCACGTGCGACTGAGCTGATTGAGAGGTGGGAGGAGTGACGGGCAGATTGAATATTGGACTGTGAGAATGAACACTGAATGAATTGACTCTGTCACTGCTTTTCCCCACAGATTCCATCTTCTCCTCTTGTGTGTTTTACGCCACACTGGTTTGAAAGCAGCATGTCACTGACTTTGAACACTCGCTATCCAGGACTTCCATCCTAAAGCAGCACTCAAAGAAAAATCACACAAACAGTTGAAAGATCGTTAGATCTCGTGATTAAAAAGAAAAAGAAATAGTAATCAGAGTGTCTTCCTGCAGATGTGAACTTTCAGCCTTCAAAACACGCAGCTGGAATCTTATCATTCCATGCTGATGAAATGTGTAATCAATTCTCTAATTAACTACTTAAATGGTTCAACCAATCACTATCAGCATCAATTAACATTCAAAGCGATCTCCCTCAGATTCCACTGCCGTGATTAGCCAGCTACATGATGGGCAATTACAGTGAGGAGCACGCAATGTTCACTCCAAGGCCTATTACAATCATACAAAGCCTTCAGATCTACGAGCGGGAGAATGAAACAAGAGGCGAGATGGGAGAAGGAGGAGGGAGAAAGAGCAACAAAGAGGAGAGGAGATGAAAGGGTATTTCTTCAGGAGGAGGAGGAGGAGACCTACAGTGTTCGTTCGGATTTCACAAAGGCGTGGGGAGCTTCAATAATGTTTTCTCTCTTTCTGTGTCCCCCCACCCTTCAAGGGGAAATCTACTGTCAAACACCAGCCGCACATCAATGCCGAGTGACAGACTTTTAACACAAATCTGAGCAATTTCTGTGGCTTCTGTTGAGGGTGTGTGTTGTCTTTTTACGCCCGCAGAATGCACTGTGAAATTTTTAGAAAATAGACCCATTTGAAATGGCTTTCCCTTCATTCTGGTTTTAATCTTCCAGCGGCAGTATTTTCCTTCTTGTAATCTTAGACAGTTGAGTCCATTTGAACATTTATTAGAACCGAGTCACTAGCTACATCAAAGCCGAGCTTGTCGAGCTGTTGGTTCAAGTCACTTGTTAAGAGTAGACTTTTTATTACTTAAAGTATTTGGCTGCTGAGCCTAAAAGCAATTGTACTTGTTCCAAATTCGGAACAAACCAGTTTTCCTCTGTCATCTCCCTCTGGCGAGATCCTATATTTCTAACAATCTCTCTTCAAGAAATCTATATTTCACCAAGGATAGACTGCATAAACGGCAGTAACCGTGATCCATTTTGGATGTGTTCATGGTGTTAGCACGTGAAAAATGAGAGAGTTAATGCTTATCAGATTGTCTTAAAAAGTCTCAAACATCTTGTTAGGATTGGGGTCCCGGATGAAACACACTGACCCCCTTATTCAAATTCACTATCACAACTTAAGCTTGTCATTTTTGGACTGATTTGTTTTTTTAAGTCCTTTAATCTCAATGTCAATTCACAATTTTTTAATTTTCAAAATCAGGAACACCTAAGAGCATACTGACGGGATGCAATTGTTCGTCCTGATTCCGAAAAATGAGTTGGCCTATTTTCTGGTCAGTCGACTGCTCGCGTAAAATCTGCGCAATTTGGTGACAATATCTAATAAGATACCTGGCAAAGCATGGACTAAGTGTCTTGCTTGCACCATTCCAACACTGCTTTGTCTGATCTCGAAAGCCAAGCTAAATGACTCCAACTTTAGGAAATTCAACTTCAATTTCTATCGGCCTAATAATGATACTTCTGGAATACTGATATCCTCTCTCTTCTGATTGGATTATTCGATAACAGCTGTCATAGCAGAGCTCGAACATGACAGCAGTTGCAGTAGTTGTAGTAGGCTAGTTGTGGTCGAGCTTTGACAAAACTTAGCTGTGTGAAAAGCTGTTCTGTTAGTTTTACCAATACATAGCCCATAGTTCTTGTGGTGCTATTACTTGTAGACTACCCTGTGGTTTCAATAGAGGTAGAAGTAGTTGCAGTGATAGTTTGGCTGGTAGTTGTAGTAGTGGTAACAGCCAGTGGTAGCAGAAGTACTACAGTTAGAAGAAATGTAGCGTACGATGGGATCCCGCCCCCCCAACGCAAAATATCACCTCCCGCTCATAAATCAAACAAAAGAAACTGTCGTAACGTTGATGTATTTTTATGATCATTAAAATGAACTCAGCTAATGAGTGGATCAGTGGTTAATACCAGGGGAACGACAGGAAAAACTGGATAAACAGACCTTGTTTCATGTTCCCAGAGGGTAAATATGATATTATACACACACACACACACACACATTATTTGTTATTATTAGAAGAAGGCGTGCCGCCTTCTACCAATATATAGCCCATTTTGTAGAAGAAAGCGTGCCGCCTTCTTCTACAAATCCTTATCTGATTGCATCATTCAGACAATCAACCTAGCAGCATCCTCCTGTGTTGTTCTGCTTTCTAATTTGATGTTTCCCATTCATTTCTTTATTCTCTTCTTTGGAATACAGCCTGCTTCAGTGTGAATCCATTTCCCCATCCGGACCACCTGACAGCTCTGCAGTGATGGAGTGGTGGCACTGGGAGGGTTACATGTGTAGACACCCCGAGCTTGTTGTTGAGCCCTAAGCAGCTCCTCTCCACCAGCGGGAGGTTAAGTATCTTGCTCCGAGGCCCTTCCATGGTGGCTGCTGAGGGACATCAGTGTGTGTCACTTTCCCTGCTCAGACTCTCCCTGCTGGGACATGGATTCCAAACAGCAACATGGTTGCCAAGTTATTGTGTTCCCACTGAACTGGAGAGGCTGGCTGCTTTATACTGCACCGCCTACAGTCCTTATTATCCTAAAACTGTGAGAAAAATGAATATGAGCAGCACATAAGAGAACAACTGATCATGTCTTAATTTCAACTGACATTTTTAATTTTTTTTTTAATCCCGAAAGGCCTCCTGAGGATTTCTCAACTTGAACATATATCACATTCATACTTATGCTGGGGTCAGAACTGACCCAAGAAGCATTTGGATGGCTGTGGTGCACTTTCAAAACACTTCTCTGTAATAATGTAAAATTAGAAAGAAAAAAAAATCCCCTTTTTTTTTTTTGTCTTCCAAACATTACATTCATACATTTCATATACGGGAGCAGCTTAGGCTCAACAGGTAGAGTTTTTAATCAGGAGTGGTAAAACGTGAGATAATGAGTAGCCAGCAGGCTGTTGTTTGTTAACATTGTGCTTTTTTTTTGGGGGGGGGGGTTGTTATTTTACACCCAGACTTGAACTTTGACTCTAACTCTAAACATTTCCCCTGTCATTCAACACTAAAATGGTTTTCAAAGCTTGACCAACAGTAGAGTTGTAGAGTATATTAGATATCGTCACAACAGCTGACACTTGGTATATTCAGCACCAGCCGAAGAATTGGACACAACCACCCACTCATTTTATATAAGCAGATGAAAGTTGATGTGGACTATGCAGAAATCTAATTTGCGGGGAAGACTTGCACAGAATCTTGATGCTTGAACTTTTCTCAACTTTCGTCCGCGAGCTAAGCTAACAGAGCAAAGCATCGGGCCCAGAATTCAATTCGGCAAGGCAAGACGTCGCCATATTTCAAAATAAATGTGAGGCAAGACTGCTGATGCCTGAAACGGATATGTGTTAATCTGCCCTTAGTTGTAGACCATTAAGATTTAACCTCAGCGTTGTACATTCTACTGGAGCCCGGGGAAGTGTTCTTTTGTTTTTGTTTCATAGCAGTTAGCAAACCTCTTGGTCCATCACGGCCACCTTGTGGTAGCAGTGCATTGCTACCAGATACCATAAAGACAAGAGTCACATAATATATTTCTTTTTATCTAACAGCTCTTCAAACTTAAAACAAATTGCCTATCCGTACAGCAAAGACACCGCTTGCCTGTGCCACCGTCTGCTCGGCTGTGATGAGCTCCGTGCTGCGCAGTATTGAACACAATGGAGCCGGAGTCGCTCTGCTCAACACAACTATGATGATGACATTTCCAAAAAAATCTAAAGCGTGTTTTTCTGCTTTATGTCTTGTTAAACAATAACAAAAAAAAAAATAAAACATTTTTTTAAATGACACACACTGATACAGATATATATCTAATAGGCTAATGCTGGCTGATAGCACTGGTTGATATATAGTATTTAAGGCCTTGCTCCAGTGTTATATACAGTGTTAGGATGAGGAAAAAATGCAATGCAAGTCAACATTGTTGCCTCAACAGGAAGCCTTCAAATACATTCTGACAAGATGTTTTGTATCTTCAAGCTCTCCTTCTATTGCTCTTGGCAAACCCAGTCTGTGCAAATGAGTGCAAATCATGCAGAGAAACTGAGTTATGTTTAACTTCTTGGCAAATCTCGCCTCTTTGCTGCCTTTTAAACCTCCAGCATGAGTGTTAAAAGCCTTAAGGAGCACTTCTCTCCGCGAGGGTCTTTGTTCTCATGTCCTGTGCTGCACAGAAAATGACTCCAATGAAGAGAGCAGCGTAATGCGATGCAACGCTGTGTGGTGTGGAACAGTTATTTTTCTGATGATATTCTGAGTTATGCTGCTATGATGTACAAAAGGCCCGCACAAACGCTTATTTCTGACCCACTTCAATTTGTTTTGGGTGGACAAAATGAAGAATGGCAACCGGTCCAGACAACATTTTCAACATCTTTACTCCCGAGGCTGATAAATAAAAAACTGCAATCAAAACCAACCAAATAAGTCAAGTGTCACCCTGGCACTTTTATCAGCTGATATCCATTTGCCAAAATAGATGCTGATTCTCTGCTATGTGGCTCAGGATGAATCAACAAAAAAAAAGGCACTTTTGAGGACCAGATGACAGCAGAATGAGGCTTGACTTTGCATCGCAATGCAGCTCAGTCACATAACATAATTAATAAAGTGCACGATGATACCGAGGCCAATCTAATTTAAGCACTTGATAACCTTTAAGCAACACATGGGCAGGCGTTCAGATTCCATTGAAATCCCATAAATCATCACAACCCAACTTCACTATATAATGCCTAATGTGTGTGTGTGTGTGTGTGTGTGTGTGTGTGAATCCCGTCACATCACAACACCTGTGGGGCTCAACCTAAACTCTGCTCGCCCTCACATTTTACGGGAGGTTCAGATTTTAGGGTCTGCACTGTAATAAACAGCGAACTGCCAAACTTGTGGAGAGGATGCACTTCGTTCGCATCGTCTGACGTCTCGCAGCTCACCCTGTCACCGCTCTGTCACATTTCCCGGAGCGGGCTCACATTCACGTCCCACATTCCTTAATGTCACGATGAGACGGTAAAAGCCGGCGTCGTGCAAGTGCGCGTTAGTTTGCGCGCGCGCGCGTGTGAGTGTGTGTGTGTGTGCGGAGGCTACGTGTGCATGCCGCCCGGTTCGTCTCCAGCAACGACGGCAGCTGTACGGTGACAAAGAAAGACGGTTTGCACGATTCCTCCCGGAGTCACTTTCACTGCTTCTTCTTTAACAGATAACAAAAAAAAAAATGTGCGTGTGAGGGGGGGGGGGCTGTTTATGGCCCTCAAAATAGATTGGATGCCATTCCACGCAGCCCTCCTCATTAAACGTGCACATGCATGACAATAAAAACAGAAGATGATAATAAAAAAACAGCGTGCGCAGGACTTACCAGGGCTGCTCAAGCTCCCAGTCCCTGAAAAAGTCGAATTCAAAGAGGTCCATTGCCGCTTCGGCTGGTGGTGTTTGGTGGTTAAAATCCCAAGCTGGTGCTACGTGGTTCTACATGGGCTACTGATACTGAGGGCGCGCGCGCCGGTGCGCGTGTGTGTAAGTGTGTGAGAGTAGAGACAAGCTGCTGCCGCTGCCAGGAAGCTGCTACGTGGTCGAAGCAAGCTGACAGCCAGGCAGAGGTGGAGGGAGGGAGAACACAGACACACACTCAGAGAGAGAGAGAGACGGTAACTCATGCTGAGATGTTCACTGGAAAAAAAAAAATGTTGCTTCATAACAAGGAGGGATTTTCATTTTTCAGAGATATCACAAAAATTAAACTCCCACCTACATCCTTCAAAAAGTGCCTTTTCGTGTGAAGCAGGGGCATCTGGGTAACACCTACACGGACACCTTGTAGGAAGGTATAATGTCTGTGTGCACGATGTTATCTCATCAGGTTCATCCTGCTCTGGCAAGACACCAGAAAGGACACGTGCTAGGAGTTCATTTCTGATTCGAATCTTCTGGATGTCTTTCCCAGTAGATCTCACCTTCTCATACCCGGATAAAAAACTGGGTACAAGGGTACAAAGGGTGTTTAGTGTGAAAAAAGTGGAAGAATCCGCTTTTATGATCTGCCCTGTGTAACTGGAGTGTGCAGTAGAGCTCATTTGAATTACTGATTCATTAATCAGTGACAGAAATTAGATTATCTTCAGAAGTAAATGCACTTCAGCTGGTTTTACTTTCTGTATTATTTTTTCTTGTGAGAAAAAAACACAAAAGTATATTATAGTGTTTGGATATTGGATTAACACCCCCCCCCCCCCCCCAATCTATTTTGATGGTTGTTGTGGTGTGAGGAGCAGATCTATATAGGGAGTATAGGGAATTACTCACTGAGTCTGGTCCTTTATTTATTTATTTATTTATTTTTTCGTTAGCACAACTTTCTTGTGTTTACCTTGAATAGGGATGGCTCAGGTAATCCTGAAACATCCCATAGTTAAGCTGCTATAGGCCTAGACTGCTGGGAGGCCTCATCTGTCACACCTTTCCTCACTTTACTCTCTTTATGTATATGTGATATTATTGTGGTCATTAACTCGTGTTTCCCTGTTCCAACAGATATCCTTTGAATGGTGTTACAGTGCCGCCGCAGCCGCGGCCCCCTTCCCCCCCTCCCCCCCTTTCTGTCTTCTCAAACCCCAGCTGGTCGAGGCGGATGGCCACCTTTCCTGAGTCTGGTTCTGCCAGAGGTTTCTTCCTGTTAAAAGGGAGTCGTTTCTCTCCACAGTCGCCTCAGGCACGCCGCTCAGGCCGGGAGATTGGACCGAAAAACAAAACGTTTTCAGTGCAATCTGTTGGTTTTCTTAGCTAGGAAATTGTTTTTGAATTGGCTCTATATGAACGAATTTGATTATTTTATGAATTATTATTATTATTATTAATTAATTGAATTCCAATTGGCTTGAATTGGACTTACTATCTAAGTGCCTTGAGATGACATTTGTTGTATTTGGCGCTATATAAATAAAAATGAATTGAATTGAATTTTGTATACACAACAGAAATGAGTGCGCTTCAAAAAATAGTTTTTCAAATAAAGTTTTTAAGCTTGTTCACATGTTTATGAGAAGTTTTCATGACATTTCCAAGAGCATAATCCACCATTGGTGCTATGGCTGAGGGTTTGCTTTGAATCTGCGGAGCACCACCTACAGGCTCAGAGGGTTTAATGTAAAATACCAGGAGAACAAATCCGGGCGACTCCCTGGGTGGGTTTTTTTTTTTTTTTTTTTTTTTTTTTTTTGCCTATCCTGTGAGAATCTGATTGAATATGAAGCTAGGACAAACGAGATAAGAAGTGTTCACAAGGAATGTGGACAAGATGGTTAAAAATCAAGGTTGAGCAGAGAGCCACAGGTCCTGGCTTGCTTGTGGCCCAGAACCGTAGCTCCTTGGAGAGCTGGGAAAGCCCCCAACCGGTTGGGCCGAGGGAGCTGGGACCCCGCTGACCAGCAAGCATTTTTGATGTTGTAAAAATATCAAAATACCACTGAATTTAGGGACTTTCAAGGGACTGGGAGCTTGTAGCTTTCTCTTTGCGATAATCAGGGTAAACATTGAGGCTCGATTTACTCCAGTATCAGAAGTGCTAAAGTAGTCAGAGTAGACAGGGCAGGCACTGTCATCTGCTGGCAGATTGAGATATGGGCCGGATTAGTATAGTCATCATCGGCCCCCATTCATTGAATGAGGAAAAGAATGTAGACTAGTTCTCTTTTGTCATGCATCTGGATACAAACCTCACCTCGTCAGCCAATATATATCCCCAGGTATTCACTGTGCTATAGATCAATAAATCTCATCTTTGCAACACCTTTTGCTCTCAGGTAGTCCCATACCATCACACAGCCACCTCTGTGCTTCACTGTCGGTACGATGGATTCACTGTGGCGGTCCCAGCTCAGCTCACACGAAACACGCTCAGCTTGATCTAAGTTGAACAAATTCGTCATGGTGTTGTATCTTAGCATCTTTAAGCAAAGTCGAGTTCTGGGGTATTGCGTTGGATATCACCCACAGAGGCTGAGATTGTGAGGAGTTCTTCACACTGTCTGGAAGGTGCTAATAGCACACAGTTCGTGTTGGATTTCCGAAAGACATCACTGCAGCCCTAATTACTGGTACCATGACGTGTTTTATAAGTTCTGATGACTTTTGTTGTTCACTTTTCTACCTGTATCCTTTTCCGGCTTTGCGAAGACTCCCAATCAGATTTTCTTTTTATTCCGACGGTAATTCCCCTCCATGTACAGCCATGATCCAGACACACACAGATAGATCCTGTCCAAATTTAAAAGATTTCTGGTGTTCATGCAGTTAAGCTAACTGGAAATCATTGTGTACTCAATTTTGTTTAATCGGTCACAGGTTTAGCATTTCTACAGAGGGAAGCCATTGCTGAAGGGGTTGTTTACTTCCAACTGCCAGCTGATGAAGACTTAATAAGCCTAAAACAATGCTTGTTCAAGCAGTAGACTTGAGGAGCTGTACTCCTGTGTGTGGTTATTTACATACTCTCTGTCTAGATGGTCTCTGAACCCCTCGTCACCAACTTTTCAGCCCCATCACTTTTAATTCAGATCAACCATCGCAGCAACATGTTCGTGACAGTTTAGCAGCTCACATTCTCATTCTCCTTCTTTCTACAACACACGCCTGTTGGCCCATTTTACCATTTACGGCTTGCTGCGAATAAGGATTGACCAGCTGCTGGAAACTCGTCTGTACCCTTTGATGAGGAGTCCAAAGGTATCCAGAAAGAAATCCAAAGATATGCTGAAGGTCGTGGGTTTGTCTGGGAACGTGTGTTTGTTTGTGTGTGGTTTTTTCTTCTACATTTTGGTCTGGGGCAACGTGCCAGCTCGACTCCTCATCACACCCGGGGAAGAGAACAGAAGAGGAGAGAAAGCGAGATTGTTTGAAATAACTGTTTTATAACCTTGACCAATTCCAGCCTCACAAATAAAAAAGAGTCCAAACAACCCCAGACCTTAAAAGCCACAAACCAAAATTCAACCAATTTGGAATTATTTTTAGCACCTGCGGGACTAGTGCTTTGGTGTGTGTGTGTGTGTGTGTGTGTGTGTGTGTGTGTGTGTGTGTGTGTGTGTGTGTGTGTGTGTGTGTGTGTGTGAGAGAATCGCTGTCCAAAACTAGGTCAGACACTGAGAGACAGAGAATGACAGAGTGAGGGAGAAGGAAGGGAAGAAAGATACTGGGTAGCACAATTTTAAAAAAAACAGTTGTTGGATGACTCAATAATGAATTTTATGATGGAAATAGATACATAGATGTGAAGACCAATTGTAATTAAGGGCAAATACTCAGAGAGCTAAACACATCGTTCCAATTCCCACTCACTGCACAGCCTTAATGACCATAAGAGCTGTTTTAGAGGTTTTAATAGATATTGTTCTTGCCTTTTGCAGTATTGCTGATACCACAGACCTCTCTCTCTCTCTCTCTCTCTCTCTCTCTCTCTCTCTCTCTCTCTCTCTCTCTCTCTCTCTCTCTCTCTCTCACACACACACACACACACACACACACACACACACAAAACATACACATAGCTGAAAAGACATCCAAACTCGTAAAATTGCCAGGAAGGACCAAGTTCTTAGCTTTGAACTCATTATGCTTGCTGTGAATTTTCAATAAGTGCCCAAGCTTTTTTTTTTTTCTTGCTCCCCTCTCTTTGTGATGCATGTAGTAAAGGAAGTCATGAGTCAATGCGGTGCCACAGCTCCTCCATGTGGCTAAAGATTAGTATTGCATGATGTTAAAACCATCAGATTCCATGTTTTCATCACATATGTACAAAGAAGCTTTGTGTTCCACAATTAACCTCTAATGCCTTTTCAACCACCTTCTCTGTCTAAATGTCCATGTTCCACAAAACTCTGTCGCATTGTGTGTGCGTGTGTGTGTATTTATTCGTCGTCAGTGTTGTTATCAAAGTTATCAATGGCGTGCCTACATCCTATCCTTGTTTTTTCTTATTTGGTAACACTAAAAGTGAGACCTCTATGCCGATTCATGGGTCAGTAAATCACTCTCTAATAAGTCTAAGTCTAATAAACCCAGTGCCTAGAATCAAATCACAGTGTCTGTCCAAGTGATTGATCTACGTTAAGGCCATGTAAAAGATGGAAATAGCCCCAAAGTCTGAAAAAAAAGGCAACAGCAAAACTCTGTCGCAGACGGTTGCGTCCCATCAGTCTCTATCAGGTCCCGACTCATGTGCGAATGCAAACTAAAACAGTTCCCCTAGGGAAGGACAGTTATCAGAACCAAAATCGAGGAGGACCGTTCTTAGAACGGCGTTCTTAGAACTGCTCTGTCCGAATGCGGCTATTGTTGCAAAGATGTGGGGGAGATTAAAAGTTTAGGGTATCTGGCTGCAAATGTACTACAAAGGTACTCAATTACAAATGCGGTCATACAAACTATGCTTCACTACTGCTTAAGGAAGCAATGCCTATTCCAAGATGTTGCATATCCTCTATAAGTCTGTGGAAGAGAATATGTTGGGAGATCAGCATTAGAGCCAGTGACTGACTGTGCAAAGAAGAATGATGCACACGTTGATGAACACGGTAGGCAATACTGGAAAATATACTGCAACATTAAAGATCATTGAGATGATTAAGTCAGTCATTCCCTAACCCTAACCAGTGACAAGGAAACCAAAAAATGTCCGTAGACTATATAGACAAATTACATGACAAGCCACTTAACTAATAGTTTGCACACGCAAAATGCTACTTTGTTTTAAAGCAATACAATGTAACTTCTCAAAAAGCCCATTATGGAGCTCCCCCTACAGGCTTGGAGGTAATGTACGGTTACACTGTCGTAAATACAACACCCTTTCACTTTCACGTTTGTTGACGAACCGGCGAGGGGTCAGAAGGTGCGAGCTGTGTTGACCGAGAAGGTAAGAGTAATCAAATGTACCTGGGAGCGTGAGAGGGGTCTATTTGTTTTTGCTGTGGGTGTGCCAGAAAGCAAGTCGAAGTACTTCCGCTCAGCTCCCGGGCCGGTCCAGCAAAGTTACATAGCGCAGTTTTTCCAACTCAGACCCCCGAAGGGCATAGGAGACAGGCCAATCGTAATATTAAAACTCATTCTAGCCGCACAATTTTTTTCAAGCTGTTATTTTAAGGTAGAAATGTTACATAGTATCGCTTCAAATCTCCTTTGAACAGTTAGTTGCAATGAGCAGAGTCTGTTATACTCTCTCGTCTGAACGTCAGTCTCCAAGTTTTAAGACACTGAGCTTAACAAGTGTTCTGCAGTCAGACAGTCGAAGAAAGCATACACACCTCACGCCCCAAAATGGCATAAACCTTTATTTTACTGTATTGTTGGGCTTTTTGTTTTTTTACAGTTTAGCATCTTTTAGCATATTGTCTTGGCTTTGCGTTCTTCAATGTTACGGTTTTGGCTTAATCTTTCACTTTCATCTGTGTTCTCAGGAGATGTTTTGAGTGAAAAAGCCAACACAAATTCATTTTAGATGACCTGTCAGACACCTGACAACAGAAAAAATTAGAGAAAGTAGAGCCCTCAACCGTGTCACACGGCAAAACCTGAAAAAGTCACGAAAACTTCATCTAATGTCAACAATTTTTTTGTTTTTTCGTGCTGCTGGACACAAAGATACCCACATAAAGGGAAAGTTCTCTAAACATTTAGTGAAATGGTCCCAAAGATTATTGCATCACACATAAAAAAAAAAAAAGTTTGCATTTGGAGGATGGTTGGGATGGTTGGTGGGGTTGATACACACAATGCTCAAAGTCTAGTTTTGCCCGGCAGTTTTCGCATAACTTTACATTTTTGTATTTAGTCACCGTTTCCTTGAGCTTGCACTCTATTTTCTCGCTGTTGTACACATTACAAACTATTTGGTTAAGGTCGGTCATTAAATGTTACATAATTGGGTATTAACACAAAAAACATGCCGTACACAGGAACCACACATCCCACTGAAACCTAACGTATAGAGTCATACTGGATAAGCAAAGGGGAAAAAAATACAGATTTCGTGTCCATCAGCACAAACATATTTTGGGAACGGATTTCATTTGTTGTAGTTTAATTTTGTTCTTATGCCCGCAAATCAAAAAAAGATTTATTTAAAATGGAATAAATATTCAAGAATCAGCTGAAGCTACTTGAAGATCAAACTTTATTTATTGAAACCGCTTGCATACAAAATATATTGCACTATAACCAGACATGTCAACCCAAACATCTTAAATGCTAGTAGTATGTACAAAAAAAAAAAAAAAGAAAAATGCCCAAAAAGTGCACACAAGGTTTACAGCTTTTTTGACTTACCCTGGTTTAAGTATCTACAGATTTTCCATGAGTCCTCACTTTCTGGCAGTCTATTGTTGAACAGCCCACAATGTGTCCAGTTAGTATCATTTATTGTTACATACATTCTACAAAAAAAAAAAAAAAGTGTCTGCCGACATCTCGACTGTCAGCAACGACTAGCACAATTTTGAGTCATCTCATCTTGGTTTGGCTCCTCGTGAAACATTATGCAATACAATCCAAGACTAAATGCTTACTGAGAGAGGAATGCAAAATGTTCAAATCCGACTGCATAACATTTAAAAGGAAGTGAATTCGAACTTCCTAAGAGCAATTCTTGAGCTTTTCCGCTCTTTCTTTATATGCTTGACATAAATCGTTCTTGGTTATAGTGTCTCACTTGGTGTTTCACATTTCAAAAAAAGAAAGTCAAGGTTTGTGGACAAGGCTGGATAAGACAACACTGTGTTGTTAGGCTACCTTAAGAGAAAGATTACAAACCATTCACGCAACATTAACTCCAGCATTCCCCATCTTTGCAGAAAAACCAGGAGAACACTCCTATCACTATCATCTACACTCATATTTATGTCAATACACATTAAACCTTCCATTATGCTGTAAAGTATAAACATCCAATAAAAAAAACAGAAACATTTCCATTCGGTTATTTTAACAGTTCACTCATAACGCTGATGCCAAAAAGGTCCAGAATGTCAGACAAAACTCTTTTTCAATCCCACTAATTTACAAAGAAGACACATCTTGGAGTGAGATACGTGAGTTTACAGTGATTCGCCATTACAAGGAAGCATTACTTTTGTAAAATTCATCAAGGTTTATACAGTTTGGTAATGAGAAACTACCACATGCAGCAAAAACTGCCTCTTAGTCTTCCATAGTTGCACACACTTTTGTAGTGTTGCAAATAGTACCATTTGGGATCCTATCTGCATATTATCAGTAGGTACCTTTTTCTAAATCTAAACCTAACCCTGCTGTTTGAGATCCCACATGGTTAACAGACCTACTTGTTGGTAAACGTTTCAATGTTTTCAGTGTTCCCACATTTGCAATGTTTTGATGGTTAGATACTAGACTGAAGTGACTTTCATGCCATGACCACAACTGCACAAATCCCAGGTTAGTTGTTTCTATGGCAGGTTACTAGAAAACAGTATAACAATGTCACAGCCAGGAAGTTACAGGGGACTTGTAAGTAAGCGCTTCCTTAGGTCTGTTTCTTCTGTGATCCCAAATGGTCAGCATGCAACAGTCCTCGTTCTTTTTTTTTTTTTTTTAAATTACATTTTCCACTATCGTACAAGCCTTAGTTTAGCATTACAGGTTGTTAGTAATGCCATTAAACCTTTTCTGTCCAAAGTTAAGTTTCCAGCAGTTAAAAAAAAAAAAAGATATCTTTTAACCTGGTGTTCAGAGGCACAATAAAACACCAACAAGTAGGTTGAAGCACAGCCACAGTCGGAGAGAACTTTGTTTCCTGTGTGACAACGTTTGTAGAGCCGGAAACTTCCGTAAAACCTCCCAAAATCTTCAAACCTGAACAAGGTTCCTTTTGTCTGTTCAGAGCATTGGGAGATGACTCTCACCACCAGCACCAAAATGTAAAGAATAGGCCAAGGAAATTTACAACAATCATTATGTGGTGACCACAAAAAAAGGCTGGCATAAAATTTGGGTCTCTGTACACAGAAAGCAAGAACGTCCATGGATAAGTGTAAAGGCCTGGAATTAAAGGAAAAAATATCACATTGACTACTTATGTTACTTAAAAGAGGTGAACTAAACCAAAAGCTGAAACATGCAAGAAAGTGGCACACTATATTTTCTTAAGGTGGAAAAGTAGCATCAAGGAGCCAGGAAGTGGTTTGGCTAGCTTGGTGCGAGGACTGATAGCAGAAAAATGGCTAGCTTGGCAAGAGGCCACTCAAACACAAGCTGATATTCTTTTGATACAAGATAGCATTACTAAAACAAGAAAAGCTTCAACCCTGTCAACCAAACCCCTGCTTCTAAGCTAACATGTCTTCAGCAGCAGGTACACTGACATTAGCTGGGGATTGGTTGTATTCAAATGAGTGAATTTCTCAAAATTTGAATATATGCCAGTGACATTACCCACTCACAATAATGTGATGGGTCTGTGACAAACACTTCACCAAAATTTGACAAAAAATGTCACCTAGCAAGTTAGCTTACACTTAATTGCTTCAACTGTTCAACGTGACCCGAGGCACAGCTTTAGTTATAATCTCAAAAGATGAAAAGTTTCCAGATTGGTTCCATTAATAAGCCTCATGCCTCAGGTGAGCAAGAGACACCTACCGAGACCGTAAGATGTAGCTAAAAACCCTCAAAGCATTTAGTCAGCGACCTTGAAATGTAATTGCTCTTTTCAGGCCAAGTTACTGTTTCAAAGGCCGCAATTCAATCTTTGAAAATAACCAAAAACCATGAAATAGGCTTCAAAAGTGGTTTCGACGTATTATTTTACAAAGGCCTTTAAGTTGATTGCAACAGTAACACGATTTTAGTGCGACAAAGTATTAAAATGTCCACTGACATTAACCCAACCGCTCCCGTATCACCGTCACTGCCCATAAATGATTTAAAGTTTATCAGTCAAAACCAAAGAGTAGGTTGACAAGTTTTAGTAGACACAATAAAATGCTTCTTTGTAACCAAACCTATAAGTATAATGACTATATATATTTTGGATGGAGTGTCACTTTAAGCTTTGGTGCACATATTGAATGCATTTCATGACCTAGTAAGACAAGCTTCCATTTAAAAAAACAAACAAAAAAAAACAAATCTTTCAAATGCACACTAACTCCATCTTTCATGCCACTGAAACAACTACATGTTGCAAAGACAGTTTTCGGCAAAATCAAAATACAAATTTCCCCCGAATGAGGTTTCAGTTCGAAGTGGAATTCACACGCCAGGTAAAAATGACCTTGCCTTCTCTCTGTAAAGCAGAGTTTCTGTAAAAGTTTTTTTTTTTTTAAGTTTTTCTGAGTGTGGACATCTCATAGTTAGATAGTTGTGTGTGACTGGGTTCTGCTATGGAGACTACTTTTCTTCACATCATTAAGTTTATTATCAAGAGCTCTAGCATTAAATTGATATTTAACAACAAAAAAAAACAAAAAAAAGGAAGAAAATATCAGGATAAGTGCACGTTTGAAACAATAGTACAAATCTTTTCTCAGACAAATGATATCATTATATACAGTATACCACCCTCCCTTTTTTTTTTTTGCCCCCCAACAATACAAAGCAACTCATTACTGTAGATGCTCTATTAACAATACAGAGGTTACTTTCACTTGACCAATTTGTTGATGCACTGCACTGAACGCTTACTGGGCAAAAAAGCAACGAGGCTGCAGCGTGAACAGCAAGTGAAAGTAAAGGTCCAGAAACAAGTTAGTGACACAGAAATTAACACATAAATACAAATTGAAAAGAAAAAAGGAACAATTCAAGAAGAAGAAAAAAAGAAAAAAAAGCCAGTTTAATGATCATTTACTTATGTTATGTGGTGGTTTCCTGTGACATTTTCTGAAAAGCTTCTTGTGTCACTGACTCTATGTTGATTGTTGTCTCTTTCCAGCTGTTACTCACCACTGATTACTCTAGCTCAAACTCAAGTAAAAAAAAAAAACTGAAATAAGGAAAAATTGCTGCTAGAAAAAAAAAAATCCTTAAACATGTATCAAAATCTACTTAATGTCTTCAAAATCCAAAACAACCATGTACATGCATTGCAAGGCTAGAAAAGTACTGTAAAGAAAAGATCTGGCAAGATCTCCCGTCTCTTCAGCTCCTTTCAGTTATTCAGTTATTAAAGTGAGATAGGAAATAAGATCACACATTACTTTGCATCTCGAGTTAAAACCTAAAAAAAAAGGGGCGTATGTGTGTCTGACCACACAAGGTCAGTTGAACCAGGTCGTGAGCTACAGGCTGACGTCTTTCATCACAGATGCACCCTTTGGTGTTCACCAAGGATCAGGTGGTTAAAGCCCCTTTCCTGAAGGGCGAAAGATCGCCGGTCTCAAAGTATTAACACTTACCCTTTGACTTTAGAGGAAGCTCAGAGATGCTCAGCATTGTCAGTGGCGCTCAAGGTGAATTAATATTATTACTTCAGGGAAAGTTCATTTTTACCCGCCCGGTCAGTTTTCAATGACTCAACCTCCCTCGTTTACACATCTTGGTTATGATGTTATCCGCATTTAAAGGCACGTCACATATCATGTGTTGTGGGTTTCCCTGTGCATTTGCAGCATTATAGCATTTGGACCTCTGTGCCAATGTCACCTGACATGTCAGCTCTGCAACGTAGCATTTTGAGGCATTGGAAAAAAAAATTTTAGTCATACTGATGGAGGATAGTTCTCAAAAGAATTCATTACTTTGCCTTTTTTGCTTTCCATTTGATTACAGCTAAAATTTGAATGTAGTGCTTTTTAAAAAAAAAAAAAGGTGAAAGGATGCCAACCAGGTGAACTTCTAAAAAAAAAAATCTGTAGAAAACATTGATGTACATGGCAATGCTCTGTGTGATTGTTAATCATTTCAAGCCTTTAGCGATGCTAATCACCAGCTACTTTAATCTTCACATCCTTAGCCCTGCCCCTCATTCTTATTTCATTTTCAGCAGCGGTAAAATTAACACATTTTCAGAAAATTTCGACCTATTCATCAGAGGAAAATGGTCGTTGCATCACAGATGAATAAACCCACCCCGCATAACACTGCGACAGAATGACTAAGTTGCTCGTTCAGAATGCTAGCGAGCACGTTTGCTCCAGTGAGGAGGACTTTGACATGCTGCAGTGTTCCTACAAATGCACAGAGAAACCTTAAGAATCATTTGTTTGTTTAATCAACTCTTTTTCATTTTAAATTCACAGACCTATCTCCATTACAGCACTGGTATTGGTTTTAGAGCTATCTGCAACATGACCATGATCTTCCCGCCTCCTAAACTGGACTCTATACTTTTAACAATGACACCACTGATCTTTCCATGCAGGACATTTACAAAGTCAGTGTACAAAAGAGGTCGAAAAACCCCGAGATAAGAGTTTAATGTCGAGTTGAGAGAATTTGTGGAGGTAACCTCCCCAGAAGAATAAAAACAAATGCAAAGGGGGTTACACAATCGCCCACAAATATCCTAAACTTAAATAACAGGGTGTTAGCTGGGATAAATAAGTACAGCATGAAATGTTGAAATCTGTTCTAAGGAAACGCTCGCTTTTTGCTTTTTTCCTTTGGAATGAACCAAATTCAGACAGACATGGGGGAACATAAATCCAAGGCACAAACAAAAAGAAACCTCACGATGACCAAGAAGACAAACAAGCAGCTCAATTACTTCATATCACTACAGGCACTAAATGACTGTTAGTGTAAGAAGGCTTCAGGCCCTCCCCTCTGCTTTTACATCCACAACAAGTGGCCTGAAGACGGCAAGGTGAAATTAAGGTTAATACACAAAATATGTAAAAGTCCAGGACAGGTCGAGGAAAAACAAGCTGGAACAGCAGAGAGAATAAAATTTAGACCAAATTTTTATTGTTTCAAGGTATAACAACAATCTGTTATTTTCTCTACAGTTATACTCGATAGTTTTCTAATTGGAAAACACAGTTAAATTGTTTGTTTTTTTTATAAATAAAGGAAGGTGTCAGGCGACAGGAGGCTGCTTGTTCTGCGTGTCTGCGAGCAAAAGTTACGGCTCTAATTTAACTGGGGTCCACACAGGGGGAATCTAGCTTTTACAGCCTCCAGCTGACAGCTCTTCAGCTGCTCCCTGTGAAGACTTCACTGGTTAAAAACCTCTGCAGCCACGCTGCAGTCAAGCTCTTGGAGGATGCCGAGACAGCTTGAGTTCTGAATATTACAGGCTCGAGTCATGAGTCAGTGGTTTCACCTGCGATTCAGTCCGTCGTGATCGGTCAGCGGCTCACATGACAGGTGGATAATTCATGTCACAAAGGGCAGCAATTAATGACATTTTGCACCCCGACACCAATCGTTGGGACTTTCAACTTCATTTTAAACAGTTACTTTGCATTGGAGTGCCTCAGATTTATGTGTCTCCACCTGTATGTCCAGTAGGTTTCTGAACTGCTCTGACAGGCAGAGAGCGAGGGGATTTTACAATATTTGAGCAACAGGAAAGGAAATCCAGCTGATTAAACAGTATTCGTTTGTCTTGGCCTGCTTTAGGAGAATTGCACGTTTGTTTGCATTTCATTCTGAAACATGGGTGCTGTAAACTTTCAAATAATACAAAAAAAAATAAATCCATAAAGTGCCCTCTGCAAACATCACCCCCCCCCCCCCCCTCCCCATGTAGAAGTTATCGGGTCAAAAGTAAACCATTTCCGTCACACATTGAGACATTTTATCTTTTGGTATTGAAGTTTCTCTTCTCAAGTTCTAAATCTAGTGCTGGTTGTCGGATTCTGCAGTTTTAGACCATCGGGAAAAAAAACAAGACCCTGAAGCTGCCTCCCAAAAACTGTGCTTTCGGGCCATCGTCCCAAAACCCCACAGTCAGTGAAAACATGTCATACGTGTGCATTACAGAGAAAGAGGAGGAACTCATTTCATTCTGCCCTTCGTGAGGCTGAAATTCATCGATTCCGGCAAACTGAGGATTTCCTTCCTTCATTCGTTCGTTCATCTCGCTTCTTTTTTTCCTCACGTGAACAAGTCTGAGTGCGGTAGCAGAAAGGAAAAATGGATTTATGGGATTTTAATGAAATGGAGTGGTGTTAATGCTTCGGTGAGAGAAGAACCTTTGTCAAAACCCCCCTCTTGTTCTCATTTAGTCCAAAAAAAAAAAAGAAAAAAGAAAAAAAAAAAGAAAGAAAGAAAAAGTACAACTTCTTTAACTCCAGGACAGGAGAAAGCCCACCAGTCAAGAATAAACCCGAGCGGCAGGTCCCAGATCACCTCGGGTCTAACACTTCACTACGGTAAACGCTTCCATGCTGATGGAAATATGTGTATTCTTGTGTTTGACAGAAACAAAGAGAGGGAAAAAAAAACGCCAGAGACTGAGACTCTACGATGGTCTATGATAAGTTGCCTGCGTGTGAGCGAGCGTGTGTTTGTGTGTTTCTGACTGTGTGTGTGTGTGTGTGTGTATCTAAGTGAGATGGTCCTCCAGTAGTGCATCTACGACACTCCGTTCACCAGCGCGGGAGCGTCCTGTTTGTCCTTCTTCATCCCTCGTTCTCTCAGGGGTCTCGGATGGTGATGGCGAGACTGGCCCTCGCCACCTGCACCGATGCCACTCTGGGATGAGGATGGCCCCCCTCCTCCTCCTCCTCCTCGCCCACCCGATGAATGCTGCACGCTACGCTCGTTGTTTCCGTCCACACGGATCTGTGGGGAGAAAGGAAACGGTCTGAATCCCCACAGGAACAGCATTTTATCATGATGACGCCTGTCTGGGATTTCTTCTTCTTTTTTTTTTTTAAGTGAAACAGCGATGAGTCTCATATTCAGAAAGCTTCATACAGTGCTGTTCAGTGACCTCAGAGTGTATAAACGAGGTGCCAAAAATGACTGAAAGAGGCTGGAAAAAAATGTCATGTTTCCTCATTGAATACTTGCTCAGTAGGTTTTCTGGAGATAAAAAAAAAAAAAATCCAAACTAATAAGACTTATATGTTCCAACTGCCATCCAACTTGTGCAGTGCTCACCTTTTCTTTAGGCTTCCATTACATTCTAGTTCCATAATGACGTAATATGTCGTACCTCAACGTAAAATCTTACACCCCTGCCATAAGACACTGACTGAAAGTCACTATTTGCCAAAGAACTCTCCGTCGCGGTTGTTCACTGATTGATTTAAATGCTGTTCCCATCCATTCAAACCTGGAAAACCGGAACAATTTAAGTTCAAACGCAACAAAACTGTTGTATACCATGTCTTGTATAAACACTGCTTCAGACAGGAGTGACTTTTTAAGGCAAAGAAAGTTCAATGTGTTTAATTTCATCTTGCGGTGTGTTTTGCTGATGGAACCCATCAGTGAGGATGATTTGAGGGGCTAACGTTTGCATGTGCTACCTGTAGGGTGTCTTCCTGGCCTCTTGCCTTGGGGTCTCTGACATGGCGAGGTCTCGACTCACTCCACTGCATGTCTTCACCTAAACCAGAGCAAAAAAAGGGCTTTTTAGGTGAGCAGCCTGTTGGCATACAGAAGCTTCAAAGCAAACCTTACCTGCACCATGATTGGATTAAAGTCACGGGGAATTGTTTTGATTTTAAAGTGGATCTTCTTGATTAGTCTGCTGGGATCTCATTATTTGATTCACTCCCGTTCTTCGGGCTATAAATTGATGAAAAGCTTGTCATTTGTTTCAAGTTGCTATACACTCGTTTTCTTCTCCCTCTTCCTTTTTACAACTTGAGTAAAAGCAATTTCACTTCATTAACGTCACCATAACAACAGAGCCAAGACTTATAGAATAACAATTGTGGAAGTCATTAAAGTGAAAACCTCATCAAGCTTTTCCACTCAGGCCACGTATACATCCAATGATGTTCCAGAAATACCTGCTGATAATGATAATGACAGTAACTGCCCACCTTTGTATCCTCCCCCTCCTCTTCCTCTGCCTCCTCGTCCCCTTGGACCGCCGCCGGCACCTGCTCTCTTCCTCCCATCCGTCCGTCTGGGCAGGGTCCCGCCTCCTGTCATCAACTCCTCGGTGGGTGCCAGCGACCAATCGCCGAGCTCCTCTCTGTGATCCGACTCCGTCTCTGAGGCGTTGGACGCCTCCGAGTTGGTGCCTGGAGGGTGGAGTTAAAAAAAAAAAAAAAAAAAAAAAAAAAAACTCAAATTCAAATTTCTGCTTTCTTGGAAAGACGACATGGAATTAGGCTTGGATGCGCTGCTGGGTTTTATACCAACACATCACGATGCAGTGAGTGTGTCGTACCCGAGGCGAACGCTGCCGCTCCCCCTCCTCTCCGCCCCCGTCCACCTCTTCCTCCACCTCCTGCGTAGGGCTTCCCTCCTCCCGCTCCTCTTCCCATGCCCAGCCCCATGCCGTTGTCGAACACGTAGGCTTTATCCTTAAGGTTTCGGGGGCCTGCCCCCCCTCCACCACCACCTCCTCCTATCTGTCTCAGCTGCTCGTCGATCTGAAGACGCTCCAGACGCAACAGATCCACCTCCTGTGGACACAAACGTATTTAAACAAGAATGTCCACGTGCACATTCATCTGCTCTTATCCATCCGGCCGTCATTTCTGGGTTAAAGGACTTTCTTGCTTATCTGTCCACTTGTAATGACTTCAATTATGCTGGGAAAAAGTGAAGGGCCCGATTCCAAAAATGTTGGGACGCTGTGTAAAGAATATGATAACCCTCATTACGTCACTGGTCAACAGCGGTTTTGTTCTGCTGACTAACCGCACATGCTTAGAAAGTACTGAGGAGGAACTGATGAGTGGAAAGTGACCACACAGTCGTGATGGCGATCGCACGCTGTGCACATGCCACAGCTGTAGCATCTCAGCTGGGATATGCAGCTTTGTCCCAGCTGAGGCTGGTCAAATGAGTCTCTCCTCCTTTCTATTCATTTGATGGTCTAAATGATCAGACCTTTTAAAAAAAATGTGTGTGAATGACCCCTGCATCAGGCCAAATGTTAAAGGGGAACTTGTGGATTTAAATTTGGATTCGACTTTAACAATCATCAAATATTGTCCACGCTTGGACTGTTAGGGACAAATACTTGTACATTTACACCCTTTTTATTGGATGTTATCCTTTCTTTCTTTCTTTTGTAAGCCTCCTTTGTGTATATTTCCCATTTAGCTGTTTCACACATAATGTGGCCTTTGGCCGGTACAGGACGCTGTTAGAACACAAACCTTCAGGTAATTGAGGTGATAGTCCAGTAGCACGGTTGCATTAGAGATGCTTTCCTTGGTCCCCACAAACACAAATGGCACCAGTCCCTGTAACAGAGGTGCAGCACATTAAAGTTTGAATTTGTATACCTCCACAAGCATCAATAATTTCACAGTGACGACAACGGGCCGTTTTTTTCCCGGCCCACTGACCTCGTCTGCAGTCGCAGTCGCCGCCGCCACCGCCACCGCTACCGCCACCGAGGCCTTTTTGTCATTCTCAGGCTCAATACGAACCCTCACCACACCGGACTTATCCACCACTTCCTGGATCAGTTTGCCGTTCTTGCCGATCACCTTCCCTACAGGGTCAAACGCACCGTGAGTCACTGTCTGACGAAACTTTTTCATCTGGCTAATGCTCAATCAAATGCAAGTGGCCATATGAATAATGTCACTGCCATCCTTTCCTCACCTACTAAGTTCCGGGGAACTTTGATGATGTCTTCAGAAAACTCCAAGAAACTCCGAGCTACACGGACAGCATCTTGGTCCTTCGATGAACAACAAGACAGTTTATCTGAAACCGCTATGCCCCAATTATCCCTTCATTATACTTTACTGAGTGGCTCAAGCCGCCCTACCTCTCCGTATATGTGGAAGGTGCACGTCTCTTCGTCCAGGTCTATGTTAGTGACCCCGGGAACTTTACGTGCTTGCTGAATGTTGGCCCCGTGAGTCCCGATGGCCAGGCCCATCAGATCATCCCGAACAACAAACTGCTCGTGGAACCGTGACGCCAGCTGTCTGGAACTCTAGAACCACAGGACAGGGGGGGGAGAGAAGAGAGAAGAACTAAATGAATGCCAACTGAGAGAAAAACAGGAAATATGTGTGTTGTGGCCATTCGTTCTATCAATTTAGTTTTCTTTGGGCAGTTAGAATATACTTTAGTTAGTTTGGAATCAAAATCTGTAATTCATTTTTATATTTGAAATTATTTAGATTATTTTGGTAACTTTTAGACCCTCCCATTAATTAGAGAGATTAAGAACACACCGGGGGCGTGTTGGAAGGGCTTTTTGTTTGTCAAATGTCCGGTGTGAAGACGGGAGGTTTTGGTAAAAAAAATTTTTTTTTACCCCTTTTTGAGCTTGTAAAATCAGATTAAGTTAACTTTCGTTTTTCATCCAAGTTGCAAGAGATTTTTAGTTATTGTTTTGTTCATATTTTTTGTTGGAAATAAACTACATATATTTCTTAAACAATCAAGTCTGAAGCGCGTGCAAGAATCAAACCACCTGTTGCCATCCGCGGCCTTTCTTAGAAAATGTAGTTTGGAAACTTAGAAGGCCGATTTGTGACGACAAATTCTTATTCAAAACCTTCACCGTTAACTGCAGAGCTGTCGAAATATACACAAACGTGCAAAAGTTGCCTTATTTAATCTGTGTGTGTGCGTACCTCCAGCTGCCTGTTGGCCTCTTCGTTCCGCAGCATGAGCGACAGTTTGGTTCGGAGACTCCTGAAGTGCATGTCGCTCATCATATTGGCCCGCTTTGTTGTGACCTCATTCACTGACTGTAACAGCGAACAAACCAATTTCACCAAACGGGACTTTCCCCATAAAAAGGTCGAGCCATTACACAGAATACGATTACGTGAACGCAACACAATGAAAGGAATCCTGAGTTTAAAAAAGGGAATATTCACGAACCAAAATGACCAGCTGCTTTTTCTCAGAGTCGTAGGTGACGTTGAACGCTCCGACGGCCTTTTTAAAGTCCTTGTGTGCCGACTCCTTGGAACACCTGATAACACAGAGTATATCCATGAGCTCATGAGAATATTTGTTGCAACAGGTCAGAGTTTATGTTGTTCCATTCTTAATAATCTCGCTCAGTGTTTACACTGATGAACTAATGGACTTGTGTACACAAACTGGACATAACGACCGTTGTTCCAAACGGTTTTAATTCAAAGGTTTTAAGACTAAATGAGAAATCGTCTGGTCCTTACAAGGTCTTAAAATTAGGTAACTAAACCAAAATACACCCATGATTTAAGAACTTGTAGAACCTCCTTTAACAGCAATAACTTGAAGGGATCTTATCAGTCTCTCGCTTTGTGGAGGAATTTTGGCCCAATCTTTCTTAAGTTTTCTTAAGGTCCCACCACAGCATTTCAGTCAGAGTGCGCATTACAGGATCCTGATTCTTTTCTCTTTCAGTCATTCTGTTGTAGATCTGCTGCTGTGTTTGGGATCATTGTCCTGTTGAGGATCCAGTTTCAGCCAAACTTTAGCTGTCAGACAGACGGCCTCACATTTGGTATACAGAGGAATTCATGGTGGACTCGATGACTGCAAGGTGTCCAGGTCCTGTGGCTGCAGAACAAGCCCAGATCAGCATCCCTCCACCACCGTGCTTGGCAGTTGGTATGAGGTGTTTGTGCTGATATGCTGCGTTTGGTTTTCTCCAAACGTGCCGCTGTGTATTATGACCAAACCTCCTCTCTTTGGTCTGGTCTGTCCAAAGGACATTGTTCCAGAAGCCTTGTGGTTTGTTCAGATGTAACTTTACAAACCTAAGCTGTGCTGCCATGTTCTTTTTAGAGAGAAGAGGCTTTTCTCCTGCAACCCTTCCAAACAACCCTGCAACCTACTTGTTCAGTCTTTTTCTAATTGTACTGTCATGAACTTTAACATTTAACATGCTAACTGAGGCCTGTAGAGTCTGAGATGTAGCTCTTGGGTTTTTTGCTGTTTCTCTGAGCATTTTACTGTCTGACCTTGGGGTGAACATGCTGGGACGGCCACTTATGGGAAGATTGACAGCTGTGAATAACCTTTCTCGCTGTAGAATGATGGACTCCAAATAGTTTGGAAATGACCTTACGACCCTTCCCACACTGATGGGCAGCAACAGTTGCCTCTGAATGCTCCAGACCAGCAAACTGCCTAAATCTCTGCTTTTAAAGAGGCGCTCACACAAGTATACCTGGTTACCAGCACCTGTCTGCCACTTAGCTTCTTAATTCTTATGGAAGCCATAAATGTGGAATTAGTTTTTTTTCCACGCACAGATGCTGCATTTTGGCTCAGTTCTATAAATAATGACACAGTATATTGTTCTGTTTCACATGACTGTAGTTTTATTGTGGAAAGTCTGTAACTGAGTAGGACTGGGCGATTAATCGAGTTTTACGATTTCTCGAGATGTTTTATGAAATCGAGAAAGATTTTGACATATCGAATTTCTCGAGTTAATGCTGTAGAACCTAAATGAACAAGATTTCGCCACTCTGATTTTCCTTCTGTGTTGTGGAGCTGTCCGCTCCCAGTGTTTCCCACACATAGACTAATTCGTGGCGGTGCGCCACAGATTCAACACCGGCTGCCACATATGGCGTTTCGTTATTTTTATTTTTTTTAACGCTATTTAAAAAAAATACTCGTATTCGTTAAGCTGCATGCATTTCCTTTCCCTGCTCTGCCTCCGTCTCTCTCTGTCCCTCGCGTCTCTCTCGCATAGCCTACTCACACACACAGCCCCTCCCCTCCGTGCTTCCCTGGAAGCTTGCTAGCTCAGCGTCGCGTTAGATTAGCTCTATAGCTCTGGCTCAACCGAAAGACGGCTGGAGAAATTCACGAAAGGTTGGTATCACGTGCACCTTTATAAAATCACACATTAAAAAGTCCTATAAAAATATTTTATATTTTTAATACAATGTTGTCCCGTCCCGTCCCATAGCAAACACGCGATTACGCCTTTTTTATAAAGTTAACTAGTCGCAAGTTTGTCGTAAAAAAAAAAAAAATGTAGTTGGGTAGTCGAGGTCAAAACACTAGCAGCTGTGAATCAAATAAAGTAGTTTTTTAACACTCTTACACTGAATGTTTGCTGCTTCAATCCACCACACATTGCCTTCACATCTGTGGGAAACACTGCGCTCCACTATATAACTGTCTACCCTCAGATTTTATGTTTATAATTACAATAAGGCAATATATTTCTTCCTTGGTTTGATAATGTTAAAAATGGTGCACAAGCACTTTGTTACTAGTACCTACCTCTAGGCACTTGGCTGCCTACCCGTTTGCACTTCAATAAAAAAAAACTTTGCTGAATTTGGTGCGATTTTTTTTTTTTTATATTATTTTTTCCTGCATAGATATCGAGATATATATCGTATATCGAGATACAGCAAACACTAATCGAGATTATTGTTTTTCTCAAAATCGCCCAGCCCTATAACTGAGCACAAAATCTGTTCATTTATAGCCCTGAAAAGCCCCGAATAGTATCAGTGAGTATTAAAACCACGTGTTTTGCACACGTGTGTGTGGCAAACTTACATCTGTCGTAGATCTTCAGGCACATCCAGTCTGATCTTGATGAAGGTGCTTTTGGTGGCTGGTTTATTCGGGTTGACCGGCCGTAACCGCTCCAGCGTCACTATCTCGTTTAGTGTGGCGTCGCATGCGGCATACTCTATTACATAAAACTGGAAACATACGAAGATGATGCTCAAGGGATCCAAAAGTCAAACCCACAACAGCAGAGGCAGTCATTCTAAACATATGGCGGAAAAGATTTTCTAAAAGTCTTGTGACGACCAATCAGGGAAACACACATCGGAGGAGATTTAAAGGCAGGTGAGGCGGATAAGTTAAGAAGGTCTGACCGGTTCATCTAAATTCAAACTCTTATTCATACATTTAGTCAATATGTGAACCTGGACCTTGAAGCAAACTCCACCAATTACGGGGTAAACTTCTGCTGAAGATCTTCAGACAGATAAGAAGTTTTTTATGGGCATTTCACATTTTACTGGGTCGTGTGATGCTCGGTTAAACTCAGCAATAAGGAAGGAAACTTGATATCACACGAATGTTTCCAAATGGAGAATAGAGCAAGTGTCGGGACAGCATATTGCGGAGATTAAAGCTGATGTTGGATGCTTTATAAGCCACTTATTGAAACACTGCTTGCTAATGTCCTTCACTTGACTGGTAGCTCAGCTTTGGCCTCACATCGACGGAGTTCCCGAGCCTTACCTCTCCTTTGACCATGCGGACTTTTGCCAGCCACCATCCACACGGCTCCTTGTCATTCGCCCTAGAATAAACCTGACAGACACACATACGCACACGGTCAGGTTAGCAAGTCTTTCCACGCGTTTCATACAACATATCACTTCCGGCATCCAGCACAAAGACGCTGAACACGAAGGAGTCTTACAGCAATTCGGGGCAAAGTTGGGCAACACTGACATGTGCTGTGCTTCTTTTTATGTCATTTCAAGAGATAATGTGCATGTGTGGAAAGCAGACGATGACGTGAGTAAATACAATTTGAATGACTTGACAGCTTGACAGCAAAATCATCAAATCAAAAATCAGTTCTCACTTAACTTTATCCTGAAAATGTAAGTTTCCTCAATGTGTGAGGTCCACGTTTAGTTTAGTTTGATCTACAACAATCCCTTTCATCAACACTTTTTATGTCTCTTTTCTTTCTACATTGTTTCACACTTGATAAATGAATTAGTTTGATTATTATCATTTTTTTAAATAAATGAACAATTAAACAATTCCCACCTCGACTTCATCGCTTTCGTTGATCTCTTTGCAGAAACCTGTTGGAGGAGGAAAACGCACGTCCTGGAACTGGATCTGACGCTCCGGCTGCCAGCTGAGTGGGAGAAACACACACGCGCACACAAAGTGTTCGTCTTATCACATAGTTATCATATTACAGCATGTCTTATTGTTGTTTATGCACTTAAGTACTCACTTGTTTTCAAATGCCACAGTGACTGATCCCTCATGAACATCCTTCACAAAGGCCTATAGGAATTAAAGATGGGAAATTAAGATTTGACTGAATGCATCAAGCAAATGAACAAAAGAAGAACGACACTTCTGCCAATCATGTTTGACTTAAACAGAACAACGTTCAACTTCATGAGTTTCAGCTTTGGGTTTAATCGAGATTGGCTCTGTACGGTTGCACAGAGTGTGTATCACTGTGTGTTGTGTATTGCAGAAAGGACACGGTAAGACGAAAAGAAAGAGACGATAGAGACACCTGGAGCCAAACCTATGGATGACAATGTGTGAGTGACAGATGACACGAAGCAAGAAGAAAAGCTTCTCAGAAACCCCAAAGACTCAAAGAAAGGGTGTTCCAAAAGTTAAATTCACGTTTCCGCGTCCAACTCGTGCGCAAGGCCTCTCAAGAGGCAAAGTCTGTCAACCCTTACCAGTCTGCGGGGGTCCGCCGGGTTCTTCTGCAGCCGACCGCACGTGCATGCGTGCACAGAGCATGCCGCGCGCACACACCTGGATCAGTCTCCATTCAGAAAAACAACACACCGGACAAAGAAGACGAGGAGCGGAAGAACAACACACGTTTGTTTTGAGGAGAGGTTGTACATAATCAACCACACCTCTACAATACGTTGCAGGCCACTACACAACCACGCACGAGAAGCTTCGGCCAGTCCAAATGTTGCCAATGTAAGAAAATGAAGAACTAGATTTCTACCACCTCTCTCTGCTGCACTTCAACTTTCTAAATGTTTGTCAGCTAACTTTTTGTTCCATTTCATTCAGCTGTCCATCCATAACAACAGCATACGTTTAATATTTAACACTACAGCAATAACCAGTGAATAATAACCTCTTACTAAACTGAAGTGAAATCTCCACCAAAGCAGTCAATACATCACATATGTTCATTAAAACAAGGACACATTTCTAAATATTTGTGTGATTGGTGTTGTCGTTTAAGTGATGATCAAGACACCATCCAGTCATTCGGCATCTGAGTCTCAACAAGCTGCAACTAAATATATGGACCAGCCTAAGTTTAGAATTAGGACAACACATACATATCTGAAGGTAAACACACCCCTCAAAAACAGCTGATAACTCGGGTTTTCTTTTGAAACGAGCACAATCCCGTTGTAACATTCAAATGTGTGATCTTTATGTTCCCGACCGAAAGGAATCGAAGTTCACATGCTACCACCGACAAACACAGGTCGTGGGTTCATCACTTTTACTATGATGGGCTGTGGTAACGTTACCGTTCACCCGGCTCGTGTGGCCAACATATCCCGCACAATTCCAGCAGTCTTAATAAAACTAGCAGTGCACAAGGGGAACGACTCAAACTGTTGTAAATTATTGTTATTATTTTTAATGGAGCTACTATCTAAAACGCTAAAAATGACAGAACTGTGGGAATCTAAACCCACCTCTGCCCATCACTTGGGGGGAAAAAAGCATTACAAACGCGTCAATAACAGCAATTCTGCTAAAATCACCGGAGCAGTTTTGCAACGACATTATCGCCAATTACTGCTCAACTGAGCCAGCGGCACCGAGGTTACAGCAGCGTCGTAGCGTTAGTTTTGTTTACAGGTTTGTTGCATCCACGTCTCGGTGGAGGCTGACCACAACCACAGAGGCCCGAACATACGAGCAGGCGTCTCCGAGCTTGCTCGATGAAACGGTTCCGTGTTAGTTATCAGTGTGGTAGCTGAGGAGACAAAGCTCAACTTACCTTGTAAAAGGCCCCACTCGTGCCTCTTACTTCCACGACTAGCTCCTCCATGACGCAAGTTACTACAGCTCGCTAGCTAGCTAACTACCGTTAGCGATGTTAGTAGCTAGCTAGCTAGCTGGCTAGCCTGACGCTAGCCAAAGCAGTTTGCTATCGGAGGCTTCGTTACCTAGCCAAATTACTCTGCCAGCTGGGTGCAAGCAGAAGCCGATATAACTGTGCGACAGCAACGTTGTTTTCCGCTTTGCACTGTGAACTAATTATGCGTTTGTTCCTTTCAGAATTTAAATTCCGAACGTATGAAAAATCAAAGGTAAGTGGCTATCCAGGTTAGCTTGTAGTAGCCAGTTTATGTTAATGTTGTGTGATTAGTGGTGAGGCGGCTACTGCTGGTTGCATCTCTCCATGTGACGTCTGCGCTTTCTTCCTCTACTGCAGTCGAAGGCTGCTTCCTGTCATCCCAGCCGGTTGCTGCTCTCCGCGGGTGATAAACGGGAAGAGCAATTTGACACAGAGGGAAATTAATCAAAATATAAGAATGCCTACAGTTGCAGTGTGCCCCCGTCCAATCTTTCTACGGAAATAAATACAGATGATGTCGCAGGACTACCGCGAGCCCCTGACCCTCAAGCAGTGAATCTTATTCAGCGTCTTTATCCATAATGAATCTTGCCACACAAAACCTATATATAACCTAATCTGCCCTTATTTCCTCCTGTATTTGATTATACAATGTAGATTAACAGAAATAAGATAAATAAAACCAAACAAAGCATTACGTCACATTTGTTTAGAAGATAGATTTTTTTTTTTCTTGACTATTTTGTTCTTCAGTTTGGTTTCTGACCCCCACCACCGTCCAAAGTGGGAACCTAATGGGGACTAAAGCCCTCCACTTTCAGAACAGAGGACAGCAACCACTCTCTCCATAAGATCATCATTTATAGTTTTAATTCTCAAACCTGATCCAGTTTTATTTTACGAGATGGCTCACTCCTATCATATGAGTGAGTATTAATTATATTCAGAACCAAACTTGTCCTGCATTTTTGGGGCTGATCCTGATGGGTGAAACCCTTTTTCCAATTTGGATGTAAATAGCATTAAATTTACAGTGAGTCTCTGCCCTTTTAGCCTGTGTTCATTACATAACCATTGAAATAGAAAGATTTCATTTATAGACAGGAAAGCTATAGCCGTCCCATTTTAGTTTCTTAAACATTTCATGTTCTTTTGTCAGTATCAAGAATCCTAGAAAACATCTTTTACTGCTCAGACCCTCCTACTTTCTCAACATTCAGCAGGGCTCATCTGCTGCATCCGTGAACGGACACACGATCTGCTCAACATTAAAGACCTGACAACATGCCACATATTTACAAAACATGACTATAAAAGAAAGGACAAGTTGGAGGTAGAATGAAGCGAGAAAGAGATGCTGTTGTGAAGCAAAGAGGGGAAAAAGGAACTGATAATTCTGGGTTTGACAGAAACACAGAGGCACTGACAGTGAAATATGAGACAGCACAGAGGGACTTAAAGGGATGAAATGTAGGAGGATTAAGACGGAAATAGAATTAGAGGGTAGCAAAATCAGGGTGACACATGAAGGATGAAATAAAATGGACAGGGAGCAGGAGATCGAACGAACAGATCAAATCTGAAGCTCCTGTGTGCGAGGGAAACCTCCTGTGAAACCCTGATTGACTAACTCAGGAAATAATAAATGTGGGATGAATACAGATGTATTACTAACAACCACTTCATATTCATGCCCGCATAATCTCTGAGTTACTCAGTTTTCTTTGAATTAGACTAATACAACTAGAAGAACGGAGCACCCCAGAAGTTTTATCTGAACTCCCTTTGTGAGATTGTAACAACAGTAATGTTCATTACATTAGGACATTAAATTCCACCACAGAAGAAGCCCAAAACAAGAATAAACCTCCAAGAAGAAAACTCGGATTTTCTAACAGACCAGTCGTAAGGCTTTTGCTAAGAGTCCCTCTATTAACTGTTTTTTTTTAGGCTTAATCTGATGGGGTTTTTGTTTGTTTGTTTTTTGTAGTGTTGACCAGGTTGTTCATCTAATTCTGAGAATGAGGGTGCAAATTCCTGTCAAACAGCAGCCAACCGTCATGTTGGAGTGTCACTGAGGAGAGGATTTTGTCTCATAGCTGGTCTTGAGCTTGAAACTCTACGGTGCCACGCAGACCAATAAATTAAACCAACAAATCCAAATGAATTCATCTTGTAAAGCATGTCATTGTTGTCATTATAAAGCTCACTTGTATCGATTGGTTTTAGACTAACTCGCGTTACGTTTTGGAGGTTTTTGTCTTCTTCTTGGGGCAATCGAATTACACTTTAAGCCGGAGGTAAAACATGCCAATCCGCACTCAATAATGTTCTGACTTTATGTTTTGACAGAGATCAAATCTCAATATCAGCCCATGTGTTTTTTAACACAATATCGATATATGATCACAGTTATCATCAGTACCGGGATTTTACGATAACCCCGATTCATATTCGAGACACGAAAAATTTTTTTTTTTTTTTTCTCTTCTGAAAAGTTGTGTCATTGAATGAGAAGTTTTAAAAAAGAAAAAAACAAATACCCTATTCAATCAACAAAACATTGTTTCATGTGACTGTTCACATATTCAACAGAGTTAACACGATATTACTTAATGCCGTAAGGACTTTTTGCAAATACAGAAAAGCACACGATTATTTAAAAAGATTCTCAAGGCATTTCTTTGGAGGCAAACATTGGTTATCAAAAACACTGTGACACAGATCAACTAAAACAAAAGACTGAGAAATATTATAATTCATACAACGTGTTTTTGCAGAGTGAAACAGGAAGGTGAGCACACACACTGAACAAGTGTCACTTTAAGACGAACTGCACATTTAACATAAAAAAAGGCTAATTGGAAGCTTCATTGTGAAATTTTAATGCAGAGAATACAATTTCTTTTTTTCAATTACACTTGGCAAGCCATAATCATCTTTTCCTTTTTAGAAAATTCAAAACGAAGTGGAAAGCTGTTTTATTCAGATTTGGAAACAATATGACAAATGCAGGCACATTCTTACTTTCTTTATCACATGTTTTTCTTTCCTTTAAGCTAGTACACACATGTCGCTTGCATTATAAGGACTAAATTAACCAAGTTATGTCAACCTTACAGTGGCAGATATTTGTTAACAAACAACAAGGCTGTTCAGACCTGGCATTCTCTTTCTTCCTGGGTGATCTGATCCAAGCGGACAGCTCTGAATACATGTGTACACACGTGGCATTAAAACGCTCCTCCACATGTTCCGAGTGACCACGTGTTTATCAGATCTTAGGCTGGTTTTTCTTGGAACTCAGAGCTAGAACAGACTTCACACCCCAGTGAACCGTGTTCCAGTTGTAGGTCAGAAATCAAGCAAGATTTGCTCACAACTGTGCTCACTGATGAGGCTAGCTCTCATTACCAGCACAAGTTTCTAATAATAATGCATTTTACTGTTTTTTTTTGTTTGTTTTATTTGCATTTACTAACACTGTAACAGTGTGCTCACTGATACTAATATACTGAGACAGAAACTAACAGAAATGTTAATAAACAGTTTATTACTGCAACTGTCACCACTTTCTGTGGGCGGGCAGCCATGTTGGATTTTGAGGTCAGGGTTGTTTAGGTTCCTCTGACTTTCTGAGTCAGAAATCCGACGTCAGGGGGCTCTCCAGTTGACATTTTTCACTGCGAACTTCATCTTATTTCAGAGTGCAAATGGAGTTTCACATCTGCTACAAACTCTATATGCAATTAAGCACATAGCCTTCATCACACATTGATGCTAACTGCTACTTTGGTTGCAATGTCAGGCATTAGCACAAATTCAGTACTTTTGCCTGATTTAATTTAAATGTTGTTTCAAACTGATTGTGATGCCCGGAATAGCATCAGGTAAGGGATCAGTCAGCTAGCTTGATCTACCAATACATATATACACTCAACGAGACTGCATAGGCAGTCTGTACATGCATCTTTTTTCATCTTACTAGTAAAGTTTTTTTGACGTTCCCAATAAAGCTGCTTTCATTCACCTATCTGTCTGTTTCTTTCGCCAGACAGCTAAACACGTTAGAAATTGCGATTGAAAATCAGACCATTAAGATGACGCGTCAACTTGCTTCCACTTAAAGAACTCCAGATTGTAGCTCTGCTCTCCAAATTTTATAACCATATGTCATCTGACATAATCAACATTCAAGTCACTTAAAGACAACATCTGTGCAGTGAATTCAGCTATACTTACGCCTACAGAGAAAGTTAGAAGCCGCAGAATGCCTCGTATATTTTCTCACACAGTCCACAACGTCGAGATATTTCAGTCAGTCAATAATTCAGTTCCATTACCTTGCATGTAAACAAATACAAGGACTGGTGGTTGAGTTAAATGGCAGAGTCGAGCTGTAACTCCACTCGACTGTGCATGTAACAATGCCGACTGTGTGAGGTAGACCAAACCACACTTGGATTTAAACATGCTAGTGAAATAATCCAAAATCTATGCTCTCAAACCTGGTCTACCACACCCAGTTAATGCAGTTGGAAGCCGACTCATTCCTGCATGTATGCGCTCAAATAGGCTCAAACTAACTCACAGGCCCCTTCCACAGCTTTGATCCGGAACTGCCAGAAGATACCGAACCACAGAAGAAGAAAAAGAAGCCAGTAACACAAAGGATGAACACAAAGGATAATGTTCATATTTTAAATTTAGTACAATGTAAAGAACTTAGAAAATGTACAGAGCTGTAAAGCTGTCCAATTAACCTCTCAACATAGTAACAATTTACCACCAGCTAAATTATATGTCTACTGGGACAAGGACGGTTATTCCAATTAAATGGCCAGATCGACCTTTAACCGCAGCTTGACTCAAGTGTGCATGTAAATGTATGTCAATAAGCAAACGTAAATGTAAGTGAAATGATGCCACTTTTTCAAGATGATTTAATCCAAAGCATAAACTACATAAACAGGTTATGAGTTTCACACATTACCATGTTACCACGGTGATCTGGCAGGTTAAAAGAGAGCTTAGTAGCCTACACCCCTCAGTTATGAGGAGCACAAATATAAAAACTCTTTGGGCGACTCTCAGTACTGACCAGACAAATGCGGACCCTCTGGTACTGCTTTGTTCCCTTTCTCAATCAACATAAAATACACTGTGTGAGTTTGGATAGCACTTCTTTACAGAATGTACTTTTTTCCAGAAACCAGGAGAGCAGAAAAAACCTCCTGGTGAGAGCTCAGCTGTTTGTTTGGAGTCATGTCAGGGAGTTGGTCCCTCAATGTGACGTATGTAACAATTGCGTTCACATAGTTAAAAGAATGTGGCCACAGGCATTTCAGGCCACGTCCAAACATTGGCCTGAGCTATCAGATCCAAATGCGTCCTTAATCTGTTCTGAGTGCATTCACACCTGTATTTAGTGTTGTCCAAAGGCACATGTTAGCACCAGGTCTGAACAGGTTCCAATGTTGCAGAGTGCACCCGCATCTTCCAGCCACCCACAACAGGAAACAGAAAGGGCATTTGACATAATGAATCGGTTTATGTTATTCCAGCTTTTTTCTGTGTTCCATTGCTAACTTCCTGTTGAGCCGAGTCTCTGGGTTGTATGTATGGATTATCAAATATCCTTCACAAGTCACGAATCCGACCGTAATAAGAGAATAAATCCAGCTTCTCCTGTTATTTTACAGTAATGACATGTAATTCAATTGTAAAAGCTGCTTTATCCTGCTGTTATTCATAAGCAAATGATGAAAAAACACAGGTCATGTGAGCACGATGGATTTGCACAGTGTTTAAACTTCTTAATGTGTTGAATTAATCAGGTCATCAGACCGTCAGCTTGGAGGGAAGGGCGCTCTTTAAAACACCCACTGATCTGAATTTTCTAAATATGGCATCCTGATATATTAATAGCGCTTCTCAAAAGTAGGCTACAGTGATAAAATACGGTAAGTGTGCTGCTATCAGTCTGACAGGCATCACAGTCGGGATATTTGATCGATGGGGGAGGGGGTCACAGTTTTCTCTCCTGCACTTTCTGATATCGGAGGCAGTGATGCTGATGCAGACTTATGTAAGGCAGCCAAATGGCCTCTACCTTGAAAAAATATTCACCGGAGACCATGTAATTGCTAAGGAGAGTGCAAAAGACTGGCTGTGTTAAAGTCACATAGGGCTGAGGCTGAATTTTTCCACACTTGCACACAAAGGCAGAAAGCTGGCTAAGCCCTTCTGCCACAGGAAAAACTTTGAGAGGATGTTTACATCAATAGTTTGGGAGAAAGAGGAGCGGTGCTGTCCTTTCTTGGCAGCAGAATGCATAAGGGTAAGAGGATCTTACTTCTTCTAAATCAATAGGTGACATGCTGCCGGACAACCCACGAATGGTCTGTTTTCAGGAAACCTTTCGTCAAGGTACTAAGCTAGGTAGATACCAGTTAAAAGCTCATTCATCTTCTCAAATAATCCATTCAAAGAGTGTTTGGTTGGACATAGAAACAAAAGTCATCTCGTGTGGTTAAAATGCTTGAAAGGAAGCAGCTTTTTAGTTTTTAAGGCAGTAGAAAAAGGTTGCTATGCGCTGCTTTCATTGAGGGCTAAATATATGATAAGTAATAAAGATGAGAGAAAAAAGTTCTGATATAATGAAGCTTTTGTGTGTACGTTTCGACTTTTCCTCCTGTTACTTCTGTTTATTCCGATGCTGTTAAACTCACCTAATTAAATTGTGTTGTCACTAGTCTGGTCCAACGGTCTTCTTTTCTCCAAGCAAATCAGTCCGATCCCTGTCTTTTCAAAACTCTCTGCTGTTCTGTCAGTCTCCTCCCAGACTGACACACCTGATACACCCGTCCTCATCCTCATCTCCACCTCTTCCTGATGCCCGTGGAGCTTCATCCAAAGTCTCCCACTGTCATCCAAACTCCAGGGAGTCCTATTGTTTCCCCTTCTTTCATTTGGGTCTTCCCCGAGAAGGTGCATCAGACTGTGACCACCAAACAAAAAATGGAGTTTTAAATTCATTTCTTGTATTTTAATACTTTTTTCCCCCTGAATTTATCTTTCCTTGTTGAACTGTTATTTTTAGCGTCTGCAATAAACACCAAGCCAGAGCTCGTTTCAGGGAAAACTTTGTTTCCAGTTGTCAGAATAAAAAACGTGTATTCACTCAGATTGTGTTGAAGCTGAAATGACAGGAAGAATTTTCACACTATGCTGCAGTCTAAAAGGCAGCATAGTGTCATTTTCTGAATCCTTAATAAATGCGTCATTACCCCAGTCCCCTTTTCCCTCCATCACATCATCAAGAACAAGAATTCAGAGCTTATAATTCCTTGAACAACACCTTCTCCCTGTCCACCTCCACCCTATCCTTCCTTAACACACTGCTCTTAGTGTCAGCCTCAACATCCCATCCTCCTCCCAAACCAGAAATGTTACACTTAATTTAAGACTTGTTTCTCTTCTGCTCTACCATCATCCCACTCCTCCCTGACAAATCCAGTTCATCTTCTCTCATCCCTTCTCTTATGGATCCCACTCCTCCTCTCCTCAACAGGGACAGTTGCTCTTAGTTTCAGTCTCTTGTGTGAGTCGCACTCTCCCGTCCTCTCGCTCCACGTCTCTGTAGAGCAGGGATTTCTGGGCTTTCAAGCGGCAGGCCAGCGACATGAAGATGGAATTGACATTCTGACACTCCTTCGGGTCCTTCGCTGATGTCTCAAACAGCAGCAGGTTGTGGGCGTCTGCAAACTTCAGTGCCATGTTGGAGGGCACCTGGGGACACACCAGTGTATGGTTGTGAACTTGATGATGACTGAAGTATGGAAGCATGTTGGAGTTTTTGCTTGAGTACACAAACCTGTATTTGGTCCACAAGGTCACACTTATTTCCCACCAGAACTCGAGGCACCGATGCTGATACCCGATGGCCATTACACTCCTGGAACAGAACAGAATGCATGTTTCTGTGATACACAGGATCACTTGTCTAAAAGGCAAGGCAAGGCAAGTTTATTTGTACAGCACAATTCAACTACAAGGCGATTCAAATGGGCTTTACAGATACATTAAAAGAGTAGAAATAAAAAGCATGATTTAAATTTTAAACAAAAAAGAAAGAAATAAGAACAATAGATAGAATCAGATAAAATCAGATAAAATCAGTAGTTAAAATGTGATTAAGTTTTGAAACTCAAGCTTCAGATTTGGAGCTTTATTCAAATGCAGCTGAAAATAGGTGCGTCTTCAACCTGGACTTAAATACACTGAAACAGCTATTTCAGCTGATCTGAGGCTTTCTGGGAGTTTGTTCCAGACATGTGGAGCATAGAAGCTGAATGCAGCTTCTCCATGTCTGGTTCTGACTCTGGGAACTGATAGAAGACCGGATCCAGATGACCTGAGGGGTCTGGAAGGTTCATACTGGGTCAGGAGGTCACCGATGTATTTTGGTCCTAGACCATTCAGAGCTTTATAGACCAGCATCAGAACTTTAAAGTCTATCCTCTGATGGACAGGCAGCCAGTGTAAAAGGGTTCAGGCTGTGTTGAATATCAAACACTGACTATCAAGCTCATTAGAATTGCTTTTGCCTCATATGCTGTATTTCTATTTATGTTTGCACATGTTTCAATAAATCACTGCATTTATTTCCTGTTTTACTGCCAATTTATAAAGAAATGAGGGGTGGCTCAAGACTCCTGCACAGCATATTTGAAGTGAAACAGTTTACATGTTATTCAAGACTTTTGGTTTTACGCAACAGTTACAACGAGCGTATTGCATTGGCGATGACAACTACTTTTTACACAGTCCTTCCATTTTCACAGCCTCAAATGTCAGCCTAACACAGGGGTCCTCACTAAAATCTTCCCGCAACCTCTATCAGCTGTGATCCAGCTCCATTCCAAGCAAATTGCTTCATTCATTCATTACAAAAACTCTCCATTCGTATTCAAGTGTATTCCAAACCTCTATCCATGTCTGCAGATTGCGGAAGGAAGCCATCTTGGTGACATCATACACAAAGACCACTGCATGGACATTGCGGTAGTAGTGTTCCACCATGGACTTGCGAAAGCGCTCCTGGCCTGCTGTGTCCCACACCTGTACCTGTAGCGGTCGATGGAAAAAAGCAGATGAGTCTTTTGATTTTTAGGACTTTCTATGTTACAAAGGGGACTGTGTGACTAAAAATACTACTGAGCTCTTTAACTGTATTTGGATGACCTGAGTGACAGAAACCTCTGGGCTTGGTTTGCAACATTTTAATATCGATCCCTCAAAATTGTAAATCTAAGTAAATGAGAAGATGACAGTGAATCTGGTAAGGATTAGTCGCCTAAGTTTATAAAGTCTTGTTAAAACCAGCGCCTGGCACTATGTCAACAGGAAACAGTGCCTGGCTACGTGTCTACGGGTCTCAGTAGAGCACTGTTCTACAGCATTTTGGGGTTTTCTGAGTGATCATTAGCACAGGCTTTGGCCAGTATTAATCGTATGTATCAGAAATTAAACAGACACAAATGACGGTTAAGATCCGAAAGGAAACCTGCAGGCTGATGATACATCAGGGGACCATCTATAGTCAGGTTGCTGAATGATGCTCCAAACTCTCTGATCAGGAACACTTTGCATATTAACAGGAAAAAGCTCCCAACGCTCAGCTCCATCTCCTTTTAACATTTGAAAGGACCAACCGGCAATTCCCCACCAGGGCTCGATTGTTGAATTAATACTGCTCAGAACATCAAAGCTCTGTGTGTGTCAACCTGTAGTTTGCGCTGTACTATGGCAGGGAGAAAAAAAAATATTCCATCCCATTGATACTGCATAAAGGTGGATCCCATGAAGATGAATATAAGGTTTCGTAATTTATCAACAGAATTATCTCTTTGAAAACCACCATACAGATGTTCTGAATACATAAAAAAGTTGTTTTCTTTCTAAGCCAAAACCTACTGAAAATGGATGAGTGGGTGCGTAAAGGCAATGCAACACCGCTGCTGTTTCCTTTGTAAGAAATCTTGGCTGTGTGTCACACATACTTGAGTTGATTGCCATTAATTTGACACCTTTCCATGAACATCTATACTTAGTGCTCTACTATTTTTAGGCCTCTGCATCCATAAGCATTTGTTGTTGCCAATCTGTGTGCTGCAGAAAAAAATGGTCATGCAGTTAAATCCTGCAAATCAAATCTGAGTTTTGAGTGAAGATTGATGGCGTATTAATCCTAAATTGTGGCATTTAATTTGTTAGCCTGGTAAATTTTATTTCACCTTTTTTGTTATGTAGAGACAACTGGAAAAAAAAACAAAAAAAAAACAACACAGATCTGATACAAAAGGATTCATTAACAGTCAAGATCAGAACATTCTGGCTTTGTCAAAATTACCTGCAAAAAAAATGTAGACTAAGAAAAGGGGGAAAAAAAGAGGAAATCCCTCAATGATGAGGAAAACATTATGGATTAATCAACAAATGAATTGATTGATGAGTAAATCCCAGTTCGTACTTTGTTGCACCTCCACTGGCTTTTATGAGTGCTTAAATCATTTTAAACATGGACCTCACTAATGAAATGAATGTGAATGATGAATATTCTTCATCAATCAGGTTCCAATTCTCTTGTATAGCAGTTTACCAATCAGCTTTGCAATTAAAATTGAATTCAGTTTATTTCTATCATGCTAATTCTTCATCTCAAAACACTTTCAAGTCTAATTAGATACAGTTCAATCCAACTATAATTCAATTTCTTGAAATCATAATGCAATCCAATGGAATTCAGTATAATTCAATTCAATTGTCATTATAATCCAACTGCTTCTAATTAATTACCAGTAAATGGAGTTTTGTCATGAACCTTTTTTTTTTGTTTGCCTTTTTCTGTTTCAGTTTCAGTCATAGGTTTTCTAATAAATTCAGATCAGCTGTTTGCTGGTTTTGTCATCAAGTTGAAATGTCTTTCCTAAAGAAAAGTTTTACTCTTCTCTCTGTGGCAATGTGCATTATCATCCCGATAAATGACCCCAGCATCACTAAACCTCCTGTCGATGGACGGAAAGAAAAGTTCCTAAAATGTCATAGTTCTGCACATTTACTGTAGAGGTGATGACTGCCACCTCCCCCAGTCCTTTACTTTAAAGTTCCAACGTCCTCTTCTTGTCCAATGGATATCACTTTGACCCAAAAATCCACAGTCCACGACTGCTTGACTTAATCTCACTGCAACCTTGTTTTCTTCTGTTTAGGTTTTAGTGATAGTTTATGTTTGGCTTTTCTGGATGTAAATCCTCTTTCTTCATTTGATTTCGTACAGTTCAGTCACAAACACTGACTCCTCGTTTTTTTCTTATTTATTTTGTTGTGTGTTTTCTATTTTCAAGGCATACTGCAGGTATTTATTTAAGAATTGCAAATTAAAAGATGATCGTGTCTAGTTTTTTCTTATGATTAAGCGATTCTAGAATTTTGTTTTTACAAAGCCCGGTGTTAAACTATTTTGACCCATATCTGTCATTTTCTTCTACAAAAAAACGAAAAAAGAAGTTCAGTACACATCCTCAAGAGTGGGGATTCCATATTTATTTCCAGGAGTTGTACCCAACCAGCTTTAAAGGTCCAGTGTGTAGGATACAGTGACATCCAGTGACATCCAGTGGCACAAACTGAAAATTGCAACAAACCAGGGGTGCTTTAATTGATGGGCTATGGTGTATTAAATAGTTTCATGTCTCCTCTTACTTAGCCAGTTAATTTTTTCCCATGTGGATTTGTCCCACCTCTTTCTGATGTACCTGTCTATAAAATATATGCACCTATATCACTGTTCTACCAAGACATGCCCCCTCTGTGGCAAAACATTCAACATGCCTATCAAGTTGCGCGACTGGAAGTATAACTAGTGAATGTAACCTCAAACAAAAGGCTGTTGCACCTGAAAGGGATCTTTGCAACTTGTCATATTCTGCAGAGCAGAACACAGCAAGACTGAGTGTTAATATACAAAAAAAAAGAAAAAATATTAAGAGATGTGGCAATGATGAGTGGAACAGCCCAAAGCAAGAGCCACCACAACACCCAAAGACCAGACTGGTGACAGAGTTAAGATGAATGAGATGACAGAGCTTGTTTGGCTTGCTAGGAGATTTCAGTTAAGGTAGCTAAAATCTTTGTTAGTTTGTCATAACAACACATATTTTGGGGGAATTTCAACAACTGAACTGTGGAAGACAGACCCTAAAGCTAATTCAAAGCCAAATGTGCAAGCTACCGTCAAGAGCGGACTCTACCCAGGAGAGGCTCCTTCCTAGCCGCTGCGCTGCAAAGGCCTGAACCCCCTAAGCCAGATCATCACAAAGAGTTTCTATGGATACGAGTTCTGAAGTGGAGAAAACATCAGCCACCTCCTTTATGTGGATGACATCAAGCTGTATGCTAGGACTGAGCAAGACATGAACTCATTGATCCACCTTACCAGAACATACAGCTATAATATCAGAATATCATTTGGACTAAATAATGTTAAATACAGTTAAATGGTTTCAAAGAGAGGCCAGATGATCAGAACTGAAGGGGTTAAGATCCCATAAGCAGACGGTCAAGACAGCTAAAGATACCTTAGGGTCCCGCAGGCGAATGGCAAACATGACGAGACCGCAAAGAAGTCAATCACAACCCAGTACTTACAAAGAGAAAGGTAGATCCTCAAGAGTCAGCTGAATGGAAAGAACAAAGTCTGAGTCATCAACACATATACCCTGCCAGTTATCAGATATCTCACTAATGTAATAACCTGGCCAAAGAGATAATAAAAGCCACTGATATCAAGACCAGAAAACTTCTCACCTAATGGGTTTCCCTAATGTCCAGCACCCTGAGACTGTACTCTAAGTAGAAGGAGGGAGTCCCAAGGATTGTGAGCATCAGGGCCACTATCCAGAATGAAACAAAAAAGATCCAAGACTATATCAGAAAATGGCCTCCAGTGATTAACTGCTAAGTGAGTGCCCTCAGGCAGCATAAACCCAGTGAAGAAGAGAAGGAACTGGAGGAATCATCATCGAAGGATGAGCCCCTGCACAACTGACAGATTGAAAAGGTGGCTGATATTGAGAAGTCCTATCAGTAGCTAGAAAAGGCTGGTCTGAAAGACTACATAGAACAACTAACAGGCGCCAAACACAAGAGATGTAGAGGTCGGGGTCTACCATGCCAGACAGGACCCCAGGTGCAGGCTGTGCAACAATGACTAAGAGACAGTCCAGCACACAGGGGTAGGCTGTAAGATGTAGGCAGGTACGGTACACATGGAACACCATAACCAAGTGGTGGGAAAAGTGTACAGGAACATCTGTATTGAAAATGGGTTAGAAATCCTAAAGTCAATCTGGGTGATACCTTCAAAAGTGGTGGAGAATGACAGAGCTAAGATCATATGGGGCTTCCAGATCCAGACTCATAAACTGGTCATGGCTGAACAACGGGACAATGTGGTGGTTTACTACAGAACAAGGCAGTAGTGATCAATTTAACAATCCCATGTGATAGCAACATCAAGAAGAAGAAACACGAGAAGCTAGAAAAATACCAATGGCTGACATATAAATTTTATTAAGATATTGGAAGTAAAAGCAACAGATGTTCCTTTGGTATTCTGATCACTTAGGGCCATGACCCCAAAACGGAAAGAGTGGCTCCAACAGTTCCTAGAAGCAACATCGGACATCTATGTCCAGAGGAATGCAGTCCTAAGAACAGCTAAGATACTGTGTGAACCCTCAAGCTCCTAGGCTTGAAAAATATGGGACAATATCCACAAAGGACCAAATAATTAGTAAGTAGTTTACTGGTAACATAGTGGTGCAGCATGACAGAGCAAGGGGGGGGGGGGGGGGGGGGGGGGGCACATCAATGTAGATAAAAACATTTTGTTTTAAGGTAATTAAAACACAACAGTCCTTCTTTTGGAAACTATTTAAAACTAATGCAAAACTAGTTAATAGATCACCTTGAACATTACACACTGGGACTTTAAAGGCAGCAATAAGTTCAGATGCTCATAGACAGCAAATCAAAAGGTTGTTAGAATACATACGATTAATTTTTACACCTAAATACAGTGATCCAGTGAGTACACGACGAATGAAAAAATCTTTAAGGGGTTTCAAAGATTTTTTACAAACTGACCTAATGTGTAAAGTGAACAGTGTTTGTCTGCTTGTGAGTCAGCATTAGGGGGCATCTGGAGGTTGCACACAGGCTGCTGAAGTAAGACAGAAAGGGGGGGAGGGGAAAACAAATACTATGGGTAGGTTTGCCATTGTGATGGTGAGGATGGTGAGGACAGAAAAGTGAAAGAATTAAAGTCTAATATATTAGACACACCTCAGCCAAGTTAATGAGCGAGGACGTTAGTAGCCATTGAAAGTAACCCTGAAATATTAGCCATTGCTTGTCAAGATATAACAACTAATCTGTCATTCTGCTGTGGTCTTGTATTGATTTTCCTACATTTGCCAATATGCATTGCCCCTAATGGAAATCATGAAATTTTAATCTCACGTTTACTAAGATACCATCACAGTACTAGAGCTTTCATCTATAATGCCATTGGTTTTAGTTGTGCTGTAGTTGTTGTGACTGATATATTATATGATGAACTACGTGGTTTATATCACTCGTCGCATCAACATCAGAATGGTTTGCACTTGACGCTTGAATGTAGTCTTTCTGTTCATTACACTTTTGTATTGTAATTCCAACCAATGTATGGAAAACTAAGCGTTCTACCCCACAAACCTGTTACATAGATTTTCAAGCAGTTTGTGGCATTTTCTTTGAAAGCCAGAGTTTTGTCTGTATTTAAGCCGAAATTTTAGAAAAATACTCTAAAGGACACTTGCACTCATAGTCATATCAATTCAAACAATGAGACAATCCACGTACTGCTGATGTGTTAAAATTCAGTAGGTATATTGTCTCTTTGTTCTGCTCTGCTGCCAATTGAGGTGGATTTCTCCAGCATGGACCTCGATTTTGAAATGTAGAATGCCTCCACATTGGTGTTGTGAGTACTAGTTTGTTTTTCTGAGTGTGAGGGAAGAAATGGCCCTGTGTCATCCTCTGAGCTGCAGCTGATTAACAGAGGGAGAGGAGGAGGAGGGGGTGGGAGTGAGGAAACACCACTGCTCTACATCCAGCCCCTCTGCTGCTTTTACCTTGATAGTCTCCCCTTCAATCTCCACCGCCTTCTCCCTGAAATCCACGCCGATGGTGGCCTCGGTCTTATCGGGGAAGCTCCCCCCAGTGAAGCGAAAGGTGAGGCACGTCTTCCCAACGTTGGAGTCCCCGATGACGATGATCTTAAAGATCCGCGTCTGGATGCTCGTCTCCAGGGAGGAGGTGCTCAGGTCCAGGGAGGATGTGATGCTCGGGGCGGCATCGTTGCCGCTGCTTGCTCGGCTCCTGCCGGCTCTGTGTAAATCCATGGAGGATGTTAGGATGGTGACATTGTCGTCCGCTCGGTTTCTTCGAGCGATGCCTTTTCCACCAACTCCTCCGCCGCCCGGAGCTCGGGTCTCCTCCTCCGGGGAATCGTTGGTCATTGTGCCGGAGGAGGCGATGCGCAAGTCGGGGTGCGAGTGTGGAGAGGAGTGGGGGAGGATGGATGGATAGCCGAGTGAAGGGAGGGGGAAGGAGGAGGAGACCAGAGCAGCAACAATACAGACGATGCTCTCTTTCGTTCAGACGGGAGCCTTAAAGGGAGGAGCAATGGAAAAGATAAAAACAATCACCAGCTGATATGTTGGTCCAATATGTTGACTTTTTATGTGGAAAAATACTGTGTGCCAAGGACCATTTGAAGGAAGCCAGACTGTTCATTTTGCAATCACCATGAATGGGATAAAAAGTTGATTCATAGCATAAATTCATAAATGATTTTATTTGTATGTGTGTGAGTGTTTGTGAGCTGCCAGGAGGCCTCCGCTCCTTAGTCCTTTATAGACTGAGGCTGGCCAATGAAAAATCCACATCACATTAATATAATTTGGTACATTTTGATATCAATGCTGTTGCAGTTTAAAAAGAAACACTTAAAGGGATATTTTTTTCTTTTCTCTTTTAAAAAGAGGTTGTGTGAGGTAATTAAAGTTGTCATAGAGCTTGTTTGCATGATACTAGACAAAGAAAAAAAGAAAAACAGACTTTGAAAATATATGCAAACAAGGCAGTCTAAACAATATCACACAAACTCCAAGCTCTCAAAGTCAGACTAATACACCCGGATAATGCAGTTGGGGATTGAATCACTTCTGCATGGCGGCACGTGCATGCTCAACTACACTTCAATGGGCCTGCGCACTCCACACATGCACATCAGTTCCCATCTCTGACGTTGACCAAGACGTAGAAGAAGACACCAGAAGAAGCCGGTAACAGCAAAGAGTCTTCGTAACGGATAATGTGCATCTTGTTCATACGAAACAGTAAAGCATACGGCACTTGCAAAGTGTACAGAAATGTAAAACTTACCGCTCAACAGGGTAACTGGAATGGGAACACTTATCTGCTAACGAAACTGGTTGTCAGTTGTTTTGGTCCATGACATACAAGGTCGACAGGAAGAAGCCCAATACTAACAAGTTAGCCACCTGGCATTGTGGCGTAAGACATGCTTTGGTCAATAACTCCTCTGCATGTATTCTCTGAAATTGGACAGTCCAATTAAATTGCCAAGCCGAATTGTGCATGTCTGACCTGCAATACACAGCAATTAGTTTTAGGGGAAAAAAAGACACACAGCAGTGGTATGGCAGTAACTGATTAAATCTCCTTAAGTGAGACCATTTATCCCTATGCTGAGATGTGGCAGCGGAACCTGTTGGTTTTTTTGCTTTTTTTTTTGTGGATTTTTCCCAGTGGTAGCAAACACTGCATTTTCAGGAAAACATGTCGGTACTGAACCGGTAGGTTAGCAGTTAGGTTAGCAAAAGACAAAAGTACCGAAGGAATCTGCTGTTGGAGAATCCAGGAGGAGTTTTTCCACACCTTGTTTCGTAACTGCTGAGCTTTACATGTGATTGTATCTGGGCCCACCTGGAGCAGACACAGCAGTTATTTTTTGCTTACACACTCATGTGCAGGCAACAATATAATTCAATTCATCTAAATATGTCTCAGATTTTACTTTTGCCATATTGCTGATACAACACAACAAGCACAACTAGAAGAGCGCTGGACATCAGTGTTCCCAGCGGGACCATTATACAGGCACTGAAATAAGAAGACTTACATGTCTATATATACTGTTCTATATAGCAGACCATTTAAAGTCACAGACAACACAACTACAGGTTTATATTAGAATTTTAAAAAAAAGTGATACTGTCACAAAGTGCAATACAATTGACTTATGGCGTAAGCCTGGAAGTAAATTTGTAATTTTTCTCATTAGTTATTCTAAAGGTTAAGTTTTCTTCATGTTGTTAGGTGAACTGCCACAAAATATGAACACATTTCCTGCAAAGATTACAGTCAGAAACTGACATCAGCTGCAATCCAACTGCAGTCATTACTCAGAAAGTGAAACAGATTTTCTCATTCGATCACACAGTCACGTGAACTAATCAGCCGGTCATATTATCACATTCCATGAACCAAAATGTTCGTAACGCTGAGGATTGCAGAGTCCCCAGATTCCAGGCCTGATTAAGGTAATGTGAGGAATAAGAATACCACACTTTCTTTTCAAATCGACATTAACCTCAAAATCCCTAGATAATCTCATTAAAGGCTCAATCAGAAATGTTAGATTGCAAGATAAATGGTGTATCAACAGGACTACAGGCTAAGTCAGGGGTTTTCAAAGCGGGAGGAGGGCCTCCCCACGGGTCTCCAAAAAGTTTAGTTAGTTACTTAGTGATTGAATTAGCTTTTAAAAGGAGATCACATGGAATTACCTAAATGTGTGAGATTTGCTTAAAGGGACCGATCATGAATCTGAGTTTTCCCAGTTTTCCCAAACAGACAGAAAACAACCACAAAGACACATAAAATGATAACAAGTACACACAAAACAACAACAGAGAGTCAGAGAGTATCTGAAAGGAAACCAACAGTCCCTCACTTTGAAAACCCCCCCTGGGCCAAGTCACCATCCCATAGAACCTGAGAAATTTCAGCTTGGACTGATTTTAATTCCTACAGTCACCGTGTTAACACAACTAGAAATAACAAAGCATTAGACAGTCTAAGCATATTTCTCCACACCATCACTATCTACACTGATTAACTGATTTCAACAAGTGGTGCAGATTTCATAATTGTTTGAACACACTGAATGTGTTTTACATATATTGCCTTAATACAAGAAAACTGATGTTTTTTTCAGGAATGAAACAAAAAATGTAAGAAAGAAACAGAAAGCGTTTGACTCACCTTTTCAAGAGGTGCCTCACCTGGAGCTGCAATGTGTTTAAGATGCTCTGCTCCGATTTTAACTCACCCCAGCAGAAGCACCCCTAAAAGTCACACACACACACACACCACCCGTGTTCATCTGTACGCATACTCCCTGTCTGTCTGTTGATATCAGACTGAAATGCAGACAGAATCACCAAACACTCGTCCCGTTTCTCCTCTTGGCGTCTTTCTCACACACAAGCATAGGCGTGCCACTCGCTGTGCTAAACAATCCCACACAGACACAATCTCTTCCCAACAGAAATGCACGCTTTCTCAAAGAGACACACATCATCTCTTTCTCACACAGACGCTCAACAAACACACTCTCGCAGTGTCCGACAATCCTAAGGCTTCTGTCTGACAAAGCTCCCTTCATCCTCAGTAAAAGGCCTGTTTGTCTCAGAGCGATGCTCAGTGGGACATTCACATTCTGGTGAACACAAACAAACAGTGAAATATAGAATTAATTTACATTTCACTTTTTTTTTTATGCATGAACCAAACAATTCGCTTGTTTTACACCTACATTTGTGGTCATGAAATTACACACCTCTCACACTGCCAATCTATCATAAATAACAAATGTTTTCCTCTGTTGTTCGTCACATACAGATGAATTCGATTCATAGCCAATTCAACAGCAGCTGCCTCTTGGGCTTAAAGGGAAATACAAAAGGGCAAGTCAATCTTTGTTATACTTCAGTAAGGTGAAGATAATAGCTAATACATCATCTTATCTCTTTGGACGCTCATATCTTAGTCTGACTGATATCATTCTTGCCATTTACAGTCTAACAGAAGAGGTAGAATAAATACGAATGGTAAAATTTGATAAGTCCCCTCGTTCCCTCAAAAATCCGCACTGTTAAGGCAGCTCCATATGATTGATGGTATAAATGGTGGGGCAAAGTTTAAGTTGAGATCTGAGGGGAACGTTTGCGTAGGGGCAGATTAGTGATTATCTTCACTTTGAATCACTGAAGTACTATCTTATTATTATATTATATTATATATTATTATTATCACTGTGTACTTTGCAAGTTCTCTTTGAATGCTTTTGTCCTCCAACAGTCGAAAGACCTACATGTTAGAAAAACTAAATTGTACCCAGGCTGTACCACGTAACAACTAATACAGACTGCTTTTGTGCAGTTGTGTGAATAAATCTATCGATATGTATATATATATATATTTTTATAGCCTATATATTTTTCGATCCTGCCTATCTTTACTTGGTTTGAAAGGAACATTCAGAGCAAATAATTGACAGATTTCTCTGTTTTTCTTGGCCGTAGGCTCATCTGAGGTGAAAAGTGCTCTGTTGAGTCAGTGCCATCCAGGTTGATCCATAACCCCTCCCCCGATGTGCTCATGGGGAAAAAAAAAACCGCTGCATGAATAGGTGAATGAGAGACAACTGATAAAAACAATACACACCTGTATGTTTTATTCACTTATAAATTATATACTTAAATATCTTTATGTGCACTGGTAAAAGTTCACAACCTACCTACGATGAACCAGTTCATCCCATCATCATGAATGTGAATAAATGATATTGATACATAGTGTAATTCATTGGTAAACAATGTAGAGCAGCAAGAGGGAGTAACTGTATCATCATTTAAAAGATACCCTGAAAATTTGTAAGCACATGAGTAGAGCAGTTTATGACAGATCTACATGTATAAATTATGACATCTCAGTTTTGACACTGAACTAAATTATTTTCTGTCAAATTCGAAGGGAACTGTCCGAGTTATTTTTAGCTGTGTGACATTAAAAACTAATATTCATAAAGTTGAAAACACTGTAAATTATATTTCTGCTAAAACAGAGACAACAATATGCAGATATGTGGAACAGACAACATTTACATATATAAAACCCAAGAAAGAAGCGCCTTGAGTCATTGCACTTGCAAAACATGCCTTTCACGTCAAAGTAAAATTAAAATTGTACTGGAAGATGTGGGAGTTAACAGACTGTAATGATGTGGAGGAGGATGGGTCGAGAGGGGATGGGGCAGTCAAAATATGAAAAAGCTTTTTAAGGTCTAGAGACAAATGGTTGAGTTTGAACAAACTTCTAACAACAACAACAAAAACTTCAGCAACAAAAGTTGACACTGCAGCGCACAGTATCTGAAGCAAAGCCATAAGGCAGACAGCTTAAAGTCTGCCAGCAGAGCATATTTATATTGTACAGTAAAAGTCAGAAAAGGAACATCTCTATCCACTCATTGTCTACAATGAGATTAACCGGACTGTAACTGTCACTCATACAACTTGTAGGTATGTTGATTTGAAATCTGTTCCAAGGGCATTTTTAGCATTGCATTTGTAAATACCAGAGTGTGTGAGTACAGGGTTTTGTATGACTAGACTACCCTCCTCTGTCATGTGAATTCCTCCCTGCACAGTATACCGGTTATGTGGAAGCAATGTTGTGCGCCCAGGTAACGTCCATGAGATATCTGGCTTGGGGATACCATTTGCGACACATTGTAGCATCACTGGTGTTCCCCGGATGACCCTGGTAATGGAGGCCAATGTGCTGGTGATCCGTGGTGGGTAAACCATCACTGCGACTGGGTAGGAGAATGCTGATGAACCAAAAGTGTTAGAGGCTTTGCAGATGTATGTTCCTTTGTCAAAAGTGGCCACCTGCCTGACTTGGAGGGTGCCATTGTTGAGGAGAGATATTCGGCCAAAGGTCTGAGGTTTGTCCAAAACAACACCATTGGGTAGGGTCCATGCGATTGATGCTTTCTGCCAGCCATCCACATTGCAAGGAAGGTTGAGATTGAGGCCATAAGTGATCTTTATCCCACCTGGATAAGTAAACTTATATCAGTAATTAGATTCAATGCAAATCAACAGATACAATAAACAAAAGGCAATATTCTTCACATGCTTTTAGAGCACTCGGAAATGTTTAATTCAGTTGACAATGATTCTGTTTTTTTTTTTTACCAGAGGTATAATTCCTTTTGAACTGAACATCTCTAAACCAAGTACACCTCTGAACACAGATATCATACTCAGGTGCAGACTAGACCATTTACAGAAAGTTGTCTTGCTCCAGCCTTGACGAAATTCTGAAGTGGCTACAAAGCATGCTATACATAGTGTCTATAGTCAACATTTGTTCAGTGGGAATCAGATAATCCAAATAGTTGTTAAATACATACCTGTAGATCCTCTGATGACTGGCTTTCTGCCAGCCTCCAGGGCATAACGTTTCTCTGCTTGTCCTGCCACATTTTTTGCCAGACACCTGTAGACTCCCTTATCAGTTGCAATTGTTTGAGAGATCTGCAGAGTTCCGTTACCAAAATGGTGGGTGAAGCGTTGAAGTCTAAGACCAGGTGGTAACATCGTCCCATTGGGTAACACCCATAAAAACTCTGGGTTTGGCTTGCCACGAGCAGGGCACTCCAGGATCAATTCACCTCCATCTTGCTTTATTGGTAAGATTTCAATATTGGGAACGGCAAAGCTAGGTTTCTCAGCTAACGATGCCACCTCTAATTCAACTGAAAGCGAGGCTTCACCCAAATGGTTTTTAGCTAGACATGTGTACCTGCCTTCATCTGCCTTCCTTACCCCCCTCAGTTCCAAGCTCCCATTTTTATGGACTTGGAAGCGACCTCCGAGGTAGGGTGTTGTGAGCGAATGACCATAAGGAGTTATCCACCAGACTTTTGGTGCAGGTTTTCCTTCCACTCTGCAATCTAGAAGGGCTGTTTGGTAGGAAATACCCAAAAGCTTTGCAGTACTCTTCCCTTTCATATTGTTGATAAAAGGCTCCTGGGGTTCAACTTCAACTATCATGTTTTTGATATCATCACCAGCTGAATTCCGTGCCACACATGCATATTTCCCTTCATCGGCCAGAGTCGCCTTCTTCACAACTAACATCCCATCTTCCATAATCCTAAATTTGTCTGATGACACTGGTATTACATCCTTTCGTGGAGAGAGCCACATGATTCTTGGTGTAGGTTCCCCAGTTGCCTGACACCTCAATTTAGCCGATTCCCCTAATTTTACTGTAACCAGTGATTGTGATTTGAATCCAATTTGTGGAGCATTTGGTTCTACTTTGACATTCACTTTTCTTTCATCTTTGCCGAGTTTGTTCTTAGCATGGCAAGTGTAGTCACCCTCATCTTTTTTGCCTATCTGCTGCAGAAGTAATGTTCCATTCCCAAACATGACATAACGGCGACTACGAAGGCCACTGTCATCTGATTGAAGAGCATTGTTGATTAAAGTTCCATCGGGAAGACTCCAGGAAACCTCCGGGTCAGGGAGGCCAGTTGCAACACAGTCCACCTAGGTGAGTGGAACAGAAAGTCAAATGCAACAAATTGTCCTTTTTAGTGTTTCTTTCTACTAACAATTGGACTATTGGGTTTTAACTAGGTTAAATACAAGATTAAAAGTAACAGGAAGCCAATAATAGATGTTTTGCATGACTACGCAACCCACCCTGACCAGTGGCCCAGGTTTTATTTTTTGTCAGATAGGTGGTATTGACAACTAGTCCTCAGTTTGAAACTAAACTAATTATGTTTTAGAAAGGATATTCAGCTTTAACTCAACTTTGAGCTTCAAGCACATACCTGGAAATTTTCTCCAAAAGTGACCCTGGTCTGTGCAGTCCTGACATGTTCAATTCTGGGAGGGGTCATCAACACCTCTAACTGTTAAAGTAAACACAATAAGCAGGTGGTTGAAAAAATAAAATGAAAATACTAACAATTTTGCATTTATCTACAAATTTGTAGAGTAAAAGTCATATGAAAAAATCAGCTGCATTTGGGAATCTTTCTCCTTTTGTCTGTCTGTTCTTTACTCGTCTTGGAAATGATTTATACAATATACTTCAAGCATGGCCAGCATGTCGCTGGGGACCTATGTGAGTGCACTTGTGTGCTTGAGGTCTTCCGGATTAGGGGTCACTTTATCGGGTCTTCACCTTTTCTGTGGGTTAGGGTTAGGGTTTTCTTTGTCTGTAGTGGTTCCCAAGTTCCTCCTGATGCAAGGGAACTCCTTAACAGGTAATATGCAATTATCTGTCAGCACACAGATTATGTGGCAATTCAGGCTTTATGATTGATTTGTAGTAACAAAGATAAAGCCACAAGTTCATATAGCAAGCCTATAACAGCAGGCACACGAACCAGTACTTCTAATCTCAAAGAAAACTGACACGTAATTAGAGACTTTGATGATTGAAACATTGAAAGACAAGCTGCTATAGCTTTATCCTTCAGCCAGGTGGTGTGTTATACTGTCAGTCTTCGAAACTCTTTGGAACATAGCAGACACTTTGAAAAAACACATGCCATGACTGACAATTGTCTATTACAAGCTAAATTGGGCAATCAGATTACTTCTTCATGTTAACATTATAAACTACTGTCATAAATAAAACACCTCTAAAGCTGCCAGTAGTAGTGACCAATCGGCAAACTATGGCTTGGCCAGAACTTTTGTGATTGTGATCTTGTAAAAAATGCATATCTTGTGCCTCACAAAGTATGTTTTAACCAGTCTTCATGTAGCAAAAAAAAAAAAAAAAAGTGTTAGGAAAGACCTCCTTTGTGATCCTCAAAGAAGATGCAAAATCAATATAGATTTTTTTGAGATTGTATAGCAGGAGCCTTTTTTAATCCTGACTGGATACATAGGCCTTTGAGGGTTAATAAGGTAGGGATTTCTATTTAAGAAAAAGTGCCTTGAGTTAGGAAATAGATTGAGACCAACTGTTAAGAATTAGCAGCAAAATAAACCTCAGGGCTGTCTGTCACTATCTGTCCTGTTCGTACCTGGAAGAGTTCCATGTCTTCTCCATTGGGACGCTGAAAGACACACTGGTAATTTCCACCATCGAGCTCTGTTAGCTGTAGAATCCTTAGAGTCCCATTACGGAAAACTTTAATTGGTCTCTCTGGGCTGAAGGAGGATGGGAGAAGACAAATGTGATTTAGATTAAAGCAGTCAATCAAGTTCAATGGCATGTTAAACCTTTTCACATATTTTAAAATTTTATCAGAGCTGTGGCGGTTCATGGAGTCACAATGGCAGATATTTCAGTTGCCTGTATCGATGCTCCAGGATGGTCTTGGAAGGCAGCTGCCAGACAGTCCCTCTTGAGGATCCAGTGGACTCAGGACAGTGGAGGTAGACAGCAGAACCATACATAGCTGAGACTTTATGTTGGAGTGACGGAGTGGCGTGGCGGTGGGTAGGAGGGATGGGAAGAGGAGGAGGCTGGCGGAAGATGGAGGAGGAATCTTCTCTCACCTCCAGCTGAACTGTTCTTTTTGCGATTCCCACTGTATTAGTGGCCAAACACTCGTACCTGTGAAGATTGACAGCAGCTCTGTGACATCTTTTCATCTCCTCCATTCTAGAGCCTCCCATACATGGTCAGGCAGTACTTGTTATAAGACATGCAAAGGCCTCAAAGACTGGCACATTTAATGACTAGGCCATTAAGTACTACAATTAAAAGAGATGTAACATTTGTACTGCTTAATTTCTGTTGCTACAAATTGAATAGATCAGCTGTTGATAATGTTTAGAACAGGTAAAAAAAATATGACTTTTCTGCCCAATGTGAATAACAATGGGCGTCATGCAATAACCGTTCGTACGCACAGATTTGTTCTTAAACTGTGCGTACGAGTGATGTAAGGAAATTTGCGCATTCACCAATCTTTTCGTATTTTACGTTTTCTTTCAGGTACGAACAGAATTCATGAGTGATCCAGACCTGTCGTAGGAGTTTCTTGAAATAGTCCGCTGTTATTCCAATCAAGTTTGCTTGACTAATGGATTGTATATTTAATTACTTTGAAGCAAACATACATTATAACTCATACTGATGCTGACATTGTTCTGTTTGACTTAAATTATGCACTAATTGAAGGTTAATTTGAATCTATATATAATCAGGTCAATGGGAAGCGTAACCAGCGGCTGACTTGCTACTTTTGGATGCCTTAGCGTGTCGGGCTCTTGAAGAGATCGTGTAGATATCCTTGCGGAGACAGTCGAATGGCTGGCATCGCGATTAAGACTGCCAAGGACTGTGCTGCTGCAAATATGCAGCTTGCTAGAGCCACAACTCCAGAGAGGAACACGCCGATCAAACCCAATTCCACCACATGTCCAGGTCCTCTCCACCCTTGGATTTTAAGCTACGGGAACTATTCAGAGGGAGATTGGAGACAGATCGGGGGTGTCCCAGTCCTCTGTGAGTCGTGCGCTCCCCTTGGTCATCAAAACTCTCATCAGTTTATCACCCATGGTACATCAAATTCCCATACGCCGCTGTCCAACAAGTACAAATTAAGAGGGACTTTCATGCCGTGGCTGGACTGCCAATAATAATTCATATTAAACCATTTTTTTTTTTTTTTTTCGGTGACATTACGAACTACAGGTGACAATGAATTAACAGCACTCCTAATTTCTTACCATTTCTTCGCTTTAGCAGGTCCTGTAATTCCACTGCTGACAAAAATGACAGATTTTCCTTTTTGGACCTCTGAAAGCAGAACTTCAGTCTCAGAGCCCGTAAAGTTGTTCTTTTTGCGCCTTGATGCCATTCTCATGACTCAACACTCAACACTTCCTGGCACAGGAACGAGGAAGCGTGGCCTTATATGGTATCATTTTGGGCGCGGAGCATGCAAATCTACTATCCTCGTGCACGTGCACTTAAATACGCACGGGTGGGATTCATCATTTACGCAGGTCGTTTACACACTTTTTCCGAAGTTAAGAGCATTTCTTGAATCTGACGTGACGTGTTCGTACTAGACCTTCGCATGAAAAAAGATAGAGAAATTTAGAGTAAAAATACGAAAATGTTCTTGCATGAGGCCCAATGTTTTTCTGCTGGTACTTTAAGCTATTTTTATGGACTATGATTACCAATACAATTAGTCAATAAAGATGAGTAAATTCCAGTTTTTCCACCAGCATAAAACATTTGAAATATGCTTCCTTTGGAGAAAAGACCAAATGTTAGAAGATTACTTAGTCAGTGAGTAATTTAATCGTGTCTTAGATGTTTACAGCCAGATGAGCTGAAAAGTTGCTCCTTTTGTAACTACTGTAAGGTTTCTGTGTTACCCTAACCCAAGTCAATGCTCACTGCCTGGCCACTTGGATTTATCTAAGCAAATAGGTAAGAGCCTCCCATTGAAGAAGTACTGCAATGATTATTTAACAATGACTACTCAACCCAAAGTGGGGCTGGGAGCAGCTTCTCATTTCTTAAACAACCACATCCTGTGGTCATAGAAAATTTAAGTCTCTTTTAGAGGGGGCAAATCATTAGTCTGCATCAAACAAACTGGGATAATAACTACACATTATTAAAACCTGAAAGGATCGCTGGTGAACCATCACCTTTGAGGAAGAAATGTGTACAATCACATTGCTAAGAGAACTCCAGGTATTAGGATTAAACTTCTGTGTGGCCTTAAGAAAACCATTTATAAGTTAAATTGTGTGGTCTGATGAGTCTAGATTTACACTTTCAGAGTAATGCATACATAAGAGAAACAGCAGGTGAAGTGGTGGAACATCATTCTTAGAGCCTACCATACAAGGCTATGGGGGCAGCATTATGATAAGAGGTCATTTCAGTTGGTCAGGCCAAGGTTCAACAATGTTATGTGTCCAAAAAGGTAGGTCAGCTGACTCCCTGAAGATGCTAAATGACAAGATTTTTCCATCAATAGATTTTGTTCTTGACTACACCAAGATTGATTGGGCTCAAATTGTGAAAGTTGAGAAGAGGGAGCATGAGATAATTTTCAAAAATAGATTGGCCACCACAGAGTCCAAAGCGTCACCCATTGAAAATATTTTAGATGTGCTGGAGAAGACTTTTTGCACCAATCCGACTCCCATCATCAGTACAAGATCTTGGAGAAAAGTTAATACAACTGTGGACAGAAATAAATGTTTTAACATCACAAAAGTTGGATGAATCAATTAAGCAAACTGCAAATACTGTAGGTGCCGCAATCAAATCTAAAACTGGTCAAACAAAATGTAACTTTTTTTTTTGGCCAAGCAGTAGACTTGTAAATGTGCCACCCATATCAGACAGTGACTTGCATCAGGTTATGACATCACCTTCCAAGAAAGCTTAATCTGCTCTGATTGGTCAGCCCCATGGGCTTGATAAGTCACCTCCCCATTCCACATCAGCTGCACAAAAATTTAAATCTTAAATATATATGAATAAGTAATTGGTCACAAACTTTGTTTAGGCCCCAGAAAGTAGGATAAGTCAATATTTTTGGAAACATTTTTTCAATCATTAAAAAAAAAAAACTGCATTTTTTTTCATCATTGTTGGGTCACAAATTGATGTAAAGAGGATCAACAGTACAGGACAGACCAATAGAAAAAGGACTTAAACCACACACTTGATTGGGAACTTTAAGATTCATAGGTGTTGATAACTGCATGTCCTTATTTAAGTTGATATTTGACTGGCACACTCAGACAGACAAGCATGTTAAAGCAGACAAAAAGAGGTGCACATCTCATACCTCCCTCCATCAGATGGCAGAAGATTCTTCACAAACAGTGTGCCGTTGGGGAAGACGAATAACCTGCGTCCGAGAAACTGTGATGGTTTAACGTGGATGCCCTCTGGCAGCATCCATTTCAGAGCAGGCACTGGCTCACCCTTCACAGAGCAGTGAACATACACACTCCTGCCTATTTAGGTGGGATTTAATTCGTTCAAATGAAAGAATAGATACATTTTGTTGTCAGCCACACAGAAGATGTTTTGTCAATAGGATGAACATTTATCGTATGTGTATTAATTTTTGTCTCATACCTGTTTGAATGATCACTGTGTCTGTTGCTCCTTCACCTATGCTTGGAGGCAGAGCTGCCACGTGGAGGTGATAAGTAATTGTATCAGCGCCAGCTGCATTGCTTGCAATGCATTTATAGTCCCCTTTGCTAGAGAAATTGGCAGAATGAATTTGCAGGGTTCCATTCTGAAGCAGAGATATTGCAAAGAGTAGAGTGTGAACTGTCCCGACTTCTCGAACAAATGTCCTGTCTGGGAGAATCCAGGAAATTTGGGCTGGTGGTTTTCCAGAGGCAAGGCAATCCAAAGTCACACTTTTCCCTAAGTAGATTGCTATCTCTGTGGACTTGGGCGGTTGGATCTTGGGGGCTTCAGTCTGAACAGCTAAAGTGATGACCATCCGATCTGATCCAAAGCTGTTGTGGGCTGTGCACAGGTACTGCCCTCGATCCTGAAGTTGGATATTTCTAATAACAAAGGTTCCATTTTTGAAGACTTCAAAACGGGGACCGTGTTTGGTGTTGGCTGGGATGGTGGCACCTGTTGAGAGAGCGTGCAAGACATAGTGAAAAAATAGGGAAGATTCTTTACAACCACTGCCTTTAGTGTTCCTCAGTAATTGTTTTAAAAAGAAGAGAAAAAAAACACAATGGCAAACCCAACTCTGGGTCAATAAGATGTATTGTATCTTACCTGTGGAGACCTTTGTCCAAGCGATGGTGGGATCAGGATTCCCATTAGCTTTGCATGGCAGGAACACATCATTCTCTGCCAGCACTGACACACTTGCTGTGGTCACTGTAGTGATGCGGGGTTTCATCCCTCCACCTCCTGCCCCCAACAGCCATGGGAAAGGAGGTGCAGCTGTGGGATGCCTAGAGCTGACTCGTCCTGCTTAGGAATACAACAAAGCAAAAAATAAAAAATTATTCAACACTTCACTTACATTTAATTTCTGTTCTGCACATACCTCCAACAGGCCACCCACCTCCAAGGAGAGCCAGAGAGGTGGTGGGGTGGTGAGGAAGAGGGGTCGGGTTGAAACCGTAGAATGAAGAATATGAAGGTTTAGTGGGGTTTGAGGGCAGCAGGTGGTACGTGTGAGGAGCAGTGGGTGCTGGCGGTTTAGGGCTGTGCGGCCTTTGTAGGGTTGGAGTGTTGGGTTTACGTGTGACGGGGGGTGGAGGATTGTAGTAGTTAGTGCGAGGTTTGGGTGTCGCTATCCTCCCCAACTGAACGATGCGATCGAGCTGCGCCTGAAAAAATCCAAAGCATTCAATTTCCAAGTGAATATTTGAATGCAGCTGTAATCAAAAGAATTTGAGTTGAGGCCAAATAGAGATTAAGAACAAGTTAGCAAACCATTTTTATATTTTTGATGGAGAAATAATGGAAAAATAGACAATCTTAGAGCCATTGAATTTTTCTCAAACTACTGAGTAAGTATAGGTGGGCAAAGACGTTAGATGATAAATGTTGTATATCCATTATTTTGCATGTAGGGACAGATATTTCATTGGTCTATAAGGTCTATAGAGTTTTGTGTCCGATATAGGCACTCAAAAATGAGTGAGAAGACACTAAAAAGTCGCATGAGATCTTTTGTAAAGTTTAAAAATTCATCATTCAAAAAGTATGAAATGTATCGATACGATATGTCTTATACTTCCTAAAAAACAATTATGGGTATCCATACAGTCTCAAGGTCACTGGTGATTTATTCTGTCAGAAACTTAGTTAAATTTGTTTGAAATGCCAACGTGTGTATTATTTTGTATGTAGGCAAAATCTGACATTTATGACCCTTGTGTTTCACAACATGTTTTAGCTCTGTATCTGTATTGAGCTAAAATGAAAAGCGGAAAAGAAAAATGTCTCAAGATTTTGTAGACTCTCGTGGCCCTTTTTTCAGTTATTTACAGTGGAGAGAGGACAGGAAAATGGGGCAGAGAGAGGGGGATTAAATGAAGCAAAGTCACGCTAGGCCAGGACGTAAACTTCAGCTTACTGCCATTATGATTTGTGGCCTCTTTACATTGGACATTGCTCCATCAGTTGGCCTAACTGGTACTCCAGAAATGTTGAAAACTAACTTAAACCTTGCAAACCAAATACATTTATGTCTACATAGGGAAAATTCTAGGCATATAATGTAAGTAGCCTCTTAGAAACTTTGAAGTTGCTTAATTGTTTTAAATCTGACCCATCATCTGTAAAAATGACTGTGACCTATCACAACAGTTTCTTTGTGACTCTAATATTAGCTACAACCCTTCATTTAGATTCACCTTTCACAAAAAAAAGAAACAAAATCAAACATCTGAGATTGGCCCACCTGCCTGAGTTGACATGGGATAATCCAATTGGAAGACAGTACCACAGTATCATATAATCAAAATCATGACAACTACAGCAGACAAGACTGTAAACTCTGTTGATCACTGGGTTGGATGATAAAAAACTGTGCTCGATGACCTCAAATGCCTGTCTCATGTACCACATTAAATGTAAAACTCCAGGTAACTTACTAACAAGTACAAAGCCAACATATTCATCTCACTCTTTAAAGTTTTTCTATAGGACATGTAAGAAAGAGAACATAAATTCAAATTAAAGAGACTCGCTGATCATTCGCGGCTAAGCTGCATGGTTAGAATTTCTGTTCTATTTGCAAAGCACATTTTGAATATTACATATACAAAGGCAAACAACAGAGAAGACGTGACTTTTCATGCATACCTACAACCCTTCTTATACCTGTCTGTATCTGTTCCTCAGCCTTGATAGAAATAGATGATCTCTTGCTGGGGCGAAAGGTTGATTTGGATGATGATTGGATAGTATGAATCTGGAGTTCTCTGTTCCAGGAACAGCAGGAGTGGGTTTTACTGTTTCAGCTGTGATCTCTGGTCGATTGGTCACAAACGAGCCGTGAGCCCAAGGGTGGGGGAGAGACCAAGGTCGATGAGTGGCTGCAGGGTGTGACCCAGGACCTAAGAGGAAACCATGCTTTGTAACTAGAATCGGATATTTATTTGAACATTACACCAATTCAGTATTAGTAGGTCAAATAAATGTCCTATTCTTTATTGTCGATTTAACTTGATTTGACAAAAGTTTTATAAAAGGAAATCATTACACAACAGCTGTATTTACCTTGTCTCGGGTGAGGTAATGATCTTTGACCTGGCCAGGAAGGGTAGATGGGGTAGTAATGTTGAGGATGGTGTTGTGATGGCCAGCGGGAGGTTGGAGGAACTCTGGGTGGGTGGGAATGCCTTCCTGGATTCATTTCACCCTGTCTTCCTGCATTTCTATCTTGGTTTGTGAGTGTTTTCCTTGAATTGGTAGTTTTTCCTCTTCCCTGGTTCGTCTGGTGAAGCCAAGGGTGAAGTGGCTCCATTATGGGGAAATGGTGGATTTCGGGCTTTTCAGTTGGCTTGTTTATCATTTTATTCTCTCTCTGTGTGACCTCTTCTTTTTCTCTGCCTCTTGTTGAAAACATATTGGTGGATGTAGGTTTTGCCCGGGCTGGTGTATCTTTTTCAGGTAGAGGTCGAATGTTAGGTCTTGGTCTGTTATGTGCTGGTAACCTGATGTTATCTTGCACGTTATAGCTCTGAGTAACCAACTCTATTTTTGAGTTGTCTTTCTCATTGCCCTCTGTAGCTATTCTGTGTTTTTCTTGCTCCTCCGTTGGAGTTATATCCTCCCTCTCTTTCTGTTGGACAAGATTTTTATTGTTCCTGCCATTCTCCTCAGTTGGTTGTCTCATCTCCACCCTCTCTATCTCAGTTTTCTCAATGTTTACAGGGTCTTTGGCAATCCTTAGAAATGGACTATCTAGCTTTGGAGTGGCAATTGTTTCTGGATTAGGTAGATTTTGTCCACCTACGTGGGGACCACTTTCGGTAAGTGATGGAGAAGTGGTTATGCTTCGTCCAGGATCTTGATTGTTCTGAGGGGTTTCATTGCTTAAATCTACCTTGTAGTTATATTCCTCATAGTACTCGTCGTCATCGTCTATCTGATACTCCTCAGATAAGGCTTCATTGTATTCCACTGTGGTTGGAACGGCTATTGTTGTTGTAGGAGCAGAGGTAGTTGTAGTTGTAGTGGTAGTTGTAGTTATAGTTGTGGTGGTTGTTGTTGGAATGGTAGTTGCAACTGGTCGAATAGTTGTTTGGGGCTTGTTTGATGAGTGGTAAAGATGTGGATAGATTCTCCTCATTGGGGGTTTTCTTTGTCTGTGAGGGGGCCTTCTCCTGTTAGACCAACCAGGAACAAATTTGGAGTTTCTTCTTCCCTCACCAAGGTGCTTATTTTCTGGTTGCTTGATGGGTTGATTAGTTCCAGTAATTTGGGGGTCTGTGACAGCCTCTACTTTTTCAATGATCCCATCAATATCCTGTTGGGATGGTGCTGTGCTTACTGGTGAAGCAGGTTGTAAAACCTTTGGCAGATTTTCCAGTGTTTCAGATCCTTCATATTTGGCAGATTTTGTTGTCTCAATGTATTGAGGTGTTGTAATGTGGTGTAAGTTGTTTGCAGTAGGAACAATTGTAGTTGCAAGTATAGTTGCAGTTTGGACTGTGACAGTACTGGGCTCCTCTAGTGACTGCTCTGTTGGCAGAGCAACACTTGGTCTAGCATTAGCTTTAGCCAATATCTCCGCCCAACGATTTGGATCTAATTCCTTAACAGATTTATTGGGTTTTCTCTTTGAATCTCTCATCCGTGTCCTTTTAAAAAAAGGCTTTCTTTGTGGTGCTCCTACCTTTTCAGGAAGCTCTGTAGCAAAAGGACGTTTAATTTCTTGATAATCTTGTCCTGAACCCTCTCCTTCCTCCACACCAAGTGGTAAGGTTGGCTGCTCTCTTTCAGTCTGTATTTTGGACTTATCTGAAGCCTTGTCTCCTGTGACTTCCACTATGTGGGACAGCATGTCAACTCCATACAGATTGGAGGCCAAGCAGCTATATTCACCTGCATCATCCTGTGTCAGCTTCTTTACTACCAAAGTCCCATTTTCCATCACTTCTGCCCTTCTCGTCTGCTGTGTGGGGAGGAGAACTTGGTTTTTGGGCAGGTACCACATGGTTTGGCTAGGCTGAACTGAGGTCACTTCACAAGGAAGAGAGAGAGAGTTCCCTTTCCTAACTATAATTTTCTGACCATTAAAAGCTGTGGGACCAAGTGAACGTTCTTTGATGGTAAGTCTCAATGACATCATGTCCACACCGGCTTTGGTTCTGATGACACAGTGGTAGAGACCTGAGTCAGATAGAGTGGCATTTAAAATTACAAGCTGCCCTCTTTCTGAAATTTCTATTTTATCCGTAGCATCTTCCACAGTGGACAAATCTGGAAGCATCCACTCCACTTTCACCTCTGGATCAGAAGTAATGACACTGCACTCCAAAAGAACCTTTGATCCATCGATAGCAGATTGAATCCGCCCAGCTGTCCCTCTACGAATTAGTGCCCAAGAAGTAGTAAAGTCATTATCATCCTCTTGCCCCCTATGACTGTTGAGGTCCTCTGTTATTAGAGTAGTGTAATCCATAACCAGTTTCTTTGTTGTTGTCTGCTGCCTATTTAGCTTCAAAGTGACTCTGGGTTGAAGTAGCCATGAAGGTTCTGCTACCAAATACCCTTTTAACTCTGTGAAATATGGGGAGTTTTCATTTACTGCCTGGACATACTGATAGGTCAGTCCGCTTGTATTTCCTCTCAGCTGACCTCTTTCCAAAATCGCTGGGCTTTCATAGTAATACGCAACCAATTGCCACAGATTTTGCAACATTTCTCGATCAATCTCACACTCTAGGACTGTCATCAATGTTACATTTACAGACAACTCCCCAGGTGACCGTGGATTTACACTCCATGTCATGGGTGAACTGTCTCCTGGATGGCGCACATCACATGCCACATGAGCATTGTTTCCGTGGCTGTCCGAGAGAACGATGGTAAGGTGGCCTAAAGGTTTTTCTAAATCCCGAGTGTATGGGACATCTGGCTCTGCTTCTGATTCAGCCCACACTGGATTGTCCCACTGTTTGAGAGGGGAGTGAAGAATTGGACGTTCACAGGTAAGCTTGTCTGCCACTAACCCTAGCAACTGTGTTCCATTCAGATGTTGAGGAAAAGAGCACTGAGGGCATGTCTCACTGGAGCCGCGTTCCTTCTTACATTTGACTACTCCTGGAAGAAAGAGAGAGTTGACAGTTAGGGAGATGTAAACAGTAATGCTAGTAATAATAAAGTATAAAGAATGCCAAGAAGAGGGAATATTGTAAATGGGGTTGCAGATAAAATGCCATCTCTATCATCTTCTAATACAGTTTGTAAAGTTCTGATCCTATTTTCTGTTGATGTGGGTTATAAACATAATGATACATTATCAACTGTGCTGATGATACAAACAGCAAGCATATGGGGCTGATCAAAGATGTTTTGTTAGGATGTCACAAATCAATAACAGACGTCTTTGGAAAATTACAAAATGAGAATGAAGGGTAAACTATTTGGTCATTTTATTGGAGCAAAAACAAAAGGGAATTAATTAGGAGTTTACATGTCCTGCAGAGGCCTCATGGGAGTACTGCAATATTAGCACTATTTGTTTTGCCTCATCTGTGCAAAAAGGATGCCCCCAATGCTTTTCCACCTTGGTAATTCACACATGCCAGACAGAGGTGTCTCAGCCCCACATCTATGTGTGCTTACACACATGAAGAAAGTGTTCCAAAATAAGTTCTGTGTTGTTTCCAGCATTTTGTTTAGAACACTCAGTGATGTCTCAGCAGTTGACAGCATAAATGGCATGGACAGAATGTATGGTACGTAGGAAAAAAAAAAGTTCAGATATTCTACTTCAACAATGAATTTGTCCAATTTTACCAAATGCTATTTTACAAAATGTAAGCCTAAGTAAGAAAAGATAACTGTTACACTCAGTTGGTTGCCATTTTTGTTGACTCAAACTCTGACTGTTTATTTTGGTTCAAGCAACTAAACCTCTTGGTCAGGGTTAGCTTAATACCAACAGGGTCAGGCTCCAGCCCCCCACAATCCTGAACAGGTTAAGATGGTATAGAGAAAAGATGGAAGAATGAATTGACATTGTCATTTACTCATTTTCCTCCCGATTTGAAAAACGTTACTACAGAAATTAAGAACAGATACTACTAACATTTCTACTGTGATAAGCTAAGACTTGTGATTTCACTCATATGTTTTTACCTTCATGTGTGGTGCTCCATTCCACCAACCAGTGGAGCTGACAGTCACAGGACCAGGGATTACCATGTAGCGTGAGGAGCTCGAGTCTGGAAGCTGTCTTTAGAGCTGCGGCAGGCAGTTGTTCCAGCAGGTTGTCTGATAGGTGTAGGTGTCTAAGACCAAAATACCATATTATTTTCTTCAACAGTTGGTCTCTGAGACAATGTATATTCTTTAATGCATTGCAGATGAAGAAGGGAAGCAAATACACTTTAAGCTAAGAGAACTTTCTTTTACAAAATGTTGCTGTTTGAAACACACTGCAACATCCCCAGCATAGGCAGCTCTTCCTCTGTGTGACCACCAACCCAGTCACCTGGGATATCTGTGATTGTCGCTGTAGTATTTTACCACTGACAGCTAACATTAATGTTTGTCGAAAGTTACACAGCTATGCTTGCCAACTGTACAAGGTTTAGCTTGCTAGTAGGCTAGTTTTAATGTCAGCAACCGATTGTTACCCTTAAAGCATTTAAAACAGAGTTTTTAAGATTGTTGTTTAAAGGTAAATTAACCTCTAAATCACAACAGTAATAATGACATTGATTAATATGGTAATACATATGTAAATTCTTTAACCAGCTCCTATTCACTATTTTTTCTTAGTTTGGAACTCAAGCGAGCTGCAGTGACTCATTGTAGGTATTATTTCTATTTAACGTTTTTATTTAACTGTAAAGTGTTGAACAGTTGTGTAGTTCTCTCTTTACACAGTTCCCTTTGTTTGAACTTTGAAATCTCACTTAACATAGCTAACTTGAGCACTCCACATCAAAGGGAACTACCCAAAGGTCTACCTGTTAGCAGTTAAGAGTATCAATCAAGAACTCTGATCAAACTGATCAAACTTCTGTAAGCAGGGTGCAAGGTCCCCTCATTATCTAAAGATGTACTATACATATGAATATTCTGTGCTAAAGTTCATTTAAATTTCAACATGAATGTCACCTCTTTGCTAGTTTCTTACTTAAGTCCAGAAGTCCAAAAGCTTCCTAGTATTGACACGGTTATAAAGGTATGAGGGTGGATCTCTTTGAGAAGGTTCCCTTCCAGTTGCAGGAGTTTTAGTGAAGTCAGGCCAGAAAAGGTGTAGGGTTCAATAAAGTCTATAAGGTTGTGGTCCAAGTGGAGACGGACCAAACCAACAAGACCCTCAAACAGACCAGGATTCACAGATGTTAGCTTGTTGTAACTCAGCTTCAAGATCTGTAAAAGAAAGAAAAAGAAAGGATGTACTTGCATTTACTAAACATAAAAACCACCTAGCAGTGATCGAATTAGGTGTAATTGATGTAATTGTGTTTCACCCAACTTGAGTAATGTGAATTCATACAAAGTCCAGAGTTTCTCATTTTACTTGTGATGCATTTGCATGGATCCTTGCTCTGCTTGAATTGCTAATTCAGCCTGTGATTTGAACCATATGAGCAACACTGAAGCAATCAAAGTGCAGCTGATCACTGGCTTAAATGTCGTTTAGGTAGAACAGAATTTCTTTGTTTCTGTTTCTGCAATACACTGTCTGTATTTGTGTTCGGGAGACCCAGTACTGTATGATTTATTTTTCTTGTGATATGCCTGCATAGAAGAAATCTAATGTCACATTTGAAAGGGGAAACTCATTTGACATGAAGCATGTAATGCAGAGCTGAACTTGGACCCGGAGTTAAGTCTCCACTTATGGCTTAACAAAGTCTGTTTTTTATCACAAATTACTCCAGCAAAGGTTCTGAGGCAGATGAGAGGAAAACAACATGTGCAAAACATTCAAGAAGGTTTATAAGAGTGCTTTACACAAACCAAAGGTGTCACGATTGCCATCAGTACACAAGCACTGTCTGTTGAGTTGGATCTGCTGAAACAATTGGATCAGAACAGAAAAACCAAAGTAGCTTACAGAGTTAAGTCCAGTAAATTTAGGAAGTTAATTATTGTTGACTGACGCCCAAAGTCAGTAATGAACAACGTGTAATAAACAGATATTTTTTTCAGTTTGTTTAGAGCTACGCACTGAAGTTTTATATAGTGCTGGCTAAAACTTACGAACCACCCCTCATTCCTTTACATGTTGCCAGGAAAATGGGAAACAGGTGCGGTGATTTATAGAAACGTGCAAACATGAAATGAAAAAGGAAATGAAATGGAAAAAATACTTTATTCATCCCAAAGGTAAATTATAATGTTGCAGTAAAATGTTTTAATGTTATTTATTATAAGCAGTTGCTACGTGTGGTTATTGCTGTTGGCAGGGATGACCTGTGTCGCTCTGTGTTGCAGTAGAGCTAAAGAAGTTTCTGACTGAACACACTGCATTGTTTTATTACTGTGTTATGTAGACAGTGATCATGTTTATTTAACATGAACACAGGTATTTTGTATTTTTCTACATGATTTCAAACTATTTTGAAAAAAAACCTTCCACGGTGAAAATTTTCACTGACTCTGAACTGGAAAACCGGAGTTTTTAGCTCGTAACATCAGATTATTCACCGCCATCTTCTTGGATTATGGGCCAGTCTTCTCTTTGTTTACAAGGCAATGATGAACTCAGCCAAGACAGCGCTGGTGCTAACCTTACTAACAGGACTTTTTACATGTTTGCACATTAATGTACAGTAACAAGCAGTGGACTATATTAAATATTGGAGGCATAAAAACATAGTATACTGCAACATAAATCAACAGTCCAACAACACCCGATGCCATTGTCACCAGTTCGGACCTGACCCAATTGGATCCCTAGTTAGTGGGACAACTATGAGAAAAAGGTGAGCAAATTTTGATATGTCCAGGACATTGCTGTTACATTTGACAGGGCAGGAACTTGTGATGCAATTACCTGTCATCATGTGAAGAAAAAATGTGTAAACACTGTTTCTTTTCAAACTTTATGTGATTTTTTAAGATGATTTTTTCAGGAGGACAAACCATATATTTTAAAATAAGATTGTTCATACGTACTTACCTCTTATCTTGGATTTAGTTTGAGTTGGCTGAGCGAAGTCTACAAAAAAGGAGGAGCTACAAAAAGTCTTAGATGAATAAAGGTGGAAAAAGTGTCAAAAATAAGGGAAGTGGAGGGCCGAATGTCTGTGTTTGCCTGGGGCTCCAAAATAAATAAATCCGCCCCTGTGCTGAGATACGCTATCTCATGTCTTTATGTCTTTAACACCTTATGTCAAACTGTTTTATCTTTGTCATTTTTGAGAAATATAACCAAAGAAATGGTGACAAAATATGAGTCTTTACATACAACAGACTGCTAGTAATAGAATTTAAAATTGCTTCTGTGCTAAGTTGTCTTTTATTTTTAGACACAACACTTGGTCCCTCAAGTTAGATGCCTTTTAATGTCTGAATGATTCATAGGTCAGTATCGGGGGCTTAAACAAACAAAAAATACATTCCTCTGAAAATGGTCAGGCAGCAGAACAGGACTGAAAATGATTGTAAAAACAGACGATGAAAAGCTTTGAAAAAACTTCAGAAAGCACGGACGAAACTACTTTAAAAAGATCAGAAGAACATTTGGATGTTTGAAAGCAAAATATATAGAAACATGTGTTAGCTCAAGACTTTTGCACAGTAATGTATGAAATGGCTCCATTCACACAGGTTGCAATTTAGATGAAAACATCGCACAGAAACACCCAAACAATACCTGTAGTGACCTCTGGCTGTAGAACGCTCCAGGGTGGACTGTGCTGATGTCGTTGCCGTGCAACATGAGCATTTCCAGCTGCCGTAGTGACCTGAGTTCTGACCCCTCCACCTCTGTCAGGCTGTTGTAACTGTAAGTGAGAAAATAAACAGAACTTGTCACGAAAGAGCACCAAAGGATCATAGGCCATTGGAAGACGGTGGACGAAAGGTATGACACTAATCATTTGGAATTCTGTGTTTGCAAGTGCCTGAGGAATATGATCATGCAAATTTAGAGAAAACACCGGTGGGAATGACAGATGGGAAGATGGAAGGAGGGGTACAGAAGCACCTCAGGCAACCTTTGACCCACAATGATTTTCTCCTTCTTAATACTTAGTACAGTATGTGTAGAGTATAGGAAGCAGAATTAAAATGATGTATCCTTTTATATCTGCCCAGTTTGCCTTTAGAAAGTTAGTTGATATCTGTGTCTTTTATTCTTATAAGACAGCAGTGCTCTGCCTTTTTTTTTTTAAGAGTTCAGGTTTCAGCATATCACAAAAGGCACACTATGTGGAACAGTAGACACCAGAACCAAAGATTATTCACAAAAAAAAGAAATACAGCAAAGCAACAAATCACAGTATCTGCCGGCAGGATCTGCCAGAGCATGATAGTTTTCACCATATGTCAGAGCTGTTGACAATGAGAAGCAGGGCTGTATCGACTGACCATCCTGCGCTGCAAAGCACAGAGTTGTGTGCTTCCCAGAGCGCAGTTATCCCTCCTCAATTGAACACACATGGGAGATTCCAGAGTTTGCGTTTTTCCACTACCGTCCATAAAAACAGCAAACTCACAATATATCATGCAGAGTGCACTTTCATCTAGAGTGTCTTTCAGCACCGTGAATGCACACATTTTAGTGTAGGTTTCCCCATTGGGAATTGAACCTCTAGCCTTGGCAGGGTTAATGCTTTGCTCTTATACCATAACGAAAGCTGCTGCATTCCATCAGTATATTGGAGATCCGGGCATTTACAGAGCAAATATTTGAGCAGATTGCAGCCAGTGAAAAACTAAACCGTCATGAACATGACATTTGACATATTCGTTTTTGGTAAAGACCCAGTGTGCAGAGGTATTTGTATTAAACATAGCCATAAAAATTCTGTTTTCATTTTTACGACACTTATACACTTATATACTTCATATTTAGGTTGTAAACTGTATAGTTTCCCTTCAACAAACTATAAACACTTAAATCTCATACGGGTTTATGTTTTATAAACTTGTTCAGTTGTGTTTAAAACTGGATTTATTTATTATTTATAAATCATATATTTATTTTTCAGTCGGATCTGTGCAGCCATTAACACACAGCAGGTGAGCACACCTAGTCAATTGACTGAGTAACCAGGATGAAGAACTTAGAACTCTTTTGATTAAATGTTTGTTGGTGTACAGTACAGTATCAGAAAGCTAGCCATTAAAACACATTGTCAAAATTAGAATAACCTGTTTAGCTCTTCCGAACTAAAATGGTGAGGTGATTATTTTAGTAGACTTGAGTAAAATTTGAAAAATATAAAAGTAAAATAAAAAGAGGCCGACCAAGCCACACATTTGCAAGAGCTTGCCTTTGACATGGAATAAAAATCACTTTGCCCGTGCCACTATTTAGATAATGCAAAAAACATACCATTTCAATAAATATTACATTTCTGCTCATCAGTGCTCCATCTCTCTTTATGTAAATTTTCTCGTCAGCGCTCAGTGTTGTTATGTCCTGCAGATTGTGACTGGCCTTAAAAATCCCTGTCAAGACCAAAAGCAATTACATTTGAGATTATGGTGCTTGCTATGCTCAGAACTAGCAGCGGCAGCCATGTTGACTGTTTTGCCACTGACGGGACATGTCCAGGTAGAATAGTGATGAAGGTACATGTCCTCAATAGAAAATCTGAACACGTTAGACGATGTCGTATTCTGGGACGGGAGCGCCATCTTGTGAGGAACACTCTCCCATTACCTCCATTTAAGACCATTGCTGTCTGGTTAGATTTAGTTTTGTTCGGATGCTTGAAGGTGTGGTAAATGTTTCAGTGTAAAAAGATAAATAGTCAAGAAACAAGCGTTTATGCAATCCAAGGCACTAAATGTACAGCTGTACCTTAATTCTATTATTCTCTCTCAATAGCGCCTAATTCCAAATGAAGTAGAACCTGAAAGTAAATACAGTGCTACATGGAAACCTAATGTGACGGTTATAAACTTCCATCCCTTGTGATTAGATGCATTTCGTGTCACTTTCCATGAATCTTGTACAGCATCTATAATGACTTGTACTTTGAGCTGTCACCATTCAAAATTAATCATATCATTACAATTATTTAAGATGAATCATGATCAGGGTAACATAATGGCCATGATCATAGGCGTAGGAACCAGGGGGGGACAGGCGCATTTGTCCCACCCAAGAATTATCTGTCAGGTTTCCCATTCACTCTTCACTCACTGTGCAGCTGTGTGCAACTGACATATTTTTCCACATGGTTTCCCATCATTTCATGGAGTTAATTGACTGACTCATAAAGCTGGCACTTTTTTAATGGTGTCATCTTGTTTCGTCCTTCTCCTTCAGCCAGTGGACATGTTTCATCTTCTTTTTTACCATGCCATCTTCCATTCCACTTACTGAGAAGTTCCTTTTACCAATGATAATGAATCTGTATTTATCGCAGCAGCTCCACAGCAGGCGTTTATTACAGCAGGCAGCATTTCTCGAAACTTAAGCCAAAGGAAAACAGGCCGCTGAGTGGAAATAAAACACCCAAACATATCTGGTATAAACTTAGACCAAAAGCTATGCATTAGAGACAAAAATCCCCAGTTCCACACCCCACTGTTAAAGGTGGTCCAGTGTCTAGAAAGTTACAGCCTGCAAAAGGAGTGGTCCCATTCTAAATGTCTCCTCTGACAGATGGTGGTTCTGTTGCACAAAAAGACACCGCCATAAGGAATCAAAAGGGAATAAAAAAAAGCAACATTGTGCAACATCTGTTATCTGCTGTCAACTGGGCCAAGTGGCAAACTGAAAGCAGTGGAAACAAGAAATCAAAATAGACTTCGCAACTTTTGAAATTATGACTTTCATTTTAAGATGACACCATGGAGAATTTCATCAGTACGAAGGTCTCCTCTGTTGTTTTGCTGCTTTTTCAGCTGCTGCCTTGCACTCTCTATTACAGTAATTGTGTCTCATTGACTGAGTGTGTCTTTTGTGTCGTTTTCAGAAGATGAAGTTATTCATAAGTAAACGTTGATCTGAAGGATATGGTGAAATTTAATATAAGTAACCTAATACTAAACCTTTCCTCGCCTTCTTGCTTGCTAGATAAAACATCTTAGATATTTTCTTGTGTGATAAATGTTTCCACTATGAGCGTTTTTTGGAGATAGTTTACCTCATACAGACTGCAGCTTGATACCACAAAATAGCTTTCCAAATATATACCTCCTGCAATGTTTCATATTTTTTTCCAGTGGTGAATGGCTGCAAAACTACTCTTCTGACAGATGTAATACATTTGAAAGGCAGTAAATGGTCTTTTCCACTGTAAAGCCTCACTTTCAAATGGGAACCCTTCTGTGAACAGTGGAGTTGCTCTGACCACTGCTCACCAAGTATTTTTGCCATGTGAGTATGCACTGTTTGGAGCCAATAAGGCCAGAAACAGTGGCTGGGGCATTACTCTGCTATAGTGCAGAGCAGTTAAAGCCCCAACCACAATACAAAGATCCACATGGAAATGATTAGATTTAGTTTAGAACCACATGTTGGGGCTAAGGCCTTATCTCACGGGTTCCAAACAGATGCTGTCAATTAAACACACCATGAGCCACTTGCTCATTACCTCACTCGTGACTTTGCACTTCATGCCGGATGAAGGTGTATTTTGTTTTTATGGCAGGTTGACGTTATCTTTTCATGATCTTACCTCCTGCGGCAAGAGAATAACTTCTCTGAAGGATCCATGGCATGAAAAATGGTCTAAAACGAACTATCTTGCAAACCAAAAAGTATTTGCCTCAGCATTTTGGTTTGTGAGACAGCTTTGATCATTTGTTGATTAATGAAAACATTTCACCTACTCTGCATTCCACCAGACTTACTGCAGAGTGTTTAGTTTTCTTCCCTTCGACTGGCATCAATAACAATGTCTAAATTCTGCTTTGTTCATGTGAGTTTAAGCCCAATAATTGAGTCTTACCCCAGGTTGAGCCTTTCTGTGCCTTTAGGGAAGGCTTTTGGTATGGTGGTGAGGTGTCGGAACGTGCAGTGGACCTCTTTGACACCTGGGCAGCTACAGCTCCGTGGACAGAATGGGACACCGTGGACAGGGGCAATCTATGGGATGTGCGAAGCAGAGGTTTGAAGGTGAAAACGAACGACAGAATTTAAGAAAATTCCGAACAAACAGTCATTTGAATAAAAGAAAGGTGGGCTGGGACAAAAAAAACCCTGGCCATGTGTGAAAGAAGCTAAATTCTAAGAGTCTAAATCTAAGTCTAGAAAAGAAAATGTTTATTTCTAAAGAATTAATACATATTTACTTCTAATATATCTAAATTGCCCTCACAACTCTTCCCAATCATCCAACACCCTATGCATTGTAATTTAAGTCTTCCATATTAAAACAGGGTCCATAATAAATCAAGAGTTTATGAAATAAAGATTTACCGTTTGCAGAAGCAGTGATGAGAAGAGCAGAGGAAACCATGCTGCAGCCAACCTGCAGATGCTTTTGGTGCACCACCACAGCACCATGACTGGATGGCTGTCAGATCACTCACGCCATGAACATAACCTGCAGCGGGAAGAAACGGATCGATTGGAATAAACGGATTAGCAACAACAAAAATGTTGGAGTTGACAGTCGAAACAATGAAAAGAGGTTGGTTTTGACTAATTTTGAAGTAAGTACAAACAAAATGGGAAAGTCGTAAAAGAGAAAACATACAGGCTGACCAAGCAAGAAATCATCGTCGCAGGACAGAAAACTCAAAGAAATACGCAAGTCAATCGTTGTTTTCCTCAGAAGATACAGACATTACCTGACTTTCTCTGCCTCTAACTGTCTGATACCAGTCGCCTTCGTTTAATCAGTTTGTTCGGTTAGGACATGAGATTTAGGGCACTCATTTTTTAATGATGCATACTCCCTGTTCGAAAGCAACTAAGACGTGACGATGTGCATATACTGCGGGCAATTTTTGGGTCAACTAAAAATGACAAAGCTCTCACTATCTGTCACTTTTTGTGGCACAAGGCATGAATCCTTTGCAAGAAAGGCCCCAAAAAGAACTGGTCGAAATGAGTATGGCCATCTCTCCAGGCAACACAACACCGCTGGTTATGTGAGAGGGAAATAGCAGGTTTAGTTATTTATTTGTTTAGGTTTGGCACATGATTCCATAATCATGCTGGAGTCATTCCACAAATGTTCCTGTACTTGATCTGAAAAATAAAGGCATTCATTATGGTTTTTATAAATATCTTTATGGTATGTTTAACAAAGCCAAGATGTTCAACTGTCAATCTGTTTGTGTTGTATTCGTGACTTTTTTTTTTTACAATAAATACAACGTTGTAAAAGGGTTCAGTGAACATCCTCCAAAAGGGGTGTTTCTACATGGTTGCCAGAGGTTATCGGTATATGGGAAAAACACTGACTATCTTGAACCTCAGAATTCCCTGTGATCATTTATCTACTGAGGACAAATGCTACATGAAGAATGAGGATAGTAAGTGTACCTGAATAGATAGTTTTGGCCCCTTAAAGGAAGTGGATATAAGCAATAACTCTGTCATACGTTTGTGTTCAATTGCAAATCCTTCTGAAACAGACCAATGCATCCAGCATTGGAGGACAAGCTCCCCCTGACTTTTGCATCTCTCCTTATAAATGTTATCTGGTCTCCAACAATTTCTGAGATGCAGAATTGTTCATTAATTCTGTAAGAATCTTATCCGGGTTTTCAGATATCTAGAAATGCTACTTATATTCTAATAGAAACACCTTTTCTGAGTTTAGGTAAGCACACAGTATAACTGCGCTGAGATGACCAGAAACTCGAGCACTCCAATAACAATCCGGGTTCCTTGTAAATGCAAAATTACGTCTGGAATCTGATGCTGACAAGAATCTCACCCATTCTTGTGGAAAATGCTGTAAATGATTAGTGCTGTGAGACTAAACAAAACAGTTAGAAGAGAGCAGCAGAACTGGTAAATGATTCTGGGAGTGATTATCATACTAAGTCACATTAAATCCAGTTCTATAGAAATACTGAAAAATATAAAGATGCAATATTCAGGATTTCACTGTAATATTTCATTATTTAATATTTCATTAAGACTAATGGAAGTTAGATGCACTTCCAAAAAAATAGACACTCACATGAAGTGACTAAATAATCTCTTTACATTAATGTATGACACATAGTAGTACACATCCATATTCAGCCTTTGATCTTTTGACTTCTCTTACCTGGCAAACTTTTGTAACAGGACAAATGTATAACTCATCTTAGATTTAGATGCAATTTTAAGTTTGACTAGACACGATGAAAGAGAAGAATTATGGTAATGTAAAGCAAAATGCGTCACATTAATAAAGCCTTTCAATAAGGCCAAGCTGGAGATTACATTAGGAAAAAAAAAAAAGAATCAACATTAATAGCATTAGCAGCTCTGAGAAAGAAAGCCGGAGCTGTGAGAAAAAATCTCCACAACTGGGAACGCTGACAGCAGCTCTTCTAATACCAAACTATTTGCCCTTGAGGTTTATTCTAGAAAAAAAAAAGTCAGAGAGTTTAGAAAAAGCATTTAAGTCTTACCTGTCTTCACTACGCCTTACCTGTAGGAACTCTGAAAAGAAAATCATGTTGAAAACTAGGAATACATTTGCAGTTGTCAACACACAATTGAGACATCATCTGCCTAATTGTCAACCTCCGGTAGCTCAAACAAAGTCAATACAATAGAAGGTCGAGTGGAAAATAACTACTTAACATTAGCAACCTTTAGTTGAGGTTTGCCACAGTGCCAGGTGGTTTGGCAGTTGTTATGTTCACATGCTCAGTTGAGGGTATTACTTGCAATTTCCATACAACCTCGCTCTCACACCCCCACAAATACCTCCACACACACACACACGGAAACAGATACACTCAAGTCTCATTCGTGAAAAATAAGAGAAAGAGAAGAATTCACAGGTAGAACCAAACAACACTTACATTTTTTAAGTCATTAGAGGCCAGTTTGGGGTTTCTGGTTTCCACTTCAGTCTGTGTTTCATCCCCACTGGGAGGTTAATTCACCTAACAGCTGCATGTGTGTGTGAATGTGTGTGAGCGAGCGACAGAGGGTTGTGTGAAAGAAAACCAGAAGGATCTCAAATTTAACAATAATTTTGATGTTGTTATCATTCCAAAACACATGGATTATCTTGCTCTCTGGATAGTATTTGGGCTCCTCCTCACAGATACAAACACATACACAAAGTCTGGACTTTCTGATCTGATAAGCACATGAACCTGAATGGAGGCAGCAGCTCCAGCAGCCAAATGGATTCAGTAGTTTTCAACAGAAAGATTATATTTATTTTGCGACAAATGATATATAAAAAAAAAACTGTTGAATTTCAGACTTGTTGCCACTTCAACAATAAATAAAAAGATTTCTTGCTCACAAACTTTACCGGTGGCACACGAATCCAGGGGACAAAGCGTAGGTGATCTTACTTGTAGGATTGCAATAAACTTCCTTAACAATTTGTAATCAGTTCCACCCTCTGTCCCAGACTAAGCCAACTGTCACATTTTTAAGCGTAAATGTAATTGTTATGATATTGCCTGATAAATTTATGTCTCATATGATAAAGGGCTATAATTCCGTTGAAGTTTTTAACCTCCCCTCTTTTTAAGTTAATTGCCTTTGTTATTGCTGTTTGGGAACTTTGCTCAGTCACACAAACAAGTTTAGCATCGTGAAGACGTTACGCAAAATCCCACCTAGAGCCAATGCTAACACTTTTGTGAAACTGCACTTTGGTTCCTCTGTTGATTTGTTAATATTGACTTGCTAACGTGCTGATTTGTTTCTTGGTATAAAGTTCACCCTTTGCCTGAAAAAAGAACTTGTGACATCATTATAGCATTAGAAGTTGTCTGCTTAGAAATAAACCCCGCTGCCAGGTAAATACGTTGCCATGTTATGTGTGTTTTCAGAAAACCACGATGATGTACTGTATGTCTACATTCCTTATAGTGTTATTATTTAATTTTTTTTCATGACACATGAGAAACTCCTGGGTCACATGTCTTTTTGGAAACATGCTCAACTTCAGCTTATTTAAGGAACGAACATGGCTTACAGGTATTATGGTGTGGGAGGATGGTCAAGTATCTAATGCATCTAAGCCACTTGCATTCAGAAAAATAAATTCTTGCTGAGAGTCGGAGAAAAAAACAAAAACGTTCAGTTGTTAAATACAGTGCTTACATAACCTGAATGTTTTTCACAAACTAGCACTATGTGTCAGGTGTTATCAAAGACACGGGGTTTCTTTGACTGACGGAACTACGTAACTGTGGTTTCTAAAAACGTGGCTACGTAATGTTTGGGCAAATTGTAAATTATTTCCAGTTTGGCACAACTCGAATTGTTTTATGAGTAACACAATAATACAATTATTTATATAATTATTTCTGTTTGGATTTCCACTAATTCCTGATAAACTTTTGTTGTTCATTAGCTGCTACCTCCTTGCTAAAAGTTAGCTGTAGCTTACAATGGCTGTGTTTGGTTTATCCACTTCTTCACTCATTCACTCGCTCACTATATAGTTTTAGATAAAGAAAATTTGCTAGAAGATGCAGTTCGAACAATACAAACAATATTCGGAATTATACGTTGGATATTTAAACTTACATGTCACACGAACAAATGCCAACAGTACGGCTACACACACCTGGTGAGGAAAAGCCTAAATTTCCTTTTTTTAAGGTGAGAACATGTTGTAAATCAAATATCGCTCTACAACACTACATAAAACTTTATGTAGTGTATGTAAATCTGTGCCCATCCGTGACTTTCTCTCAGTTGTACCATATCCATCAACACAAACGATGACTTCTATATTATAAACTTCAAGAACTCATAATAAATGAATATAACACTGTTAGTTAAGATGTGCTTTGGCAAACATGAAAACAGTCATTTTGGTCCACAGAGGGAAACAGTCGTCTCTTGTGTCGTCCACAGGGAGGGCAGAGGTCAAAGGTCAAGTCCAAAACAGGAGCTCTGGAGTCGTTTCAAATCACAGTTGCAGTCATGGAGGAGTTCCCACTCAGTTCCTCTTTCTTTTTTTTTCCTGCGAGGTGCATTACAGTGTGTGAATACAGATTGATATAATCCGCCCATCAATATTGAGCATGCGCCTGCAGCTACACACTTACACTTTGCAAAACTTGGCAGTCAGTCAGAATTATTCATTTGATCTGCCTGGTTTAAATGTACAGTAAGTCAAACAGGAGGAGTTGGTTTTAATTGTACAATTGCTCCTTAAGGCTTTATACGTTATATAATACCTACAGTCTTGAAACAATGTAACCATACACTGGCTATATCGGAGTAGAAGAGAACAACTTTATGGCACAATACCTTGAACCCGAGCCTTCGGGTCTGTAAAGTGGCGAAGATCATATTAAAAAAGCATGTTTCTGCAGAATTTACCAAACTGAATTTGGCCAACAACGAAGGTCCAGTACTGTCCATGTGAATTTAGTTATCCGCTCTGTTTTAAATGACTTGTTGAAAAGACAGTTGGTGTAGTTTATTAGCTGCTGTACACAGCTGTGTTGCAACACTGAATCATGATTAAATCCTAAGGGCCAGGTAGGTAAAGTATAAGCCTGTTGCGGCACAACTCCTGTACTTGTTTTATAGTGCAATAAAGGTGTCCATTCAGCGTCAGTCTCTGGTATTAAAGATTTTGTGATCACAGGTGAAAGCTGCGTCTCTGCTCCGCTCTCGTTGTTCGCACTTTGGAAAAAGCAAGAAAAGGCAATGCAATGAAGAGTGCAAAAACAAAGGGGGAGAAGCAAGAGGATGAAAAGAACAAAAACAGTAAAATGAAACAGCTGAGGAGATGCAAGGAGAGAGAAAAAAGGTGTCCCTGAGCTTTGAAAACAAGCAACACTCCTCTCAGGAGTTCACCTGGCAGATAAAGTGCTTCCCTTCGACTAAAAGAGCCAGAGCACAAATCTGTCCAACATCCTGCTTATCAAAATCATATGCCTCCTGGCACGCAGTCTGCTTTTTCTAAGCACTGCCAAAATAAATCCATCCACTCTTTTATTTCTTTCTATATGTCCTTGTTAAACACTTTCAGTGAATGCCCTATAGGAAGACTGATACCAGAAGACATTTTTTTCAATGTATATTCAATGAAACATTAAATCTGCATAGCTGATTCAAATGTTCATTTGATAATAAGATTGTCACTGTCCATTTTTTTTTATAAGAAACTAGAAGTGCAATTACATTTTAGATGATGGAGATTAAAAAACAAACAAACAACGAAACATACAAAGCAGATGTTTTGCACCTCACCTGGCAATTTATCTAGTTTGACTTTTGAATGAAGTGTTTAGGATCTCCAGGCTGATTGGCCTTATGTATAGCTAACATGCTAGCAAGCAGCACTATCAGCCAATGATGCACCACTTTTTGATGGTGAAAAGCCAAATCAATCTGAAAAACCTGGTGGATTCCTTAAAGAATGTTGAAGTGTGGCCAGTACATCTTTATGTCAAAAACATTATGCTGACAGTCAGCCAAGTCACAACTACTCCGGTCAAGGTAACACAAGTCAATAGAGGACTACAATATGATTCCCACATGTTTTTCCATGCAGGTCTGTAATATCATGTGGTGCCCATACAGCCTCATTCAGAAATCTGTCCCAACTTAAGGAGCTGTTTTGTTATCAGGTACCAACTCTTTCTCTGGGGAATTGTCCAGCATATAAAACAGAGTCAAAAAATCTTTATTATAAGAAACTTTTATCTCCCTTTTTGTGTCACAGTGTGATCTTGGAATAAGTAAACATGATGAGAAAGTTCCTAAAGTTTTGCTGAAACTTTCACAAGGGGCAGATTCCTTTTCGATTTTCTTTCCAAGCGTTGGCTGTAATTAACTCAGAATTCTATCATGGTTTGTAAGAAGCTCAAATGGCTTTTGAGCTATTTTCAAGTCTTTGTAGAATTTAGTTTATGAGGATCCTAATTAGCTCCAGCATTACACCAGCTATTGTTTCTCATAAGCTCTCTTTTACTTCTTGCTTCTAATCGCTGAAAGCTGGTGCCTCTTAAAACAGAGCAGTGTGTCTAATAAATACACAATGATGTATTTATGCCGAGCGCCTGTTTTCCTGAAGTGCTCATTGGTAACAACATGACAGAATGCACTTTGACAAACGATCTGCTCGGAGAACATAAACTTTCTCAATGACAGACTGTCTCTCACAAGTTTAAGTCTTGCACACATTATTGCAATATAAATATTTGAAATTTCAGATGCTCTTTGAACAAAGTCATATGGGAATAGATTTGGTGGGTGGTGAGAATGTGTGTCATATTATTCATATGAGTTCAGCTACAGTTTTCCTATAGCTGCTCACAAAAAAAATACTGTTCTGTGCTGCTAATTTCACTTAAAAACCAGTCGATAAATGGATGAAATACTAACATACTGTCAGATACTGAGAAGGAAGGTAGATTCCAAAGTGAAATGGGATTCTTTTATCTTATTAAGGCAAAAATGTCTCTAGATCTGTGACTTTGGGAGACCTTTTACTCTCAATAAACAGCTTTAAGTTATAAAACATGCAGCTAAATGAGGGTAGTTACCGAACAGCCATGATTCAAAGTCCTGTTAGAAAACTGCAGTCAATTCATCCAAACTAAATAGCAAACAAGATCATTTTTAATCAGGAAATGACAAATAAAAACAAGCAGAAAACAAAGTCCTGAAAGCTAACATCGGCTGCATCTGGGAGTATTTTAAAGGTTCTCATTATCAAAACCACAAGACTCACCTGGAAATTCCTCCAGAAGAGGGAAAATAAACTCATAGTAGAAAAAGAATCCAAAAACAAAGTCCTTAAACTCTGACTGCAGGACGTAAAGTTTTACAAGAGAACCAGGAGTTCAAAAGTATCCAGTTGATGTTTTAGTCCTGTTGATATTTGCTGACTTGTAAAAGCACCAAGGTCCTGATGTCTGTGAGGAGAGAGAGTGAGAGGAGACGGTGTGCTTTCTGCGTGTATATTTATATATCTGCGTGTGTGTGTGTGTGTGTGTGGATTGGTTTGACCCTCTGTTGGTCCCTAAGGCATCTGGATTTCAGATTAGCCGCTTTTCCTCTTTCCCATCCTGTTCTGTTAACCGTGCAGTCAGGAATGCTCCTCCATCCCCTTCTACACTCCTTCCTTCAGCTCTTCCATGCATCTCCTCTCTCACTGCCTCGCTGAGACTCTTCTTCCACTTCACACACACGGTCCTGGTGGAAACATTACTGCTGTCTTTTCCTTTTCACTGTTTTCTTTCTTTGTCACTCCTCTGTGTGTCTTACTTCTCGCTTCTCCCCCTGTCGTTTTTTTCTCCCTTTTTGCCTGTTTTTCTCTTTACATGCTTTCACCTTCCCAACCCTCCCACTCAGTTCCTCTTTCTTTTTTTTTCCTGCGAGGTGCATTACAGTGTGTGAATACAGATTGATATAATCCGCCCATCAATATTGAGCATGCGCCTGCAGCTACACACTTACACTTTGCAAAAGTTGGCAGTCAGTCAGAATTATTCATTTGATCTGCCTGGTTTAACTGTACAGTAAGTCAAACAGGAGGAGTTGGTTTTAATTGTACAATTGCTCCTTAAGGCTTTATACGTTATATAATACCTACAGTCTTGAAACAATGTAACCATACACTGGCTATATCGGCTGATGCCACGCATAGGCTGAATATGAGTCCTAGACATATTGTCCATAACAGATTTGATCTTGCTGGTACCACCACATGGAAACACTTTAGTTACTGACCTGCTCATGTGTCAAACTCTCAACAAGTCTATATGAAAAGGCCTTTTGTTTAGGAGGCCTTTTGTTATTGTGCCCTACCTCTCATTTAATTTATGTTTGGCTTACTTCACCCAGCACAGAAGGAGAGGAGGCCATTAATGTGTGATTTACAAGTACAAGCTTGTTCGACATGTAGAAAAAGCCTGTAGATTTATATGTTATATATGTTATATGTTCTTTTCTTTTCACTTCCACCCCTGCATTGGATGACTTACAAACTTCTAGTTCTTGTTTTAAAAGCTTCTTCTGTTCTTTTCTGGCTACTGTTGTCCTAAATCTTTATATTTCTGTCATAATGAGGAGAAATGCCCCCACCAAAGACTGCATTCACCCATGGAGCAGAATGGCTGGTTCAGGAACCACAGGTCACAACAGGAACATTTTGAACAAAAGTTAAAACAAGAGTTGACGATGGATTAGAGATGAAGCAACAGTTAAAGATGCAATTTAGGAAGGTCTCAGAAAAATGGGGTGCTCTTGGTTGTACTGATTTGCTGTTTTTGGTCATTTATTTTTGCTCTGTTGTGGAAAAGTCAGAAGTCATTGTGAACAAAGATCTGCTTTATGATAAAGTAAAACTTGGTGTGAAAATAATCCCCCATGATTTTTATTTCTTTATTTCTTCGGGCATTTTGTCCTCTTTGTGATAACATTTGTTGTTGTTGGCTCCTCCTGTCTCAAGCTTACCTTCCGCCAGTCAGCTTTTGACATACTTGTAGCATCGTCTCCATGGGGCTGCGCACTGTTAGCTTTTTGGAAGATTGCATGTACGTCTGTCTGCATTGATTGAATACCTAAAATCCTTCTCTCTGTTCGGGGGGAGATCGATGCAGACCTATGTGTACCTATGTGCTACCATGAACAAGTCTTGAGCCATGCTTCCTGCTCAAGGGTTTCCTGGAAGGTGGTTCCAGAGCAGGATCTGGTTTTAGAACTGGCTGGCTCAGAGCAGTTTCTGAAGTCTGAGGAGAAGTAGTTTGGACAGATGGCATTGGGCTAGCTCCCCTAGAATCTGAAGCAGGAGGTGGGTCAGGGGAACCGTGAATATCCCTGGCCTATCCTTTGTGCTATCGCCATACCAGCCTTCTATACAGACTCTGTGGACCCTTTGTCACTGCCCAGCTACACAAAATTGTGTAAGGTGAGATCAGAAAGTTTTTTCTTGCAAAAGGAAGACAAAAAAGCAAGATGGAAAGCAGATTAAAGTTCAGAAACTAGTTTGTGTAGTAGGCAGAGGTCAAGCAGTGGAAGATGGCCAGTGTCGCAAACTAGAAAAAAAGGAAAAAACAAACCAATCATTTCTCTATCAAAGTCTAAATCACAGGAGCAAAACAAGACTCTTCAGGGACAAAAAAGAACGATAAAAGAGAAGAAGTGAGAGGCATGCAGAAGGGCAAGAATTGTTGGAACAAAAGTGCGACATATGACACAAGTTGTGGAGGAGTCAAATATCTGAACACTGGTGTGGAGCAAACAAATAGAAGAAGGCAAGACGATCACAGATGCGCGTAGCCAATCCATTCAAAAACAAATCATCAAGCGACGAATGAAAACCCAAAAACTTTATGGAAAAAGGGATGGTTAGATAATCCAAAAGAAAGAGTCGAAGTCCAAACTGAGCAGCGTGGGGGGAGGGGGTGTGCAGCTGGGATGTGAGAATCGTGTGCTGGAGATCTAGAAATTCCACTGAAAAAATCCAAACAGGTAAAAGCAGGACGGGGGACAAACAATAACAACAACAAAACAATAACAAGTTCCATATTTGACATTAGATTGGTAGCTCAGTGTTGAATGAAGCTCAGTGGTCCAAGTGATGGCTACAGTAACGAATGAATCAGATGGCTGAGATGGAACCAATCTATCAAATGATTCATGCATCAGACTGATATATCTTTACAAAATGCGTAAGAATCTTAAGAGTCTTAAATAGAAGCCTGCAATCTGACATCACTCAGCTTTTTCTCTCTTCATTCATCAACTCATCACGCTGATGATGATCATGTCCGGTGCGCCTTCTGGGAGCCAACTCTCACTGGCAACCCTCCACCAACACACACACAAAACCCAAAAGTGGAAACATACAAGCGAATAGATTATTGAAAAAAATATTGAAAATCCTATTTGTACAGGCTTCTTTTCATCCTTCTTGCACAATGTATTGATGTCTGTGAGTGTGTGTTCAAAAACCTTTTTCTGGCCCATCTTTATTCACTGAATATCTCTCTATTAAAACCAGATCTGGGATAGACAGAGACCCCCATCTAACCACATCTTATGTTCCTCCTCCTGGCAGTATTATCTGTCTTACTGTAGAATACTCTCTTTGTTTGTTTGACTCTCAGCTGAAAGTTCAGGGTTCAGCGGTATTATTACCTTACCTTTTGTGGGATTCTTTGCTGACCCTCCTCTTCTGGTTTTAGGGCTGTAATCTCCCAAGCTCAGAAGCTCTCTTTAAAACACTCTATCTTTGTGCTCCATCTGTCCACCCATAAGCCGCCTTCTCATGCTCTTTGTTTCTTCACCCTATATTGTAGTCCTGACTGAGAAACAGATTTCAGAGCATCCCTTTGAAAAGAAGTCTTGTTTATTTGTTGTAGCTACAGTGAGCGGGAGGTTCTATAGCACACGTTAGCAGGGGAATTAGACGCTTGTTGACTGTGGCTCAGTTCGTGTCTTGACTCAGCTGGTGCCCCTTAGATCTTTATTAACTTTTCTGCTACACTAAGAAACTAAAAAGGAGGCTAAACTGTCCTGAAGATTACAAAAGAAAAACATTGCATGCTCCCAGCAGAGGTCGGAAATAATGAAGTAATGTTACTTTTACTTGTATACTTGAAAAGTACTAATCAGTACTTCTACTTTCTACTTTTTCAAAAAGTAGAAACAAAACAAAAGTAAATGTACTTCTACTTCAAGCACCGATATAGAAGTTTGTGAACCTCAAAACTATGTGCTTCGGACTCATTTTGAAGTACACCGACCTTTCCCGTGCACATTTTGCGGGCCTGAAACTGCCCTAAATTTGGTTTCCAGCCAGACGTAGAATGTACGGTACCATGACACACGTAAAAACAACAAGATAGCAACAAACGTCGTCAGAATAAATTAAGTAAACAAAATTTTTTTTTTTTTTAAAGTAGCATAAATCCTTAACCATAGCAATGGTGGAAGATTTTGCTCAGTAAACTAAACGGACTGGGTATTACAATCTAGGTCAACACTTGCTTTGAGTTGGCAATGACATCCACAGCCTCTTGATGAGGTGGCTTTCAAATGACCATGATGTTGTTCACCTATGCGACACATCATCAGTTGTGTACCCCGGCTTCACTGGGTGTTTCGGCCCTTCATCACAACACACCCTCAGCCGAGGAAGCCCCCCGCCAGCTGATCAGACCACATGGTGTGAAAAGGTCATTAACGGAGCCGTACAGCATCCTTCCGCTTCAGCCACAGCCAGTGACTGCTTCTTTCAGCAGTGGTGGCGAGATCTTTAATGACTTTTCGCTGGGCCTGCCCTCTAATGCCTACAACCTTGAGGAGCCTTGTGGTGGACCTCGTCACAAATCCCCTGCAGCCCACCTCCACTGGACACACCTTAACCTTCCACCCCATAGCGGCAGGAGTTGGACCATGTTGGTCAGGACGCAGGTTGGTCTGTGCGACCTCAGGTGGGAAGGTGAGTCTCTGATGTAGGTCCACACCCATTCCCCAGTCCCTGGCTATTGTCAGCAGGCAAGCTGCTCATAATATTCTATCTTTTTTTGGAAATGCTAAAAAAGGTTTAAAAGAAAAAGGGAGACTTTTAATTTGAATGAGTGTAGTTTATCAGGGTGCCGTGTAGCTCAATTAAGTTGGTCCTCTCAAAAACATGAATATCTATGAGTTTTTAAGAATGTTGCTGATTGCTGTCATTAAGCAATATCCACAATGTTAATTTTAATGTCCACTGAGCACTGTTTCAGAATTCATTCATGACAGTTCGACATTAACCAAACTGCCAGAATATGTTTAGTAGGATACATATCAGTATGATACCTCATCTGAGAATTAATTAAATGGAAACCCATTGGGAAGATGATATTTCCTTCTTGAAAAAACAGTCTGTCAGATGTAGCCATCCACAGAGATATGTCACTTGTATGTCTAAAAAGTCTTAAATTTAAAAAAAGGATAAATCTTGTTATTGGTGGCCATCAGTATGATCCTGCACAAAGTATGTATGTATGTATATGTAGTAAAACACATGTAACTCCAGGTTTCTCTAAGACATCTTGAGATAACTACAGTGTTGTAGTACTCCTTTAAGCATGTGACAGATTACAGATTACAGATTTTGTTTTTTGTTTTTTTCTTTCTCCTTATTATTGTTTTTACTGCGCCTCCTTGGTTCATTTTCCTTCCAGATTTCTCTCAGAGCGTTATTAAGGCCATCTGTGCTGATTTGTCAGCTGAGATGGGAACAGACACGTAAGGAACCAAAGCACCTGTATGTCTTTCATCTCTTTCTCTCCAATTGGCACACACTTTCTTGTCTCACACTGCCAACATTCCAACTGGTGGATCATGAAGCATTAATGCTCTCCATTTGCTGTGTTGTGTGGTGCTATTTTAAGTTTTCAACAGCTCAAGAGTCTTTTTGGGAGGAGAGAATCTTATGATTTTTAAAGAGGAAAACTACCAATTAAGTTCTTCAACGATGTAAAAGACATAATGACTTAGATGTCCCCTCTTTCAGTACCTTTGAAAAAACCTCACAGGACATTTCTATCTTCATGGACACATGCTCCCTATGTCAACAGGTGGATCAAGGCTTTTTATTGTGTTTTTATAATGTATTTTAGAATGTTTTAAAGCATGCAGCATCCGACTTTTAAGATTATTTTGTGTTGCATGATGTGTGATGAACACTTGGCATGCCTTTATTTCTGTTGGACTTTTATAAATTGACTGAAAGCGTTTGATCTGCCACACCCTCACCCTGTCTCACTGGCTTGTGCAGAGGAGCACCAGTGATTAGAAATGGACATCAGGTGTGCTCACAGACTGGATATAAGGTGGGAGGTTGAACACAGGAGGAGAACAGAGGAAGAAGGGAAGGAACGGCCTGTAGGGCCCGGAACCGGGGGAACCGGGGGAACCGGGGGAACCGGGGGAACCGGGGGAACCGGGGGAACCGGGGGAACCGGGGGAACCGGGGAAGATGAAGAGAACGGCATGCAGGACGGACAGTGGGACTGGTAAAGGGGGAACCGGGGGTAACTGGCACAGGGGAACAAACAAGAAACGAAAGGAAGGACAACAGCAAGGGGAGCCGATACGAGGAAGGACAGCAGCACGGAACGACAGCAGGACCATGGGAATGACAAGGAGAATGGAGTGAAAGGAAGACGACCACACCTTGCTGGGGCCAACTGGGTGAAACTGGAGCCTGCCGTCGGCTACGCGGATATGAGCAGGGGTTTCAGCCCAGGACGGCGGCGAGGTGACGACGACAAAGTCTTAACACAGCGACCTGTGTTCAAGTGGTAAAGGAAAGTACTTTCTCCTTCTCTTGCTCATTGAATGTTTTTACTGTCCCTATTGTTGCTGGACAGCTGAGTACTCCTCCTTATGCTTTGAGGTACAGTGGCGGGCCGTGATCACGCTGTGTGAGGACATCAGCCGAGTACACAGAACCAAGACAACTCCTACTCCAACTTTTACTGCTACATTTTATCCATCTTGGCCTCCTAAATTTCTTTTATCCTCTTTTATTTTTATTTTTTTAATGGTTTTAACATGACTTTTTATTATTTCTGATTGACACATTTTATTGTTTTTTTTTTTTTTAGTCTTAATTTAATCTCCAATAAATGTTAATTGTGAATCCCATGATTTTAGTGCCTTTCATTTCTCAGCAGTGGAATCCTTGCTGGTGTTACTGGTTGCTATTTAATATTGGAACCCCCCCCCACCCCCACCCCCCCCCCCCCCACGTGTGACACCTATACTAGAAAGCTTTGTCTCTGAGATCAGACCATCACTTTTACAGCAACTCAAACACTGACCTCTTTTGCCTCTTTCTTTGGGTGAAAATCTCAAATCGTGTTTTATTTGGCAGCTCGTTCATGCTCGCACTATTTTCTTAGCGGTGGCGGAGTAATATCAATGAACATCCAGTACAAAATGTCAAATAAAACACGACAGAAGCAACTTTTCGCTACGAAATTTGATATGGATTACCAGTGCACACCAGTATCCACTCCGGTGAGTTGATTATTTTGAAAACGGACGTTTATTGTGCTTTTACGGACCTTTTAAGACATGCATATGACTTGCCATTCTGAAGCAGGTTGAGATGAATCAAAATTAGGCAAATACCGGAGACAGTAGTAAACATCAACAAAGCGGTGAGGGGGGTTCTAAAACATTGCATACGACTCAGAAAAGAGGCTTAATGTTGAAAATACCGCACTTCCCCTTTAATAACCTGGTTTGAGCCTAGTGCTGCAGTGTCTTGGCAGGCTGTAGAAGAGAGTTTTGTACATCCATACTCTCTTCGAGACTTCCTGTATTCTAACGTGCCTTTAGCACAACGCAGAGAAACGTACAGCCCAGTAGTCTGTCAGATGATTGCTGTCTGGAGGGCTATAGAGAAGATGAGTAGGTTCCCCTCTGAGTGGCATCCTCGTTCACCTATATTTGATAACTCCAAACTGTTGATAGGTGGTCGCCCCATACATTATCATCACTGGTGGGAGAGGGGAATTCGTACGTTGGGAGATATTTTTGGAGACATGGGTTTGCACTCCTCAAGATGTGTGCACACAATTTGATATTCCACGTTCTTCCTTTTTTAGGGAGGGGAGGGTTTATTTATATGATTTCGGATTTAGTTTAAGTTGTTGATAATTTCCAAGGATTTCACTATTGTTTACTGTTTATTTGATCTTGGTGATTACCTTATTTACTACTTGCTAATGTACTTGCTTTTCATTTTATGACATGTTCTCATTTTCTTTTCTCCTTTTGTATAAAAATTTCTTGAATAAAGAAAAATTTGATCACAAAATTGAAATGAATGTCATCGTTCCTTAAATTAGCACTAAACTGAAATATACATTCTTGTGCTACAAGGAAAAATAGTTCCAAATCATTGCCAATCATTTCTTATCAGTAACAGCTTATTTTGTTTTTAAAAAAGCTCGAAGAGGATCATCTTTACCCCTGTGCTACATCACCCCCTCCTTTAGCCAGTGTTGTTTTTGACAACCATCTTAGATTTAGTCTTAGTCGTAGTCTTTTGGACTAAAATGCTTATTAGTTTTAGTCACATTTTAGTCACTTCTATATGTGATAGTTTTAGTCCAGTTTTAGTCGACGAAAAGTCAAAAAGGTTTTAGTCTTTTTTTAGTCAAAAAAAAAAAGAAAAAATAAGTATAGTCTACCGTGTTAAGAAAATAGTATTGTCTTAACTATCAAACAAGCAGAACAAAAATACATAGCTTATTAACTGACCTGTACTAAAGCTTTCTGATTTTTCATTTTGTACTGTGCGTGTGTCCCAACTTTACTGTAAGCGCACTAAACGCACAGGTCCTGGTTAGGGCTGCACAACGTCACTTGTGGCTTTTAGGCTAAAGCTAGCAGACTCTACGTATAACAGTAACTCGACCTGTTTAACATATCAAGTTACGTGCTGACAGAACGTACACACAAAGAGATAACCACACCGTCACTGAATGTAAACATGCTGCTAAAGTAACACACACATAATGAATTGACATTAGCGTAACAAAAGCAAACTTTAGCCTGAAGTTAGCAGCCCATTTGCGCCAGGAATATGTGGAAAACGTACTAATGTATTAGCTTACTATGAAATTTATCGATTATGTTAACAGCATTTGTAACTTACCTTCGAAAAAATATCCCTGTGGCGAGCCTTAAAGGGACACTATGTAATTTCTTCCCCCATCTAGTGGTGCAATTTTATTTTGCAAAGTTGAATGAATTTGCTCTCTAGCGCCTCACGTTTTCAAATGTGCGCTGCAACTTCTTGAACTACGGCAAGCGGAATGTGTCAAGATTCAAGAAGCTATAGCTTCAGACTCAAGGTCCATACAAACAAAAAGAAATCAAGACACACAGTACAAAGGATTTTATAACACACATACAACAACACTATGAATACAGATGACAGATAACATGTCAGATAACATAACATCTCCTTTGGTGTGCAAGCAATGCAATTAGTCATATTCCGGGAGTTACCGGAAGTGACGTCGACGCAGCGTTAGCATTAGCCTGCGTTAGCAATAGGAGCATTAGCAGCGGTAAATAAACTCCCGGTAAACTTACAAACTTTCTAATGCCTCGTTTTGTGAGTTAAGAGCCTATGTGTACTACGGCAGAAGTTTGGTAACAATCAGTGCATTATTAGTGGGATCATTTACGAGATAAAATCTATTTGGCATTTTTTTTTTTTTTTTAAACTTTATTAGTAAATCAACAAAATAACAGTTTACAAATGTGAGCATAACGCCAAAAAGAAGATATCCAGGGGGAGCATAGGAATAATAATAAAAAGAAGAAGATGATGCACTTACAAAAAGAAAGCTAATGAACACAAAGACATATGTGCCAAGGAATAAAATCTATTTAGCATTAGCGGCTGTAATAAGCCATTTGGCGGAAATGACGTCACAATGACGTCATTTCTGCTTGTAGGCCTGGTGGGGAAATCGCGATTCGAAGTGCTTTATGTCCCTCTCGGCACTTCGTCATTTTTCATAGACCGGAAGGACATGGCAGCCTCCATAGAGCTTACCTGCTCTATGTAGATGCAGACAAGTTATTCTTCACTCAGGAGGATAAGTGAGATTTTTGACAGAGATCATTTTACACCAATGAGGACTAACTTATGAATGAATATGTTGATTTGAGCTAATAAATGACTTAATTTATTACATAGTGTCCCTTTAAGGTGCCGCAGCAGATACTTTTTAGGTTTTAATTGACACACACAATAAGGAGAAATGTCATGCATTTTAAACGTCTGACAGATCACCCACTAACATTTTCGTCCATTCTCGTCTCGTCAACGAAAACTCACACACGTCTCGTCATGTTTTCGTCATCAGAGAGCTATGTTTATCTCGTCACCGTCTCTTTATCGTCATGAAAAAAAGTGGCGTCAACGAAATGATTTCGTCATCGTCATCGTTAACAAAAACAACACTGGTACAGGTCAGTTAATAAGCTATGTATTTTTGTTCCGCTTGTTTGATAGTTAAGACCATACTATTTTCTTAACACGGTAGACTATACTCATTTTTCTTTTGACTAAAACTAGACTAAAACTAGACTAAAACCTTTTTGACTTTTCGTCGACTAAAACTGGACTAAAACTATCACATATAGAAGTGACTAAAATGTGACTAAAACTAATAAGCATTTTAGTCCAAAAGACTACGACTAAGACTAAATCTAAGATGGTTGTCAAAAACAACACTGACCTGTACTAAAGCTTTCTGATTTTTCATTCTGTACTGTGCGTGTGTCCCAACTTTACTGTAAGCGCACTAAACGCACAGGTCCTGGTTAGGGCTGCACAACTTCACTTGTGGCTTTTAGGCCAAAGCTAGCAGACTCTACGTATAACAGTAACTCGACCTGTTTAACATATCAAGTTACGTGCTGACAGAACGTACACACAAAGAGATAACCACACCGTCACTGAATGTAAACATGGCTAAACATGCTGCTAAAGTAACACACACATAATGAATTGACGTTAGCGTAACAAAAGCAAACTTTAGCCTGAAGTTAGCAGCCCATTTGCGCCAGGAATATGTGGAAAACGTACTAATGTATTAGCTTACTATGAAATTTATCGATTATGTTAACAGCATTTGTAACTTACCTTCGAAAAAATATCCCTGTGGCGAGCCTTAAGGTGCCGCAGCAGATACTTTTTAGGTTTTAATTGACACACACAATAAGCAGAAATGTCATGCATTTTAAACGTCTGACAGATCACCCACTAACATTTTCGTCCATTCTCGTCTCGTCAACGAAAACTCACACACGTCTCGTCATGTTTTCGTCATCAGAGAGCTATGTTTATCTCGTCACCGTCTCGTTATCGTCATGAAAAAGTGGCGTCAACGAAATGATTTCGTCATCGTCATCGTTGACGAAAACAACACTGCCTTTAGCAAAGCGCTGTTGCTGAAGAATTGAATGGGAATTGAAACAATGCTTTTCCACACAGGATTTATATTTGATATCAGCTGTTTTCTTCTTGTATTTTTTCTTTTGAAATCACTGAATTTCACTGAATATAAGATTGAAAGAGTATGTACTTCACTGCATTCTGCTTATATTTCCATTTACCAGCGCCTACGAGTAATTATAAAAACACTTGATATGACACTAAGTCAGAACAGGATGGTGGTGTGGTCGGTGAAAATGTTTGCGGTTATATAAGATATATGTAAAAAGCGTATTCATTTCCAGAGGACACAGTAGCTTTGTGTGCAGAAGTACTGTGTCACCTGAAAAAAAAAGATCTTGAACACTAAATTTCTTTCTTTTTCGTTTTTCTTCGTCTTCCACGGTGAATGACTTTGAAGTCGAAAGACTCAAGCTGAGTGCATGCAGCCTTGCCTGCTACAAGACACGTCTGACATCTGATCGACAACACTTCTCTCTTTTCTGATACCGAGGATCTCATCTGATATGGTGCATATCTGGAGGAATCTAAGCACAAGCTGGCAAATAGTAGTTATTTGCCTCCGAACTGCAAGAGGGGGACACAGTAAGGCAGGTGGATTTGATCATCTACATAATCAAATGCCACAAGGAAGGACCAATAAAACCTTCCCACATCTCTAAATACAGAATTAAGAATTTTACTATTGCTGACCAAAAACACGACTCTTCTTGCTCAGCTCTGACTGTGTCCAAACATATTCTTACGGGGACACTTAAGATTAAGATTAAGATTAAGATCAGATTTATTTGTCATGCATACATGCATACACACAAAATTTGTCCTCCGCTTTTAACTCATCCAGGTTGGCACCTGTTGACACACACATGCACATGCACAGGGTCACAACAGGGTCTTGTTAATGACTACTGAAAGCACAAAAACTGGTGTTAAAGTTCTTATTTAGATAAAACTGTAAACAGGATGATTGGATAGGAGTTCCTGTTCAACAACACTTAACTTTATTTCATCAAATAAAATGTCTGTCTTACTACACAACTGTAAAAGAGCCTGTCATCATCCATAATGTGACAGATTTGGCATTTGTGTGCTTTGCAACTGTTTTCGGGATTTCACAGCTCATTTATCAGCCTGTAAATACACGAATGTGTCTGTTGCTCTCACTGTTTTGCTTTTTATTGCCGGCAGAGATTTACTATTTCTTGGATTACAAGAAGTGTACTTTATACTGTGTCTGAAGCATAATGGTTGAGGTGTCTCCCCTAGATTAAATATTCATAAAAGAGAAAAAACAGATGCTACAAACTAATTTTTTTTGTAAAATATTTTTATTTACAGAACTGCTCAGACATGACGAAAAGATAAAGCAGAATATGGTCATGTTGGCATAGTGAATATACAATAAAAATAAACTAGCAGTGGGCAAATTCACCATTGTGCCCTCTCCCCCCCCAATCCCCGCAACAGAACAATACAATATCTAGATGACAACCAATACAGAGCATACAGACATAGCAAGGCTACAAGGTGCTTGTTATATAGTGAACACTAAAAGTCACAAAAACAGGCTAAGCTGACCTGGGGGAATCCATGTAACAAAGAGGATGACAGCGTGGGCCCAATATGCTGCAAGTAGAGGTCCCAGACCTTGTGGAAAATGTCTATTTTGGAGTGAAGCATGCATGTGATGTATTCACTAGGAATACAGTCCATAATAATGTTGTGCCATGATTTTTTTTGTTGGGGCATCATTCTTGATCCAGAAGAGCAGAATGTTCTTTCTAGCAGCAAAAGTCAGTATATTGAAAAGTCTCCTATGATTACTGTCAGTGATCTGACCATCCGGGAGGCCGAGTATAATGCACATAGGGTCCATGCATACTGAGATATCAAAGATAGCAGACAGTTCATTCACAATACCACCCCAATATCTTTGTAGCTTCACACATGACCAGAGGCAGTGAATGTAGTTACCAGCCTCAGAATTACATTTCCAGCAAAGCGGGGAGATATTAGCATCCATTTTGTTCTTGACAACAGGTGTTATATGCGTGCGATGTACAATTCTAAACTGTGTGGATTTAGTTCGGTTACACACAGAAATTTTCATAGCCTGACACCAGACTTCACGCCAGTCATCATCATCTATAGCAATGCCTAAATCTTTCTCCCAAGCTTGCTTGGTGGTTTGAGAGGTAAGCAGAGAATTGGAGTTCAGGGGCCTCATGTACAAAGACTTGCGTGGATTTCCTACTGAAACTTGGCGTACGCTCAAACCCAAATGACCTCCAACGTCGGATGTACGAATCTGTGCGCACGCATCAATTCAAGCACATTTCGTTTGTACATCCCAATCAGGGCTCTAAATTAACTTTTTTGATCACCAGCCAATGTGGCTAGTAAGTTTCTGAAGTTACCAGCCAATCAGAATTTCCACTAGCCACATATTTTTCCGTGCAAAAAAGACAGATGAGAGCCACTGAATTCATTTCATAAATTTATTAACTAAAGCTTTAAATTCATTTTACAGTGAAATTGGGAATGTATATCCAATTAAAATAATTACAATAATTAAACTTATGTACAGTCAAGCCCGAAATTATTCATACCCCTGGCAAATTTTGACTTAAATGTACTTTTATTCAACCAGCAATTTTATTTTTGACCGGAAACGACACAGGCATCTCCCAGGAGATAATACAAAGATGTACAAGAGGCATCATTGTGGAAAAAAATATTCCTCAGCTTTTATTCACATTTAAACAAAAAGTGGCATGTCCAAAATTATTCATACCCTTCTCAATAATTAATAGAAAAGCCTTTATTGGCTATTACAGCAATCAAACGCTTCCTGTAATTGCTGACCAGCTTTTTGCATGTCTCCACTGGTATTTTTGCCCATTCATCTTTAGCGATGAGCTCCAACTCTTTGAGGTTGGAGGGTCTCCTTGCCATCACTCTGATCTTCAGCTCCCTCCACAGATTCTCAATCGGATTCAAGTCAGGACTCTGGCTGGGCCACTGCAAAACGTTAATGTTTTTGTCTGCTAACCATTTCTTCACCACTTTTGCTGTGTGTTTTGGGTCGTTATCGTGCTGAAATGTCCACTGGTTCCCAAGGCCAAGTTTCTCTGCAGACTGCCTGATGTTGTTGTTGAGAATCTTGATGTATTGCTCTTTTTTCATGATGCCATTTACTGTGATCAGGTTCCCTGGTCCATTGGCTGAAAAACACCCCCAAAACATTAGGTTCCCACCACCATGTTTGACGGTGGGGATGGTGTTCTTAGGGTTGAAGGCTTCTCCTTTTTTACGCCAAATGAAGGACACATCATTGTGGCCAAACAATTCAATTTTTGTTTCATCTGACCATAAAACAGAACACCAGAAGTCTTCTTCTTTGTCCAGATGAGCATTTGCAAAGGTCAAGCGGGCTTTTGTGTGCCTTTTCTGGAGAAGTGGCGTCCTCCTTGGTCTGCGTCCGTGGAACCCAGCAGTGTGCAGAGTCCGTTGGACTGTCTGCCTTGAGATGTTGCCACCAGCAGAGCCAAGATTCACCAGGATGGCCTTGGTGGTGATCCTTGGATTTTTCTTCACCTCTCTCACTATCCTCCTGGCCAGCACAGGTGTCACTTTTGGCTTCCGACCACATCTTCTGAGATTTTCCACAGTGCAGAACTTCTTGTATTTTTTAATAATACTTTGCACTGTAGCCACTGGAAGTTGAAAACATTTTGATATGGCCTTATAGCCCTTTCCTGACTTGTGAGCGGCCACAATGCACAGCCGCAGGTCCTTAGTGAGCTCCTTTGTCTTAGCCATGACTGTCCACAAGCCAACTGCAGAGAGCTGCTGTTTTTCACCTGTTGAGTTGATTAAATAGTTGTTCCCAATGAATCAAGGTAATTAGGATGCTTTAAAACAGCTTGGACTATTTGGAATGGTATAGAACTTTGGATTTTCCCATAGACTGTGACAGTTTGCAAAGGGTATGAATAATTTTGGACATGCCACTTTTTGTTCAAATGTGAATAAAAGCGGAAGAATATTTTTTTCCACAATGATGCCTCTTGTACATCATCGTATTATCTCCTGGGAGATGCCTGTGTCATTTCCGGTCAAAAATAAAATTGCTGGTTGAATAAAAGTACATTTAAGTCAAAATTTGCAAGGGGTATGAATAATTGACTGTACATACAAAACTTATTCTAACATTTCATTACTCCTCAACCCTCACATACTATTCAGGGTCACATTTTTTGTACATAAAAAAATAAAGAAATAACTTTAAAACTGATTCATGTGAACCCTGAATCTACAAAAATGGAAATATTTAACAACTTTCTAACCATGTTTTAGTGCAGATAATTCACAAAAGTAAACACAAAACTATGTGCAGAGACTAATTATGGAATTATGGATACTGTGAACATCGTCCAAGCTCTCTGAACTGTCTTCGGATCCATCTAAATCAGTTCCATTTTTCCCTTTTCTCACAAAGTGTCACCATGCCAGATTCAATATATTCAAAATATCCTCCTCCTCCCCTCCTTTGGCAGGCATATCTTTTCTCTTCACGGCCGGCTGTCCCAACCATCGCCACATTTTGTTAGTGTTTGCGTCTGTATTTGTACCAATAACACGCTGTCAAATAATGCTCCCCCTTCTCAATGCATTCATTCACAATGATGGAGCAGAGTCACCTAAATAAAGACAGAAGTGTCCCAAATACAAAAATCAAATGGTGAATGACACCCCATTTGTGCATGTTAAGCTAACTGCTTGTTAATACGATAAGTGTTTTATTACTTTGCATGTCTTCCAAAAGAGAAAATAATCAGACGCAGGGTAGCAAAACATTATGGGCGTGAAAACGAAACTTAGAAAATCGGCTCGGCGCATGCACAAAGTAGCAATTCTCGACAAGTAGGAGAAATCGACTGAACACCGGTGTCTATCGTATTTCCAAACCAAGAGTGACCCACTCCCCTAGTACGGCAGCCTCGGTGGATGCGTTCCCATAGAAACTGTGCTCGCGCCCGCGAAATAGATGGTAAAGTTCCTCATTTATCATCGGCCAAGCCGGCTAGTGAGTTCTTTTTAATACACGCCAAAAATAACTTTCACCCGCATTTGGCGGGTTGGCGGGTGTTAATTTAGAGCCCTGATCCCAATCAACGTGGAATTGAGCGCACATGTCGGAGCACCCGACTCCTCACTGTCCACGCCCCTACTTAAAGCTGCAGTCGCAAGTTTTCAAAATTCCGAGTCTGAAGTCGGAAAATTCGAACTGATACAACTTTCAGGTCCCTCCCCCAACCTCTAACAAGCTCCGAATCGCCCCCCAAACCCCTCCCCCAACCTCTAACAAGCTCCGAATCGCCCCCCAAACCCCTCCCCCAACCTCTAACAAGCTCCGAATCGCCCCCCCAAACCCCTCCCCCTCTGTGGACGAGGTTGTGCACCTGAGTTCACACCAGTGTGAGCGCACACAAGCTGGGGCAGACTCACGCTCAGCAGCGTGTGCACAAGCTGTGATTGACAGGTAGGATTCCTCCACCCTAACTTGATTGGTTAAAAACAGCCGGGAGCGCTCGGTTTTTGCAAGCATGATTACAGGCTTCAGAGGGAGCTACAGATTTCGTTATTTTTCCTAAACAGCCTATTTAATATTCTACTTCCAGAATCCCATGACAGTTCAAGCTAATATGACTAAAAAAAAGTTGCCAACTGCCGCTTTAAATACGCAAATGATGTTTTTGTGTAACTCACAACAACGTGTTCATACAGTAACGTGCAGAAGTGCGCCGGGGAAAAGGTGAGGCTGATTGAGACATTTCACACTTTACGCACAGGGTTATTAACATTTGCCCACAGAGACGATCAGGGGCTTGTTAGAAAGATCTTAAACTGAAGTTTAACCAGCAAAAAACAGCAAGAAACTAACTTTAACCACCGACTAATATATATAATATAATAATGATGCTGTGAAGACGGGATAGAAATTGGGGGCGCACATTCTCAATGCGCATCACGGGGAATAATATTAGGACCATTACAAGAATGAAGTTACTCACCAAGAAGCCAACCATCACACACAGTGCCACCCTGTAAGTCTGTTCCCAATGATGCTGTTACTCAGAATGTATGAATCGTGCGTTGAACCAGGGCACCTCGCCACAATGTTGGTTAATTGCATTTACACATCACATATGATCTGTACATCGATCGAATGAAAATGTTTCCTGTTAACATACAAAATCATCATGTGATTGCGCTTTTATAGCAATGTGTGCGCAGTCGATAGCTCCGATTAAAAAATCGGCTCTCGCTTCAAATTGAGCTTTAATGTTGGCCTGTTGGGAATTTGATATACGTGGCTAAGATGCGGATAATTCTGTCCCACACGGCTGGCATGGCTCGGCTCAGGGTAGACTGGCACAGTCCCAATCGGTCGGCCGGCTCCCTCTGGAATGCTCCGGTTGGAACCCCAGTGTGCACATCACCTGTGGGCACAGGCAGCGCATGGCTCCTCGCTGTGTTGCGCTCCAACGCCGGCCCGCAGCTTTGCGCACAGTTCCAGGAGGATTTCCCTCAAAACGGCTAATGAGTAATCAGTCGCCATCATATGCCAGCTAATCCTCTCTGTTGTAGTGAATACACGCTCTCTTCGAATTGCACCATTTGCAAAGTCTTCTAATACTTTTAAAGCAGCCATTGTTTTTAATAGTATGCATTGCACCACTTTGCGCTGCTTTTATATCCACTCTTGTAAATGGAGACACATGGGTGTATTAATTGTTTATCAGTATTAATTGTTCATGTGTCTCAAATGTGCACATCACTTTCTCAGGACTAATTGTTTTCACATTTATTTATTATAACAGTTTCCCAACATCACCTTAGGTGTAGCCAAAGAATCAACAGCTGCAGAAACGTGCGTACGCCAGCCCTGAAGCTGCCGTGAGGCACCGCACATTTCCATGGTCTTTTCGTTCTTGATACATCTGATCGTTGACGTGAAAAGCTGCGTACGCCACTATTTTGTGCGTACGCACGCTTTGTACATGAGGCCCCAGGGCTCTATAAAAAACAGTAATGCATTTCTTACCAATCTGTAGAGACAGAGACTTTTCCACAAATAAAGAGGTGTCATTAATCATTAAGGTGGTGTCTTAAATTATGAAATTTCTAATTTGTAGATATCTGTAGAAGTCACCTGGCTTAGACAAGCCAAATTGCTGTTGCAACTGCTGAAAGGATAGTAGAATCTGGCCCTTAAATAAATCACCCAGTTTCTTTAACCCTTGGTTGCCCCATACTTTAACCCATTGGCGCCTAAAGCACCTGCAAAAAAGGCTGCTCAATGCCTAAGCCAGTTTTTAGAAAAGGTCCCCAATGCCTGCGGGTTTTTTGAACTAAAAACAATTCATTGAAAACACCTAAGAAAAATTAAAAAAATTTTCGCTGGCTGGATTGTATTACTTTTTTTTTTATCAATGTTGGACATTTGGTTCATGTAGTTTTGCTTTATGATTCAGGATAATACCCAATGCTGCTATTTATTATACTACTATTACTATACTGTTACTATACTATAACTAAATCATAATCATAATATCAGCAATAATAATGAATGATAAAAAAAAAACCTGCAATATATCTTGCATTGTGCAGTTATACTGTAAACTTCAGTGACACGACTTCTAAAACATCATAGTTGTCATACTGCAGTAATTCGCACCGGGCTCTCTTTTTTTTGACATAAGGGCAACGCCACTCAAATAAGAATGAGAAGTCGTCAGAATGCAGCGCAAGACTAAATAATTACATCATGTCGAAACGATCTCGTGCCATCACTCGGGCTACATTTGTCTGATACAGCCACTTGCTCTGCCTCCAGTAATCCCGGCGAGTTGGTAGTTTGATTATTCCAAAAGTTAGGCAGAGACCGATGAAAGATTTCATATCCTGCTTTGACACGGGGCTCCACTTCGAGTTGGATGGTGTGTGGCCGCGCCAACTCCACATCACTTCCATCGCTGTCACAGTATGTCTCGTTAACCGCAGCCATTGTAGCCGAGCTGTCAAATTAGCTACAAACGCACTATTGCAGAACAGGCTAATCGAAAACACCCACCTCATGTGTATTTGAACCAATTATTGTGCATTACATGCTGCATGCGTCTTGAAAATAATGATAAATGAACAATGTTGCGCTATGCAACAACCGGCGTTAGGGACAATGTTGCGCTAAGCAACATCCGGCGTCAATGGGTTAAAGCTCTGGTCCTCACAGCCCGGCAGGAAGTCCGGGTTATCAAGAATGGGAGTGAGAGGAGATGAAAACTGAGCCCTGCCCTCTATAGAGCAAATGGATCTCCAGGCTCTGATGGTACTGGGAGTAATAGGGTTAGTGCAGAGGCTTGTTTTAACAAATTCAGGATTACTCATAAACAACAGATTCAGCAAAGGACACTTCGACTGAGAGAATTCAATATCGTGCCAAATTGAGGCTGGATCACACTTGTGCCAGCTTGCAATCACCCGCAGGTGTGATGCCAGTTGGTAAAATCTAAGATTGGAAACATCTAATCCTGCATCAGAGCCTGCCATTTGAAGTTTCGTCATCTTCAGACGGGGCTTCCTTTTGCTCCAGATGAAGGAGCTCAGCCAGCCTTCAAGCACCTTAATAACCTTGTTGGATAACAAAATGGGGATCATTTGCAGTGGGTATAGCAGTCTGGGCAGAACGTTCATTTTTATAAGAGCAACCCTGCCCAACCAGGAAAGAGGGAGAGGGGCCCAGCGGTCTAAATCCGCCCTTATCGCATCCAAGAGGGGGGGGGGATTGGACTTGAATATCTGATCAAAAGTGGGTGTTATATGCACTCCTAAGTAGATGAAACCGGTGGGAGACCAGCGGAACGGGAAGGGCTCAGCCATACTAGGAACACATGTTAACGACCCCAGAGGCATAGCCTCAGATTTTGCAAAGTTAATTTTGTATCCTGAAAAGACAATGAATGACGAAATGACCTTAATCAAGCAAGGAACAGAAGTTTGGGGGTGCAATAAATGTATCAAAATGTCATCTGCGTATAAGGTAATTTTTTGTGTTCCCTCTCACCAACTAAAATACCAGAAATCGAAGTGTTCTGCCTTACTGCCTGGGGCAGTGGCTCTATAGCAATATCAAAGAGCAGGGTGCTGAGGGGGTCACCCTGCCTATTCCCTCGGTGAAGAGGAAAATTATCCGATCTCAGCCCGTTAGTTAAAATCGCCGCCGTCGGAGTGTTATACAGAACCTTAATCCAATTCAAAAAGTTATTACCTAGGCCAAATTCTTCCAGAGCGTAAAACTAATATGACCACTCGATCCGGTCGAATGCTTTCTCAGCGTCGAGAGACAGAACAATGGCCGGGTCTTCACAGTTTTGGGTTAATTGGATGATGTTAATGAGCCTCTGTACATTATCACAGGAGTTCCGGCCCTTAACAAAACTGGTTTGGTCCTCCTTGACAATATGAGGCAGCACCTTCTCTAGGCGTAAGGCCAAGATTTTGGAGAGCAGTTTCTGGTCAGAGTTAAGTAGGGCTATCGGCCTGTAAGAAGCGCAGCTATCCGGGCATTTTCCTTTTTTAAGGATAAGAGAAATGTTGGCCTCCATGAGGGATTGAGGTAGGATCCCATTTTAAAACCAATGATTAAGCGTAGACAGCAGAGGGTCTAAAAGAATACCACTAAACTCCTTATAAAATTCACATCCGAATCCATCTGGTCCTGGGGCCTTACCGGATGGCATAGATTTCAAAGCAAGTAGCGCTTCTTCTCTAGTAATCGGAGCATTTAGTTGTAATTTTTGATCCTCCGTAGCTTTGGGGAGCCTCAAATCTGCGAAAAACTGATGCATAAGGGTCAGGGCATTGTCAGGCTGTTCAGAACTACATAGATTGGAATAAAATGATGCAAAGTGTTTATTTATGGTTCTGGTATCAAATGATCTAATCCCATTAGAATGAGTAATAGAGACTATATTTTGAGAGTCTGCCCTCTTCTTGGCAAGATTAGCAAGATATCTTCCAGGTTTGTCCCCAAACTCATATAGTTTCTCTCTGGCAAATTTTAGGGACTGTTCAGAGTCTAGAATCATAAAGGTATTCAATGTGGCGCGTGCAGATAATAGTTCCTTAAGCAAATCCAGACTTGGGCTAGATATGTGACTTTTCTCCAATTCAGCTAGTCGAGATTCAAGAAGTTTACGCTGTTCATTCTTCCCACGTCTCTTGGATGCAGCAAAAGACACAATCAATCCACGGGAGTATATTTTACATGTCTCCCAGAGGACTTATCTGATATTATCTGTGGATGGTGAGTTAATAGAATAAAAAATCTTAAATTCTGCTGTAAAGTAGGAAATAAACTTGTTATCTTTGAGATATGGTCGAAATCTCCAGCGCCGTGACACTGCCCTGTCCTCAGTGAGAGAGTATACCAAATAAAGGGGGGCGTGATCTGATAACACAATGTTGCCTATAGAACATGATAAAGCAAGAGACATTTTTGAGGCGGGGATGAAGATGTAATCAATTCTAGTATAGCTTTTATGTGGGGCCGAGATAAAAGTGAACTCTGAATCAGTAGGGTGAAGCTGTCTCCACACATCAGAATATACAATGTCACTACATATATTAGTGAGCACCCTCGCTTGCTTAGATGGGGGCTGAGTGTTAGATGGAAGTTTGTCAAGAGAGGGGTTAAGGTGACAATTGAAATCTCCTCCCACAAAGGAGTCCTCAGAGGCCCGCTCCATAAAAACTGCAAAAGCCTTAGAGAGAAAATCAGGGGAATAGCCTGGGGGGCAATATAGATTCATAAATGTTACCTCCTTTCCTGCGAGTACGCCTGTAACAATTACATATCTGCCCTGGCTGTCTATAACACAATTAACAGACCTAAATGCCAGTTTTCTGCTCATCAAAATGGCGACCCCCCTACTGAAAGAAGAATATGATATAGAAAAAACCTGTCCCACCCAGCTCCTTTGTAATTTAGCATTATCCTTGTCCTCCAGGTGAGTCTCTTGGAGGAACGCAATAGAGACGTCTTCCTTCCTCAAAAATGATAATACTGCCGTCCTCTTGGCAGGTTTTTGGAGGCCACGGATGTTCCAAGAGCAGAACGTAATATTATTTATATCAGACATGGTCATAAGACACTATTCGCCATAAGGGGAGGATAAAATGCCGGTTACATTAGCACTCGTCCTGTATTTGAGATCCCTGACCCACCTCATCAGATACATATGACTGTTACATTTAGCAGGAGTGGAAAATGGCACACTGGTCTTGAGCTAAACACATAAACTACACTGAACAAGTATAACAAATAAACAACAAAGAAAAACAAATTGAGGGTCTTTCCCCAAATAAACAGGGACTGTCCACCATACCTTTCAAACTCACCAAGAGCGAACTGACGGCTTATGATAAAGAGCGCGCCAACAAAAAAGAAAGAGTCCTCCCTAAGGGAGTGATCAAAACAAGGTAGAAACGTAATATTCACCTTACGAGCAGCCGGGCCACTCGGTTAGGAAATGTTCAATATGTTCAAAATATCCATAGCGTTCAAGAGTAGGCTACGGTGTGAGTGGGAAAAGTGGGAAAGCAGCTACGGCTGTTGCAGAGAAAGTGTCCCAAACCAGACATACGGAGCTCCGCGCTCTGAAGATTATACTCCAGGCAGAGTGTCCATGAAAGCACACACCTCCTCCGGCGTGGAAAACCTCTTTTTGGAGCCTCCATGTGTGACCTGCAGGGTAGCTGGGAACAGCATGGCATACGGCAAACCTCGCTCCCGCAGCCGCTGTTACACCGCATCGTATGCCTTACGTTTCTTCATCACGGTCGAGGAGAAGTCGCTGTAGAGAGAGACCCTGGATCCGTTGTAGACTAAACCACCATCCTGGCCAGCCCGGCGCGCCACCTCCATAACCCTTTGTTTGTCTCTGAACGCGTGGAACCGCAGCAGCAGCGACCTGGGGCTCCTGTTCAGGTCCGGCTTAGGTGTGCCAGTGCGATGGGCTCTCTCCAGCTTTATGCGGCCGGCCTTTGTGGTCATTTTTAGGACGCGGGGTAGCCATGACTCGAAAAACTCCACTGGCTGCTCAGTTTCCGTGTTTTCTGCCAAGCCCACGACCCGAATGTTTAGGCGCCTGCTGTAGTTCTCGGCCATGTCCAGACTCTCTGTCAGGGCGCTGACCTGTTTCTCCAGCTCCACAATCCTCGGCTCCTGTGCGGAGTTTTCAACAGCTAGCAGCCTAGCTTCTGCTTCATCTAGCCGCTTGCCAGCAGCATGGAGCTCTATAACAAGCTTTTGGACAGTCTCGGCCAAAGAGCTGAGTTTTCCATCGATCACTTTAATAATGTTGGAAGTCATGCTCAGAGCCTTAGCAAGGGCAGGGTCAAGTCCATCTGCGGTTTCAGACTCTGCCTGGTCGCCATCTTGAGTATCACCGCCGGGCTCGGACGGGACGTCCTTTTTGTCTTTATTGCTTCTGGTTTTTCCCATCTCGTCAAAAGATTGTGGCCAAAAGTTTTCCAAGGACATATCCCGTGTTGTTCATAACAAACATGGCATAAAGCGCCCGGTTATTGTCAGGATAATAAGAAAATTAGCACCGAGTGGCCCAGAGTTTTTGCAAAAGCGGCTGCTCAGCTCCCCGCCATCACGTGACCCCCGCTACAAACTAATTTGATTTTTCATTATTTGGGTCACAGGTAATTCTGCCTCTGCTTATTAAATCCTTTTCCCCCCTCTTAGTTACATACAGAGCCGCACTCACCTCATTTCTGATCACAGTTGAGTCCTTTCCAGGAAAGAAGCAAATGGACACTTCTGTATGCAACTTAAAATATACAGACTACAGCCAGGCTGGTGACTATGCAAGTCTGTACTGGTACACAACTTGGCTTCAATCTAAGTGCCAACATCAGCATGCTAAGATGCTTGTTCTGGTGTCAAGAATGTGTGATACATCATGATGATCATCTTGGCAGAGAGTGTCTGCATGTTTGTATTTGCTTGAGGTCCACTGAAGGAAAAGGGAGTATCCCTCAGTCTGCAGATGTGGCCATAAAGTGGAAGCATTTGTAAAAAAAAATATGAATTTTGACATGATGGGACTTGTTTGAAATGTACTCATGTTATTAAAGTTATTCTGCACCTGATTAGATGTTGAGGCATTCCACTCATAAAGCAAATGATTTAAAATGGAACTTCCTGACACTTCCGTGTAATACCCCATAACGTACAGTGAAATGTCTTTGTATAAATCAGTATTTATAAAATACGTCCCAGTTCCTACCGGCGTTTGGATGTAAGGACAGTGGAACAAGGGAAGAAACAACTGAGTATTTTGCTGTAGAAGAAAAAATCATTATACTGTATAACTACTGTGTGTGTATCGCCTCCTTAAAAGATTATTTAATGTGTTTCTTTCTGTTTCTGTTTATAAAGCATAGTTGCGCGTCATCTTATGATAAAGACCACTACGGAGAGATGCACCCTGCTGCTGCCCTGTTTATGCTTCTAAGACTGCATCGCTGATCATCCACAGACAGCAGTAGCACTACAAACTGAAGGCCGAAGCTTTGCACTCTCAGCTGCCATGGTGGAATTTTAATAACTGTTGGTTCAATTTCAATTCAATTCAATTCATTTTTATTTATATAGCGCCAAATACAACAAATGTCATCTCAAGGCACTTAAATAATAAAGTCCAATTCAAGCCAATTGGAATTCAATTTCAATGGTTGAATGTGAAGTTTCCATGAAGTCCAATATCGAAATAACTGGTCTTCAGTGTGACTAAGGATAGCAGGGAAACAAAAAGTACCATGACACCTGACAAGGCTGCTGAAAGTAATGAGGTAGGACTTCAAAGGAAGATCATTTGAACCATTTATCTTTCTTCCATATTCCTTCCTATTCCATATTCATGCCAGAAGGATGCTTGTAGTAAAATGACACCCCTGAAGCGGACTATACCGTTTCATTGAAAACAATGTCGGACTCCGTAGTTTTCTCTGGACCCCTGCCAAATCTGACCAGTGATGACATGTTTAGCCGCATGTCGTCCTACAATCGCTGGTTGTCTGGATGGTGTCCAGCAAACAACGTGGGCTACATAGATAATTGGCAATCTTTCTGGAGAAAACCTGGTCTGACGAGGAGAGACCGCATCCATCCCACTTTGGAAGGAGCAGCTCTCATTTCTAGAAATATGGACAAATTTATTTGTCACCCTAAAACATGACAACCCAGGGCTCAGACCAGGATGCAGAGTTGTAGTCTTACACACTTCTCTGCAGCTTCCCACCTGCTGCTACCCCCCCAATCGATTAACACAAAAGGAGCCAATCCTCTTGTGCAAAAAGAAATTATTAAAACAAAAACTTTAACTGAACAAAAACATCAAACTATTAAATGTGGTTTGCTGAATATCAGATCTCTCCTTTCGAAGTCTCTGTTAGTGAATGAGTTGATTTGTGATCATCATATTCATATATTTTGTCTTACAGAAACTTGGCTGCAGCAGGAGGATCATGTTAGCATTAATGAATCAACTCCCTCTGACTGTTTAAATGTTCACGTTCCTCGAACCACAGGCAGAGGAGGAGTGGCAGCTATTTTCAGATCAGGGTTACTCATCAGTCCCAGACCCAAGATTAGTTTGAGCTCTTTTGAATCTCTGATTCTCAGTTTTTCCCACGCAAAGTGGAAATCACAGAAACCTCTTGTGTTTGTTGTTGTGTATCGTCCACCTGGCCCTTATTCTGAGTTTCTGTCTGAATTCTCAGAGTTTTTATCCCAGTTAGTGCTGAGTACAGATAAAGTCATTGTAGTGGGTGACTTTAATATTCATATAGATGTTGAAAATGACAGCCTGAATATGAACTGTAATTCTATATTGGACTCTATTGGATTTTCTCAGAATGTTCAGGGACCGACTCACTGCCTTAATCACACCCTTGATCTTGTTCTGACTTATGGCATTGAGAGTGAACAGTTAACAGTGTTCCCTCATAATCCTGTCTTATCTGACCATTTTCTGATAACCTTTGAGTTTACATTACTTGACTATATAGTTTCTGAGAAGAAATTTACATATAGAAGGTGTCTATCAGAGGATGCTGTAACCAGATTTAAAGAATTAATTCCATCATCCTTTTCTTCACTGTCATGTGCAGATATGACAGAGGACGACTACCTAAACTTTACTCCAGCAGCACTTGACTCTCTTGTTGACGGCACTATAGTTTCAATGCGTACAGCACTGGACAATGTTGCCCCTCTGAAAAGGAAGGTAATCAGTCAGAAGAGGTTGGCTCCTTGGTATAATTCACAGCTGCGTGCTTTAAAGCAGACTGCAAGAAAGCTGGAGAGACAGTGGCGTTCCTCTAATTTAGAAGAGTCTCAGTTAGTCTGGAAAGATAGTTTAACAATGTATAAGAAAGCCCTTTGTAAAGCTAGAACTGCTTATTATTCATCATTGATAGAAGAGAATAAGAATAATCCCAGGTTTCTTTTCAGCACTGTAGCCAGTCTGACTAAGAGTCCGAGCTCTGCTGAGCCAGTTATTCCTTTAACTCTCAGCAGTGATGATTTCATGAGCTTCTTTATTAATAAAATTGTTTCTATCAGAGAGAAGATTGATGGAGTCCTTCCCACTATTATCAGTGATGTATCATCAAGTACAGCAGCTTTAGAAGTATCTGTAGAACCTGATTTGTATTCAGACGGCTTCTGCCCAGTTGATCTCTCTGAACTAACGACAGCAATAGTCTCTTCTAAACCATCAACTTGTGTTTTAGACCCAATCCCAACCAGACTGTTCAAGGAGGTTTTCCCATTAATTGACACTTCCATATTGGATTTGATCAATCTGTCTTTGTTGACAGGATATGTACCTCAGACTTTTAAGGTTGCTGTAATTAAACCTTTACTTAAAAAACCTACTCTTGATTCAGAAGTGTTGGCTCATTATAGACCTATATCCAATCTCCCTTTTATGTCTAAAGTTCTTGGAAAAAATAGTTGCAGCTCAGCTTTGTGATCACTTACACAGAAATAATCTGTTTGAAGAGTTTCAGTCAGGATTCAGAGTGCATCATAGCACAGAAACTGCACTGCTGAAAGTTACCAATGATCTCCTCTTAGCCTCTGATAGCGGACTTGTCTCTGTGCTTGTCCTGTTGGATCTCAGTGCTGCATTTGATACGGTCGATCACAGTATCTTATTACACAGACTTGAACATGTTATTGGGATTAAAGGAACTGCATTAGGCTGGTTTAAGTCATATTTCTCTGATAGATTTCAGTTTGTTCTTGTAAATGAAGAATCTTCCTCACACACCAGAGTAAGTCATGGAGTTCCCCAGGGTTCTGTGCTTGGACCGATTCTTTTCACTTTATACATGCTTCCATTAGGTAACATTATTAGACAGCATGGCATAAATTTCCATTGCTATGCTGATGATACTCAGCTGTACTTATCTATAAAACCAGATGAACCCAATAGGTTGGTCAGACTACAAGCATGTCTTAAAGACATAAAGACCTGGATGACTCAGAACTGTCTGCTTCTAAATTCAGACAAAACTGAAGTCGTTGTCTTTGGACCTGAGCGTTTCAGGGAGAAGTTGTCTAGCTATATAGTTACTCTAGATGGTATTTCCTTGGCTTCTAGTTCTACAGTGAGGAACCTTTTAGTTATTTTTGACCAGAACTTATCATTTGACTCGCATATAAAACAGGTTTCTAGGACTGCCTTCTTTCATCTTCGTAATATTGTTAAAATCAGGAACATCTTGTCTCAGAGTGATGCAGAAAAACTAGTCCATGCATTTGTTACTTCAAGATTGGATTACTGTAATTCTTTATTATTGGGCTGTCCCACATATTCTCTGAAAAGCCTTCAGTTGATCCAAAATGCTGCAGCCAGAGTTCTGATGAGAACTAACAGGAGAGATCATATTTCTCCAGTTTTAGCTTCTCTTCATTGGCTCCCTGTTAAATTCAGAATAGAATTTAAGATTCTTCTCCTTACATATAAAGCTCTTAATGACCGAGCTCCATCATATTTTAAAGATCTCATTGTAAGATATTTTCCTAACAGAGCACTTCGTTCCCAAACTGCAGGTTTACTTGAGGTTCCCAGAGTTTCTAAAAGTAGAATGGGAGGCAGAGCCTTCAGTTATCAGGCCCGTCTCTTGTGGAATAAGCTGCCAGTAAATGTCCGGGAAGCAGACACCCTTTCCACTTTTAAGACCAGGCTTAAGACTTTCCTTTTTGATAAAGCTTATAGTTAGGTCTGTTGAATCTGATAGTGTGTCTGCTAGTGTGTCTTGTTCTGCCTCCACCTCTGGCACCTTCTATACTTTCATTACCCCCTACCCGAACCAGGGTTTGAATCCCATTCCCGCTTATCTTACCTCTTTTATTTCTCCCCCTACCCGAACCAGGGTTTGCATCCCCACCCCGCTGTGACTGGTGTGCAGTTGGTGAGAGGCTGAGGTAGCTTGTGGCTGTAAAAAGATGGTTGTTGTGGTGTGAGGAGCAGATCTATATAGGGAGTATAGGGAATTACTCACTGAGTCTGGTCCTTTATTTATTTATTTATTTATTTTTTCGTTAGCACAAGTTTCTTGTGTTTACTTTGAATAGGGATGGCTCAGGTAATCCTGAAACATCCCATAGTTAAGCTGCTATAGGCCTAGACTGCTGGGGGGCCTCATCTGTCACACCTTTCCTCACTTTACTCTCTTTATGTATATGTGATATTATTGTGGTCATTAACTCGTGTTTCCCTGTTCCAACAGATATCCTTTGAATGGTGTTACAGTGCCCCCCCCCCCCCCCCCCCCCCCTTCTGTCTTCTCAAACCCCAGCTGGTCGAGGCGGATGGCCACCCTTCCTGAGTCTGGTTCTGCCAGAGGTTTCTTCCTGTTAAAAGGGAGTCGTTTCTCTCCACAGTCGCCTCAGGCACGCTCAGGCCGGGAGATTGGACCGAAAAACAAAAAGTTTTCAGTGCAATCTGTTGGTTTTCTTAGCTAGGAAATTGTTTTTGAATTGGCTCTATATGAACGAATTGGATTATTTTATGAATTATGATTATTATTAATGAATTTAATTCCAATTGGCTTGAATTGGACTTACTAAGTGCCTTGAGATGACATTTGTTGTATTTGGCGCTATACAAATAAAAATGAATTGAATTGAATAACTTGACAAAGACAACACTACACATGGAGCTTATGGAATATCCCAAAAACCCAGGCGCCTTGGGCAACTTGGCCCATCCCCACATCTTGAGTTTTGGTCTAGGACCTGATTTGCTCAAAAGGGAGCCCAACAACATCTAGCTTGTACAACTCAACCTCCTTAACCAGTGAGAAATAATTCGGTGAGATTATTTTCTGTTAAATTTCAGTTCTGAGGGTTCCAGTTTTATCTCTAGAACTGGTCAGACACTGGAAGCAACCAAGCAAAACCAGGTCCCTGCCTGTGTCCTGGTTTTTCAACAGTTTGCTGATCTTTCAGTGGTTGGTCCACACAGTTGCAGCTCTAATTTTCAGACTATCCCTGTTTATGGCCTTTTTTTTTTTTTTTTTTTTCTTTTAACCCTCCCGGCCTCAGGCACGCTCAGGCCGGGAGATTGGACCGAAAAACAAAAAGTTTTCAGTGCAATCTGTTGGTTTTCTTAGCTAGGAAATTGTTTTTGAATTGGCTCTATATGAATGAATTGGATTATTTTATGAATTATGATTATTATTAATTAATTTAATTCCAATTGGCTTGAATTGGACTTACTAAGTGCCTTGAGATGATATTTGTTGTATTTGGCGCTATATAAATAAAAATGAATTGAATTGAACCCCTTGTTCTGTCCAGCATGGCAGCAGAATTGTAATCTGAATACCATTCATGCCAAACACATTTGCTATGCCAAGGGAAGCTTTATGAATGTAAAGCTCCCCTTGATGCCCATCAGCTGCTTATTTATTGTTACAATACTTAACAGGTAATAGTGCTGGTAAGGTGACTTTATTTATACCCGAATTATATCTGAATTGGACTTACTAAGTGCCTTGAGATGATATTTGTTGTATTTGGCGCTATATAAATAAAAATGAATTGAATTGAATTGAAATTGTCTGTCTGCCTGTCACTGACTCACGTCCAAGTCGGCGCGTGCAGGTTTATTACAATTAAGTTGCTCACTTTCAGAGTTTCATTATTATATTGTGTCAGGTGACTTCAGACAAATGCTAAAGCCTGATTCTTACGCGGCGCAACCGCGCAACTGTTCTGGCTCGAGAACCATTAATGACGTCATCGAAAGCGCCAGCCCCTTCACAGTTCCTTCAGCTCATAAGCGCAGTTTGCGCCGAGTATGCGTCACATTTGCAGTTCTCTCCAGACCAGCGGGCATCACTGTTGAGGAAACAAGCTGAAGAACCGGACGAAGAAAAGCATACGAAGAAAGCATACACAATGCCACCTGTGGTGTCATGTCAGCAGAGGCTGGCACATATGATGCGGATGCGGAATGAATTTACTCTGGGTGTAGAACTGTATATGTATCTCAGAGCTAAGCGGCTGCGGCAAAAACAGAATGCACGGATGCATTTCCATGTTTTCTTCACCTCCACCACCGACTGCCCCAGATGCCTGCCGATTTCCCCCCAGGAATTCGACACTGCCGTGTTGTCCCAGTGTAACTTCATAGACGTGTCGTACAGATGTTTGTAGAGGCGCACCCTCTCGGTCCCCGCGGTCTCTGCAGTGTTCATGTTTCTTTTCTCTTGGTCAGCTGTTTCCGGTTGAGCTCGCGCGAAGTCAGAAAAAAAGTTCTGTGCGCGACCTTGCGACGCGCGAGGATTTTTTAGCTTGCGACGGGGGGCGTGGCGGAATTTTGGGTCACGTGACCGTTTGCGCCATTTGCGACCAGCTAGTAAGAATGGGTCAAAGCGAGGTTGCGCCGAGTAAGAATCAGGCTTAACGTGCATCTCTGGGTTTCCATCTAAATGTAAAATGTCATTATTTGAATGTTAACTTACATGTTATTAAATGTTAGCTTTGTGCCCTGTGCACGTCACTCTAGTAACCTGCTGCAGGCGTGCACTGTGGTCAAGTTGTAAACAATGCCTAAAGCGTGCTGTGTTGCCAGGTTTGACAGTTGCCCCCTTTTTGAAACCACATTAATTTCAATCGACAGGAGAAATATAATGATTTATAATGGATGTTTGTGTGTTTGCTGTGTTATTTGTGTATTTATTTGTGTATTAGCGTAGCACCTCATATTATATCAAACTATTATATAATATTGTATCATTTTAATAGGCTTTTCAGTGTTTTAGCTTTTGGTTCTGGTTCAGCGTTGTGTAGATCTGCATTTGAGCAGTGTGTATGTGTGTTTGTCTGATTTGCTGGCAGTTTGGGTCTAAAATATTTTGTTGGTGACGGCTGACTGTTTGTGTGGTACATTATGTGCCCAATGAACTGTAAAATGGTGTAAAATTTGGTAATAATTCGCACACTTCCCAGCACCCAATTTTCTGATAGTCAGTCACCAGCAGCTGTGTGTTGTTAGCTCGTTAAGCTCTGATTGGTAATGGCTGGTCTCTGGCAGCATTTATAAACCTTCACCTTTGCTATTTTCTTTACTGCTGGCTTCCACCATGATGACTGCTAGATTTTTCCTGAGGTTTGGAACAATAGTCCTTTGAAGGCTCTTGCCAGTTTACTTGGGATATTTGTTGATGCTTCTCTTTTACTGTATTTGTTAATGATTTCAGGGTTTCCCTCTTTGCCTTGCTAGCTGTGGATGCATATGGATTCCACTCAAAAGGTTAAAAAAAAAAAGAAGACTTCATCCCTTATATGTAAACCCTAGCTTTGTTTGCTTGAATCGGCTCTTTCTAAACTTTGTGTTCTCCTGCAACCAGGTTCAGAGTCTTCAGGCCAGGGGAGCGGTGGCACAACTGGTGCAGTTAACTTTGCCCCATGGCACCAACCAGCTGTGCCCTACAGAGCTTCCAGTAGTGCCTCTCTGCCTGTGCAACCTTTCAGTCTCTCTCAACCTCTCTTTCAGTCCACACAAGTGCTTGTGCAAGCTCCTGGTGGCCCTCAGGTTGTACAGGCAGCACCAGCATTTGGCAGCTTGAGTTCTGGTCTGCCTGTGGTAGGATACTCCACCTTGGGATCTCCTGCTGTAGTTCAGGCAGGGTATGAAGTCACCACTCCACTAAGCGGAGCTGCTCAGTCTACCCTACCAGGTAAAGAATCTAATGCATAGTTGGGTTGATTAAAAATGTAATGCTGGGAAGTCTAAAGGTCTACAGCAGGGATCTCAAAGCCCACAGGTTTTTGATGTTTCCATACTTCAACACACCTAATTCAGATTAAATGGATGTCTTCAAAAGCTGGTTAAATTGGCTAATGAGGCATCAATCTGCCTCGGGTGTGAAGCAGGGAAATGTCTAAAACCTGCAGGACCGCTGCTTTCAAGGAATGAAGCTTGAGATCCCTGGTCTACAGGCTTTGATCATATGGCTGCTTGCAAGTCTCTGCTTGAGCTCTATATCAAGCCTTCAATCTTATTTGACTAGTCTCTTTTGGGGTTCTGTTTTGACATGTCAACTCTGTTAATGCACAAATGTTTAATGTGGGCTTCCTTGGAAGTTGGATGCTCCTAATAAATCTCTAAAAGAACCTTGACCTTTTTCATCTGTGATTCTTTATATATTTGGAGAATTTTTTCTTTCCTTCCCCAGAAACGCAGTGGGCTATTGCTCCTCAAGTCTTTGAGGATGCTTCAGCTGACAGCACAGCCCTTGGGCTTGGTGACTCTGGCTCTGTGCCATCTGGACCTGTTCTCCAGTCTGGAGAGACTTCCAGTGTTGTGAAGGAAGCTGAACTTGGGAACTACCAGCACCAGACAGAAGAAGTTGGCTACCCAGATTTCCTTAAAGGATTTGGCCAGGAATTTGCCAGTTTATTTTTGCCCCGCTCTGGTGCTGGTGGCTTCTGGGGTTTCCCTTTTCCCTATTTTGACTACAGGCTGCTGTACGGCCTTTACCCTTCAGGAACCTACAGCACCTTCAGCAAGCAACAAGAGGGGGGCAAAGATTTCTTCAAGAACATCCACTTCTCAAAAGTGCTTGCACCTAAAGCCCGTCGTTTTGGAAATAGGAGAAGGTTCTTCCCACATGCCCACAAGAGCTGAACATGATGTGCAAAGGGTATGTTGAGGAAACTATCTGCAAACATCTTTATCTCGACACTAACTAACATGGGTTTCCTTTCAGGTTGGACTCTTGGTAGCTATGCTGTTGCCAAATGCATGGTTTTTGGTCCTGGAATAAAATCTTGTCAAATACTCTGGCTTCAGAATGACTTGTTACTCTGAAATTGGGTCCCCTTCTTGATAGTTCATCAAATGTATCTAGACTGCCTCCACTCTCTCCACCAGAACTAGAATCGGCAGATGGAACCACTTCCATGACAGCACCCAGAGACTTCAATATAGTTTGAGTATCTTCAACTGCTGTTGGAACCCCACCATATGACTCTAACCCACCAGTGGGTCAACGAGGCATCAAGCAGCAGTTTCGACACCTTGCCGAACTGTGTCAGTACTGTGTTGCTCAATACTGACACCTCCTGGATCTTAAAAATCATACCAGCAACCCAATGACCGACACACTGGTTATTTCATTTTAAAGTTTAAATATCTTAATCTTTAAAGTAATATGTAAAAGTCAAAATTAAGGTGTTGTGAATGCAAGGATGCTTATGTCCTTGAGGCAGGGATGGGATTTTTAAAAATATATTAATTCAAGAAAATTTGTAAAAATAATATGAATTGACTATCAAAGCAACTGAGGATCTTTTAAAGTGTCTATAGGCCTACCTGTGTATGTTCCTGGTATCGTATTTGTGGCCTCATTTTCGTGCCTGGCTCTGTAATGCCTCAGCATTGAGGAATGGCTTTTAATGTAGTCCTGTCCAACAAATGCGACATTTAACCTGCAGAAAATAACTTAAACTGTCGCTTTGAATTCTGACAGATCAAGTGGGAACAGGATGAAACCAAGAAATACAAATGAATACCTTATTTGCTGCTATAAGATCAAAATGGTCCCACATGGCAGAAATTTTTCTTTCTGGCTCCATTATGGCTTGAAGATAAGATGTCTGCTTGAAATGATTTGTTTTGGCATCCCGTTCACAGATTTGCTTCCTTTTAAACAGTTTGGACAGCCTGGTGCGCCGCATGAAAGGCGATTCTGTATCGGTCACGTGACTTTCTTGAAGTGATACGTGCACCAACACGTGGTTTTGCTCTTTGAGCTCGACGCATCGTGTTGCCGGACCCAACACTACCCACCAGGGCTAACTTGACAAAGACGGCACTACACATGGAGCTTATGAATATTCCTGCAACTCTGTAAAATTAGCCCAGCCCCACATCTTGAGTTTGGTTCAAGGACTTTATTTCCTCAGAGAATCCTAACAATATCGAACTGGTACAAAATAAAAGTCAATAGCCGCATTTGAACAGAGCAGTTCTAAGAGCGGTCCACCTCGAATTTCGTTCTATGAACTGCCCTTCCCCAGGGGAACTGTTTCATTATGCATTCGCACATGAGTCGGGACCTTGATAGGGACTGATGCGACGCAACTGCCTGCGACAGTGTGTTACAGTAGCGCCACACTCGACAACAAAACAAAACCTGCAAAAAGTAAGGAGAGAAGAGAAAAACGCCACCAAGAAGCTATCGTGTTCATGGTCTGCATGACGGTAATATTAATCATGGGCGTCTAACATCTTTGCTTGTTTTTAAAATTCATTTAAATTATTTTGTTTTCTTTATATTCTTTTATGTATTTTTAATGCTTCTTACACTCCCTGCTGAAATGCTTTTATTTTATGTGAAGCACTTTGAATTGTTTTGTACATGAAATGTGCTATACAAATAAATTTGATTTGATTTGATCGAGGCTTGAAGAGTGCACAGATTCAGGAGATGAAGAATCGAGTGCAGGCAATATTACTTTGTTTCATGAAGGAAGTTTATTAAGTTTAACTTATTAAACTTTGTTTCATGAAGGAAGTTTATTAAGTTTAACTTATTAAACACGCACTGGTTCAGTCCGTGTCGTATGAGTAAACATTTCAGCCGTTATTCTGTTTGCATTTAGCAGATTAGGAACATGAAGAAGCGGAAATCTGACAAGGGACGTAGCTACCAACCACCAAACCCCTATGTCATGTGTTCCTATGGAACCCAGAAAAGACCCAGACTCGGAAAAGGATGTAGCGTACTCAAGTGTGGAATTAATACAAACTTAAACCTTTGGAAGACCCAAACATTCCTGTAGGGGATGTTTTTCTGGGTAGGGACCAGATGTGGGAAGTCTACACAAAGGAAGAGACTGAGATTGCCTAATTTGCAACAACCCTCGGCCTGTGAAAACATTTTTATTGTGGTTGTTTATTGGTTTTTTTTACATTGTTCTTGTGTTTTAAGCCTTGTTTTATTTTGTGTTGTACAGCACTTTGTTTCAGCCACGGCTGTGTTAAAAGGCTATATAATAAAGTTGATGATGACAATGATTGTATTAACAACAACAATAATAACACCAATTCTAGTAAAAATACTACTACTAACTAATAATAATAAATGACTAAATAAACAAATAAATAAAAAAATCAATCAATCAATTTGAGAAGAACTCAGCAGTCACTGTTAAAAAGCCTTATGGCTGTGGGAACAAAGAACCTTCTGAACCTGTCAGTCCTGCAGCGCAGAGAGATGAGCCTCTCACTGCAGCTGCTCCTCTGTCCTGCCAGGATGCTGTGGAGAGGATGTTTATTATTCTCCAAAACAGAATACAATTTCCTCCTCATCTGTTTCTCCACCACAACACTGAGAGGGTCCAGCCTTCTGCCCACAACAGAACCAGCCTTTTTCACAAGTTTGTCCAGGCGCCTACAGTTTCTGTCTGTAGTGCAACTCCCCCAGCAGACAGCAGCATAGAACAGTGCACTCTCAATGATAGTGTGATAAAACATGCACATAATATCACTGCAGACATTGAAGGACCTGAGCCGTCTCAGGAAAAAGAGACGTCTCTGGCCCCTTCTGTACACTGCGTCTATGTTGGCAGACCACTCCAGTTTATTATCCAGCACCACCCCCAGGTATTTGCAGGTCTGAACAGTCCCTATCTCCCCTCCATCAATGCAGACTGACTGGTATGGGGTTTTAGATCTCCTGAAGTCCACCACCAGCTCTTTGGTCTTGGTGGTGTTCAGGAGAAAACAGTTCTTTTTGGTCCAGTCAGTAAAGGCCTCCACAAGGTCCCTGTACTCCTTCTCCTCTCCACTATGCACACATGCCACAACAGCCGTATCATCAGAATATTTCTGTTTGTGGCAGGACTCTGAGTTGTACCTGAAGTCTGATGTGTACAGGGTGAAAAGAAAAGGAGCCAAAACAGTACCCCGCGGAGCCCCAGTACTGCATTTCAGTGATTCAGAAACACATTTCCCCATCCTGACATACTGTAGTCTGGCAGACAAATAGTCTATAATATATGATGTCAGGGAGGGGGCCACACCCATACCTAGAAGCTTGTCTTTCAGTATGGGAGGCCGTATGATGTTGAAGGCACTGGAGAAGTCAAAGAACATGATTCTCACATATGAACCAGGCACATCCAGATAAGCATATGCCCGATGCAACATGTACAGAATCACATCTTCCACTCCTATGTGTTTCTGGTAGGCAAACTGGAGGGGATCAAGAGCCTCAGCAACCTGCAATCTCATGCGACGAACATGGAGTCTCTTCAAGGTCTTCATGATATGAGATGTCAAAGCCACCGGTCTGTAGTCATTCAGCTCCACCGGTTGCCCTAATTTGGTATGAGACAAGAAGTTTTCCACAGTACCGGGACTTTTTCCATCTGAATGCTCACATTGAAGAGCCTCTGAAGAGGGACTGCTAGTTGACCAGCACAGTCCCTCAGAAGCCTTGGACAGACTCCATCTGGGCCTGAAGCCCTCCCTGACTTAATTCTCCTGAGCTCAGCTCCAACCTTCTCTATAGTTAGATACAGAGGTGGTAGCGGAGGGATGGTGACAGGAGTGATGTTGCTATCAACCATAGAGATGGGGGTGGGGGTGCAGCTGGACAGAGGAGGGCTAGTGGTGGGAGTTGCTGCAGAGTTGGAGGTGCAGCTGGACTGAGGAGGCCAGGCGGTGGGAGCAGCCACAGATGTGGAGATGCAGCTGTGCTCAGGATGCCTGGTGGTGGAAGCTGCCGCAGAGGTGGAGGTGTGGTTGGGTTCAGTAGGCCTGGTGGTGAAAGCTGCCGCAGAGGTGGAGGTGTGGCTGGGTTCAGAAGGCCTGGCAGTGGAAGCTGCCGCAGAGGTGGATGTGCAGTTGGGCTCAGGATGCCTGGTGGTGGAAGCTGCTGCAGGGGTGGAGGTGTAGCTTGGCTCAGGAGACCAGGCGGTGGAAGTTGCTGTAGAGGTGGAGATACAGCTAGACAGAAGAAGCCTGTTGGTGACAGTTGCTGCAGAGGTGGAGGTGCAGTCAGGCGGAGGAGGAGGCTTGGCGATGCAGGTTGCCATTGAGGTGGAAGTACAGCAGGGCAGTGGAAGCAGTATAGAGCTGTAGTGGTGGGGGTGGAGGGAGCAGCAGCAGAGGTGGAAAAAGCCACACTGTCAAACCGGTTGTAAAAATGATTGAAAGTATTGGCTCTGTCCACATCACCTTCCACAGACAGAGTTCTTCAGTCTGTATGCAGAGATGGTTCTCATGCCCCTCCACACCTCCTTGGTGTTATTGTTCTCCAGCTGTCTCTACATTTTTCTTGTACTCCACCTTAGCTCGACGTAATGTCTTTAAGCTCCTGTTGTACACTCCTCCGCCTTTCTCCATCCCCATTCTGAAACGCCCTCTTTTTCTGGTTCAGGAGGTCTTTGATGTCACTGGTGATCCATGGTTTATTATTTGGATGGCACCTTACAGTCCTGACTGGAATCACAGTGTCCCTACAGAAGTTAATGTAGTCTGTGATGGTGCTGACCCTCCTGTCCATGTCAATGTCCCATTTTGTCTTCCTCCAGCAGTACAGTCCAGTCTGTGACATCAAAGCAGTCTCTCAATGCATCACTCGCCTCTGGTGACCACTTCCTGAAAGATCTGGTAGTAACAGGAAGTCTTTGTACACATGGTCTGTATGTGGGTTGTAGATAGACCATGCTGTGATCAGATCTACCCAGTGGTGGAAGAGACACTGCCCTGTAAGCCTCCTTCACGTTAGCATAGAACAGATCTAATGTCTTTTCTCCACGTGTTGGACAGTCCACATACTGTACAAAGCCAGTCAGGCAGGAGGATAGAGAGACGTGGTTGAAATCCCCTGTGATTGCAATGAATGCCTCAGGATGCTGGGTCTGTATCCTAGCAACGGCGTCATGGATGACGTCACACGCCGTTGTAGGTGCCGCCCTTGGTGGAATGTAAACAACTATTACGACTGTGTATGGGAACTCTCTGGGCGCATAGAACGCTCAGAAACCAACTGACACCAGTTCGATGTCTGGACAACAAACCCTCTCCTTAACGGTCACATTGCGGGGGTTAACCCATCTCTGATTAAAGAACAGTAGAACACCCACGCCTTTCCGCTTACCGCCGCTCGGACTCAGGTCACGATCCGCTAATACGGCTGTGAAGCAGAGAATGTCCACACACTGTGTGTTGTGGTTTAGCCAGGACTCAGACAGACAGATCAAACTGCTCTCCTTATACAGCCGTTGGTTCCGCACAAGTGCCTCTAGCTCATCACACTTGTTTGGTAGTGAGTTAGCGTTTCCCATAATCACCGAGGGCAGAAAAGGTTTGTACCTCCACCTCCTGTTGTGCCTCTTTGCCTTTAGTTTCACTCCAGCTCTGCATCCACAGTACAGCTTTTTAAGCTCGGTCGGAATTGTATGTTTAATTCCGCGTCCAATCCTTGACAGTGCCAACAGTTCTTCTCTTGTGTACATTGCTTTAGTAGTAGTGCACATTGTCAAAAAATTTAAATAAAACAAAAAAGCAGATCAATAAAAATAACTAAAAATGTTTAGATAGAAACTAAAAATGAAAAATGACATATAATCATATAAACAACGAGAAAAATTGAGAGCTACACAGACTTGCTGCCGATAAGGCCGGCTCATAGCAACCGTTTATGTTCAGTCCCAGCTTGAAATAGCATATGTGAAAGAAGCTGGTGTGAAAGATGGTGATGAAAAACCGAATGCACATGGACACAGACAAATGTCTTTTACCAACCAAAAAGACGCATTCCATTACCATAGAAAAATATTGTTTCACGAACTATTGTATTTTACTTATACTCACCCTCCTATCCTCATATTAATTTACATGAATCTCAGTTAGAATTACTGTATTGAAATATGAGCGGAACTTTATATTGTTCAGCTGCAAGGAACTGTGAGCAGGAATATTCTCCTGTTATTTTCATAAAGGAGGAATGTTTACTATTCAACCGTACCCAGCACCCAATTTTCTGATTGTCACCAGCAGCTGTGTGTTGTTAGCCCGTTAAGCTCTGATTGGTAATGGCTGGTCTCTGGCAGCATTTATAAACCTTCACCTTTGCTGTTCTCTTTACTGCTGGCTTTCACCATGATGACTGCTAGTTTTTTCCTGAGGTTTGGAACAATAGTCCTTTGAAGTCTCCTGCCAGTTTAAGAGTGGATATTTGTTGATGCTTCTCTTTTACTGTATTTGTTAATGATTTCAGGGTTTCCATCTTTGCCTTGCTAGTTGTGGATGCATATGGATTCCACTCAAAAGGTAAAAAAAAAAATCTTTCCCTATAGCAAAACCCTAGCTTTGTTTTCTTGAATTGGATCTTTCTAAACTTTGTGTTCTCCTGCAACCAGGTTCAGAGTCTTCAGGCCAGGGGAGCGGTGGCACAACTGGTGCAGTTAACTTTGCCCCTTGGCACCAACCAGCTGTGCCCTACAGAGCTTCCAGTAGTGCCCCTTTGCCTGTGCAACCTTTCAGTCTCTCTCAACCTCCCTTTCAGATGGCACAAGTGCTTGTGCAAGCTCCTGGTGGCCCTCAGGTTGTTCAGCTTGTGCCAGTAAGCGGTAGCTCTGCTGTTGCACCGGTACAAATTCTTGTGCAAGCTCCTGGTGGCCCTCAAGTTGTACAGGCAGCACCAGCAATTGGCAGCTTGAGTTCTGGTCTGCCTGTGGTAGAATACTCTACCTTGGGATCTCCTGCTGTAGTTCAGGCAGGGTATGAAGTCACCCCTCCACTAAGCGGCACTGCTCAGTCTACCCCACCAGGTAAAGAATCTAATACATGGTTGGGTTGATTTAAAAATGTAATGCTGGGAATTCAAGGTCTACAGCCAGGATCTCAAAGCACACTGTCCTGCAGGTTTTCAATGTTTCCTCATCCATCTTCCGCTTCTCTGGGGATCGGGTCGCGGGGGCAGTATTTCAGCTGCTTGTATTCACGATCTCATTCTTTCGGTCACTACCCACAGCTCGTGACATCGGTGAGAGTTTGAAAATCGAGCGCTTCGCCTTCTGACTCAACTCCTTTTTCACCACGACGAGCCCGCATCACTGCGGATGCCGCACCAATCCACCTGTCAATCTCCCCTTCCATTCGTCCCTCACTCGTGAACAAGACTCCAAATTACTTTAACTCCACCACTTGGAAGGATCTCATTCCCACTCGAGAGGGAATTCCCCCCTTTTCTGGCCGAGGACCATGTTCTCGGCTGTTTCCCTATTAATTCAGATTAAGTGGATGTCATCAAAAGCTGGTTTAATTCCATATAAATTGGCTTGGAGGCCTCGCTCTTCCTCAGTGTGAAGCAGGGAAATGTCTAAAACCTGCAGGACCACTGCCCTCGAGGAATGAAGCTTAAGATCCCTGCAAGTCTCTGCATGATCTCTATATCAAGCCCTCAACCTTATTTGACTAGACTCTTTTGGGGTTCTGTTTTGACATATCAACTGTTCATGCACAAGAGTTTAATGTGGTCTTTAATGTGACCATCTGTTGTTCTTTATATATTTGGAGAACTTTTTTTTTTTTTTCCCTCCCCAGAAACGCAGTGGGCCATTGCTCCTCAAGTCTTTGAGGATGCATTAGCTGACAGCACAGCCCTTGGGCTTGGTGACTCTGGCTCTGTGCCATCTGGACCTGTTCTCCAGTCTGGAGAGACTTCCAGTGTTGTGAAGGAAGCTGAACTTGGGGGGAACCAGCAGCAGACAGAAGAAGTTGGCTACCCAAATTTCCTTAAAGGATTTGGCCAGGAATTCTTAAATTTATTTCTGCCACATTCTGATGGTGGCTTGAGGGGTTTCCACTTCTTAAAAGGGCATGCAACTAAAAGCCATGGTTTTGCAAAGAAGACGAGGTTCTTCCCACATGCCCACAAGAGCTGAACGTGATGTGCAAAGGGTATGTTGACAAAACTGTACCTTAAACATCTTTATCCCAACACTTTAACTAACATGGATTTCCTTTCAGTTTCAGCTGTTACCAAATGCATGGTTTTGTCCTGGAATAAAATCTTGTCAAATACTCTGGCTTCAAAATGACTTATTCTGAAATTGAGCCACCTTCTTGATGGCTTATCAAAACTATCTGGACTTGCACTAAATGGCATGCACTGCCTGCCGCATACTTCAGAACATATCTTTATTTTTCCTCCCCTACCATATGAGCTTGGACGCAGATTGTAGTAATGCTTGGCCATGCAGTACCTAGGCTGAGCTTATCTGAAACCTTTTATTGTAATGGCTTAATACCCCCTTTGTCATCACTGTTGGCCAATTCCTGGTTTTCTTTTTCCTAGCTTAATCAATTCAGGTAAACTATTGCTCTCCATATCTTCACCAGATGGCACCACTTCCGTGACAGCACCCAGAGATTTCAACATGGGTTGGTATTCTAAACTGCATTTGGGGCTGTTGAAACCCCCATGACTCTCCTGTTGCACACCAAGATTAACTTAAACGTCAGCACTATACATGGCGCTTATGAACATCCCAACACCCCCAGTCACCTTGGGCATCCTCAGAAATTTAGCCCAGCCCTGCATCTTGAGTTTGGTTCCAGGACCTCTAATTAGCTCAGAGGGGAGCCTAACAATATCCAGCTGGTACAACTCAACCCCCTGAACCATTGCAAAATAAGTCGGTGAGCTCATTTCAGTTTCTTAAAAAAATTCAATTGCCAGTCAGAGGGTTGACATTCTACATTTTAAGATGTGGTCAGTGACACCAGGAGCTAACTCAGCCGGCTCCCTGCCTTTCCTCTTGGCCCAGTTTTCAACAAAGTTGATTGGATGCTGATCTTTCTGTGGTTGGTCTGCACGGTCACAGCTCTGATATTTTTCAGGTTGTGTCTTAACTTGGCTCCAAAGGGTTCAGCCAAGAAGTTTGCTTTACCACTCCCTGTTTATGGCCTTAGTCACAATTCTAACGGAGGAATACTGTGTAATGGGTATAGCAGTACAACGGCAGGAATGTTTCTGTGCACACATATCACACTTTGCAAATAAACTTTGATATTTGCAACAGCCAAAAATCCTAAATACAGTGTTTGTTTAGTAACGTGTGCTCTGGTATATGTAGGTTGGACTCACTGCATAAGTCGTCACCACTTTAAAAATGTCTCTTCCCTGATATCTTAGACCTTTGTATGTTAGAGAAGGCACTTGTCCATGAGCATGTTCAGTGAAAGGTAGTGTTCATGTGTTGCTACAAAGACAATAGTTTTGGACCCTGAAAATGGTTGGTGTCAGTGCTTTAAGTTGGTGTTCTAGAGTAGAAGAAAACATTCCAAAAAGAAGTCAGACTTACAGGCAAGGTTCAGATGTTTTAATATGAAGGTTAATCTCCCAGGGAGAGCAGAAGGAAAGTATACATAGGTTTTATTGGATAAATGGATCCCGTAGATACAGACTCTCACGAGGGGTTTCTGCTAGAGCAAGCATGCCGGGTCACCCAGAGATGGGATCACAGTGATCACAAAGTTCATGAATGTCTTCTCATGAAGGGCGGCAGTCTTAGGAGCAGCGGGGCTTCAAAACCAAGTCTCGACAAGGATCAACAAGCATGGTTAAATCCAGTCTTGGCAGCAGGAGTAATCAAGAAATAGGAATTTAAGCCAGCCTGGCAGAAGCAAGCTTCTTTCACGAATGTTAAAGTTGCATACCCAGTTCACACAAACCAAACAATGGAGGATCAGCCCCACATTGATATGTCCTTACAAACATCAAGCCGGCATTGTGGAATCAGCTGAATGACAACAGCACCGTTTGTTCAAGTGGCAAGTTCCATGATGCCAGCTAGATGTGTGTTCTATTGTTATATTAATTTAAATTATTAGATGCACTCATTTTACCTTTTGTGTGGGGTTTCAAAACACATCGTATTGCTAAAAAACATTTAATCAAACCCAAATCAGTTGGTGGCCTCAGTTTACCAAACTTCTGCCACTACTACTGGACAGCAAATTGCAGAGCATTAATGTATTGGCAAAATGTACATCAAGGTAATGTTACTGTCCCCATCATGGCTTGCAATTGAACAAAGTCTCCCTGCCAGTTCTATGCCAGCCCTCCTCTTTTCCTCAGCTCAGTCATTAAAATCCATTGCTGGAAAAAATTTCATAGTTACAAGCTCTTTAAAATCTGGTATCAAATAAGGAAATCATTTAACCTGCCTGAGATCTCCACCTACACCCCTCTCTACCGAAATCACACTTTCCCACCCTCACTGTCTGACAACGCTTTTCTGCTCTGGGTGAATAAGGGTATTGCCACCATTGCGGACCTTTATCTCAATAAGACGTTTGCCACCTTTGCTCAACTCAAGGGGAAATATACACTGTCAGACACGCATTTTTTTCGCTACCTGCAGGTTAGAGATTTCGCCCGTAAAAACATTCCTCACTTTCAGTCGTTACCAGCTCCCATTGAAACAGGGGTGCCTATTGCAGCCATTCCTTGGCTGCCCTCTCCGGGGGAGCCTCTCTCCCCCGGTCTTCTAGATCCCCTTACCCCTCTCCCTTCTGGCTCCTGTACACAGCACACATTCACACACGTAGGGTTTGAGGGCGGGTGTGTTCTGTGGGGGGCAGCGGATGGGTCCACGTAGGTGGTCCCCTTTGCTGCACTCTGCAGCCCCCCGCCCTTGTTTTAATTACACCTTAGACAGTACTAATCATGAGACACACACACACACACACACACACACACTTTAGGTTTTGAGGGGCGATAACACTGAGTGGTATCTGGTGGGTATATGTAGGCTGCCCGGAGGGCCACGCTCCCAGTTCCACAAGGTTGCTTGCCCCTCAATTTTAAATGCTCACTATTAGAAAATATCAAAGAGCCAGAGGGGAGAGGGGAGGGGTCTTCCCGCACCCCTGTTGCCTGGTTGCTGCCTGGGGCGGGGAGGCCAGGAGGAGGAGTGGTCCTGCTGGTTCGGGGTCTGTGGTGGCTGGGGGGCTGCTGGCCCCCGGATGTGCCCGCTACGCCACACTCCAGCGGAGGTGGGGGATGGATGCATGTGCTGTGCGAGTGTTTGTGGATGTGTTTTTTTTTTCTTTATGTATGTATTTGTTTTTTATTATTATTATTATTATTATTATTTTTTTTTTTTTTTTCTCATATGATTTATGGGGTGACTGGGTCTGGGTCTGGGTCCTGCTGTCCTCTGGCCTGCTTTTGCTGTTCCTGATGGGGGGAGGGGGCATTGCTTCTCCCCGCTGCTCGCGGCCTCACCCACCTGTGGGCACGTCTTGACTCCCGGGGCAGGCGCTGGCCCACTGCGGTTGGCTGTCTGGGGCGCCTGGCCCTGTCGGGTGTTGGGCGGGGCCCCTGCCGGGGGGTTTTGGTGGCGCTCGGGCTCCCGGGGTCCGGTTCCGGCGCGCGGCCCATGCCTTGGTGGCGCGGGGCTGGTAAGCTGCCGCCTCTGGTCGCCGGGGGGGCTCTGCCCGATGCTTGTGGGGGCTCTGTCCGGGAGCTTCCTCTGCTGTCTTCTGGGGGGATGCGTGGTTGTCCCTATGGTGGGCTTCCCGGGTTCTGTGCTCCTTGGGGCTGTTGGTGGCCTGGGTCTGGGGGCCCTCTCGTTCTGCTTCTGATTGCTGGGGGGGGGGGGGGGGGGGATTGTGACACTATACACTGATATTTAAGCATGGTTATTATGTGGGACCATCTATGTGTATTGCATGTTCATGCACACACACACACACACACACACACACACACTCACACTCACACTCACACACATTCATTAGCCCAGTACCATGCTCACTATCTCACTAAGCAGTTGTTGTACTGTCCTGTGGTTTAAGGTCACCTGTGTATTATATGAGATTGCTGCTGCTTGTGTTTTTTTGGTTTTTTTTGTTTGTGTGTTTGTTCTCTGCTTGTCTGCTTACAGGTGCTCCTGGTGCTTCTAAGGTTGGATTCCCCACAAAAGCCGTGAATCGTCTTCAGTTTTGTTTGTACAGGTGTAGCAGCTGGTTGTCGGATTTTTCATTGTTTTTTATGTTTGTCTCTTCATGTTTCTGTTCTTTTTTTTCTCTTCTTCGCTTTCCCTCTTTCGTTTGGTAATTTCGGTGTGTACATAGTCATAAGACACACTTTTCTGTGGGTCTTGGAAAATCAGTCAAAATACTGTAAAACACTTGGCAGTATGGGTGTCTCTGCACTGAAAATGGCTGGCAGCCAATGAGTTAACGCAGATATGCCCCCCCCCCCCCCTTCCGCAGACACTCTGGTGCACCTCCCCAAAATTGTAACTAACCGCAGAGAGTGCCGCAGATATCGTCGCAGGGAGGAGAGAAAGGAGGCCTCTGATTTGTCAACTCTACATCCGCTCTACACTATGCGTATTTCCGGTTTGCTAACCGGCTAATGGTGACGCTAACCGTGCTAACCATGCTAACCATCACGCTTCTTTCGCCTCTCTGCCAGCTCCAGTAGTAGCAATATTTCTTCTATTTCTAGATCGATCAGCTGCATCTCAATCAAAGTGCGCATTCGTCCAGTCGCCATTGTTGTTGAATGACCTCCGTAACCGGAAGAGAAACACGCCACCCACCACACCCACAATCCTAGCTTGTTCGTGATTGTCCCTCTTGCGTTGTGGCGTGGAATTAACATAGCGCAGACCGCGCTTCAAAATTGGGCATAAATCAAAAATAACTGCGTCATACCTGCGACAAGCTCACTGCGACACACTGCTGCGAGAGTATACACGGCCCTTACTTTTCACCCCACTTAACCCGACTTCATCCCAACACTTAAAAGAAGCTTGGGAAAAAGACTTAGCTTTGCCAATAAGCGACAATGACTGGGAATCCTATCTTGGTGATATTCATAGTTGTTCAATAAATTCAAGACACCAGCTTATTCAATTTAAAGTTACCCACAGACTACATTACTCCTGTACTAAACTTCCTTCTTTCTACCCTTCTGTATCCCCAATCTGCTCAAAATGCCAGTCAGCTGACGGAACCCTGGGCCATCTCTTTTGGTTTTGTCCCAAATTAAACCAGTTTTGGTCTGATATTTTCAAATGCTTTTCTGAGGTATATAAGTGTACTATTTCTCCTGATCCATTCACTGCAATTTTAGGTGGCTCTCAACACCTTTCTATGCTCACCAATGTGCACCGTAAAACTATACAATACGGCATGGTCATTGCAAAAAGGAACATACTAACTCTGTGGAAAAGTGATGAGGCGCCTTCCTTTAAAGGTGAGGTATGAGATGTTTTCTGGAGCATTTTTTATCAATTTGTCTGAAAACCTCCTCACGACCCCATTGCACCCACTAAAATAGAATGTTTGGAAAAAAAATATATATTTTAGTCCATTGTAGAGGGTGTAGCAAGAGGAAATGTCTGACCAATAGAAGTAATGATGAGAGTTACTTCTATTGGATTCTGACATGCCAATCAACCGTCAGCCACCCTCACCCCTCCCCCCTGCGCGTTCACAGACTCGTGATTCGTTCATGTGTTTTGAAGGCGTGGTTTCGAGGGGTGGGCTAAAGGGAGGCAAGGTTGTGTATTTTCAAAAATATAGCTTGCAGGAACCGTTTTTCAAAGATTTCATACCCCAACTTTAAGGCCTGGCTTTCAGAAATCACCAGTCTGCTGCATATGGAAAGGATCCGACATAATGTTTCTCTCAGCTCTGCAACCTTTGATAAAATGTGGCAACCTGTCTTACTATATCTGTCAAAAATGACCTAACAGTGATAGTTATGCTTCACTCACATCCCTCTTTGTCAACGTAACTTCATGTTTTTGATTTCTACATAATGCCAGGTATGTTCTGTATGTAATTGTATTGTTTCTGAGCAGGTTTTTTTTTTTTTTTCCTTTTTTCTGTTTGTTTGTTTTTTTCTTATTCTGCTTTGTTTGTATTTTTGTTGTTGTCGGGGTTTTTTTGCTGTCTGTGCAATATGTGTTTGTTCATGAACACTTATTCAGTGTTGTGCTTTCCTTTTTTTGTCACAGTATGCCTGTTGTCCTGTTTTATATATTGAAAATTTATAAATAAAATATTAAAAAATAAATAAATAAATAAATTATGGCTAATCCCAACCCTGACTCTAACATCTGTGTCACCGGTGAGTCCACACCTTTACGCACACACACCTCCGCACGCACACACGCCTACTCCCATGTGAACCACCCCCTCTGCAACACACACACACTCAAACTCATTGTGCTCCTCATATTCAACCCAGAGCTATAGAATAATACAGAGTTGCGACACGCTTTGAAGTCGCCGCTAGGGCTGTCACGTGGTTCATGTAAGCCTCCGGAGTTCCAAACAAACCGCAAGCTGTCATTGTCTTGTATGGTACAGCGTACGCTATTGCATGGTAAATATCAAAGTAAACGTATGTTGTATGTTAGTGTCATTATGCTTTTGAACTGTGGGGTTGACAATTGAAAGTGAATTAATGATATTTTAATAACGATAAAAATTAATAAACTTTTGGAGGGAAAAGTTCATGTTAGCTTAGCTAGTTTAGCTTCACTTACGTGAGTGATGCTAACTTCATAAGGTTCGTTGTTTCTGCATTTGCAAATAGATAAACAAGTTACCATTTAATTTTTACTATTATTGGACTGAGCATTCCCAGCACTTTCCTGTTTTGTGAAATGTCAGCTTTTCCAAAGTACTTTTTATCTTTATTACCAACTTTAGTTTTTACGTAGGAGACTAAAAGACATTTAGTTATATTTGTAGGACAGGCATCAGAACCGTTAAGATTTTAAGATGGAGCCATGTACCAGATCTTTCAAACAATCACTAATATGCTTGAATATGACCAGTCAATAGTAATAAATCTAACTCTACAAGCAACTATTCACACTTACAATTTATGTTACAGCTGATGGACTGGAATAGTTGTTCAATAAACAAGATTTTTATTGAAAAATTATTGAAACAAGAACAATTTTGTGTGTGTGTGTGCAAGAAAAAAAATAAGAATAATAAATCATATATATATATATTATTGTTATTAGGCCTACTATAAATAATATATTATTTATCAATAAGAACAAACTAGAACAATAACAGCAGTGTGTGTTAAACATAAACCATTAACAGACAAAGTGGGGCAATGAAACCATAAACACACACACACACGAGGGCTCTGGAAAAAGGGAAAGAATGTCCTCACAGCCACCTCACTCAAGACTGCCTGGAAAAGGGCTCCTGCATGTGTCACAGGTGATCTTTGATTATTTCCAAGTTCAAGACAGCTATGGTTACATAATTTTTAGATCAGTGGATTTACCATGGTTGGTTGTGCAGCCTTTGGATGCAGCAATCGCTCAGAAAAAGGAATCCGGATGTATGGCTTCCCCAAGGACATTGATCGCCGGAAAAGATGGTTGGTTATCGTCAAAAGACATGTCAATTTCACTTCTAGAGATGTAGTGTAGGTAGCATATAACACCAACAATATGTTGTTATTACAGATATTGAGGGAGAAATTGAAGTGCAGTTAGAGGCAAGTGAGAGGCATGTATCAGGTGACAATGAAGCAGATGTCAATAGACTACCAGGGGCCACTCATCCAGGAACCAGTGTGCCAGGTGCCAGTCAGCGAGGGGCCACTCATCCAGGGACCAGTGTGTCAGGGACCAGTCATGACAGGGCCAGTGTGGAGGACCTGCTGAGGGAATTAAGAAAAGAAAAAAAAATATGAGGATAAAAGCAGAGAGGGCTCTAACACAACAATAAATAAATAAATTTGGCACTTAGGAGGAGAAACAACAACCTTCAACAAAAGTTTACCTCAATTTTCAATCGGGACCAAATTCATGCACTCGGCCAAAAGAATAAAGGGGCAATTCGGTGGGGAAATAAGACCATCAAAAAGGCAATTCAAATTCGATTCACAGCAGGCACAACAGGATACAAAACCCTGCAAAACATGAAGATCCCTCTGCCAGACATCCACACTGTCCAAAGAAGAATGCAGCATGTAAAACTCAAGCCAGGAGTGTAGGAGGAGGTTTTTGACATGCTGAAGCTAAAGGTTAGTAGCATGAATCAAATGGAGAGGGATTGTGTGCTAACCTTGGATGAGATGGCCATCACCCCAAGCGTAGAGCTGCATCTGGGGACAGGCAAGCTGTTTGGCAATGTTACACTGCCTGGCCACAATGGCAGAGCAACTCACGCTTGTGTCTTCATGCTGGCTGGAGTAACAACAAGGTGGAAGCAAGTTTTGGCATACCACTACAGCAGTAATCCCACCAATGGTGCCGTCTACCAGCCTATCATCATTGCTATAGTGGAGGCAGCAGCATCTGTAGGGCTTCATGTCATTAATGTCACAAGTGACATGGGGAGCCCCAATAGAGCAATGTGGCAAGCTTTTGGAGTGACGTGTGATAAGCCCTGGATTCCACATCCCATAGAGTCACACCGACGGCTCTATTTCATGGCAGATGTTCCACATCTGGTCAAGAACTTGAAGAGTGCCCTTGTCCGTGGTCAGACCATCACCATTCCACAAGATGTTGTGACCAAAGAGCACCTGCCATCCAGTGTGGTGTCTGTTGGTCCCTTACAGGATCTGGTGTCCTACCAAGAGGGCATGGCACTAAAGCTGGCTCCCAACCTCTCCAGGGGCATTTTGGAACCTAACCACTTTGACAAGATGAAAGTTAGCTCAGCCATGCACATCTTCAGTAAGTCGACAAGTGCTGCCTTAAAGTACCTGGTAGAGGAGGAGCAGCATCCTGAATCAAACCTCACCACATCATGGTTCCTGGAGAAGATGGACCACTGGTTTGACTTTATATCGTCCCGCCATGTTGTGACTGCCATCTCTCGTTTCAAAATGGGTGAGTACGAAAAGGCCATCAGCTTTCTCCAAGAAAGCATCCATCTTTTTCGTGGCCTAAAGATAGGGGAAAAGAGCAGCTGGAAGCCAGTACAGACAGGATTGGTTATGGCCACAACAACTATACTGCAGGTCCAGGAAGATCTGTTAAGCCAGGGTCACAAATTTGTCCTCACAAGCCGGTTCACGCAGGACTGCCTGGAAAACACGTTTGGATGCATACGTCAGAGGAACCCCGTGCCAAGACCTGTGAAGTTCCACTATGCCCTGCGGGTTGTCACTGTTGGACAGTTCCTGTCCACAGTGCATACAGGCAGTTACCTGGATGACAGCTGTGACCACCTAGCAGACTTCTTGGAGACCAAAACCAATACCAGTAGTCCTGAAGGTCTGAAAGTGGAGCAGCTGGTCGACCTGACATCACCACCCACCTTCTCAAAAACAGATTCCTGTGTTCTGTACCATCTGGCCGGATACATCGTGAAGTGTGTCTTCAGCTGCTCACTCTGTCAGATGTGCAAGCATGCACTTGTGCAAAATGCAGATGATGCACATGAAAATGCTGTTCTGCTGCAGTTGAAGGAATTCAAACAGGGTGCACTTTATCGGCCATCTGATGAGGTCTTCACTGTCGTCCAGCATGTGGAGCAGCTGTTTCGTTCAAGGACAGATGATTCTCTCATGGAGTGCTCCAATGCAGTGGAACAGCTGAAAGAGGAGGCCATTCTTCTGGATAGCAGCCTTCCATCATGCCATGATGTGAAGAGAAAAATCATCTGCAAATATGTCAGGCTGAGGTTAAGGATTGCGGCAAAGTGCATCAGGGCTAAAAGGAGAGAAGACAAGAGTAAAGGTTACCTTGGCAGCAAGAGTCAGAACAAGAAGGCCAAGAAGGCTCAACCTCCTGCACCACAAACCCTAACATCGAGGCCACTACCAAATACCTTGCTTATTGCCATGGATGTACTTGGCCTCTCCATTCCTTCTCAACCTCCAGCAACCAGCAGCATCTTCTTGCAGCCATCAGTGAGGCGAGCAATCATCACTAGCAGCTTCCAATTGCAGCAGCCACCACCAGCAGCAGCCTCTGCCAGCATCAGCCACTTCCAGCAGCAGACACCAACAGCCTCCGCGAACAGCAGCAGCCACCGCCAGCAGGAACAGCCACCGCCAGCAGGAACAGCCACCGCCAGCAGGAGCTTGCAGCTAAATCTGGAAAAATATATGTATTATAAGCTTTGTTCCTGTTAAACAAATAAATAAAATGTATTCATATTTTTATTGTTAATGTTCTATTGTTGTTTTATGTGCTTTGAAAGGCGCCTCTAAATAAAATACATTATCATTATTTTTATTGTTGTAGTAGTAGCTATAGTATAGGGATGTCCAAAGTCGGTCCTCGAGGGCCGACGTCCTGCAGGTTTGAGAGGTTCAAGACATCATTAACAGGCTTGTGTAGAACTTAACAATCTGTTGAAGAGATCCATTTAATCTGAATCAGGTGTGTTGAAGCAGGGCAACATCTAAAACCTGCAGGCCCTCGAGGACTGACTTTGGACATCCCTGCTATAGTGGCATCAGAAGTAAAACAGCTAGCATTTAAGTAATGGTAGCAGTAGCATTTTTGTATTAGCAGTAGTGGTAGCATTTTGGTAATGTCTTAAAACCTAACCATCAAAACAACTTTACATAATGTCACCTGACAACAAAAAGTTAACGGACTTTGGTGAAATGATCACGTTAATTACCTCGTGTTAGCCTCTGTTAAGGCCCGGTCACACATCCCTCCACGGGCATATCGCGGCCGAATCACGGCCAAAAATTTCTGCCCGTGAAGCAGACGCTGTGGAAAATGTGCAAAATTGGCTTACCCGCGGTTTACCTGTGGTATGCCCGCAGAACAGACGCCGGCGACTGTTCCGCGTCCTTATCGCGGGTGAAGCGCGGCGGTACCGCGGCCTATGCACGTGATAACAACGCGGTACAGACGCGGAACAAACGTGTTATGACCGTGCTCCACCCGCGATTACCCGCTGATCCTACCGCGTGTAACCACGTCTTAACCGCGGCCGTAGCACGTCCCAGCACGTTCGTTCCGCGTCTGTACCGCGTCTTTACCGCGTGTGTACAACGTGTACCGCCCGCGATTACCCGCGGTCTAAAGTTTTGGGCAGCCCAAAACTTTTTCGCGCGGCCAACCGCGTGTGAATTTCTTACCGCGTGTAACGACGGGTGAAGTACGGCTGTATCGCGTCTCAATCGCGACCTCAAAGCGTCCAACAGCGTCTGCTTCACGGGCAGACAGTTTTGGCCGTGATTCGTCCGCGATATGCCCGTGGAGGACATGTGTGACCGGGCCTTTACCAAGCTTTAAGCTAGGTCCCTAAATCTATTCCATTTTTAACATCAACATCGATATTTCATGCTAACCAAATGTAAAAATAACGATGTCTAAGAGTATACTTCTGATAGCTAATGCTTAAAAATGTAAAAAACGTTTGAAATGCTGTTATTTTATTAACTTACCAGTAATTGTTCTTGACGAGCAATTGAGGTTAACGGAGCTGCGTCTCTTGTTTGGAACTATGGGCGTCTCCGTGACCCACGTGACTTCCGCATTCCTTTCTTTCTATAGAAGTCTATGGGAGTGTCGCCACTCTCTTTTTACACCACTCTGATTCAACCTATATGTCCCTTACATCTGTAGTACATTGCTTTCAGGTCACGTATATTCTGTCTTCGCTTCTTCCCACACATTCGTCTAGCCACTTAAAGCTATAATGTGTAATATTTCAATTGGGGATATACTCCCATCTATCGGTGGGTTGGTGCACCGTCAGCAGTGAGCATCATCCTTTTTTCCGCCCCTACGGTAGCCGAAAGCGTACACACTGGGAAAGGCTGAATCAATAGCTTCTATGTCAACGTCATTGGACTCGATCAATTGGAGAGATGGCTTCAGCAAACACCTCCAGCAGCGGTTTCTCAGTTGATGAGGTTAGTGTGGTTCAATTTCTGTAGACCTACTGTCATTTTGCATTACAGTTCGAAATGTCATACATTGTAAAATATCTAATAATGTTACATTTACTATTTGGTATTCTGGTAGCAATAAGTTAGCCATTAGCTAGCCATGCCATGTTGACATTTGCTATGTTTAGCGTATGGATAAATAGTCTAGCCTACAAGCTAACCTAGCGAACGAAGCAAAAATATTTTACTGCACCGAAGCATTTTGCTGTCATTGATGGATACTTTATTATCCCTTTGTGTTTAGAGCCTGTCATCATCAAATTTTGAGGACATCGATAGAGGCAGAGGGAGAAGAAGAAGGAGAGGGGGGAGAGGGAGAGGAAGAGGAAGAGAACCGCCGCCGCAGGAGGAGGGTGGTCGGCCTGGCCGTGGACGTGGCCGTCGCCACGGAGCACCAGCAGAAGACAAGAGAGAGAGAGTGGAGGGCTTGAAAAGGCAACGTCTCCAAGACACGGAAGTTCGTATGTGTACAAAATAATGTACGATCAACGCCACAATAATTAACGAACGGTCGCTATTACGCTTGTTGGTTTTGCTTATGAAAATATAATTCGTATAAAAACCGGCGTCAATGTGATGACGAATGTCAGTGATGCTCAAGCTGTTAAAGCTGCAGTCTGCAACTCTTTTTCAAGCATAATGCCTGGAACTGTCCGGGGATTCTGAAAGTAGTACATTAAATACCCCAATACAAAAAAAAATGAGTTCTCTAGGTCCCCTATATGTCCCGCTAGGTCCCTCCAAAGCCAGCAGGTTTGTTTACAAAATTGCAGACCGGACCGGTAAAAGGTAACCAATCAGGTTTACGAGCTGGGCTCTGTTGCCTGTCAATCACCGATTGTGCACGCGCGATACAAGGTAGGCTCGTCCCCACGCTTATTTATCTGGACTATTGAACTTCATTACGGGCTAGTCTACTTACTGTGTCTTCCATGATCGCAAATGAGAGGTGAGTTGATGAATGAGGAGTCGTGTAGGCGCATCTGGCGTGCACGTCTACGTGCACGAGTTCTCATGTGTTTTGATCGGGCGGGACAGGAAGTTGAATAACTTTTTATTTTTCGGTTAAAAAAATAAGCATTTCTTGCATTTTGCGACTACGGAGGTCACCGTTTTCAACTTCAAGCGTTCTGATAGATCATGTAAACTCTTAAAATGCCAAAAATTAGGGCTTTACGTATGACAACAACAAATTTTGCAGACTGCAGCTTTAATTATAGCACAAGTATTTCTGTATTACCGTATTCTAATAGGCTACAACATAACTCCATTAGTAGCCTAGTGTACATGTCTTTGATTGAAAATGTCACTGAAAGTAACCCACGTCTAAATGCAAAGTTGCTTTAGATCAACAATAAACACAGGAGAGTAGAAAATCACACCTACCAAAAAGACCATTCTCCCCCAACTGCTCACCCAGTTTTGATGTTGGGGAAGTTGTATGAAAAATGTTGCTCATGTTTGGCTAGTAGGCCTAATATGGGAAATATACATTTTTCAAGTGAGACAGTTGACAAGAAAACAGCATAACTAACCAAGGTCATAATAGGGTCTATGCATCTAAGACCTATAATGCTACAACAGCCTACCTGTTGTTGCAGGCTTGCAGCATCACAAAGTGCATTTGCTTCCATTACCTCAAATAACCCATGCTTGTTAAATGACTCAATACGTTTTCCTTCACAATTTATTTTTCCAACACCAATGGCTTAGGTAATATGCATCAACATAAAATTACTATAATTTCTGCAGGCAGAACTGCAGGAAATGACACTGGAGGATTTCCGCCGTTTCACATCTCAACTCATCCAGCGTCAACCAGGCCTGGTTTTCGACGTTCTAATTGAGTGGCGGAACAGGCATGGTGCCCCACCTCCTGCAGGAACACCAGGGGTACCTTGGTGCAACTGTGGTAACTGCCGCGACATGCCATCTGACAGGGAGAGGGTGTGCTGTGGTCAGGACCCTCAGCATTGCATAAGTGCACTTGGACATTTTTTGCAGTTTTGCCTGGATGAGGCCTATTTGAGGTTGCACAGGCAGTACCGGCGGGATGTCACAGGGTTAGGCAGCACAAGAGAGCCTGGGGATGATAACAAAGAATACAGGTATGCTGCCTACCGCCACTTCATTTTTTGGCAGCATGGGTCCTTGGGGCAGGGGAACCGGAGGGTCATTCCAAGCTGTTGCGTATGGAAAATTAGGGATAAATTCCCAGATCCTCAAGGGCAATATGCTGGATTTACACCAACAATTTAATTTATTTTGTATTATTATTGCTTGTAAATAGATTAACACATTAAAATATTTGGCACAGATTGTATGTAAATAATTGTTCACTTTTATTGTAAATAGTTAGAAATGCTTTTACAGTTTGTACATGTTTCAATATGTCTTCAGTGCAAATTCTTTATTTGTTTTAGTAATAAAAAAAGAAAGATAACACTTTGCCAGTGTTGTGTTTATATACAAAATATATATATACATACATAAAGAAGCCAAGAATGGAAGGAGTCTCACAACCATAACGCAAGAACAAATGTGAAAGTAAAAATTTGCTACTTGACATCAGGATGGAGGAGGTCATGAGGTACATCAATCATTGCTCCTCAGCAGCTGCTTGGAAAGCCGAACCTGTGGAACAAAAGCACCATTACAGATATACACACATAGTGTTACAGTTACAGTTGCAGATTACAGATTACAGTGTGCAAAGATGAGAATGTCAGTATAAGCAATAGTCTCCCAAATACCTAGACCTCTGCTGACTTGCGTACGCACAAGCTCTGACATTGTTGGTGGAGGGACTGGGGGCACAACACCAAGTCTTCGGGGGTCGTTAGGTCGAAGCGTCCTGGTCCTTGGCATTCCAACTCCGCTGCAGAGTCTTCGCTCGACAACTCTCCCTTGCAGGTTTGGGATGTAATCATATTTCTTCTGTGCCTTCGCGGCATACAGACTGTACCTCCTGGCATTTTTATTATATGTCCGTCTGAAACTAAAACAAAGAGGCCATGCTACATGGAATCTTAATCATGACAAATAGGAACCTGTTGAAAAAATTGTGCGTCAGGGTTTAACTTTGCCAAAAGATATGGAATAGTTTGAGGTATTTTTTAGTAGACGCACAGCTTTGTCTTTTCAATTTCACACTTCAAATACATTCTTTCAAACTGACAAATGGCTAATGTATGAATATTGACTCATTCAACGTTGATGTGCAGGTATTTAGGTAGAGGTACTGCATTTGATTCATGCATATTTGCCTGTTGAACATTTTTTTAGAAGCAGTTAATATAGGCTGATTGGGACCACCACATCAGCATACATTATCCACATCAACTTGTAAAAAAAAGTTTCGTCAGCATCCGACATCATTTCACAGTAAATCGCATACCTAATAGAAAACCATCTAAAGCTGTTTTTGCACATTTTAATTGTTCAAATAGAACTTACATTTGTTTGCCCTCTGATGTTGTGAGCGTCGGTCTGTCCAGATGGAAGTTGTAGTCAAGAGCTGCAAGCAAAACTCGTGCTTCGTAAACCGGTGGGCTGAAGGAGTGGCGTTTGCTGGCATACATGACAATGTGATTCTGAAAAGACTCCAACTGCGACGTTGATCTGAATAAGCAGAAACGGATGCACATATATCCAAAAGTGTCAAAATTAAAAGTAAAAAAACAAACAAAAAAAACAGGTAACTTATCCGAGTAACCAGTAAACCGGTGTACGTGTCATACCATGAGCTAATTGCACTGGTTGGATCAAGTTTGTGGTGGGTTCTTGTTAAATTTTGAGTGTCTTTCAGTAACAACAGTCTCTCATTAGGTGCAATGGGATTCATTTTCGCAGAACATTATGTCTGGCTTGAAACCTGCATTAGCCACGTAATACCGGCTCAACCTTCAAATTAGTTTGGCATGTTTACTTTTATTGGCTTATTTGACGGGCCCTTGTACAGGAGGACAGTACTAAAAAGCTACATCGGTGTTCGCTATACACTGCATCTGTAGTCCCTGGACAGTACATGAAGCCATCAAAGAAACAAAAGTCAAACACATATGTACATGCCCTACTATTGCTACTACGGCACACACTAAAATCAGCATCATCATACTAACACATATCATGCTAAATTCAACTTTTAGAACATAAAAACGCTCAACTCAGCTTTTGGAATTACCTGTCGAGAAGAAAGCTAGCAACTTCAGCATCTCGCTCAAAACCCTTCTAGCTCATCAGCTCCTTCCACCTCGGAAACGCCACTCCAATGTTCACCTTTGTCTTAGCTATTCGCCGAAATCGTCTCCTTCCCTGCTCTCTTCTACGCTTCCTTGGTGATGGGCGAAGCGGCTCATCATGTGGTCGAATATATGTATGATCTATCATCTCCATAATCAACAACCTCTTTTAGCTAGCTGTTGTCACTGCACGAAAAGAGGGATTTGTGTCACTGTGGACGGCAGTGAACGTCCGCGAATTTGCCTAATTTTCGGACGCACCTGGGCGCTTGCAGGCAGACAAACTTTAAGTTTGTTGAGCCCGAAAATCGTCGGAAACGAACCCGACTCGCGGCGGGCTCTCACAGCGGGGTGCTAATCGCTGAGCCATTAGCACCCCGCTGTGAGAGTGCCTGGACCTCTCACTGGCCTCGCTGGTATTGGACGAAAAAGGCACGTGATTACATAAAAAAGCTCCTGTAAAGCTGTCCGCCCATTGGCCAATAAGGTTAATATATGCATACTTTATATGGGCATATCATTCAGCAATTATGATTAATAATTGTGATTATGATTACTAATATTCCTGGGATGTTTGTGTACTTCATATATTCACGTCATTCTTATAAGCTGCTCTATGACTAGGCTAATGCAGGCATGAATGACGTGAATCTATTGAGAATGAAAAAGAAAACTTTTTTTTTTTTTTTAAAGCGCTTTTATTGCCACACCACACAATGTACATAGCGTACATTGTAATAAGAACCATATTGATAATTAAGAATTGAAAACTATATACACACACACTGCTGTAGCCTACAATATACACAATAAGCCTAAACGCCGCCGTTTGGAATCCGCATTCTTCGCATTACTCCGGTCCCTGCAGGGTCTGCGGGAGTTGTCAGACGTCCTCATCCTGGATCAGAAGCTGGCTTCTGGGAGCTGTTGGAATAACCAATAAATAATCAAAACATAGTCTATCCATGCACAGCATATTGACAACTTGTCTATAAAGTAACAAAAGTCATATTGACAGCGTATATGTTCTTACTCTCTTTCACTCTTCTGTGGTGAGACTGTGAGTATTTCGGGTTGGCTTCAAGACGCGCCTGTAGCACAGCACACAGGTCCGTCACGCAGCTAAAAAAAACAACAAGAGGAATGAATAAAATGACCAGTGCTTAAAAGTGTCAGTGCCAGAGCCGTGGTAAAAGTCAGCGCCGCTCACCCTCGATAGTGTCCCCGTCTGCCTCTCTGAAGTTCGGACTGTTTGCCACCGCCTCCTTCAAGCGACTCGTTACATCCATATTGTGAGGTGACAGTTGCCTGTAAAAACAAAAGGCCTATGGTTAATAAAAAAAACTGCATTGACGTAACGTAACATCGGGTCCAACTCAACTAGATATTGGGAGAACATTCACTTATTCTTACCCTTGACCTGGATTATAATGCCACGGTGAGTTATGCAGGCGGCGAACTGCTTCCTATAAATTGAAAACACGAAATTCATTTTTTTAAATAAAGCAACTCACACTGTTTTTCACGTGATGGACACAATTAAGTTGAGTTTAGCCTAAAGCCACAGTCAATAACCTACTCTTACCGCGATTTTCGGATTCTGTATCCGCCTTCTCTTGCGCTCTTCAACTTCTCTGGAATGTAACTTCAGTCCGTTCTCGACGGCCATCTTGCCTCCAACCTAGCGAATCTCTGGTCGATTCCCCCCAGAACCCTCTCCCCGACCGTATCCACAGTGCTGGCCACCATACGAGACATTCCGGTCATAGCATTCAACAGGACTTTCATTTGATCTGCCTGTAAGCAAGTGAGTAAGTAAGTTTAATATACAGCACATTTAAAATCAGCGAGAACTGTCCCAAGTGCTGTACAGTGTCAACAAGACTAAAATTAAACAATCAAATGGTCATGTGCAAGTAGAAAAAAACACACAAACCTGTAGACCCGCAGAGAGTTGCTGGGGAGTTGAAAGCAAGTCGTCTTCCAGCCATTGTATTCTGCAAACCAGGGCAGTTTTCCCAGCACGGGACCTCAGCGATTTCTGTCTGCCTTTCTGCCGCCAGATCTGCTCCTTAAACTTTTTGTTTACACTGCACGACACAATGTTTCTCATACGTGATTGAACGAGAGCTTATGCGAGCCGTTAAGCTCCACCAATCATATGCGTATACGTCATTACACGGAATACTCGCGAGACAACCTCCCGTCCTTTTGCTATTTAATGTTGTCTGACCACAGCTGGCAATTTGCACTGTTTTGACACAAAAATGGACTCTGCAAGGACAAAGAAAAGACCTCGGCGATATTGTGACCATTGTGACACCGAATTAAGCCATACACAATAAAACACTGAGCGCACTACTGCACATTATGTATACAGGCCAGATTTCTATATTTTTATTTCTATATTTCTATTTTATTTAAGAAACCTTTTAGAATATTGCTGTTGCATGCTTATTTTATCTTTATCTTATCTTTATTATTATACATTTGGACATCCAGTGCGGGCAACAAAGAAAAGAATTTCATTGTTCAGGGAAACACGTTTCTAACTGCACATATGACAATAAACCTTTGAATCCTTGAATCCTTGAATTTTGCCCACAAAAAGCGGTATTACAAAAGAGGTGTTTGGGAGAAAAAAAAACAGATATGCATCACCTGTCACCAGCAGACAGCGTGCACCTCTTCTTTTTCAAGACAACACAGCAACAAACTTGGCTGGAGTTGGAGGTGATAGTGATGAACGTGTAGAAACAGGCCTGCCCACCCCCCACCTCACCTCACCCCACCCCACTTGAAAATGACTGTGGCAGCTCCTGACCTGATCACTGGCATTTACATATTAAAGGCTCTCCTAAGTAGGGGAGGGGAGGGGGGCATGGGGGAGCAGTTGCCAGGTCAATTTGCGACAACTTGGGCCAAGTTTTCACTTTTACCACCGCAAATGCAGGGGCTTAACGTATGCGGACATGTAAGGGGCCACATACATCCACAAATCCCTCTTTTCATGCAGTGTGTGCAACTCAGAAGATCGTTGACTCACCTGGTGGTTGGTTATACGGTAGTTGGTGCATTACCGCCACCTCTGGACTGGAGTGTGTGTGGACCTTGTGGGCTTCCGACTTTATCGTCGAAATGTGGAAACACAAAGGGCGAAGCTGATGACGTCCTTCTACAAATCCCGTAGTTTTAAAATGGCGGAGCAACATGGATACATTCATTGGGGTGTAACACTCTTATGTACATTCGCATGCTGAATATAAAGAATATAAGAACACTGCACTTTTGTGATGGAGGTAATTAATAACGATTGAGGTAATACTTGTGAATGATAAGACTCAAATTTGTTAATAGACAACGTGAAATATTACACATTATAGCTTTAAGGATTGGAACTCCGATAAGACCTGAAAAAATCTTTGACTGGGCCTGGTTTTACGTAGGGTTTCATAACTTCCTCAACGAAAATGGAGATGAACCAGCAGTCTACTTTTATGTAGTGTAACTGCATTAAATACAACACATGTTCCTGTCGCGCTCCAGATGTCCATTCAAAGCGTCTAAAAGTGGTTTTATGGAGTCTAATAATTTTTTCTGGGGACTTGTTGAAATCCTTTCCCTCAATGAGAGGCCAGATTTGATCAAAATAATGAGTATAGATCAGGACTATTCAATTAGTTAGGGACAGGGGCCAGTTCATCAAACCGAAACAATGCAAGAGGCCGGGCAATATGACTTATCACGGTACCAAATTAAGAAATTAACACAACGCATCGCTGTCGATATATTCTTTTTTTATTATGTAGAACACAAGAGGTCTTTCAACATTTTAAATCCATTTTGATTATCACCCTAATGTCCCTGAACCACATATTTTACACACACCTGTACTACCTATTCCCTAATTTGACCTTTTAATGAATATTTACTTAGTAATAACCTCATATTTACTATTATGACCAAAGTACAGTAAGTTAAAGTTTCGGGTCAATTTCGATAAATTGACCCGAAAATCGCAGCAAAATGTGCCTTCTAACAGTTGTTTTAGCATTTGGTGGACCTATTTTTCCAGACACCGTTGAATAGCAGCAGCAAGACATCCAGCCACTAGGTGGCGATAGTGCGTTGTTTGTGTACAATACAAATCAATGAAGACGGACAATAATGGTAATATAACTTCTCTGGAAGCGTATTTCGCGGTGATTTTCGAGCCAACGTATCGCTGTCCACCACAGACCACACGGTGAGTTTCATGTCTCTGCAAACGAAAGTTTAATGCCGTTTTATGATTGTTTGCTTGAGTGGTCATTGACTCAATGCAAAGGTGGGGGGGCTGCCGCAGTGGATACCTAAATGCTCCGTTCAGCACCAAATGTCCAAATTGTGATCAGAACATCTATAATTCACCCCAGACTACCTAAAAACAGGGCTTAATGTGCAAAATGGCGAACTACCCCTTTAAGGTAGTGATTAAAGGAGAACTGCAGTATTTTCGACATTAAGCCTCATTTATGAGTCATCTGCAATGTTTTAGAACCCCCCTCACCGCTTTTTTGATGTTTACTGCTGTCCTATTACCCTCAGGATAATACACCTAGCAGCATTTCCGGTGCAAGAGAACTACAAACATCTCCTCTTTCCGGGTTCGGTGGCGGAGTAATATCAACGAACATCCAGTCTTCAATACAACTCAATGGGATTTACAAAATGTCAAATAAAACACGACAGAAGCAACTTTTCGCAACGAAATTTGATATGGATTACCAGTGCACACCAGTAACCACTCCGGTGAGTTGATGATTTTGAAAACGGACGTTTATGGTGCTTCTACGGACCTTTTAGGACATGCACCATGCTTGCAATTCTGAAGCAGGTTGAGAAGAATCAAAATTAGGCAAATACCGGAGACAGCAGTAAACATCAAAAAAGCGGTGAGGGCGGTTCTAAAACATTGCAGACGACTCATAAATGAGGCTTAATGTTGAAAATACCACAGTTCTCCTTTAACACATTGACTCCCAAGTTACGTAAAACTACGTTTTTACTGCCCATGCGTTGGCTCCCAAATGGTAAAAATACGTTTTTACGTTTTTTTTATGGCTTCTGAATCTATACATTCTAATGCACATTCTGTGTGATTTTTGTAATTATGTGATGAATAGAACTGACATAGATGGCAGTCAAAAACTGGTGTCATCATCTGGACATTTTGATCATTACGCCAATGGCTTTGCGTCAACTCAAGAACAATTTTGATAACGCTGCATTGATTGTTGTGCATTTCCGCATTTTGTCCAATCGAACATGTCGGTTTCCAGAGGGTGACGGTAAAGTAACATAAACAAACAACAAGAAGGAGAAGAAGACACGCAACAAGTCTAAGGAGGCGGTCTTATGAACAGGTTAGCTTTGCAACATGCGACACGACGCAAATCCTCTGACCCGGATATGTAAGTATCTAAAGTGCGACAGGCTGAAAGAGCGCACGTTTTCACAAAAGCCCCGATATCTCAGTTTGTTGTTGATTTTGGTGGATACCCGCCTTGGTTTAGCTAAGGATAGCTGCTAACGGCGGGACCTAGAGACACGCACTTTTGACCCACAAAGAGTTTAAAGTCTCAGCTTTCAAACGAGCCATAAGATGTTTCAGTGGCCCTATCACATAATATGCTGTGACTGTACAAAAAACGTCAAAAAATGGTTTAGAACGCTGGGATTCTACGCCATAGTTCCGTAAACACCGCCGGTATTCAATGTGTTAAGTATTCTGGGAAAAGGTAACATTTGTGAATGAGCAGCATGAACTCTGGAAATTAACACAAAATTGACATATTTTAGAGAACATTTTTTTCCTTCTTGCAATTACTATTGACATTCTGGAGAAGAAGCATCTTTACAGACAACAGAAATGAAAAAAAAAAAACATCAGGCTCAGCATCACTGAAATTGTAAAGGAGAATTCAACAGTTAAAGGTGGGGTAGGGGATCTTTTTCTGGAACATTTTTTTACATATTGCTTGAAATACTCTTCACACCCCCATTGCAACCAATTAATTAAAAGTTTTGACACAAATATGAAAAGTTTTAGTGGCCTCTAGAACGTACAATCTAGGAAAAACACTATCCAATCATACTGAACGGACCGTTCACAATGATTGGATTCTGATGCCGTCTATCAAACTGCAATCTGCTCCTCCCTCCCCCTCCTTCTCCCTGTGCGCGTACCCTGCTCCGTGAACGAATTACTCGTCCAGAAGCTTGGCAGGAAGCTAAACTAGAGCCAGCTTGGCTAGCACCTAGCATTATTAAACGTATAGTTAGCTAAATACTAAATACGGCAACGATCGATGCTTGCTGTCAGAACAGCGCTCGTGCACCTTTGTGCTCGTGCGCGTTCATGTACTCTAGAGGCGTGCCTTCGGGGGGAAAGTGAAGAAAAGGGTTGGGACTTTTTACCTGTGTATTTTCAAAATGCAGCTTCGCTGGACTCAAAATCCAGGATCTCCTACCCTACCTTTAAGATGTGCTTATTCTGATTCCTGCTTCCCCTCTCTTGCCCCATTCCCTGACCCACCCAGCCCCTTACCACCCCCACCCATGGTAACATACCTGCCCTACAAACACCAGGCTTTGGTGGATAAGGCAATGCAGCGATCGCAGCTGAGGGGCCACGGCTGTCATTCGCGCAGCAAGCCCCTGTTCTCTGTCCGCCATGGAGGGTGCACCGTCTGTCACCAGCATATTGATGCATGCCAAATCCAAGTTGTTTTCAGCAAAAAATGCAGTAATTTTGGAGAATAAAATCTCCTCTGTAGTACGACCCTTCATGGGAATTAGTCCAAGTAAATCCTCCCTAAAACATTCGCCGTCAAAAAAACGCACTTAAAGGCACAGCTGTGCAATGTCACTGTTGTCTGTCGACTCATCCACGGCCAACGACATTACCTCGGTCTTCCTCAATCTGTCTAAAAGCGTCTAAAAAACGTCCGATGCAAGGCACTCCACTCTCATTATATTTGTCGTATCAGATAATGGAATTTGCTTTATTATGTCGAGAACGTTTTTTCGAGTTTTCTCGTCTGCTACGGCCTCCTCAATTGACGCCAGCATACACTCCTTGACCGTCTCCGAGTCCGTAAACGGCTTTTTCTTTTTCCCCAGTATCCATGCCACTCGCAAAGATGCTGCTGTTGCCCTCTCTTGATCCGTGCAGGTCTGAAACAATATCCGACATCTTTCCTCATAACATGATGTGAGCCCCGATATCTTCTCCCTCCGTGCATCGGAACCCGGTGGGAAAGTAGTGTCGAAGTTAGCATGAGCAGTCTTGAAATGACGCCTCAAATTAAAATCTTTACATACCGCGAGGCATTCGTTGCAGATAAGACAAACAGGTTTAGCATTAACCGCGATAAATGCATACTTCTCGGTCCATTCGTTATTAAACTGCCTCAACTACGTCGACTTTTCTTTTTTTTAAGGTAGACAAGGACATTTTGGCTGCATTTGTTTTCTTTAAGTGGTCAGACTATTTAAACATTTCCGGTCAAATGATTTTTCTTCTTCTATTATTTTTTTATGAATTGCGGTTGGCATACAACCAACGTCCTATCTGGGAAACTCGGCTCGAGGTAAACTCAAGAGGCTTTGGGTAAAATTATTAATGGATGCCATCTGCTTGTGCGTGCAGGTACAGCATACAAAAACCCAGGTCATCTAGGCCTATCCGATGTATCTCGCATCTTTGCCATAGCCTACAGACGCGTAGCCTACTAAATATATTTGCTCTCATACGTAATAATTACATAACACTTCGGGGGCCACTAGAAATGATCTCGAGGGCCGCATTTGGCCCCAGGGCCGCCATTTGAATAGGCCTGGTATAGATTCTGTCGAATAATTCAGGAGGTATTTCCTGGTATGCTTTTAAACCAGCTCGATGTATCACTGTTTCCTCAATAATCACCTTGTTATATTCTGGCAGCGATTGATTGGATGAAGAACAATTCTCAGGTGTGGGCTGCTCATTAAAAGTCTTGGTTCAACGTCTTCCACAGGTGTTACCTGATAGGGCTGGTCATCGGCAGGGGTGGACTGGGACAAAAAATCGGCCCTGGCATTTTGGACTAGACTGGCCCACCACATTGCACAACACAAATACTGTCAGTTTTTTTTGGTGTACTGAATGTGTATATCAACTGTGCACATTTTGAAAAAATAAATACCTTGAGGCATGGGTTAATGGAAATTAGTGAGAGTGGACATTTTTAGTGGTGAATACCTTTTGCACAATTGGATTTTTTGTGCTTTGTTGTGGGTGGTGATTCAAAAAGTTTTGTAAAAGACAAGGATCAGGACGGGCAAAGTAATCGATTTCCTCCTGCTCTCTGCTCTCATCTCTCTCACCATGTCTCTCATCAGTCTCGCCAACTCTCTCCCTCCCTGACTTCTTTTTCGTGGACTCTCTCCTCTCTCACACTACCACTCTCCTCTTCTTGGGATTCTCTCTTAACCTGGCACAACAAAACGTGTTGTCACTGTGTGCTTGACTCACATTTCTAGCTGTTTGCACACCAGGGTCCACTGTAATAGAAGGTAGTATTTTTTACATTTTTTATCATGATTTAATATAATTCAAATGTCACATGGCTGCTGCTGTGACAGAGGTGATGATGACTAAGGGATATTATCCAGATTTAATTATTATTAACCAAAGCTGTTCATTTTAGCCTGAAATAAGATCAGAACAATGGGCCTCATGCAAGAAAATTTTCGTATTTTTATTCTAAATTTCTCTTACTTTTTTCGTACGAAGGTCTCGTACGAACACGCCACGTCAGATTCAACAAATGCTCTTATCTTCAGAAAAAGTGTGTTAACGACCTGCGTAAATGATGAAGCCCACCTGTGCGTATATAATTGCACGTGTACAAGGATAGTAAATTTGCATACTCCACTCCCAAAATTATACCATATAAGGCTGTGCTTCCTCGCTCCTGTGCCAGGAAGTGTTGAGTGTTGAGTCATGAGAATGGCATCAAGGCGCAAAAAGAACAACTTTACGGGCTCTGATATTGAAGTTTTGCTTTCAGAGATCCAAAAACAAAAATCTGTAATTTTAGCAGTGTCAGTGGAATTACGGGACCTGCTAAAGTGAAGAAAAGGGAAGCAATTACGAGTGCTGTTTATTGTCACCTGTAGTTCGTAATGTCACCGAAATAAAAAAGAAATGTTTTAATATGAAAATAGCTTTAAAAAAAAAAAAACGTCTCGCCATGGGCAGGCGCTCGATGACTGCAACTAAAGCCGTGCAATCAGTTGTTGCCTCATCATGATGGCATTTTGAAGGGGTGGTCCATGAAGGGGGTCTTCGGGCACCACACCTTCTGGTCTGCCTGGGCTGGTTCAGGTGGAGACCCTCGTTCTTGGCAATATTGTGCAAATCTGGCATGCCTTCTCTGGGCTATAGAGCAGTTTGCCCCCCCTGTATCGAGACACACCCACCTGACCTTCAGCTTAGTGCGCTCCACGACATCACGTGTGCTTTGATGCATATATGTGTGCATTGCTCCGATTATGATTGGCAGTCCAGCCACGGCATGAAAGTCCCTCTTAATTTGTACTTGTTAGACAGTGGTGTATGGGAATTTGATATACCATGGGGATAAACTGATCAGAGCTTTGATGACCAAAGGGAGCGCACGACTCATAGAGGACTGGGACACCCCCGATCTGTCTCCAATCTCCCTCTGAAAGGTTCCAGTGGCCAAAAATCCAAGGGTGGTGAGGACCTGGATATGTGGTGGAATTGGGTTTGATCGGCGTGGTTCAATTCAATTCAATTCATTTTTATTTATATAGCGCCAAATACAACAAATGTCATCTCAAGGCACTCAGATAATAAAGTCCAATTCAAGCCAATTGGAATTAAATTAATTGTAATCATAATTATTCATAAAATAATCCAATTCGTTCATATAGAGCCAATTCAAAAACAATTTCCTAGCTAAGGAAACCAACAGATTGCACTGAAACTTTTTTCTTTTTCGGTCCAATCTCCCGTCCTGAACGTGCCTCAGGCGACTGTGGAGAGAAACGACTCCCTTTTAACAGGAAGAAACCTCTGGCAGAACCAGACTCAGGAAGGGTGGCCATCCGCCTCGACCAGCTGGGGTTTGAGAAGACAGAAAGAGAGGGGGGGGTTGGTGGCACTGTAACACCATTCAAAGGATATCTGTTGGAACAGGGAAACACGAGTTAATGACCACAATAATGTCACATATACATAAAGAGAGTAAAGTGAGGAAAGGTGTGACAGATGAGGCCCCCCAGCAGTCTAGGCTTATAGCAGCTTAACTATGGGATGTTTCAGGATCACCTGAGCGATCCTTAACTATAAGCTTTATCAAAAAGGAAAGTTCTAAGCCTGGTCTTAAAAGTGGAAAGGGTGTCTGCTTCCCGGACATTTACTGGCAGCTTATTCCACAAGAGAGGGGCCTGATAACTGAAGGCTCTGCCTCCCATTCTACTTTTAGAAACTCTGGGAACCTCAAGTAAACCTGCAGTTTGGGAACGAAGTGCTCTGTTAGGAAAATATCTTATAATGAGATCTTTAAGATATGATGGAGCTCGGTCATTAAGAGCTTTATATGTAAGGAGAAGAATCTTAAATTCTATTCTGAATTTAACAGGGAGCCAATGAAGAGAAGCTAAAACTGGGGAAATATGATCTCTGCTGTTAGTTCTCATCAGAACTCTGGCTGCAGCATTTTGGATCAACTGAAGGCTTTTCAGAGAACATGTGGGACATCCCAACAATAAAGAATTACAGTAGTCCAATCTTGAAGTAACAAATGCATGGACTAGTTTTTCTGCATCACTCTGAGACAAGATGTTCCTGATTTTAACAATATTACGAAGATGAAAGAAGGCAGTCCTAGAAACCTGTTTTATATGCGAGTCAAATGATAAATTCTGGTCAAAAATAACTCCAAGGTTCCTCACTGTAGAACTAGAAGCCAATGAAATACCATCTAGAGTAGCTATATAGCTAGACAATCTCTCCCTGAAGCGCTCAGGTCCAAAGACAACGACTTCAGTTTTGTCTGAATTTAGAAGCAGACAGTTCTGAGTCATCCAGGTCTTTATGTCTTTAAGACATGCTTGTAATCTGACCAATCTATTGGGTTCATCTGGTTTTATAGATAAGTACAACTGGGTATCATCAGCATAGCAATGGAAATTTATGCCATGCTGTCTAATAATGTTACCTAATGGAAGCATGTATAAAGTGAAAATAATCGGTCCAAGCACAGAACCCTGAGGAATTCCATGACTTACTCTGGTGTGTGAGGAAGATTCTATATTTACAAGAACCAACTGAAATCTATCAGATAAATATGACTTAAACCAGTCTAATGCAGTTCCTTTAATCCCAGTAACATGTTCAAGTCTCTGTAATAAGATACTGTGATCGACCGTATCAAATGCAGCACTGAGATCCAACAGGACAAGCAGACACAAGTCCGCTATCAGAGGCTAAGAGGAGATCATTGGTAACTTTCAGCAGTGCAGTTTCTGTGCTATGATGCACTCTGAATCCTGACTGAAACTCTTCAAACAGATTATTTCTGTGTAAATGATCACAAAGCTGAGCTGCAACTATTTTTTCAAGAACCTGAGACATAAAAGGGAATGAGCGTGGCCACACAGTGGCAACCAGTGTCTGGCTGCGCTCCCTGGTCCAGACAAAGGACAAAGAGGTGAGGCAGGCGCAGCATGGAAAGCCTCTCTCATCAGTGACTTTAAGCACGGGACATCCACGGGAAGTTCCCTTTAAAGTTGAAGCCACAGAGAGTAGAGGTTGGTTTTGTGAAAATACTTGATTTTTTTATTGATGATGTGAGCGAGAACAAAATACACAAAAGACTCGGATGTAAACACAGACACATATCACCACACTGTTGACACTTTTTTTGTGTGCTCGTTTCCCCTTTTGAGTTTAACTTGTAGTTGCTTCAGGGGAAGATTGTGTCACAGACAGAATGAAGACCAGTAAAGCAGACCCAACTCTTGACTCCAAACACTTAAAAAGGCAGAAACAATACTGAATATCATTGGGCCTCATGCAAGAACCGTTCGTACGCACAGATTTGTTCTTAAATCGTCCGTACGAGTGAATTAAGAGAATTCATTCACCAATCTTTTCGTATTTTTTTTCAGTTACGAACAGAATTCACAAGTGATCCAGACCTGTCGTTAGCCTGGCTGACGCGTCCACATCTCGATGAGATGGTGGTCTGGGAACTAGGTGTGCATTTTCTCGTATTTGAGGCGTGGTTTACGAATGCCTAGAGTCGTTTATTGGGCGCTACGAATATCTATCAAATGGCGTCTGGTTCTTCCCATGCTGCTTTGCGCGCAATTCATAGCCAATTATATCACTTCTCACTTCTTCACAGCAGAGCAAATACATCCTTCTTGGCAATGAAATCAAACGTTGCTCTTTTTTAAAAGTAAACTTGCTTTCTAAGCTACTTAAAACACTTTCTAAGGCTGCATCGAACGGTAACGTTTTGTCCGCTGCCATGTTGGATTAACACTCTACAAGCTTCGGTCTCGCGCTTCCTGTGACATTTCCTCCTGTTCATCAGCAGCTCGCTCATTGAAATCTTGATTGTACTGACTAATTAGCAGTTCTTCAATTCTATCAATTGCGACTCTGTTGACATGAACTGCAGGACGATCAGCTTTGCAGTCGCTGGTACCCTTTAATGGCCCATTTATTACCCACCCCAATAGGGTCCTGATCGCGTAGGGTCCATCCTCGCCTTCACGACTATTAATTACCTCCCACGGTTCCATAAGCTTGGAGGCATTTGTGCCAATCAACAGGTCGACTCCAGCGTTTAGATGGGGAATTTTCACGGTCTCCAGGTATGGCCATTTTCTTAGCTCCCTTTCGCTGATGATGTTGGCTGTAGAGACGGGCATTTCTTCTTGAGTACACACTTTGGAAAGTGGATAGAAGCGGTCATCCGAAAAGGCAGATATCTCCAGATTGTCAACAACAGAGCTTTCCACCACATTGGCATTGCCTAATGTGCGGATATGAAGCTTTAGTTTTCGCACTTCCATATTCAGCTTCTCAATGAGGTTCCTGGTGCAGAAAGTTCCTGTACTTCCTGGGTCTAGGAAGGCATGGGTTTCAATGACTTTGTTACCCTTGGAGCACTTCACCTTTACAGGCAGAATGGGCAGAATTCCGTTGCAGTGGCCAGCCCCTGTAAGACCACAGGCGGATGATGTAAAACGACTGTCAGATGTCTTTGACTGCTCAGAATTCTTTTGCTCGCCACCTGTCTGAGCCACTCTTTGTTTGTCTCCGATGTGTAATACAGTAGGGTGCGTTCTATTACACCTTTTGCAAGTGATGCGCCTGTCGCAGCTTTTGCTCAGATGGCCTGTGCACAAGCAACTAAAGCACAAGCCATTTTCTTTCAAATAATCCAGTTTCTCCCTATGCAGCTTTCTTCCCAGCTTAAAGCATTGATCCAAAGCATGACCGCTAATGTTGCAATACATGCAGAAAATGGAATCGGTGTTAGTGAATATGACTTGGTCATCATCATCTCGTGTGCTGGGTCCATCCTGAATGACCACCTGTGTGGCAAAGCTGTTGCGTCCCAGGTAGGGTTTAACTGATGACTTGGTTGGATTGGTTGTCCCTTTAACAGCAGGTGGGCCATCCTGTATGTCACCAAAGACTGGATCTGAGGTGATTCTCACCTGACGCTCAATGAAATTCACAATATTGGAGAATTGTGCTCTTCGACTAGTTTTCTCCAGTATGTCACATGCCTTAGTTCTCCACTTATCTCTGAGTTTATACGGAAGTTTCTGACTCAGGATCTTGATGTTATCTGGCATGTTAAGCTCCTCCAAGTACTGAAGGTCAGCCATGGCATTGGAACACTCCCGTAAGAAAAGTCCGTAAGCCTTGAGCGCTTCAGGGTCCTCAGCTATAATGATCGGCCACTCCATGACCTTCCCCATATATGCTGCAGTGATTTTGAATTCATTTCCAAAATGCTCCTTGAGCAGCTTCTTTGCTACTGCAAACCCTGTGTCAGCAGGCATGTGAAGGCAGCTGCGTACCATTTTCCTTGGCTGCCCCCTAGTGAATTGCTCAAGGTAGTATAAGCAGTCTCCTTTAAATGTTGTTTTGGCTTCCACACAGTGTTCAAAGGCTCTGATAAAGGTGTTAAACTGCAGAGGATCTCCATCATAAATGGGCATTTCCCTGCGTGGTAGCTGTTGCGCAGTTTGCATATGAACAAGGAGAGTCGTTATGTCGTTCTGTCGTTGGAGCAAATGGTAGAAACCTGGGGTTTGATTTTGGCCTTGCATAGGTGGGAACACTTGTTGTCCAAGAACAGGCTGAAGGCTTTGACTGACAACTGGTGTTGGTTGTGATGCATGATGAATCAATGAGGAGGCTGAAGCAGCACATTGATTGTTCCCAAAAGTCGGCGTGAAAGGTGGCATTCCATGTGAAGCATTGCCTTGCAGATGTGATGTATGCCGCTGTGGTGGTGGATGCACAAAAGTTGGCATAACTGGTCCAAATGCTGAGGTATTACTTTCCAATGGTTGAGTTGCATTCTGATGTAATGGTGGAAGTACAAATGTTGGAGCCTGTGGGTTGAGCGAGGTGTGCATGATCCTGGGCCTAGCCCCCTTCCTCATGTACGAAGACATCCCATCAGATCGCTTCGAATGGATACTGCTGCCAACCTTTAGCGCTGCTAGCTTAGCCATCACTTCAGCTAACTCAGGGTTCAACTCGTGTTGTTCCTTCTTTTTCTTCAGGACTGCTCCTGTAATGCATGCTTTTCCTCCAAAGCAGCAGCCCAAGCCAAGAGTGCGTCTCGTTTTCCCTCTGCCTTGCGCATAGCAGCTGAAGAAGTGGAAGAACGAATTGAGCCATGGTGCTGTGATTGCACGTTTGAGATACTGTCATGAGGTCGGATGCCATCTTCCTCTTCTTCCCTTTCAACCGTAGCTCCTTTCTCATTGCTGTCATCAGCTTCCTTTTCCGCCGTTTGAATTTCAGTTTGACCCAACAAACCATCATTTTGATTAGGGTCACCACAGACGCTTGGGGTTGGGCCTGTTTTAGTGTTAAACAGCCATTGGCTTACACATGCAATAAATTCATTGACACTCAGCATTTTAGCTTGATACCAAATATCATGTTTGCTTGCTTCCTCAGCAGGCAATAACCCCGATAAAGATGTGTGCACCCGATGTATGTTTTCACACAACACATTAAAATGACCAAATTCCTGTTCCACCTCATTTACATGCTTGTCACCCATCAGTTTTACCATACATTCTCTTATGTTAGTCAATTTGCCAAATGCAGACTTTCTCTGTTTTTCTAACATGCTTATTTTTTCCAGCAATGCCTTTGGTGTTAATTTGACCACACATTTTTCAGACATAGATTTTACATCTGCACTTTCACAAAGTTCAGTCACTTTAAGTTGGCGTTCTGCCTCTTCAGCCATAGTGACCACGAAAGGTAAATTGGCTTCACAATGAAGCCCGCAAAGTGTTGAAAATCACCTACGACAGTTCGCACTAACCAGTAAAAGTTATTTTTAGATGCGCAAGCGTTCCACAAACTCGTCTCGGCGAACAAAGCGATTTTAAGACGCACGCGAGTCTTACCAATGCATTGGATTTTTAGCGAATGTGTGCACACAAACAAACAATGGCCATTCAAAACAGATCAGTGCTGATCACCACATACCCCAATCGAGCGTTGGCCGGCATTGATGAGTCTCTCCCGGTGTGTTGACGCTGGTATTCGGCTTGCCCCTGTAGCTGATGCAGCTCCAGTCTTGGGCAACTCCAAATGTTTGCCCTCCTCACATCCGGAATCTCCACACAAACGCCGCAAACTTATCTGTTACGAAGGAAGTGTTGAACCAAAAGTAAAAGGGAACATCTTCGTATCCTTTAGGAAGACCCGCACTTGACTCAAACATAACCTTCACATTCCCTTCAACCACAGGCCCATTCACCAGGCTGATGACGGCTGCATTATTGCCCACGTCGGGGAATACTGAGCAGTTCTGCGGTTTGGCACACACGCACTGAAATACCAGCTCTTTCCTCACAATGATCTTCACCTTCAGATCGCTGCCATCACCTTTGCCCACACCTGCTATGCAGTGGAGGCGGATGCTCCTGATCGCCAGACATTTAGGTGGAGGAAGCTGTCTGTTGAACTTGGTTTTCATGATCTCATAGTACCCGACATACCGGCTCTGTGAGGGAGTCTCCACTCCCTGAAACTTGGAGCTCTGACTTTAGTCGGTCCTTCTCTCACCAAAATATTTCAGACTGTCCTGTGCACTCTCAAACTGGTCACTGTCAATGAGCCAGGTGCACACCAAGGTCCCTGTGCGTCCTTTCCCTCCTTTACAGTGAATAGCAATGATGTTTTGGGGATCAGTGGACATCCACTCCCTCACGTTTGCTGTGTATTTCAGCATGTCCTCCAAAGAGGGGACATTGTGGTCATCGATGAACACCCGTTCAACCTTGTAGTGAAAAAACTGCGGCTCGTAGCCTTTCTCACTGCACAGATTGTAAACTTTGTAGTGGCCCTCGTGTTTAGTGTCTAGAAACCTCGCCACCTCCTTGATTGGATTCCTATAGAAGGCTTGCTTCCCAGAGGAGGGGAAAGACATGGCAATGACACGGTCCGTCACATAGGTGAGATCCAGGTCAAATCCATCCTTCTGATAACGCCTCTTGTTCTCAGAAATCATCCTCCTGGTGACTTTCTCCAGCTCTTTCTTCTGGCCTGCCAGTCTGAAAACCCTCACAAGGATTATTAACTGACAGGTCACTGAAGGTGTAGATCATGGTGACCACCAGCGTGATGACAACAACGCAGGCATCTACAATGTTCAAATTTGAGCTGAATGGCTGCATACTTGAGACATTCCCTGACAAGAGTGGTCTAGTACGTGTGGTTTGTTTGCAAACCAAGTCCAATATCATTGAACGACCCATAACCAAAATATGTTTGCTCAATGAAGCTACTGAGTAATTGGTTATTCCCCTTTTTTCTTTATTCCTTTTTTGTTTTCACGTTTGTGTTTATGGCTCATTAGATTTTGTAATTGCTCTTGCAGACTCAATTAGGGGTGGGTGTGTGAGCCATTTTTTCCTTTTGCATTATTTTTGTGTTGCTGTAATTTACCTCCATGCCATTAGAGGGACTCTCACCCATTGTGAACGGGGAATCATTTAAATACCCATGGTGAACTAACACCTGGAGGGGCTGACAGGAAGCAAACAGTTTTCAACCATTGTAATTGACCAAACCCTGTATAGTCAATTCCCGGAGGCTGATTAATGGATCGTTACGACGTGTGCTTATGCACTCGAAAGTAACCAGACGGAGAGTTCGGTTGGTAAAAGTAAAAAGACGTGTAGGTTTATTTCCCCTTCATAACGTAACGGCAAATAACTCATAACAAACTCAAACAAAGTTCTCTCCACGACCACTTACAATTTCGAGTTACACAGAGACACAGTCGAAAACTGTTTGCTTCCTGTCAGCCCCTCCAGGTGTTAGTTCACCATGGGTATTTAAATGATTCCCCGTTCACAATGGGTGAGAGTCCCTCTAATGGCATGGAGGTAAATTACAGCAACACAAAAATAATGCAAAAGGAAAAAATGTCTTATACACTCACTATTGGAAATATATGGAAGTGCCAGAGGGGTGAGGGGAGGGGTCTTCCCACACCCCTGTTGCCTGGTTGCTGCCTGGGGCGGGAGGGACTAGGACGAGCATTTTTCCCAGCTGGTTCGGGGTCTGTGGTGGCTGGAGGGCTGCTGGCCCCCGGATATGCCTGTTGTGCCATAACCCAGCGGGGTTCAGGGATGGATGCGTGTGCTGTGCGAGTGTGTGTGGATGTGTATTAATTTAGTTTTATTTTTCTTATCTGATTTTTGGGGTGGCTGGGTCTTGGTGGATTGTGGCCCTATTGACCCTTCCCAGTCACGTGACTTTCGTAAAGCAACCGCCATTTTGGACGTATAGAAGACAACGATTTGCGAGTAACGATAGTAACAGTAACGATACAGACAGACTGAAAATTGAATAAAAGAAGAAAGAACAAGATGCAGAAAAAAACTCCACTATCCAGCGAGGTCGGGCATTTAGTGGGCCAGCAGAGGGAGAGGTATTTAGAGAAGCTGAAAATTGAAGGTTTAGAAAACGACGTGTACTTGCTTCCACCGGGGCTGTTTACAGACGTCCGACAGCATGCCACCGCCTCGTCTTTACCCGACTTCGGCCCCCACGACCTTTATATTTATGTTGTAAAAAACCCATCGCCATACACGGGAAAGGATCTAAAGGCATACAAGAGTTTGGATGCCTACAAATATTTTGTGTCGGGCTATGTGACCTGCCTTTACCAGTGGATCGTCCCTGGAGCCGGTGGGCGCCATCTTTTTACAGCTAAGGTATGTTTACATTTTTCATTTAACGTTGTTCACCAGGATAAACGACATGTAAACCCGTTGACACGGTGTTATAATGACCAAGTCGTAGTGCTTTACTAAAGGCGCTGTGTTATGTTTTATCTAGTAGAAAGGCAACCCTGATAATGGTACGGGGGAACACTAGTGTGCCGTGAGAGATCATCTGGTGTGCCGTGGAAAATCCCTCTCAGGCTTTATCTTTATTTTGCATGTATATGTATATGTTGCCCCTGGCAACCATTAACGTCTTCTGCCAACATGGCCGACCGGCCGACCGGAGTCACGCCATGCAATGTAAAGCCTTGCGAGGTAAATGTATAAGCAATGTAAAGCCTTTGCATGATATCTTTATTCGACACTTACCTCCAACAAAGTGGTCACTACACAACCGCTGGTATACTGAAGGTTGCCAGTCTTTCCTGTTGATCGCCGCGATCCATCTTCTCCGTCGCTCAAGGTCAGTGGGGATCCGGTAAAAAGACAAATCTTTCCTCGTCTGCTGACTGTTGGTACACCCAGGCGCGCAACAATATGCCGGCATGATGTAAACCTTACTGATCGAATCGATATTTTCCTTTGAATGTTCCTCGCTCCTCCGTTGTTGGCTGTGGTAGACTACACGTTTTCACGTCCAAAATGGCTGACGCTTTTGTTGTGACGTCACATGGGATGGATCAATACACTTATACACTCATAATTAAGCATGATTATGTGGGATCTATGTGTATTGCATGTTCATAGACACACACTCGCATACATTCATTAGTCCAGTAACATGCTCGCTAAGCAGTTGTGTTGTCCTGTGGTTTAAGGTCATCTGTATCCACAGTTGTATTATACGTGATTGCTGCTGCTCGTTAGCCTGGCTGACGCGTCCACAATCTCGATGAGATGGTGGTCTGGGAACTAGGTGTGCATTTTCTCGTATTTGAGGCGTGGTTTACGAATGCCTAGAGCCGTTTATTGGGCGCTACGAATGTCTATCAAATGACGTCAGGTTCTTCCCATGCTGCTTTGCGCGCGATTCATAGCCAATTGTATCACTTATACCAGATGACGACAGAAATTCGACGAGGAAGAAGAAAAAAAAAGGAAAATAAAAGTAAACTTGCACTCTAAGCTACTTAAATTAACAACAAAGTAGGCCTATATGCTATATTCTACATGAATTTTTATGTTGTAGAGTTGTGAATTTATTTTGATAATGGAGAAATTGAGCAGCCTTGCTTTGTTGTCTACAGTAGCAGATCAACCCTCATCTTACTTTGAAGCTCCCAGCTCCCAGAAGTGACGTCAACGAAGCTTTAGCAGCAGAAAAGCTATCAGGCTTGTGTTGATGATAATAATAAACTCCTGGACTATGTACAAACTTCCAAATGCATCGTTTTGTGAGTACAGACCATATTTGTACTACTGTAGAAGTTTGGTGTCATGGCATGTGATTTTAGTGTGGTAATTTTGGAGATGCAGCCAGGGTCCGTCAGCGCTTGTACTAAGCTATTCGGGATAACTCAGTAACTCAACTGATGTTCAGCCAATATCGGAAAAACTTAGGGTGGGCTACTTGGCTGGATGTCACGGTTCAAATGACCCTAGGGTGAATCTACTCCGAAACACTTTCTAAGGCTGCATCGAACGGTAACGTTGTGTCCGCTGTCATGTTGGATTAACACTCTACAAGCTTCGGCGTAGCGCATGGACGTCGTCATCGTCTTGCTACCCCCCCCCCCCCCCCCCCACTCTGGCAAAAATAAGGGCGGTGGTTTCCAGGCTGACTTTGCAGTGAGAATGAAATCGAGCGCAAAGCAGCATGGGAATTCCCAGGCTAGCTGCTCGTGCTTTTTTCTCTGCTTACAGGTGCTCCTGGTGGCTCCAAGGCTGGATTCCCCACAAAGGCTATGGATTGTCTTCAGTTTCATTTTTACAGGTGTGGCAGCTGGTTGGATGATTTTTCATAGTTTCTTCCAATTTTTTTTCCCTCCCCCTTTACCCGTCCAGCACTATTACCTGTTAAGTATTGTAACAGGTATTCAGGTTAAGTATTCTGTTTGGGAGCAAAAAGAGGGTGAGCGTTGGTAAATATCTTGAGACTCGGGACCTTACAATCACTGACCAAGTTGGTAACCTCGGAGTGTTGATAAACTCAGATCTGACTTTCAGCAGCCACATCAAAGCTGTCACCAAGGCAGCTTTTCACCATCTCAGAAGCATCAACAGAATTAAAGGTTTCCTCTCCCAAAAAGACCAGGAGAAACTCATCCATGCATTCATCTCTACTAGACTCGATTACTGTAGTGCTCTTTTAACTGGACTTCCTAAAAAGAGCATTAAACATCTGCAGCTCATCCAGAATGCTGCTGCTAGAGTTTTAACCCAGACTAAGAGATCTGAACACATCACACCAGTTTTGAAATCTTTACACTGGCTTCCAGTCAGTCACAGAATAGCTTTTAAAAGCCTGCTGAAGGTTTACAAATCCCAGAACGGTTTAGGCCCAAAATAAATCTGATCTGTTCAGAGAATATAAACCCAGCAGAGCTCTTAGATCCAAGGACTCAGGTCAGCTGGTCCAGGCCAGAGTCCAGACTAAACATGGAGAAGCAGCATTTAGCTGTTATGCTGTAAACAAGTGGAACAAACTGTCAGTGGAGATTAAACTTTCAAATGTAGACATTTTTAAATCCAGGTTAAAAACATTTCTTTTGTGTCTATGCATGAAATCTGCACGGTATCTTTACTCATCTTGACTGTTGCTTGTTTTTAAATGGTTGTTTCTCTATATTCTTTTAATGCTTCTTCCACTCCCTGCTGCAATGCTTTTATTTGATGTAAAGCACTTTGAATTGTTCTGTACATGAAATGTGCTATATAAATAAATTTGATAAAAATAAGCAGTTGATGGACATCAAGGGGAGCTTTACATTCATAAAGCTTCCCTTGGCATAGCAAATGTGTTTGGCATGAATGGTATTCAGATTACAATTCTGCTGCCATAATGCTGGACAGAACAAGGGGTTAAAAATAAATATATAGGCCATAAACAGCGATAGGTTAAGCAAACCCCTTGGAACCAAGTTCAGACAGTCTGAAAATTAGAGCTGCAACTGTGTGGACCAACCACCGAAAGATCAGCAAACTGTTGAAAAACCAGGACACAGGCAGGGACCTGGTTTTGCTTGGTTGCTTCCAGTGTCTGACCAGCTCTAGAGATTAAACTGGAACCCTCAGAACTGAAATTTAACAGAAAATCTCACCGAATTTCTCACTGGTTAAGAAGGTTGAGTTGTACAAGCTAGATATTGTTGGGCTCCCTTTTGAGCAAATCAGGTCCTAGAACAAAACTCAAGATGTGGGGATGGGCCAAGTTGCCCAAGGCGCCTGGGTTTTTGGGATATTCCATAAGCTCCATGTGTAGTGTTGCCTTTGTCAAGTTATCCCTGGTGGGCAAGAGGAATCATGGGGTGGGAGTTTCAACAGCAGTTGAAGATACCCAAACTATGTTCAAGTCTCTGGGTGCTGTCATGAAAGTGATTCCATCTTCTGATTCTAGTTCTGGTGGAGAGAGCAGAGGCAGTCTAGATATATTTGATGAACTGTCAAGAAGGGGACCCAATTTCAGAGTAACAAGTCATTCTGAAGCCAGAGTATTTGACAAGATTTTATTCCAGGACCAAAAACCATGCATTTAGCAACAGCGTCAATACCCAGAGTCCAACCTGAAAGGAAACCCATGTTAGTGTTGAGATAAAGATGTTTGCAGGTACAGTTTCCTCAACATACCCTTTGCACATCATGTTCAGCTCTTGTGGGCATGTGGGAAGAACCTTCTCCTATTTCCAAAACGACGGGCTTTAGGTGCAAGCACTTTTGAGAAGTGGATGTTCTTGAAGAAATCTTTGCCCCCCTCTTGTTGCTTGCTGAAGGTGCTGTATGTTCCAGAAGGGTAAAGGCCGTACAGGAGCCTGTAGTCAAAATAGGGAAAAGGGAAACCCCAGAAGCCACCAGCACCAGAGCGGGGCAGAAATAAACTGGCAAATTCCTGGCCAAATCCTTTAAGGAAATCTGGGTAGCCAACTTCTTCTGTCTGCTGCTGGTAGTTCCCAAGTTCAGCTTCCTTCACAACACTGGAAGTCTCTCCAGACTGGAGAACAGGTCCAGATGGCACAGAGCCAGAGTCACCAAGCCCAAGGGCTGTGCTGTCAGCTGATGCAGCCTCAAAGACTTGAGGAGCAATGGCCCACTGCGTTTCTGGGGAAGGTAGGGAAAAAATAAAAATGTAGTCCTCCCACCATATAAAGATTCACAGGTGAAAGTGGTACAGGTCATTTTAGAGATTCATTGAGAGCGTAACTTCCAAGGAAGGAGGGAGCCCACATTAACAGAGTTGAAATGTCAAGACAGAACCCCAAGAGTCTAGTCAGATAAGGTAGAAGGCTCGATATAGAGATCATGCAGAGACTTGCAAGCAGCCATATGACCAATGCCTGTAGACCAGGGATCTCAAGCTTCAGTCCTCAAGGGCAGCGGTCCTGAATGTTCTAACGTTTCCATGCATCACACCGAGGCAGATTGACGCCTCATTAGCCAATTTAACCAGCTTTTGAAGACATCCATTTAATCCGAATTAGGTGTGTTGAAGTATGCAAACATCTAAAACCTGCAGGACAGTGGGCTTTGAGATCCCCATTGTAGACCATTAGACTTCTCAGCATTACATTTTTAAAGCAAACCAACTATGTGCATTAGATTCTTTACCTGGTAGGGTAGACTGAGCAGCTCTGCTTAGTGGAGGGGTGACTTCATACCCTGCCTGAACTACAGCAGGAGATCCCAAAGTAGAGTATTCTACCACAGGCAGACCAGAACTCAAGCTACCAATTGCTGGTACTGCCTGTACAACCTGAGGGCCACCAGGAGCTTGCACAAGCACTTGTGCTGGCTGAAAGGAAGGTTGAGAGAAACTGAAAGGCTGTACAGCCAAAGAGGCACTACTGGAAGCTCTGTAGGGTACAGCTGGTTGATGCCATGGGGCAAAGTTAACTGCACCAGTTGTGCCACCGCTCCCCTGACCTGAAGACTCTGAACCTGGTTGCAGGAAAACACAAAGTTTAGAAAGATCCAATTCAAGCAAACAAAGCTAGGGTTTAGGTATAGGGGATCATTTTTTTTTTTTACCTTTTGAGTGGAAGCCATATGCATCCACAGCTAGCAAGGCAAAGAGGGAAACCCTGAAATCATTAACAAACACAGTAAAGAAGCAACAACAAATAACCCCAAGTAAACTGGCAGGAGACTTCAAAGGAATATTGTTCCAAACCTCAGGAAAAGACTAGCAGTCATCATGGTGAAAGCCAGCAGTAAAAAGAACAGCAAAGGTGAAGGTTTATAAATGCTGCCAGAGACCAGCCATTACCAATCAGAGCTTAACGGGCTAACAACACACAGCTGCTGGTGACTGACTATCAGAAAATTGGGTGCTGGGTACGGTTGAATAGTACACATTGCTTCTTTTATGAAAATAACAGGAGAATATTCTGGATTACGGTTCCTTGCAGCTGAACGATTTAAATTCCGCTTATATTTTAATAGAGTAATTCTAACTGAGATTCATGTAAATAAATATGAGGATAGGAGGGTGAGTATAAGTAAAATACAATAGTTTGTGAAACACACATGAACACTCCCTTTCACTCTTAACACGCTCATGGATAAATGCCTTCTCTGACAATACAAAGGTCTAACATGTGCCATTTTCTCTGACATCACAAAATTACTCTCTGAGGTACTGGCAAAACACAAAGGGGTGAAACAGCTGATTGTGCACATGGGTGCAGTGGTCCTCAGAGAGAATCAGTCTGAAATCTTAAAAAGAAGATTTTAAGAAACTATTTCAGAGTCTTGATAAAGTAGCGATACCAACGTTCATTAGTGGACCTCTCCCAAACATCGACAGGAGGATAAACAAATTAAGCCGGCTGCTTCAGTTGAACACATGGTTGTCCAAAGTTTGTGAGTCCAGAGGACTGCATTTCATTGAGAACTTTATTCTTTTCTGGCAAAGAGATGATCTGTTTAAAGGAAAAGGCCCACACCTGAACAGAGGTGGAGTGAGACAACCGACAGATAATCTCCTCCACGCTCTGAGGCATCAGAATGGGCCAGGACCGGGTCCTTTGCTGCCGCCGAGAGAGAAGAGGAGCGAGAGAAGAGCTCCTGCCTCACCACCCAAGGACCCAGCAAAGGATTCAAAGCAAAGGATTGAACTACTGCAGTCACAGCAGCACCTCCAGCATCCCGAACAAAGGATTCAGCAGCTCCTCCATTGCCTTCACCACGGCCCTCACCACAGGCCTGGGACCCTCCTGCTGCATCTACACCCTCCAGAGACGTTTCACTATTGTTCTCTTCTCCACCGTCACCAATGAGAGTTCCTGATCACCCTGAAAGCTTGGTGAAATCAGGGATTAAAATGGTTTCTCTCACGCCAAACATGGCAAGATGAAGGATTCTATCCTCAAAGAAGCATCGAGCCCCTCTTCCTCCTCAGCCTACTCCACCGACCACAGCCCCCACAGCTCGGCCCCTCACCATCGGTGCCCACTGCTGTTATTTCCAACAGCGTCAATGCTGTTGTCTAGGACACTAAGGGCCTCTGTGTTGGTAAACACCATCTTAACACATTGACTCCCAAGTCACGTAAAACTACGTTTTTACTGCCCATGCGTTGGCTCCCACATGGTAAAAATACGTTTTTACGTTTTTTTTATGGATTCTGAATCTATACATTCTAATGCACATTCTGTGTGATTTTTGTAATTATGTGATGAACAGAACTGACATAGATGGCAGTCAAAAACTGGTGTCATCATCTGGACATTTTGATCATTACGCCAATGGCTTTGCGTCAACTCAAGAACAATTTTGATAACGCTGCATTGATTGTTGTGCATTTCCGCATTTTGTCCAATTGCACGTGTCGGTTTCCAGAGGGTGACGGTAAAGTAACATAAACAAATAATAAGAAGGAGAAGAAGACACGCGACAAGTCTAAGGAGGCGGTCTTATGAACAGGTTAGCTTTGCAACATGCGAATCCTCTGACCCGGATATGTAAGTATCTAAAGTGCGACAGGCTGAAAGAGCGCACATTTCACAAAAGCCCCGATATCTCAGTTTGTTGTTGATTTTGGTCGATACCCGCCTTGGTTTAGCTAAGGATAGCTCACTAATGGCGGCACATAGAGACACGCAGTTTTGACCCACAAAGAGTTTAAAGTCTCAGCTTTCAAACGAGCCATAACATGTTTCAGTGGCCCTATCACATAATATGCTGTGACTGTACAAAAAACGTCAAAAAAATGGTTTAGAACGCTGGGATTCTACGACATAATTCTGTAAAAACCGCCGGTATTCAATGTGTTAACCAGAGGTCCAGGGATGGAGTGAAGAGAGGCACAGACAGACTGTCCAATCAGAGAAATCTTATCCATATCCCTTGCGAGAACACAGCGTCCAGTTCAACTCTAGCTAATCTCAAACACACAGTACTCAATGTCAGATCTTTAAGAAACAAATCATTCTTGGGGCGATCGGTGGCATAGTGGGTTAAGCAGCCGCCCCATGTACAGAGGCTACAGTCCTCGCTGCAGCTGGCCCCCGTTCGAGTCCCGCACCGGATGGCCCTTTGCTGCATGTCTTCCCCCTCTCTCTGCCACCTGCTTCCTGTCTCTCTCCAACTGTCCTATCATTAAAGGCATAAAAAACAAACAAAAAAAACAAATAATTTTTAATTAATAGTTTTATTTCCTTTCACAATCTTGATTTCATGTTTTTAACTGAGACATTGCTCGACAGAAACACAGTTAATGCAGTCCTGATTGAGTGTAGTCCATCTCACTTCAATTTTGTGTCTGAAACACGAGAAAATCAGAGGGGTGGGGGTTTGTGCCATAATCAGGACCAATATATCCACCCACAAGTTGTCATTCGGGGTTTTTTCATCATTTGAGTATGTGTCATTTAAAATGGAGATAAAACAATCTCCCATAATTTATAACGCCATTTACAAACCACCACAGAATTGTTTTATTGATGATTTAACTGAATTACTTTCAATTGTGTGCACTGCTTTTGACTGTTTAGTCATAACAGGGGACTTGAATGAGCACATGAATGTGGCCCAAGATAAGCAAGCTAAAGGTCAGATTGTCTGTGCATTTTGCTAGCTTTCCGGCGTTATTACTTCTCGAGATATTGATTGACGCTATTGACTGACGCTGACGCTGTGACGCTTTGCGGTAAGACGTGTTGCATCACTTCCTGTTACCTTGCTTGTGCACTGTGTAATTTCTTGCTCCGCTTGGAGTACTGATAATCACTTTATTTCGATCTATAACTTACACAATTTTGCATAGTTAAACTCTATAGCTTACCGTTCTGTTCTAACACACTCCTACAGATCTTTATTCTCACTTTTTAACGGTGTGTCTGGTTCTCTAGCGTAGCATGGCTACCGGTTCTCTTCCTCCTTCTCCTGCTTTCACCTGCTCCGTGTGTCAGATGTTTAGTTACTCCTCTGCCTCCTTCAGCGATAATGGTACATGTAACAAATGTAGTCTTTTTGTAGTTTTGGAGGCAAGGTTATCTGAATTGGAAGCTCGGCTCTGCACTGTTGAAAATCAACCGATAGCGAGCCAGGTCCCTTTAGCCAGTGTGGAGCCACCTAGCGTAGCTAGCTTAATTAGCCTCCCCCTAGCAGAACCTGAGCAGCCGGGATTACAACGTGGCTGGGTGACTGTCAGGAAGAGGCATAGCTCTAAAGTCAAGCCCGTTGTTCACCATCGACCTGTCCACGCTTCAAACAGATTTTCCCCACTCAGCGACACACCCGCTGAGGACAAAACCCTGGTAATTGGCAGCTCCATAGTCAGAAACGTGGCATTAGAGACACCAGCGGCCATAGTCAAATGCATTCCAGGGGCCAGAGCGGGCGACATAGAATCCTATTTAAAACTGCTGGCTAAGGATAAACGTAAATATGGTAAAATAGTTATTCACGTCGGCGTTAATGACACCCGGTTACGCCAATCGGAGGTCACTAAAATTAATGTTGCATCGGTGTGTAATTTTGCCAAAACAATGTCGGACTCCGTAGTTTTTTCTGGACCCCTGCCAAATCTGACCAGTGATGACATGTTTAGCCGCATGTCGTCCTTCAATCGCTGGCTGTCTAGATGGTGTCCAGCAAACAACGTGGGCTACATAGATAATTGGCAATCTTTCTGGAGAAAACCTGGTCTGATGAGGAGAGACGGCATCCATCCCACTTTGGAAGGAGCAGCTCTCATTTCTAGAAATATGGATGAATTTATTTGCCACCCTAAAACATGACAACCCAGAGTTCAGACCAGGATGCAGAGTTGTAGTCTTACACACTTCTCTGCAGCTTCCCACCTGCTGCTACCCACCCAATCGATTAACACAAAAGGAGCAAATCTTCTTGTGCAAAAAGAAATTATTAAAACAAAAACTTTAACTGAACATAAACATCAAACTATTAAATGTGGTTTGCTGAATATCAGATCTCTCCTTTCGAAGTCTCTGTTAGTGAATGAGTTGATTTGTGATCATCATATTGATATATTTTGTCTTACGGAAACCTGGCTGCAGCAGGAAGATCATGTTAGCATTAATGAAGCAACTCCCTGTGACTGTTTAAATGTTCACGTTCCTCGAACCACAGGCAGAGGAGGAGTGGCAGCTATCTTCAGATCAGGGTTACTAATCAGTCCAAGACCCAAGATTAGCTTTAGCTCTTTTGAATCTCTGATTCTCAGTTTTTCCCACGCAAGTGGAAATCCCAGAAACCTCTTGTGTTTGTTGTTGTGTATCGTCCACCTGGCCCTTATTCTGAGTTTCTGTCTGAATTCTCAGAGTTTTTATCCCAGTTAGTGCTGAGTACAGATAAAGTCATTGTAGTGGGTGACTTTAAAATTCATATAGATGTTGAAAATGACAGCCTGAATATGAACTTTAATTCTATATTGGACTCTATTGGATTTTCTCATAGTGTACACAGACCGACTCACTGCCTTAATCACACCCTTGATCTTGTTCTGACTTATGGCATTGAGAGTGAACAGTTAACAGTGTTCCCTCATAACCCTGTCTTATCTGACCATTTTCTGATAACCTTTGAGTTTACATTACTTGACTATACAGTTTCTGAGAAGAAATTTACATATAGAAGGTGTCTATCAGAGGAGGCTGTAACCAGATTTAAAGAATTAATTCCATCATCCTTTTCTTCACTGCCATGTGCAGATATGACAGAGGACGACTACCTAAACTTTACTCCAGCAACACTTGACTCTCTTGTTGACAGCACTATAGTTTCAATGCGTACAGCACTGGACAATGTTGCCCCTCTGAAAAGGAAGGTAATCAGTCAGAAGAGGTTGGCTCCTTGGTATAATTCACAGCTGCATGCTTTAAAGCAGACTGCAAGAAAGCTGGAGAGACAGTGGCGTTCCTCTAATTTAGAAGAGTCTCAGTTAGTCTGGAAAGATAGTTTAACAATGTATAAGAAAGCCCTTCGTAAAGCTAGAACTGCTTATTATTCATCATTGATAGAAGAGAATAAGAATAATCCCAGGTTTCTTTTCAGCACTGTAGCCAGTCTGACTAAGAGTCCGAGCTCTGCTGAGCCAGTTATTCCTTTAACTCTCAGCAGTGATGATTTCATGAGCTTCTTTATTAATAAAATTGTTTCTATCAGAGAGAAGATTGATGGAGTCCTTCCCACTATTATCAGTGATGTATTATCAAGTACAGCAGCTTTAGAAGTATCTTTAGAACCTGATTTGTATTTAGACGGCTTCTGTCCAGTTGATCTCTCTGAACTAACAACAGCAATAGTCTCTTCTAAACCATCAACTTGTGTTTTAGACCCAATCCCAACCAGACTGTTCAAGGAGGTTTTCCCATTAATTGACACTTCCATATTGGATTTGATCAATCTGTCTTTGTTGACAGGATATGTACCTCAGACTTTTAAGGTTGCTGTAATTAAACCTTTACTTAAAAAACCTACTCTTGATTCAGAAGTGTTAGCTCATTATAGACCTATATCCAATCTCCCTTTTATGTCTAAAGTTCTTGAAAAAATAGTTGCAGCTCAGCTTTGTGATCACTTACACAGAAATAATCTGTTTGAAGAGTTTCAGTCAGGATTCAGAGTGCATCATAGCACAGAAACTGCACTGCTGAAAGTTACCAATGATCTCCTCTTAGCCTCTGATAGCGGACTTGTGTCTGTGCTTGTCCTGTTGGATCTCAGTGCTGCATTTGATACGGTCGATCACAGTATCTTATTACACAGACTTGAACATGTTATTGGGATTAAAGGAACTGCATTAGGCTGGTTTAAGTCATATTTATCTGATAGATTTCAGTTTGTTCTTGTAAATGAAGAATCTTCCTCACACACCAGAGTAAGTCATGGAGTTCCTCAGGGTTCTGTGCTTGGACCGATTCTTTTCACTTTATACATGCTTCCATTAGGTAACATTATTAGACAGCATGGCATAAATTTCCATTGCTATGCTGATGATACTCAGCTGTACTTATCTATAAAACCAGATGAACCCAATAGGTTGGTCAGACTACAAGCATGTCTTAAAGACATAAAGACCTGGATGGCTCAGAACTGTCTGCTTCTAAATTCAGACAAAACTGAAGTCGTTATCTTTGGACCTGAGCGTTTCAGGGAGAAATTGTCTAGCTATATAGTTACTCTAGATGGTATTTCCTTGGCTTCTAGTTCTACAGTGAGGAACCTTGGAGTTATTTTTGACCAGAACTTGTCATTTGACTCGCATATAAAACAGGTTTCTAGGACTGCCTTCTTTCACCTTCGTAATATTGTTAAAATCAGGAACATCTTGTCTCAGAGTGATGCAGAAAAACTAGTCCATGCATTTGTTACTTCAAGATTGGACTACTGTAATTCTTTATTATTGGGCTGTCCCACATATTCTCTGAAAAGCCTTCAGTTGATCCAAAATGCTGCAGCCAGAGTTTTGATGAGAACTAACAGGAGAGATCATATTTCTCCAGTTTTAGCTTCTCTTCATTGGCTCCCTGTTAAATTCAGAATAGAATTTAAGATTCTTCTCCTTACATATAAAGCTCTTAATGACCGAGCTCCATCATATCTTAAAGATCTCATTGTAAGATATTTTCCTAACAGATCACTTCGTTCCCAAACTGCAGGTTTACTTGAGGTTCCCAGAGTTTCTAAAAGTAGAATGGGAGGCAGAGCCTTCAGTTATCAGGCCCCTCTCTTGTGGAATAAGCTGGCAGTAAATGTCCGGGATGCAGACACCCTTTCCACTTTTAAGACCAGGCTTAAAACTTTCCTTTTTTATAAAGCTTATAGTTAGGTCTGTTGAATCTGATAGTGTGTCTGCTAGTGTGTCTTGTTCTGCCTCCACCTCTGGCACCCTCTATACTTTCATTACCCCCTACCCGAACCAGGGTTTGAATCCCATTCCCGCTTATCTTACCTCTTTTATTTCTCCCCCTACCCGAACCAGGGTTTGCATCCCCACCCCGCTGTGACTGGTGTGCAGTTGGTGAGAGTGAGTTGTATGGCTTTGTTTTTGCTGGTATTTTTAGTGAATATAGGACTGTTTAGGTGAATTTGTCTGCGTATCTGCTAGTGTGTCTTGTCCTGCCTCCACCTCTGGCACCTTCTATACTTTCATTACCCCCTACCCGAACCAGGGTTTGAATCCCATTCCCGCTTATCTTACCTCTTTTATTTCTCCCCCTACCCGAACCAGGGTTTGCATCCCCACCCCGCTGTGACTGGTGTGCAGTTGGTAAGAGGCTGAGGTAGTTTGTGGCTGTAAAAAGATGGTTGTTGTGGTGTGAGGAGCAGATCTATATAGGGAGTATAGGGAATTACTTACTGAGTCTGGTCCTTTATTTATTTATTTTTTCGTTAGCACAAGTTTCTTGTGTTTACCTTGAATAGGGATGGCTCAGGTAATCCTGAAACATCCCATAGTTAAGCTGCTATAGGCCCAGCCTGCTGGGGGGACTCATCTGTCACACCTTTCCTCACTTTACTCTCTTTATGTATATGTGATATTATTGTGGTCATTAACTCGTGTTTCCCTGTTCCAACAGATATCCTTTGAATGGTGTTACAGTGCCGCCGCGGCCCTCCCCCCCTTTCTGTCTTCTCAAACCCCAGCTGGTCGAGGCGGATGGCCACCCTCCCTGAGTCTGGTTCTGCCAGAGGTTTCTTCCTGTTAAAAGGGAGTCGTTTCTCTCCACAGTCGCCTCAGGCACGCTCAGGCCGGGAGATTGGACCGAAAAACATAAAGTTTTCAGTGTAATCTGTTGGTTTTCTTAGCTAGGAAATTGTTTTTGAATTGGCTCTATATGAACGAATTGGATTATTTTATGAATTATGATCATTATTAATTAATTGAATTCCAATTGGCTTGAATTGGACTTACTATCTAAGTGCCTTGAGATGACATTTGTTGTATTTGGCGCTATATAAATAAAAATGAATTGAATTGAATTGAATTGAATTAAAGAACTCACCGCTGTCCTTGAAATGTTTGGTCTAACTCAGCATGTGACTGAGCCCACCCACAGCAGAGGGCACACTCTAGATGTGCTCATTTCAAAGGGTGTTGTCATCTCAAATGTGGATGTCGTCGATGTTGCTTTATCTGATCATTTCTGTGTTTTCTTCGACCTGTCTGTTAGACCCAAACCAGCAGTTGGGTCTGCAGCTGTTAAGGGAAGATTCATTAAAGACAGCACAGGGACACAGTTTATGGAAATTATTAGGTTTGAGAACACCCCGTGTTCTAATGTTTATGATCTGTTGAACTCTTCCACATCAAGTCTCTTAAATGTTTTGGATACCATTGTTCCTGTCAAGGTTATAATGGTTAAAAGTAGGCAAAGGGCGCCATGAAGAAAAGAAGAGTCGGTCAGGGCACAGAAAAGGGAGTGCCGGAGAGCCGAACAGAAATGGCGCAAGTCAAAGCTCCAGGTTCATTGTGCGATTTGCAAAGAAAAGCTATGTGTGTTCAACCAGACTTTACGTAGAACGAGGTAGAGTTATTTTTCTGAAATCAACAAAAACTGCAGTAACAATTCTCGAGTCCTGTTTGCTACGGTAAACAGATTAACAAACCCTCCACTTTAACTGCCTTTAGAACTAATTTCTAGATCCAAGGACTCAGGTCAGCTGGTCCAGTCCAGAGTCCAGACTAAACATGGAGAAGCAGCATTTAGCTGTTATGCTGCAAACAAGTGGAACAAACTGCCAGTGGAGATTAAACTTTCACCAAATTTAGACATTTTTAAATCCAGGTTAAAACATTTCTTTTCTCATGTGTCTATGCATGAAATCTGCACGGTATCTTTTAACTTATCTTGACTGTTGCTTCTTTTTAAATTCATTTAAATGATTTTATTTGTTTCTCTTTATATTCTTTTATGTATTTTAAAGCTGCTGTCGGCAGGTTTTCAAAATTCCGAGTCTAAAGTCGGAAAATTCGAACTGATACAATTTTCAGGTCCCTCCCCCAACCTCTACCAAGCTCCAAACCGCCCCCCAAACCCCTCCCCCTCTGTGGACGAGGTTGTGCACGTGAGTTCACACCAGTGTGCGCGCACACAAGCTGGGGGCAGACTCACGCTCAGCATGGAAGACATGGTTGGTGACTGTTCTGCTCAGATAATAGATAAATAATAAACCTAACGTGATTGGTGAAAAACAGCTGGGAGCGCTCGATTTTTGCAAGCACGATTACAGGCTTTAGAGGGAGCTACAGAATTCGGGATTTTTCCTAAACAGCCTATTTAATATTCTACTTCCAAAATCCCATGACAGTTCAAGCTAATATGACTAAAAAAAAGTTGCAGAGGGCAGCTTTAGGCCCAATCCCATTTCTATTTTTCCACCCCTACCCCTTAGCCCTACCCCTCGCCCCTTCAATCGTAGGGCTAAGGGGTAGGGGCTTAAAACGTAACCCTAAGTATTGGGACACCCCTTCACACTCACGTACGTCATAAGTCCGCGCCATCAGTTGTTACGTAACCAAAAGCGACAGCTTTAGCCAGAAATAAACAAACATGCCTGCTGCTGTGGTGTTGGCACTCTCCTGGGCTATTCGTATATTTTTAGAAATATCTGCGTCGAATCGACGGAGTGCCATCAGGCGAAGGCGTCTTCGACATCTGGGAGCATTGCTGGATCTTGTTACGGTATGTAGAATGAGAAATTAATGCAAATAACGCGTGTGAGTGAGCAGCTGGTAGCTTCCAGAGCCGGCGTGTGAATATGATAATGTGTGTGTGTTTGAAAGTGCTTCTAACTGTACATTTGTGATATCGTGTTATATAGAAACAATTTGCTTGTCTCGTTGGATTTGCAGATTTGCTGATTGGAGTAGTATCCTAACCTGGCTAACCTAGCTGAAAGCATAAGCTAACGTTTAGCCTTTGTTACTCGCCTCGTTCCGTTTGGGATAAACATGCAGCTCATGTGTTTTTGAAGCGGTTTTCTTTGTACCAGGTTCAGATTTGATGACATAAATAAATGGACTGCATTGTGTGTGCTATCAATGTGTTGTCTTGGGAGGATGAAAGCCTGATCTTTCCATGTTTTTCTTTCCAGCAGACGGCTCATCCTACAAATTATTGCCAATTGGACCACAACATGTACCACAATTTTTTTTGTTATCCCTTGTATAATAAATCTCTTCATACCAGTATTCGTTCCAGTCGTTCATATTATGTTGATGTGATAATCATGCTCACAAACCTTTTGTTCTTAATTTCTTTTATTAGGCTACTCACATTACAAACTGGTAAGGCAGCGTATTTTCAGAAATAGTGCAAATAACAGCTTAAAGTGTCTGCTGTAAAGTGTGTGGTGCAAATATGGACAATAAACAGTATGAATATAAACAATATGAACATAAACGGGCAACAGTGCAATCATCGAGAACGAGATGGTGGGGTGACCAGAGCAGGAACAGCGAAGGTGCATGGCACATCGCACATCGGAGGTGCTGGGCTCAGTGATGTTCTGGGGGAACAAGACACGACATGACATTATAGCATGCACTTTCATCCATTGTAAAAAATAAAAAAAAAAGGTGTTTCAGAATGCGGTAGTGGTGGCTGTGTGTACAATAGGTGCATGGCGCATCAACTCACCTTAAAGTTTGTCTATCATGCGCTCAAACAGAGCTAAAAAGCGCTCCGTTTTCTGCTCCGTCTCCTTGTGGCGCTTCTGCTCCTTCAGGCTCTCCTGTATCAGGTAATCCATTATGGGATTGGACTTCCTACTTCTTTTTGGGGATGGGGATGACTTTAGAAACCGATCTTCGTTTTCGACGCGAAACCTGATCAGGCTCTTTGTGCTTGAGTGCCTGTGAATCAGTCACGTATATGAATACTTGTGATAATAGGTAGCGAAATGACACTCAAATGACGCTCAAAAGGAACTTCTCTATGGTTAACCAACTACATTGCTTGTAAACACTCGAGTTACAATTTAAAAAACGTTGTTTTGCGACTGTCACAGCACCTTCACATACATTGACCAATTACTCCATGTAAATAGCGACTTTTCCCATGTGCGTTTATAGCAGAAAACAACTACACAATGCCACCATGTTAAACTCACACAATACACCAGTTATCACAACCTAAAACGGTTAAAACAGTTAAATTATGGCAAAAAGATCTAGAGCTACTTACATTTGTGTGGTGCTCTCTTTGCTTCCGACATTTTTAAAATGACTCACGTTCTCCCGGTAGTCGCGTCGTACTCTGGGAAATATTTCATACCCCTTCGAACGGAGTCAGCCTGGCCGAAGCCCTCCGTTTGAAGGGCTACAAAGCCCTTTCCCCTTAGCCCTACCCCTCCGCCTTAACGTGAATTGGGACACCTCTACCCCTACAAGTGAACGCGCAAGGGGTAAGGGGAAGGGGTAAGGGATAGGGCCAAGGGGTGAAATGGGATTGGGCCTTTATGCTTCTTCCACTCCCTGCTGCAATGCTTTTATTTTATGTAAAGCACTTTGAATTGTTTGTACATGAAATGTGCTATATAAATAAATTTGATTTGATTTGATTTGATTTGATTTGATCTAAGTTGAGTTTGCAATATTCTTTAATGACAAAGTTCAAGGCATTAAAAATGCAATCATTTCCACAACACAAATAACTACTCTGCAGCCAGCTAGACACCTAGAGCTGACACATTTCACACCTGTCACTGACAAAACAGTTGAAGAGATCATCTGGAGTCTGAGTTCATCGACATGCTGCCTTGATGAGTTGCCCTCTAGATTTCTAAAGTCTGTGCTTAGCAGTTTATCACAACTCGCATATCTAGTTAACATCTCACTTCATATTGGAACATTTCCAAAGGTCTTAAAAACTGCTGTCATTAAGCCTCTCCTAAAGAAGAGCGATCTTGATGCCACAGTACTGAACAACTACCGGCCCATATCAAACCTGCCATTTTTAGGCAAAGTCCTAGAAAAAGTTGTATACCAACGGCTTACTGACCTTCTCCTGTCTAACAATGCTTTTGATACTTTCAAATCAGGCTTCAGGCCCCACCACAGCACTGAGACAGCTCTGATCAAGGTGACAAACGATATCCGCATGAACACAGATGCAGGCAAAGTCCGAGTCTTAGTTCTGCTTGACTTAAGTGCTGCCTTTGACACAGTTGGCATGCCATCTTATTACAGAGGTCAGAAGACTGGGTGGGAATCTGGCAGTTTTAAACTGGTTCAAGTCCTATCTTGAGGACTGTACAACTGTAGTTGTACTGCAATACCATTATAGTATTCCACCATTAGAATTGTTATCGTCTTAAACATGGTTAAGCAAACCTCTTGGCTGGACAGTGGAGCCAAGTCAGACAGCTGTGCCTTTGCAGACCAAACACAGAAAGATCAGCATCCAATCAACTTTTGATAACTGAGTCACAAGCAAAGGCAGGGACCCAGCTGTTGCCAACTAGTTCTAGAGATGTTAAATGTCACCCCACTGATTACTGAAATTTAACAGAACTAAAATGAGTTCACTGACATTTTGTACTGGTTCAGGAGGTTGAGTTGTGCCAACTAGATATTGGAGCCCCTGAGGAAATCATGTCCTGGAACCAAACTCAAGATATGGGGCTGGGCTAATTTTCCAGAGTTGCCCAAGGTGAGTGGGGTTGTTGGGATATTCATAAGCGCCATATGTAGTGTTGTATTTGTCAAGTTATCCCTGGTGGGCCAGAGGAATGGGGGTGGCGGTTTCAGAAGTTGAATAAACCCAAACTATGTTTAAGTTTCTGGGGGCTGTCATGAAGCGGTTCCATCTGATCTAGCTAAATCTCGTTCTGGTGGAGAGATCAGAGGCAGTCTAGATACATTTGATGAACTGTCAAGAAGGGGACCCAATTTCAGAGTAACAAGTCATTCTGAAGCCAGAGTATTTGACAAGATTTTATTCCAGGACCAAATACCATGCATTTGGTAACAGCATCACTACCAAGAGTCCAACCTGAAAGGAAACCCATGTTAGTTAAAGTGTCGAGATAAAGATGTTTGCAGGTACAGTTTCCTCAACATACCCTTTGCACATCATGTTCAGCTCTTGTGGGCATGTGGGAAGAACCTTCTCCTATTTCCAAAACGACGGGCTTTAGGTGCAAGCACTTTTGAGAAGTGGATGTTCTTGAAGAAATCTTTGCCCCCCTCTTGTTGCTTGCTGAAGGTGCTGTATGTTCCAGAAGGGTAAAGGCCGTACAGGAGCCTGTAGTCAAAATAGGGAAAAGGGAAACCCCAGAAGCCACCAGCACCAGAGCGGGGCAGAAATAAACTGGCAAATTCCTGGCCAAATCCTTTAAGGAAATCTGGGTAGCCAACTTCTTCTGTCTGCTGCTGGTAGTTCCCAAGTTCAGCTTCCTTCACAACACTGGAAGTCTCTCCAGACTGGAGAACAGGTCCAGATGGCACAGAGCCAGAGTCACCAAGCCCAAGGGCTGTGCTGTCAGCTGATGCATCTTCAAAGACATGAGGAGCAATAGCCCACTGCGTTTCTGGGGAAGGAAAGGGGGAGAAAAAAAAACAACTCTGATTTAGTTCCACTATATAAAGAGTCACAGGTGTAAATGGGCAAGGTTCTTTTAGAGATTCATTAAGAGCATCCAACTTCCAAGAAAGGAGCCCACATTAAACACTTGTGCATTAACAGAGTTGACATGTCAAGAAAGAACCCCAAAAAGAGTCAAATAAGATTGAAGGCTTGAAATAGAGATCATGCAGAGACTTGTAAGCAGCCATATGGTCAAAACATGTAGACCAGTGATCTCAAGCTTCAGTCCTCAAGGGCAGCGGTCCTGCAGGTTTTAGACGTTTCCCTGCTTCAACACACCGAGGCAGATCAAGGCCTAATCAACCAATTCATGTGGAATTTAACCAGAATTTGAAGACATTTAATCTGAAAGGTGTGTTGAAGTATGGAAACATCTAAAACCTGCAGGACAGTGGGCTTTGAGATCCCTGCTGTAGACCTTTATACTTCCCAGCATTACATTTTTAAAATCAACCCAACCATTTATTAGAAGCTTCTTTACCTGATAGGGTAGACTGAGCAGCTCCGCTTAGTGGACGGGTGACTTCATACCCTGCCTGAACTACAGCAGGAGACCCCAAGGTAGAGTAGTCTACCACAGGCAGACCAGAACTCAAGCTACCAATTGCTGGTGCTGCCTGTACAACCTGAGGGCCACCAGGAACTTGCACAAGCATTTGTGCTGGTGCAACAGCAGAGCTACCACTTACTGGCACAAGCTGAAACACCTGAGGGCCACCAGGAGCTTCCACAAGCACTTGTGCCGGCTGAAAGGAAGGTTGAGAGAGACTGAAAGGTTGCACAGGCAAAGAGGCACTACTGGAAGCTCTGTAGGGCACAGCTGGTTGGTGCCATGGGGCAAAGTTAACTGCACCAGTTGTGCCACCGCTCCCCTGGCCTGAAGACTCTGAACCTGGTTGCCGGAGAACACAAAGTTTAGAAAGATCAGATTCAAGCAAACAAAGCTAGGTTTTAGGTATAGGGGATGATTTTTTTTTAACCTTTTGAGTGGAATCCATATGCATCCACAACTAGCAAGGCAAAGAGGAAAACCCTGAAATCATTAACAAATACAGTAAAAGAGAAGCATCAACAAACATCCCCAAGTAAACTGGCAGGAGACTTCAAAGGACTATTGTTCCAAACCTCAGGCAAAAACTAGCAGTCATCATGGTGAAAGCCCACAGTAAAGAGAACAGCAAAGGTGAAGGTTTATAAATGCTGCCAGAGACCAGCCATTACCAATCAGAGCTTAACGGGCTAACAACACACAGCTGCTGGTGACTGACTATCAGAAAATTGGGTGCTGGGTACGGTTGAATAGTAAACATTGCTTCTTTTATGAAAATAACAGGAGAATGTTCTGGCTCACAGTCCCTTGCAGCTGAACAATTTAAAGTTACGCTTATATTTTAAAGGTGGGGTCTGTGATGTTTTCTGGACCATTTTTTATCATATTGTCTGAAAACCTCCTCACGACCCCATTGCACCCACTAAAATAGAATGTTTGGGAAAAAAACGAAATCTCTTAGTCCATTGTAGAGGGTGTACAAAGAGGAAATGTCTGACCAATAGAAGTAATGATGAGAGTTACTTCTATTGGATTCTGACACGCCAATCAACCGTCAGCCCCCCTCCCCCTCCCCCCTGCGCGTTCACAGACTTGTGACTCGTTCATGTGTTTTGAAGGCGTGGTTTCGAGAGGTGGGCTGAAGGGAGAGGCAAGGTTGTGTATTTTCAAAAATATAGCTTGCAGGAACCGTTTTTCCAAGATCTCAGACCCCACCTTTAATATAGCAATTCTAACTGAGATTCATGTAAATAAATGAGAATAGGAGGGTGAGTATCAGTAAAATACACTCGTTTGTGAAACAATATTTTTCCATGGTAATGCAATGGGTCTTTATGGTTTGTAAAAGACATTCATCTGTGTCCATGTGCATTTGGTTTTTCATCACCATCTTTCAAATGCTACTTTCACATATGCTATTTCAAGCTGGGACTGAACATGGGGTTGTAGTTTATCCACTGCTGATATGCCTCTCAGCTGGCAAGGGAGGTTGTAAGAGAGGTGAAACTGTCCCACCTTGTGTGCGCTTACTCACATCCAGCTGGCATCGTGGAACTTGTCACTTGAACAAACGGTGCTGTTGTCATTCAGCTGATTCCTCAATGACGGCTTGATGTTTGTAAGGACACATTGATGTGGGGCTGATCTTCCATTGTTTGGTATGTGTGAATTGGGTATGCAACTTTAGCTCGATTCGCACGGGATAAGTATTACCTATGGATCACTGGTAATTCGCAACTACCCCCGCACCTCTGTATTTTTTTGTGGCGCATTCGGACGAGACAAGCAAAAGTCTGTAATTTACTCAAATCACAGACATCATGAGCGGATATTCCGTAATTGTCGTAACTTCCTGTTTTGCCCCGTTGTACCTGGTTGCATTCACAAACACACACGCGTGCGTTCAGACGGGACTTAAATTACCACAGGACGTCTGTGTTTCGCCGAAACACAGTAGGTAATTCGCGGTGGAATTATTACCCCACAAATCACGGACATGGCGCATTCGCACAGGACTAAGAACTCAGACATTCTCCGCAATTATTCCAAATTACGGGGGTCCATAGGTAATACAAGTCCCGTACGAATCGGGCTTTAAACATTTGTGAAAGAAGCTAAAGTTTCTGCCTGGCTGCATTAAATTCCCGTTTCTTGATTACTCCTGCTGCCAAGACTGGATTTAACCATGCTTGTTGATTCTTGTCGAGACTTGGTTTTGAAGCCCCGCTGCTCCTAAAGCCCAATTCACACGGGATAAGTATTACCTATGGACCCCCCCGTAATTCGGAATAATTGCGGAGAATGTCTGAGTTCTTAGTCCTGTGCGAATGCGCCATGTCCGTGATTTGTGGGGTAATAATTCCGCCGCGAATTACCTACTGTGTTTCGGCGAAACACAGACGTCCTGTGGTAATTTAAGTCCCGTCTGAACGCACACCTGTGTGTTCAACCTATGTGTCCAACCAGGTACAACGGGGCAAAACAGGAAGTTACGACAATTACGGAATATCCGCTCATGATGTCTGTGATTTCAGTAAATTACAGACTTTTGCTTGTCCCGTCCGAATGCGCCACAAAAAAATACAGAGGTGCGGGGGTAGTTGCGAATTACCAGTGATCCATAGGTAATACTTATCCCGTGTGAATTGGGCTTAAGGCTGCCGACTTTCATGAACAGACATTCGTGAACTTTGTGATCACTGTGATCCCATCTCTGGGTGACCCGGCATGCTCGCTCTAGCATAAACCCCTTGTGAGAGTTTGTATCTACGGGATCCATTTATCCAATAAAGCCTATGTATACTTTCCTTCTGCTCTCACTGGAACATTAACCTTGTAGCGTAACTTGATAAAATATAAGGATTTACAAGAAGTTCTCACAGTCTAAATAAACCTTATTTAACCTCGTATGTATGGGCACCAAGGAAAAAGCCAGAAACTTACGATTCTGGTATTTTACATTAATATTTCAATTAATAACCAGTCTCATTTCACACTACTTCCATGAATCCTCATTTGGTTTGACAGACATTACGTAAAGAAAACATACAACACAACCTGTTAATTATATATATATATGTGAACTATTTACTAAAACGATATGATCAAAAACATGAACCTTAAAACAAACAGGAGAGATGCATTGAATATGGGTGATTATATAAAACACATAGTGAAGCAAGAGGCGGTCTGTGGCGTAGTGGGTTAAGCAGCCGCCCCATGTACAGAGGCTACAGTCCTCGCTGCAGCTGGCCCCTGTTCAAGTCCCACACCAGACAGCCCTTTGCTGCATGTCTTCCCCCTCTCTCTGCCCCCTGCTTCCTGTCTCTCTCCAAGGCATAAAAAGCCCCCCCCCCCCCCCCCCCCCAAAAAAAAAAACACATTATGAATCAATAATAGTGGAGTTTAGTTTAGTTTACTGAAGGAAGGTGCTCTTGGATGCTATTAAAAGCAGTGGAAATATTCTCAATAGAGCATTCACTTAAACCCAATTTGACTTTTTTAAGTGACTGAAAGAAGTGTTACTACTAACCCCGTTTAGTTCATTGCATGGGTTCTGTAGCAGTTATCCTTACTGTTCATGTCTCGCTGGGTTGTGCTTACTGTTACATCACCATTGTGGCCTGTTTGCTTTGCCTCCCTCTGGTGACCTCAGAGTGTGTCACCTGTCTGTCTGTCAGCACCTGCAGACAATCGGGTTGAGTCTACCGAGGCAGGGCTCCCTATTAACCTCTTTTTCTCTTCCAGCCCCACAGCAGCAACACCTCATGTGTGGTTTACTGGGTTTTCAGGTATTTAGTATTTTAAGTGTTTGAGTCTTCAATAAACCAAGGACTAAAACTTAAAACCTTTGTGTTCTGTCCCTTATTATTTTCGGCATTTGAGCCAGCCGTAACATAATAATGGGGTGCTCGTCCGGGATCTATTGGAGCCGGACGACGTTGGTTGTATTTAACCCCTAGATTTTCTAGCTTGTTCTCTTTGAGCACAAGGGCAGTGTACTGTATTAATTCTTCCAAATGGTGAGTGTGTTAAGTATGGTGTGTGAGTGCTTGACATTGTGACCCTTTAGTGATTCCTCCTGGTTCGTGAGAGAGTGGGCCAGCTGGGCTGAAACATTTTGTCCTTCCAACAGTCCAATCATTTGTTATTTTGTCTTTCTTATTTTCAAGGTAAATCTGGGTGGAGACCATGTCTCTGTTGGGGGTAGGCATTTCAGACCTTTTTGGTAACACCTGGAGGTTTGATGTTTTGCCTTTAAAGTGATACTCCGGAGTAAATTCAACCTGGGGTCATATGAACGGTGATATCCAGCCAAGTAGCCCACCCGCAGTTTTTTCGATATTGGCTGAACATCAGCTGAGTTACTGAGTTATCCCGAATAGCTTTGTACAAGGGTTAATGGATCCAGGTCCGTATCTCCAAAATTACCACACTAAAATCACATGCCATGACACCAAACTTCTACAGTAGTACAAATACGGTCTGTACTCACAAAGCGATGCATTTGGAAGTTTGAAAATAGTCCAGGAGTTTATTATTATCAACACAAGCCTGATAGCTTCTCTGCAGCTAAAGCTACGTCGACGTCACTCCAAGGCGCCGGGAGCTTCAAAGTAAGATGAGGGTTGATCTACTACTGTAGACAACAAAGTATATGCTATATTCTACATGTTTTTTTATGAATTTTTATGTTGTAGAGTTGTGAAATTATTTTATCAATGGAGAAATTGAGCAGCCTTGCTTTGTTGTCTACAGTAGTAGATCAACCCTCATCTTACTTTGAAGCTCCCAGCTCCTTGGAGTGACGTCGACGTAGCTTTAGCTGCAGAGAAGCTATCAGGCTTGTGTTGATAATAATAAACTCCTGGACTATTTTCAAACTTCCAAATGCATCGTTTGGTGAGTACAGACCATATTTGTACTACTGTAGAAGTTTGGTGTCATGGCATGTGATTTTAGTGTGGTAATTTTGGAGATACGGACCTGGATCCATTAACCCTTGTACGAAGCTATTCGGGATAACTCAGTAACTCAGCTGATGTTCAGCCAAGATCGAAAAAACTGCGGGTGGGCTACTTGGCTGGATATCACCGTTCAAATGACCCCAGGTTGAATTTACTCCGGAGTATCACTTTAAGGTTGCCTTGAGCCCGGCACACCTCAGAAGATAGTTAGGTTTAGTTTAAGTAGGCAGGTGTCAGGAGGGATTGCTCTGCGCTCAGGGGCTTGCTTGCTTGCTCTACTCACTAGTGGCAGATTTTGTAAGATGGGTGAGCTTGTGTTGGTGCTCTGTTATTATAGGCTGCTTAGTGTCTGTGTAAGTTTATTGTGCTAGTGCTTATGCTGTGAAGTGGAAGTAAGGATTTATTTTGTGTGGAGACTAGATCTCACTGAGTTGGTGGTTGCCTTAGCCCTGTATTGATTAATTCATTTTTTTTTCAATTCATTTTTATTTATATAGCGCCAAATACAACAAATGTCATCTCAAGGCACTTAGATAGTAAGTCCAATTCAAGCCAATTGGAATTCAATTAATTAATAATAATCATAATTCATAAAATAATCCAATTCGTTCATATAGAGCCAATTCAAAAACAATTTCCTAGCTAAGAAAACCAACAGATTACACTGAAAAGGGAAGGGGGCGGCGGGGGCGGCGGGGGCGGCACTGTAACACCATTCAAAGGATATCTGTTGGAACAGGGAAACACGAGTTAATGACCACAATAATATCACATATACATAAAGAGAGTAAAGTGAGGAAAGGTGTGACAGATGAGGCCCCCCAGCAGTCTAGGCCTATAGCAGCTTAACTATGGGATGTTTCAGGATCACCTGAGCCATCCCTATTCAAGGTAAACACAAGAAACTTGTGCTAACGAAAATAAATAAATAAATAAATAAATAAATAAAGGACCAGACTCAGTGAGTAATTCCCTATACTCCCTATATAGATCCATATATAGAACCATCTTTTACAGCCACAAGCTACCTCAGCCTCTCACCAACTGCACAGTGGATGCAAACCCTGGTTCGGGTAGGGGGAGAAATAAAAGAGGTAAGATAGGCGGGAATGGGATTCAATCCCTGGTTCGGGTAGGGGGTAATGAAAGTATAGAGGGTGCCAGAGGTGGAGGCAGAACAAGACACACTAGCAGACACACTATCAGATTCAACAGACCTAACTATAAGCTTTATAAAAAAGGAAAGTTTTAAGCCTGGTCTTAAAAGTGGAAAGGGTGTCTGCTTCCCGGACATTTACTGGCAGCTTATTCCACAAGAGAGGGGCCTGATAACTGAAGGCCCTGCCTCCCATTCTACTTTTAGAAACTCTGGGAACCTCAAATAAACCTGCAGTTTGGGAGCGAAGTGCTCTGTTAGGAAAATATCTTACAATGAGATCTTTAAAATATGATGGAGCTCGGTCATTAAGAGCTTTATATGTGAGGAGAAGAATCTTAAATTCTATTCTGAATTTAACAGGGAGCCAATGATGAGAAGCTAAAACTGGAGAAATATGATCTCTCCTGTTAGTTCTCATCAAAACTCTGGCTGCAGCATTTTGGATCAACTGAAGGCTTTTCAGAGACTATGTGGGACAGCCCAATAATAAAGAATTACAGTAGTCCAATCTTGAAGTAACAGATGCATGGACTAGTTTTTCTGCATCACTCTGAGACAGGATGTTCCTGATTTTAACAATATTACTAAGATGAAAGAAAGCAGTCTTAGAAACCTATTTTATATGCGAGTCAAATGATAAATTCTGGTCAAAAATAACTCCAAGGTTCCTAACTGTAGTTCAAGTTCAAGTCTTTTATTGTCAGATGCACAGAAGAGTCGGACTGGGCACTGAAATTCTTAGGACATGACACCGTACAGCAACTACCATAACAAGACATAACATGCCATAACATGACATGACATAAGTACTCTAACAATAAATAGGCAGTATGTAGTACTGTAGTATGAGAAGCCAAGGAAATACCATCTAGAGTAACTATATAGCAAGACAATTACTCCCTAGAGCGCTCAGCTCCAAAGATAACAACTTCAGTTTTGTCTGAATTTTGAAGCAGACAGTTCTGAGTCATCCAGGTCTTTGTCTTTAAGACATGCTTGTAGTCTGACCAACCTATTGGTTTCATCTGGTTTTATAGATAAGTACAACTGGGTATCATCAGCATAGCGATGGAAATATAAGCCATGCTGTCTAATAATGTTACCTAATGGAAGCATGTGTAAAGTGAAAAGAATCGGTCCAAGCACAGAACCCTGAGGAACTCCATGACTTACTCTGGTGTGTGAGGAAGATTCTTCATTTACAAGAACAAACTGAAATCTATCAGATAAATATGACTTAAACCAGCCTAATGCAGTTCCTTTAATCCCAATAACATGTTCAAGTCTGTGTAATAATATACTGTGATCGACCGTATCAAATGCAGCACTGAGATCCAACAGGAAAAGCACAGACACAAGTCCGCTATCAGAGGCTAAGAGGAGATCATTGGTAACTTTCAGCAGTGCAGTTTCTGTGCTATGATGCACTCTGAATCCTGACTGAAACTCTTCAAACAGATTATTTCTGTGTAAGTGATCACAAAGCTGAGCTGCAACTATTTTTTTTCAAGAACTTTAGACATAAAGGGGAGATTGGATATAGGTCTATAATGAGCCAACACTTCTGAATCAAGAGTAGGTTTTTTAAGTAAAGGTTTAATTACAGCAACCTTAAAAGTCTGAGGTACATATCCTGTCAACAAAGACAGATTGATCAAATCCAATATGGAAGTGTCAATTAATGGGAAAACCTCCTTGAACAGTCTGGTTGGGATTGGGTCTAAAACACAAGTTGATGGTTTAGAAGACTCTTAGTCAGACTGGCTACAGTGCTGAAAAGAAACCTGGGATTGTTCTTATTCTCTTTTATCAATGATGAATAATAAGCAGTTCTAGCTTTACGAAGGGCTTTCTTATACGTTATTAAACTATCTCTCCAGACTAATTGAGACTCTTTTAAATTAGAGGAATGCCACTGTCTCTCCAGCTTTCTTGCAGTCTGCTTTAAAGCACGCAGCTGTGAATTATACCAAGGAGCCAACCTCTTCTGACTGATTACCTTCCTTTTCAGAGGGGCAACATTGTCCAGTGCTGTACGCATTGAAACTATAGTGCTGTCAACAAGAGAGTCAAGTGTTGCTGGAGTAAAATTTAGGTAGCCGTCCTCTGTCATATCTGCACATGGTAGTGAAGAAAAGGATGATGGAATTAATTCTTTAAATCTGGTTACAGCATCCTCTGATAGACACCTTCTATATGTAAATTTCTTCTCAGAAACTGTATAGTCAAGTAATGTAAACTCAAAGGTTATCAAAAAAATGATAACCTTTGATAAGACAGGGTTATGAGGGAACACTGTTAACTGTTCACTCTCAATGCCATAAGTCAGCACAAGATCAAGGGTGTGATTAAGGCAGTGAGTCGGTCTGTGAACACTCTGAGAAAATCCAATAGAGTTTAATATAGAATTAAAGTTCATATTCAGGCTGTCATTTTCAACATCTACATGAATATTAAAGTCACCCACTACAATGACTTTATCTGTACTCAGCACTAACTGGGATAAAAACTCTGAGAATTCAGACAGAAACTCAGAATAAGCGCCAGGTGGAAGATTCACAACAACAAACACAAGAGGTTTCTGTGATTTCCACTTTGCGTGGGAAAAACTGAGAATCACAGACTCAAAAGAGCTCAAACTAATCTTTGGTCTAATACTGATTAGTAACCCTGATCTGAAATTAGCTGCCACTCCTCCTCCTCTGCCTGTGGTTTGAGGAACGTGAACATTTAAACAGTCAGAGGGAGTTGATTCATTAATGCTAACATGATCCTCCTGCTGCAGCCAGGTTTCTGTAAGACAAAATATATCAATATGATGATCACAGATCAACTCATTCACTAACATAGACTTCGAAAGGAGAGATCTGATATTCAGCAAACCACATTTAATAGTTTGATGTTTTTGTTCAGTTAAAGTTTTTGTTTTAATTTGTTTTTGCACAAGAGGATTTGCTCTTGTGGGTAGCAGCAGGTGGGAAGCTGCAGAGAAGTGTGTAAGACTACAACTCTGCATCCTGGTCTGAGCCCTGGGTTGCCATGTTTTTGGATGACAAATAAATTTGACCATATTTCTAGAAATGAGAGCTGCTCCTTCCAAAGTGGGATGGATGCCGTCTCTCCTCATCAGACCAGGTTTTCTCCAGAAAGATTGCCAATTATCTATGTAGCCCACGTTGTTTGCTGGACACCATCTAGACAACCAGCGATTGAAGGACGACATGCGACTAAACATGTCATCACTGGTCAGATTTGGCAGGGGTCCAGACAATACATGCCCAGTAATATTGTTGTAATGTTTTAAATACTTGAACGCAGTTTTTCTAGAGAAGATAATTGCTTTGTATATGGGATTATCGTCCATTGACTCTTTTGGGCTTTCACATGCGCGAGCGTACAACTAACCGGTGAGTTACATGCTGTTTATAAAGTTGTTTTGTAACGTCCCCATGCCAGTAATGTGAGAACCATGCATATGGTTTTGATGGTAAGGCTTGTGACTTTATTGTCGGATGGTTTATAAAGTGGTGTGACGTTTCTGCAGTGTGCAAGTTGTTGTTTTACGTGGAAGGGTTAGCGCTTGCCCCTAGCCACCACGTATTAGCCTCGCATGACAGGCTGAGCGAACAGCGCGATCTCCACACAGGGAGCGCAGATTTGCACCTGTCTGTGTCCTACTATCAGTATTTGACAACCTCTAGCAATGGAAATGCGCTTCAAATGCCCCAGAGTTCTCCTTTAACTTTAGGGCTATGCCTCCTCTTCCTGACAGTTACCCAGCCACCCTGTGATCCCGGCTGCTCGGGTTCTGCTTGGGGGCGGCTAATGGAGCTAGCAACGCTAGGTGGCTCCGCACTGGTTAAAGGGACCTAGCTCACTATCGCTTGATTTTCAACAGTGCAGAGCTGAGCTTCCAATTCAGATAACCTCTGATGAAAAAACCGAATGCACAAGGACACAGAAAAATGTCTTTTACAAACCAAAAAGACGCATTACATGGCAAAATATTGTTTCACAAACTAGTGTATTTTACTTATACTCACCTTCCTATCCTCATATTTATTTACATGAATCTCAGTTAGAATTACTGTAAGAAAATATGAACGTAATTTCAAATTGTTCAGCTGCAAGGAACTGTGAGCCAGAATATTCTCCTGTTATTTTCATAAAAGAAGCAATATTTACTATTCAACCGTACCCAGCACCCAATTTTCTGATAGTCAGTCACCAGCAGCTGTGTGTTGTTAGCCCGTTAAGCTCTGATTGGTAATGGCTGGTCTCTGGCAGCATTTATAAACCTTCACCTTTGCTGTTCTCTTTACTGCTGGCTTTCACCATGATGACTGCTAGTTTTTTCCTGAGGTTTGGAACAATATTCCTTTGAAGTCTCCAGCCAGTTTACGAAGGGATGTTTGTTGATGCTAGTGATGGCAAAAGGAGGCTTTTTGAAGCATTGAATCATTTTGAACCATTGTGTCATAAAGTGGTTCACTACCCGAAGCTTCATTCAATTCCCTTGGGTGACATCTACTGGTGTAGCGATTGTTGCACCATAAGAAGCCCTGCGAATGTGATGCATATAATAACACGATAATAACACGTATGTATGTGTGTTGTACATATGGGTTTGTAGTACCTCATTAAAGATTGATTAATTTACCCATGAAATAATAATTTGCCCTCTCCGGGTGGGGAATGAGATCCTTCCCCAAGTGGAGGAGTTCAAGTATCTCGGGGTCTTGTTCACGAGTGAGGGACGAATGCAGCGGGAGGTTGACAGGCGGATCAGTGCGCCATCAGACACGTCCCACTGGGAGGAGACCCCGGGGAAGTCCCCGGACACGTTGGATCTCTGGCAGGGGAACGCCTCGGGGTCCCCCCAGAAGAGCTGGAGGAAGTGGCTGGGGAAAGGGACGTCTGGGTTTCTCTGCTTAAGCTGCTGCCCCCGCGACCCGACCCCCGGAGAAGCGGAAGATGATGGATGGATGGATGGATGGATGGATGGATGGAATAATTTAAAAACAATGGGAAAATGTTTGGTTTGTCATTCATATTTTCTTTGGGAGTGTGCTTGGTGTAATAAAGAGGGTGCTTGTGTTACTTCAGGTGTTTTTATTAAAGAAAAGTAGTTTTTGCACAGTAGAAGGACTCAAACGATTTCTTTTATTTTTTAGTCAATTTCTCCAGCTTTGGAAAATACTCTGTCACAGGGAACAGACGAGGCTGGTGTGCTGAAGGAACAGTTTGGGTCGAAATATTCCCACACTTTAGAATGCTTCCTCGATGGTTGCTCCATGAGAGAATAATCCAAAACTCCGAATATCAAAAAACGAGAGCTGTTCGTAACGTATAATACGTGTAGAACGGGGACATGAACCGGGGCTTCAGCCATCTTGAATACACTGAATCGCGGCAAATGTTCAAAGCTCCGCTATCAACTCGAAGCAGTCAGCTGACTCGGTCTGAATGAAGCAGTGAAGTGGTTCAAACGTCATCGGTGACGTCACATGAAGCAAGCTCCGGCCCACTGCTTCACTATAACTACCCTGTCGAGTTTGAAGCGTGCTTCGGAGCTTCGGTGTTGGAGGTAACATCACTAGTTGATGCTGCTTTTTTACTGTATTTGTTAATGATTTCAGGGTTTCCCTCTTTGCCTTGCTAGTTGTGGATGCATATGGCTTCCACTCAAAAGGTAAAAAAAAAATCATCCCTTATAGCAAAACCCTAGCTTTGTTTGCTTGAATACGATCTTACTTAACTTTGTGTTCTCCTGCAACCAGGTTCAGAGTCTTCAGGCCAGGGGAGCGGTGGCACAACTGGTGCAGTTAACTTTGCCCCTTGGCACCAACAAGCTGTGCCCTACAGAGCTTCCAGTAGTGCCCCTTTGCCTGTGCAACCTTTCAGTCTCTTTCAACCTCTCTTTCAGCAGGCACAAATACTTGTGCAAGCTCCTGGTGGCCCTCAGGTTGTACAGGCTGAACCAGCAATTGGTAGTTTGAGTTCTGGTCTGCCTGTGGTAGACTACTCTACCTTGGGATCTTCTGCTGTAGTTCAGGCAGGGTATGAAGTCACCCCTCCACTAAGCAGAGCTGCTCAGTCTACCCTACCAGGTAAAGAATCTAATACATGGCTGGGTTGATTGAAAACCTTGCTCGTTTACATCTACAATTCTTCATATTTGGAGAACTAAATTTAATATAGATATATATTTTTTTTTCCCCCTTCCCTCCCCAGAAACGCAGTGGGCTATTGCTCCTCATGTCTTTGAAGATGCATCAGCTGACAGCACAGCCCTTGGGCTTGGTGACAATTCCTCACCTGGCTCTGTGCCATCTGGACCTGTTCTCCAGTCTGGAGAGACTTCCAGTGTTGTGAAGGAAGCTGAACTTGGGAACTACCAGCACCAGACAGAAGAAGTTGGCTACCCAGATTTCCTTAAAGGATTTGGCCAGGAATTTGCCAGTTTATTTCTGCCCCGCTCTGGTGCTGGTGGCTTCTGGGGTTTCCCTTTTCCCTATTTTGACTACAGGCTCCTGTACGGCCTTTACCCTTCTGGAACATACAGCACCTTCAGCAAGCAACAAGAGGGGGGCAAAGATTTCTTCAAGAACATCCACTTCTCAAAAGTGCTTGCACCTAAAGCCCGTCGTTTTGGAACTAGGAGAAGGTTCTTCCCACATGCCCACAAGAGCTGAACATGATGTGCAAAGGGTATGTTGAGAAAACTGTACCTGCAAACAACTTTATTTCAAACCTTTAACTAACATGGGTTTCATTTCAGGTTGGACTCTAGGTGACGCAGTTGCCAAATGCATGGTTTTTGGTCCTTGAATAAAATTTTGTCAAATACTCTGGCTTCAGAATGACTTGTTCTGAAATTGAGCCCCCTTTTTCTTGAAGGGTCATCAAATCTACTTGACTTCTCTCCACCAGAACTAGAATTACCAGATGGAACTGCTTCCATGACAGCACCCAGAGACTTCAACATAGTTTGGGTATCTTCAACTGCTGTTCAAACCCCCCACCCCATAACACTCCTCTGGCCCACCAGGGCTAACTTGACGAACACACACACACGGAGCTTATGAATATCCCAACAGCCCCAGTCACCTTGGGCAACCCTGGAAAATTATCCCGGCCCCACAGAGGGGAGCCTAACAATATCTAACTGGTACAAAATAAGTCATTAGCCGCATTTGGACAGCAGTTCTAAGAACGGTCCACCTCAAATTCTGTTCTATGAACTGCCCTTCCGCAGGGGAACTGTTTAATTTTGCATTTGCACATGAGTCGGGACCTTGATGGGGACTGAGACGTGTTACTGTAGCATCCCACTTGACAAAACCAAACCTGCAAAAAGTAAGAGAAACTCCACCAACAAGCTATCGTGTTCATGGTCTGCATGATGGTAATCTTAAAAATGAAAAACTGTACCTGTCTAACATCGAGGCTGGAAGAGCACAGAGGGAGTCAGGAGACGAAGAATCGAGCACAGGTGATACTTTGTTTCATGAAGGAGGGCAGAGCGCTGCAGACAAAGGAGACGTCTAAGTTTAACTTATTAAACACGCACCGGTTCAGTCTGTCGTATGAGTAAACATGTCAGCCGTCATTGTGTTTGCATTGAGCAGATTAGGAACAAGAAGCGGAAATCTGACAAGGGGCGTAGCTACCAACCACCAAACACCTACGTCGTGTGTTCCAATGGAACCCAGAAAAGACCCAGCCTCGGAGAAGGAGCTAAAATGGTTATAGGAACTGAGGGCTGTGGTCCCTAGTTCCTGTATGTCCAAACACAGGGAAAAAAAACGGCCCTATTCCTGAAAAGGTTATAGGAACTGCAAAAGGTTCCTACAGTGGGAATGCACCTAATATCTAGCTAGTACAACTCAATCCCCTGAACCATTGCAAAATAAGTCGGTGAGCTCATTTCAGTTACTTTCTTAATAAAATTCAATTGCCAGTCAGAGGGTTGACATTCTGCATTTTATTATATGGTCAGTGACACCAGGAGCTAACTAAGCTGGGTCCCTGCCTTTGCTTGTGGCCAAGTTTTCAAAAAAGTTGATTGGATGCTGATTTTTCTCTGTGGTTGGTCTGCACGGTCACAGCTCTGATATTATTCAGGCTGTGTGTTAACTTGACTCCAAAGGGTTCAGCCAAAAGAGGATTGCTTAACCTCCCCCTGTTTATGATCTCAATCACAATTCTAACAGAGGAATACTGTGTAATGGGTATTGCAGTACAACGACAGTAATGTTTCTGTGCACACGTATCACACTTTGCAAAAATACCTTAATATTTGCAACAGCCAAAAATCCTAAATACAGTGTGTGTTTAGTAATGTGTGTGCGCATGTATATGTAGGTTGGACTCACTGATGCATAAGTCGTCACCACTTTAAAAATGTCTCCCTGATATCTTAGACCTTTGTATGTTAGAGAAGGCACTTGTCCATGAGCGTGTTCACAGTGAAAGGGAGTGTTCATGTGTTTCAACAAGCAGACACAAAGACAAAAGTTTTGGACCCTGGAAATGGTTGGTGTCAGTGCTTAAAGTTGGTGTTCTAGAGTAGAAGAAAAAATTCCCAAAAGAAGAGGTCAAACTTACAGGCAAGGTTCAGATGTTTTAACATGAAGGTTAATCTTCAAGAGAGAGCAGAAGGAAAATACACATAGGCTTTATTGGATAAATGGATCCCGTAGATAGAGACTCTCACAAGGGGTTTCTGCTATAGCGAGCATGTCAGGTCACCCAGAGATGGGATCACAGTGAAAACAAAGTTCATGAATGTCTTCTCATGAAGGACGGCAGTCTTAGGAGCAGCGGGGCTTCAAAACCAAGTCTCGACAAGGATCAACAAGCATGGTTAAATCCAGTCTTGGCAGCAGGAGTAATCAAGAAATGGGAATTTAATGCAGCCAGGCAGAAACTTTAGCTTCCTTCATGAATGTTAAAGTTGCATACTCAATTCACACATACCAAACAATAGAGGATCTGCCCCACATTGACGTGTCCTTAAAAACATCAAGCCGGCACTGTGGAATCAGCTGAATGAAAACAGCACCATTTATTCAAGTGGCAAGTTCCATGATGCCAGCTGGATGTGTGTAAGCGCACACGAGGTGGGACAGTTTCACCTCTCTTACAACCTTCCTTGCCAGCTGAAAGGCATATCAGCAGTGGATAAACTTCAACCCCATGTTCAGTCCCAGCTTGAAATAGCATATGTGACAGAAGCTGGTGTGAAAGATAGTGATGAAAAACCGAATGCACATGGACACAGACAAATGTCTTTTACAAACCAAAAAGACGCATTGCATTACCATGGAAAAATATTGTTTCACGAACGAGAGTATTTTACTGATACTCACCCTCCTATCCTCATATTTATTTACATGAATCTCAGTTAGAATTACTGTATTAAAATATAAACGTAATTTTAAATTGTTCAGCTGCAAGGAACTGTGAGCCAGAATATTCTCCTGTTATTTTCAGAAAAGAAGCAATGTTTACTATTCAACCGTACCCAGCACCCAATTTTCTGATAGTCAGTCACCAGCAGCTGTGTGTTGTTAGCCCGTTAAGCTCTGATTGGTAATGGATGGTCTCTGACAGCATTTATAAACTTTCACCTTTGCTGTTCTCTTTACTGCGGGCTTTCACCATGATGACTGCTAGATTTTGCCTGAGGTTTGGAACAATATTCCTTTGAAGTCTCCTGCCAGTTTACTTGGGGATGTTTGTTGATGCTTCTCTTTTACTGTGTCTGTTAATGATTTCAGGGTTTCCCTCTTTGCCTTGCTCGCTGTGGATGCATATGGATTCCACTCTAAAGGTTAAAAAAAAAAATCCCCAAAAGCAAAACCCTACCTTTGTTTGCTTGAATACGATCTTACTAAACTTTGTGTTCTCTTCCAACCAGGTTCACAGTCTTCAGGCCAGGGGAGCGGTGGCACAACTGGTGCAGTTAACTTTGCCCCATGGCACCAACCGGCTGTGCCCTACAGGGCTTCCAGTAGTGCCTCTTTGCCTGTGCAACCTCTCTTTCACACCACACAAATGCTTGTGCAAGCTCCTGGTGTCCCTCAATTTTTACAGGCAGCACCAGCAATTGGCAGCTTGAGTTCTGGTCTGCCTGTGGTAGAATACTCTACCTTGGGATCTCCTGCTGTAGTTCAGGCAGGGTATGAAGTCACCCCTCCACTAAGCGGAGCTGCTCAGTCTACCCCACCAGGTAAAGTAAAAATCTTCTAATGCATGGTTGATTTAAAAATGGAATGCTGAGAAGTCGACAGCAAGGGTCTCAAGGCCCACTGTCTTTCAGGTTTATTCTGTAACTGGCTAATGAGGCGTCAATCTGCCTCGGGTGCGTTGAAGCATGAAAATGTCTAAAACCTGTAGGACCGCTGCCTTCCAGGAATGAAGCTTGAGATCCCTGGTCTACAGGCATTGCTCATATGGCGCTTGCAAGTCTCTGCATGATCTCTATATCAAGCCTTAGACCTTATTTGACTAGACTCTTTTGGGGTTCTGTCTTGACATGTCAACTCTGTTAATGCACAAGTGTTTACTGTGGACTCCCTCCTTGGAAGTTGGATTCTCTTAATGAATCTTAAAGAACCTTGACCATTTTCACGTGGTGTTCCAATATTTGGAGAACAAATTTTTTTTCTTTTCCTCCCCAGAAACTCAGTGGGCCATTGCTCCTCATGTCTTTGAAGATGCATCAGCTGACAGCGCAGCCCTTGGGCTTGGTGAGACTTCCTCACCTGGCTCTGTGCCATCTGGACCTGTTCTCCAGTCTGGAGAGACTTCCAGTGTTGTGAAGGAAGCTGAACTTGGGAACTACCAGAAGCAGACCGAAGAAGTTGGCTACCCAGATTTCCATAAAGGATTTGGCCAGGAATTTGCCAGTTTATTTTTGCCACGCTTTGGTGCTGGTGGCTTGAGGGGTTTCCACTCAAAAGGACGTGCAACCAAAAGCCATGGTTTTGCAAAGAAGAGAAGGTTCTTCCCACATGCCCACAAGAGCTGAACATGATGTGCAAAGGTTGTGTTAGGAAACTCTACCTGCAAACATCTTATCTCAACACTTTAACTAACATGGGTTTCCTTTCAGGTTGGACACTAAGTAGCAAAGCTGTTGCCAAATTAATGGTTTTTGGTCCTTGAATAAAATCTTGTCAAATACTCTGGCTTCAGAATGACTTGTTCTGAAATTGAGCCCTCTTTTTCTTGACAGCTTATCAAAACTATCTGGACTTGCGCTAAATGGCATGCATTGCCTGCCTCGTGCTACAGACTGTATTTCTTCCTTCCCTACCATGTAAGCTTGGACCCAGATTGTAGTAATGTTTGGCCATGCAGTACCTAGGCTGAGCTAATTTTAAACTTTATTGTAAAGGCTCAATACCCCCTTTGTCATCACTGTTGGCCAATTCCTGGTTGTCTTTAATTGAATCAATTCAGGTAAACTATTGCTCTCCACCAGATGGAACCACTTTCATGAAAGCACTCAGAGATTTCAACATGGGTTGGTATCCTAAACTGCTATTTGGGGCTGTTGAAACCCCATGACTCAAAATCTTGCACCCCAAGATTAACTTAAACGTCAGCACTATACATGGCACTTATGAATATCCCAACACCCCCAGTCATCTTGGCCAACATCGGGAAAATAAGCCCAGCCCTAAATCTTGAGTTTAGTTCCAGGACCTCTGATTAGTTAAGAGGGGAGCCTAACAATATCCAGCTGGTACAACTCAACCCCCTGAACCATTGCGAAATAAGTTGGTGATCTTACTTCAGTTTCTTAAAATTCAATTACCAATCAAAGTTGATGTTCTACATTTTTAGATATGGTCAGTGACTCCAGGCGTTCTCAGCTGGCTCCCTGCCTTTGCTTGTGGCCCAGTTTTCAAAGTTGATTGAATGCTGATCGTTCTGTGGTTGGTCTGCACAGTCACAGCTCGGATATTATTCAGGCTGTGTTAACTTTGCTCAAAGGTTCAGCCAAAAGATGTTTGCTTCACCCCTCCCTGTTTATGGCCTCAATCACAATTCTAATAAAGGAATACTGTGTAATGGGTATTGCAGTACAACGGCATCATACTTTGCAAATAAACTTTGATATTTGCAACAGCCAAAAATCCTAAATGTGTGTTTAGTAATGTATGTGCGCACTGATGCATAAGTCGTCACCACTTTAAAAATGTCTCTTCCCTGATATGTTAGAGAAGGCACTTGTCCATGAGCGTGTTCACAGTGAAAGGGAGTGTTCATGTGTTTCAACAAGCAGACACAAAGACAACAGTTTTGGACCCTGGAAATGGTTGGTGTCAGTGCTTAAAGTTGGTGTTCTAGAGTAGAAGGAAAAAAATCCCAAAAGAAGTTACTTACTGGCAAGTTTCAGATGTTTTAACATGAGGGTTAATCTCCCAGAGAGAGCAGAAGGAAAGTACACCTAGGCTTTATTGGATAAATGGATCCCGTAGATACAGACTCTCACAAGAGGTTTATGCTCGAGCGAGCATGCCGGGTCACCCAGAGATGGGATCAAAGTGATCACAAAGTTCATGAAGGTCGGCAGTGTCAGGAGCAGCGGGGCTTCAAAAACAAATCTCGACAAGGATCAACAAGTATGGTTAAATCCCGTCTTGGCAGCAGGAGTAATCAAGAAACGGGAATTTAATGCAGCCAGGCAGAAACTTTAGCTTCTTTCATGAATGTTAAAGTTGCATACCCATTTCACACATACCAAACAACGGAGGATCAGCCCCACATCGATGTGTCCTTACAAACATCAAGCCGGCATTGTGGAATCAGCTGAAATATATATATATATATATATATACACACATACATATACATTCTGGCGCAGCTGAGCTGGACTATTTAAAATCAGCGACACACACATACCTATATCTACAACAATATTTACATAACTCATCACTAGAAAAAATATATAATCTTGATAACCATCAATACACCCAGAGTAAACCTAATAAACACCCACATATGTCCAAGTAGGACTTGTCAAGTAATAAAGACATTTTAATTGGGAGTGCCTTAGTCAGAGATTTTTTTTAACTTGGATGTACAATACCTTGGACTAAAGAGCACCCAAACCCAAGAAGCCTACAAACAATTGGGATAAGAGCACGCCATATTCTACAAACTCCCACATATATTTTACAACACTTAAATACATACAGTATTTATACCACATGAAACTCCCCTTTACAGAATGTAAAGTGTATAAGTAGTCAGTCTGTAAATGTCTGGGTTGATGTAGGTGTTGGTGTATGGTAATTATTGAAGAAAATAAACGTGTCTGGATCCGCACTCTGAAATTCTCCTAATTGCCTCCATGGCCGCTTGGGCATTCTAACACAGTGACATTGCTTTTAGGCAACTTTGGCTTCTTGCCATAATGGCTATAATGTGGAAACCAAAGTGGCAAAGAGAAAACAGCTTCATGTGTGTAGTGCACACTTCAGCAAGGATGATTATGTCCCTACACGCCCAGGACAGAGGAAGAAACATGTTTTGAAGAGTGCTGCTGTTGCCAGCACACCAGGTAAGAACAACTGATGCCGCCTATTACAGTACATGTTTAGAAGCTAACGGTATTACATTCCCAACAGGCTATCAAGAATCAGCTAGTAACATTGTGTAAAGCAAATCACTTAATCATATTACCAGTGAAGCCTTTACATGACAACATTATATGATGACTGTTATTATTATTGTCAGCAACTATGTGGAAGTGTGGTTGTTTCCACGTTTCTGAGTAGGCTTCAAGTCACAGTGTAAGTTTCTAATATAAGTGACGAGGATGCAGGGATTAAAGCAAAAAAAAGTCGTCTGACTGAAATTTTTAGCGATTAAACATCAGATTGAGTTCCCCCCCTTGTACCCCTTCGGAAACCACTGTAGCCATACCTCTGCCCTCAATACAGAACGTACATTGGTTCTATGCAAGGAATGGAGGGATAATGGAGATACTTGATCAGATGCCTCAGCAGACTATGATTCTATAACATGTGAAAGTATGTCCTTTATGCTGTCCTAGCCCAATTTTACACATACCTTCCTAAGACCTAATGCAAGTGTTCAGTTTTGTTTCCAAGGGATAAAAACTTTCACAGTGGATTACACATGCATTCATTTTAACCCCCTGGAAGGGGGGAACATTTTTAGTCTATGCATTCTTGTGGCAGCACATTAGATAGCTATTCTGGCTATTTAATGGCATTCCACAGAGTGTTAGCTTTGTGAAAAGGCTAAGTAGGTTAGTTTATGATTTTTTTTTTCTAATTATTATTTTTTTTTTTTTTTCATCTTCGTCGTTTCTTTTGGGCTTGTTTTCAGGACAGCAGTCGCTTCTTGCTCCGCTTGGAGTGCTGATGATCACTTTATTTCTATCTATAACTTACACAATTTTGCATTGTTAAACTCTATAGCTTACAGTTCTGTTCTAACACACTCCTACAGATCTTCAATCTTTATTTTCACTTTTTAACGGTGTGTCTGGTTCTCTAGCGTAGCATGGCTACCGGTTCTCTTCCTCTGCTTTCACCTGCTCCGTGTGTCAGATGTTTAGTTACTCCTCTGCCTCCTTTAGCGATAATGGTACATGTAACAAATGTAGTCTTTTTGTAGTTTTGGAGGCGAGGTTATCTGAATTGGAAGCTCGGCTCTGCACTGTTGAAAATCAACCGATAGCGAGCCAGGTCCCTTTAGCCAGTGTGGAGCCACCTAGCGTAGCTAGCTTAATTAGCCTCCCCCTAGCAGAACCTGAGCAGCCAGGATTACAACGTGGCTGGGTGACTGTCAGGAAGAGGCATAGCTCTAAAGTCAAGCCCGTTGTTCACCATCGACCTGTCCACGCTTCTAACAGATTTTCCCCACTCAGCGACACACCCGCTGAGGACAAAACCCTGGTAATTGGCAGCTCCATAGTCAGAAACGTGGCATTAGAGGCACCATCGGCCATAGTCAAATGCATTCCAGGGGCCAGAGCGGGCAACATAGAATCCTATTTAAAACTGCTGGCTAAGGATAAACGTAAATATGGTAAAATAGTTATTCACGTCGGCGTTAATGACACCCGGTTACGCCAATCGGAGGTCACTAAAATTAATGTTGCATCGGTGTGTAATTTTGCCAAAACAATGTCGGACTCCGTAGTTTTCTCTGGACCCCTGCCAAATCTGACCAGTGATGACATGTTTAGCCGCATGTCGTCCTACAATCGCTGGTTGTCTAGATGGTGTCCAGCAAATAACGTGGGCTACATAGATAATTGGCAATCTTTCTGGAGGAAACCTGGTCTGATGAGGAGAGACGGCATCCATCCCACTTTGGAAGGAGCAGCTCTCATTTCTAGAAATATGGATGAATTTATTTGCCACCCTAAAACATGACAACCCAGGGCTCAGACCAGGATGCAGAGTTGTAGTCTTACACACTTCTCTGCAGCTTCCCACCTGCTGCTACCCCCCCCAATCGATTAACACAAAAGGAGCAAATCCTCTTGTGCAAAAAGAAATTATTAAAACAAAAACTTTAACTGAACAAAAACATCAAACTATTAAATGTGGTTTGCTGAATATCAGATCTCTCCTTTCCAAGTCTCTGTTAGTGAATGAGTTGATTTGTGATCATCATATTGATATATTTAGTCTTACAGAAACCTGGCTGCAGCAGGAGGATCATGTTAGCATTAATGAAGCAACTCCCTGTGACTGTTTAAATGTTCACGTTCCTCGAACCACAGGCAGAGGAGGAGGAGTGGCAGCTATCTTCAGATCAGGGTTACTAATCAGTCCCAGACCCAAGATTAGTTTGAGCTCTTTTGAGTCTGTGATTCTCAGTTTTTCCCACGCAAAGTGGAAATCACAGAAACCTCTTGTGTTTCTTGTTGTGTATCGTCCACCTGGCCCTTATTCTGAGTTTCTGTCTGAATTCTCAGAGTTTTTATCCCAGTTAGTGCTGAGTACAGATAAAGTCATTGTTGTGGGTGACTTTAATATTCATGTAGATGTTGAAAATGACAGCCTGAATATGAACTTTAATTCTATATTGAACTCTATTGGATTTTCTCAGAGTGTACACAGACCGACTCACTGCCTTAATCACACCCTTGATCTTGTGCTGACTTATGGCATTGAGAGTGAACAGTTAACAGTGTTCCCTCATAATCCTGTCTTATCTGACCATTTTCTGATAACCTTTGAGTTTACATTACTTGACTATACAGTTTCTGAGAAGAAATGTACATATAGAAGGTGTCTATCAGAGGATGCTGTAACCAGATTTAAAGAATTAATTCCATCATCCTTTTCTTCACTGCCATGTGCAGATATGACAGAGGACGACTACCTACACTTTACTCCAGCAGCACTTGACTCTCTTGTTGACAGCACTATAGTTTCAATGCGTACAGCACTGGACAATGTTGCCCCTCTGAAAAGGAAGGTAATCAGTCAGAAGAGGCTGGCTCCTTGGTATAATTCACAGCTGCGTGCTTTAAAGCAGACTGCAAGAAAGCTGGAGAGACAGTGGCGTTCCTCTAATTTAGAAGAGTCTCAGTTAGTCTGGAAAGATAGTTTAATAACGTATAAGAAAGCCCTTCGTAAAGCTAGAACTGCTTATTATTCATCATTGATAGAAGAGAATAAGAATAATCCCACGTTTCTTTTCAGCACTGTAGCCAGTCTGACTAAGAGTCCGAGCTCTGCTGAGCCAGTTATTCCTTTAACTCTCAGCAGTGATGATTTCATGCACTTCTTTATTAATAAAATTGTTTCTATCAGAGAGAAGATTGATGGAGTCCTTCCCACTATTATCACTGATGTATCATCAAGTACAGCAGCTTTAGAAGTATCTTTAGAACCTGATTTATATTTAGACGGCTTCTGTCCAGTTGATCTCTCTGAACTAACAACAGCAATAGTCTCTTCTAAACCATCAACTTGTGTTTTAGACCCAATCCCAACCAGACTGTTCAAGGAGGTTTTCCCCTTAATTGACACTTCCATATTGGATTTGATCAATTTTTCTTTGTTGACAGGATATGTACCTCAGACTTTTAAGGTTGCTGTAATTAAACCTTTACTTAAAAAAACCTACTCTTGATTCAGAAGTGTTGGCTCATTATAGACCTATATCCAATCTCCCTTTTTTGTCTAAAGTTCTTGAAAAAATAGTTGCAGCTCAGCTTTGTGATCACTTACACAGAAATAATCTGTTTGAAGAGTTTCAGTCAGGATTCAGAGTGCATCATAGCACAGAAACTGCACTGCTGAAAGTTACCAATGATCTCCTCTTAGCCTCTGATAGCGGACTTGTGTCTGTGCTTGTCCTGTTGGATCTCAGTGCTGCATTTGATACGGTCGATCACAGTATCTTATTACACAGACTTGAACATGTTATTGGGATTAAAGGAACTGCATTAGGCTGGTTTAAGTCATATTTATCTGATAGATTTCAGTTTGTTCTTGTAAATGAAGAATCTTCCTCACACACCAGAGTAAGTCATGGAGTTCCTCAGGGTTCTGTGCTTGGACCGATTCTTTTCACTTTATACATGCTTCCATTAGGTAACATTATTAGACAGCATGGCATAAATTTCCATTGCTATGCTGATGATACTCAGCTGTACTTATCTATAAAACCAGATGAACCCAATAGGTTGGTCAGACTACAAGCATGTCTTAAAGACATAAAGACCTGGATGACTCAGAACTGTCTGCTTCTAAATTCAGACAAAACTGAAGTCGTTATCTTTGGACCTGAGCGTTTCAGGGAGAAATTGTCTAGCTATATAGTTACTCTAGATGGTATTTCCTTGGCTTCTAGTTCTACAGTGAGGAACCTTGGAGTTATTTTTGACCAGAACGTATCATTTGACTCGCATATAAAACAGGTTTCTAGGACTGCCTTCTTTCATCTTCATAATATTGTTAAAATCAGGAACATCTTGTCTCAGAGTGATGCAGAAAAACTAGTCCATGCATTTGTTACTTCAAGATTGGACTACTGTAATTCTTTATTATTGGGCTGTCCCACATATTCTCTGAAAAGCCTCCAGCTGATCCAAAATGCTGCAGCCAGAGTTCTGATGAGAACTAACAGGAGAAATCATATTTCTCCAGTTTTAGCTTCTCTTCATTGGCTCCCTGTTAAATTCAGAATAGAATTTAAGATTCTTCTCCTTACATATAAAGCTCTTAATGACCGAGCTCCATCATATCTTAAAGATCTCATTGTAAGATATTTTCCTAACAGAGCACTTCGTTCCCAAACTGCAGGTTTACTTGAGGTTCCCAGAGTTTCTAAAAGTAGAATGGGAGGCAGAGCCTTCAGTTATCAGGCCCCTCTATTGTGGAATAAGCTGCCAGTAAATGTCCGGGAAGCAGACACCCTTTCCACTTTTAAGACCAGGCTTAAAACTTTCCTTTTTTATAAAGCTTATAGTTAGGTCTGTTGAATCTGATAGTGTGTCTGCTAGTGTGTCTTGTTCTGCCTCCACCTCTGGCACCCTCTATACTTTCATTACCCTCTACCCGAACCAGGGATTGAATCCCATTCCCGCTTATCTTACCTCTTTTATTTCTCCCCCTACCCGAACCAGGGTTTGCATCCCCACCCCGCTGTGACTGGTGTGCAGTTGGTGAGAGGCTGAGGTAGCTTGTGGCTGTAAAAGATGGTTCTATATATGGATCTATATAGGGAGTATAGGGAATTACTCACTGAGTCTGGTCCTTTATTTATTTATTTATTTATTTTCGTTTGCACAAGTTTCTTGTGTTTACCTTGAATAGGGATGGCTCAGGTGATCCTGAAACATCCCATAGTTAAGCTGCTATAGGCCTAGACTGCTGGGGGGCCTCATCTGTCACACCTTTCCTCACTTTACTCTCTTTATGTATATGTGACATTATTGTGGTCATTAACTCGTGTTTCCCTGTTCCAACAGATATCCTTTGAATGGTGTTACAGTGCCGCCGCCGCCGCCGCGCCCGCGCCCCCCCCCCCCCCCCCCCCCTTTCTGTCTTCTCAAACCCCAGCTGGTCGAGGCGGATGGCCACCCTTCCTGAGTCTGGTTCTGCCAGAGGTTTCTTCCTGTTAAAAGGGAGTCGTTTCTCTCCACAGTCGCCTCAGGCACGCCGCTCAGGCCGGGAGATTGGACCGAAAAACAAAAAGTTTTCAGTGCAATCTGTTGGTTTTCTTAGCTAGGAAATTGTTTTTGAATTGGCTCTATATGAACGAATTGGATTATTTTATGAATTATGATTATTATTAATTAATTGAATTCCAATTGGCTTGAATTGGACTTACTATCTAAGTGCCTTGAGATGACATTTGTTGTATTTGGCGCTATATAAATAAAAATGAATTGAATTGAAAAAATATTTCTTGTCCAAGATCTGGCAACAGTGCCCACCTGTCCAAGTCCAGGCTCCGCTGGAACACAAACATTCTATGACTTTAGCTCTCGCTGGGCAACTAGTTCTAGCCTAAAATCGAGGTGTGTGAACGTAGCTACAGGCAATCGTTCGGGTGAGCTCTTCAATTGAAATAAAATGCAATGGTCTTCCTGTTCAAGTAACGTCAACATTTCATTAAGACATTAGCGCATGTTTCCCCAAAACATTGCATGAACCTGTTGTCGCATTCGCATTCCTTAATCAAATGCACTGCAGAACGACATAGCCTAAGGGCCATTTCACGCTGTAGCACATCCTGTGGTAGGCTATATTATCAACCAACCTACTGTTGGCATGCTGATATGTTAATATGCGAGACGTGTTCACTGATGTAGCCTACTCGGCTTTGGTTTACAACGAATCATGTCGGAACATCATTGCGCCCGTACACTTTTCAAAACGTCTTTTTGATTGTCCATAAGTTAAAGGCTTGAGCATCCCTGTTAGTCTGACAAAAATAATTTGGACCGTTTATTTGGAAACTGTAAATCAGGACTAATTTCTGTCAGTTTGCTGGCGTTGACAAGCGTGCAAGCAGTCTGATTCATGCCTGGCATGCAGACTAAATAGAATAGCTTCGCCCTGTATATTTGTCTTGCAACCCCTTAGGTCATTCAAATAACTAAATAGCCTAGATAATTCTACATGCTCCAGACTCGCTTGTCTTGTCCACGCTGAAACTATATAATTTGGACCGTTTGGGTCATTGAACGCTGATGATTTTTAGCGAATTAAAAATGCGACCAGGAGTAACCTTATGTGGACATCAGTTCACAGACTTGACAAACGCCTTTTCTAATGGGGGTTTCCAATATATAAAGGCCTCAGGTACCGGTCCAGCATTCCTTCTATATTGCTCTAACGAAATACTATTTTAAGGCGTGTATTTGTAAATTATAGCTATCTAGGACTAATAATTACTGTAAGTAATTTTTCCACGCAGTTGTAGCCCCAGCCCCCATGCCCCCATGCCCCGCCCCCGCCGTTGACAATTCGTGTTCCCTTTTTTTTTTGCCGCACCTTACTTATCAGGGGAGGGCGCGGCTCAAACATAGAGGAATCAAAACAAATACTGCTGTTAATTTAATCTGTTACATCACATCAGTATTATAAGAAAATCCATACACCAAACACCCGTCACAACCCACCCTCCCCTTTCTCGATCAGGACGATCTCCCAGTTGAGTTCAGTTGACGGAAAATCCGTCTGGACAAACTATGCAGGCTGTTCAGCTGACGGAAATCCGTCACAGCGACGGAGAACTTTAATCCATGTGAGGATGGCCAGTGCCATTTGGAAATCAGTCAAAATAACACGGAAAAAGAAGACGAAGCTCATGCTTTATGGAGAAAATATTCTGACTCTCTGTCAGAAAGACTGTAAAGTGGATCTAGGATAGTCACCTCAGAAAAAGCCATATTGTTTCTAAATGGAATGATTGTACAGAAACATATTTGTCACTGTTACTGTTGGTAGTAAGTAAAATGTTTAATGTAATATTCATCATCTGTGTCGTAGTCAGACATGGTTACGTTAACTTTCCGAGCAGTAAACACCGTGAAACATGCGCGGCTGTCGGCAGTGCGCAGTGATACAAAGGGAGAGATAATAGCACCAAGCGATTGTGAGGTCTGACTTTTTCCTGGAGAGCGATTTTGTGATGCAAATGTATTACTCTTTTGAACGCATATTGTTTTGAGAACCAAAACGCTTTATTTTTGTGACCCCAGCCAACTAGCTTCGTCAACACCAAAACGAGGCCGGAACTCGGCTCACAGGAAGCAGCAGGGGGTAAGTCAATGTTGGTGCACGACACTGCTAGTATGGGATGTCATACAGCTGCATGTCAAAACAGGCGAACAATCCCTTTAACATCACCGCGTACACAGAAGCTAAAATGATCATGAACAGCAACATAAATATTAGCATGGAGAATAAACACTATCACAGGTGCTTAACACACACATACGGGAAAAATCTTAAATTGCAGAGCTATGGTGATCTCTGACCGTCACTTTTTATCATCTGCTCCTTGCAAAGTCAATTTCTTTGTTCGCTGTTAGATTGTGCATCTGCTTCTGGCCCGGGAGTACTAAAATAAAAACATGTAATCATAAAAGCGGAAACAACAAATAAAAGCATACAGGCAGCAATAATCGGTTATTAAAGCTGCAGTAGGCAAGTTTTCAAAATTGCGAGTCTAAAGTCGGAAAATTCGAACTGATACAACTTTCAGGTCCCTCCCCCAACCTCGAACAAGCTCCGAATCGCCCCCCAAACCCCTCCCCCTCTGTGGACGAGGTTGTGCACGTGAGTTCACACCAGTGTGAGCGCACACAAGCTGGGGCAGACTCACGCTCAGCAGCGTGTGCACAAGCTGTGATTGACAGGTAGGATTCCTCCACCCTAACTTGATTGGTTAAAAACAGCCGGGAGCGCTCGGTTTTTGTAAGCATGATTACAGGCTTCAGAGGGAGCTACAGATTTCGTTATTTTTTCTAAACAGCCTATTTAATATTCTACTTCCAGAATCCCATGACAGTTCAAGCTAATATGACTAAAAAAAAGTTGCCTACTGCCGCTTTAAACCCCTTTTTAAAGGACCATTTCGGTCGTTTACAACATCCAGCTGTATTGCCCAATCTACCCATGATTTAGCCATAGCAAAGACGCAAAAAAATGTCATCCGACCCTGACAGTGTTGCTTGCACGGAGATTTCGGACTGACAACATAGCCATGGGGGCATGGATTTATATTGTGTTTTAAACGCTATTTTTATACCTCTTCTACAGCTCCAAACAACATAACACTTACGTGGTAGTGAGTAGAGGGTCCCTAAAGCCAAACCAAAGTGTCCCGAGGTCTTCATGTGGTCGGATATATAGAGTCCAGAATGAATTTAATCAAGCCAGTACCTGCTCTCAATCAGAGCCTCTTCCATCAACAGGAGGCTATCTCACGCGAGACATCACGTCACGTGAGTCCGTAGTTGATTGCCGAGTGTGGAGTAACTCGCTCTGGAAAGTCACAATTTCGTTGCCGTTCTTTTTACAAACATAGTCCAGTATTTCTTTCGAAAGTGAAATGAAGTTGTATGCAACAGCAAAGCCTAGCTTACTAACAGGTTGGAATTTTGAAATGTCACGTGACGCGATGTCTCGCGTGAGATAGCCTCCTGTTGACGGAAGAGGCTCTGATTGAGAGCAGGTACTGGCTTGATTAAATTCATTCTAGACTCTATATCCGACCACATGAAGACCTCGGGACACTTTGGTTTGGCTTTAGGGACCCTCTACTCACTACCACGTAAGTGTTATGTTGTTTGGAGCTGTAGAAGAGGTATAAAAATAGCGTTTAAAACACAATATAAATCCATGGCTATGTTGTCAGTCCGAAATCTCCGTGCAAGCAACACTGTCAGGGTCGGATGACATTTTTTTGCGTCTTTGCTATGGCTAAATCATGGGTAGATTGGGCAATACAGCTGGATGTTGTAAACGACCGAAATGGTCCTTTAAGAGTTACTTACAGCACACGAGGTGGGACAGGTTCACCTCTCTTACAAACTCCCGGCCCAGCTGAGAGGCATATCAGCAGTGGATAAACTTCAACCCCATGTTCAGTCCCAGCTTGAAATAGCATATGTGAAAGAAGCTGGTGTGAAAGATGGTGATGAAAAACCGAATGCACATGGACACAGACAAATGTCTTTTACAAACCAAAAAGACGCATTGCATGGAAAAATATTGTTACACAAACTAGTGTATTTTACTTATACTCACCCTCCTATCCTCATATTTATTTACATGAATCTTAGTTAGAATTACTGTATTGAAATATAAGCGTAACTTTAAATTGTTCAGCTGCAAGGAACTGTGAGCTAGAATATTCTCCTGTTATTTTCATAAAATAAGCAATATTTACTATTCAACCGTACCCAGCACCCAATTTTCTGATAGTCAGTCACCAGCAGCTGTGTGTTGTTAGCCCGTTAAGCTCTGATCGGTAATGGCTGGTCTCTGGCAGCATTTATAAACCTTCACCTTTACTGTTCTCTTTAATGCTGGCTTTCACCATGATGACTGCTAGTTTTTTCCTGAGGTTTGGAACAATGTTCCTTTGAAGTCTCCTGCCAGTTTACTTGGGGATGTTTGTTGATGCTTCTTTTACTGTGTTTGTTAATGATTTCAGGGTTTCCCTCTTTGCCTTGCTCGCTGTGGATGCATATGGATTCCACTCTCAAGGTTTTTATAAAAAAAAAATAAAAAAAACATCCCCAAAAGCAAAACCCTACCTTTGTTTGCTTGAATACGATCTTACTAAACTTTGTTCTCTTCCAACCAGGTTCAAAATCTTCAGGCCAGGGGAGCGGTGGCACAACTGGTGCAGTTAACTTTGCCCCATGGCACCAACCGGCTGTGCCCTACAGAGCTTCCAGTAGTGCCTCTTTGCCTGTGCAACCTCTCTTTCAGACCACACAAATGCTTGTGCAAGCTCCTGGTGTCCCTCAATTTTTACAGGCAGCACCAGCAATTGGCAGCTTGAGTTCTGGTCTGCCTGTGGTAGAATACTCTACCTTGGGATCTCCTGCTGTAGTTCAGGCAGGGTATGAAGTCACCCCTCCACTAAGCGGAGCTGCTCAGTCTACCCCACCAGGTAAAGTAAAAATCTTCTAATGCATGGTTGATTAAAAATGGAATGCTGAGAAGTCGACAGCAAGGGTCTCAAGGCCCACTGTCTTTCAGGTTTATTCTGTATTTGGCTAATGAGGCATCAATCTGCCTCGGGTGTGTTGAAGCATGAAAATTTCTAAAACCTGCAGGACCGCTGCCCTCCAGGACTGAAGCTTGAGATCCCTGGTCTACAGGCATTGATCATATGGCGCTTGCAAGTCTCTGCATGATCTCTATATCAAGCCTTAGACCTTATTTGACTAGACTCTTTTGGGGTTCTGTCTTGACATGTCAACTCTGTTAATGCACAAGTGTTTAATGTGGGCTTCCTTGGAAGTTGGATTCTCTTCATGAATCTTAAAGAACCTTGACCATTTTCATGTGTTATTCTTCATCTATTTGGAGAACTAAATTTAATGGGTTCTTTCTTTCCCTCCCCAGAAACTCAGTGGGCCATTGCTCCTCATGTCTTTGAAGATGCATCAGCTGACAGCGCAGCCCTTGGGCTTGGTGAGACTTCCTCACCTGGCTCTGTGCCATCTGGACCTGTTCTCCAGTCTGGAGAGACTTCCAGTGTTGTGAAGGAAGCTGAACTTGGGAACTACCAGAAGCAGACCGAAGAAGTTGGCTACCCAGATTTCCATAAAGGATTTGGCCAGGAATTTGCCAGTTTATTTTTGCCACGCTTTGGTGCTGGTGGCTTGAGGGGTTTCCACTCAAAAGGACGTGCAACCAAAAGCCATGGTTTTGCAAAGAAGAGAAGGTTCTTCCCACATGCCCACAAGAGCTGAACATGATGTGCAAAGGTTGTGTTGAGGAAACTCTACCTGCAAACATCTTATCTCAACACTTTAACTAACATGGGTTTCCTTTCAGGTTGGACGCTAAGTAGCAAAGCTGTTGCCAAATTAATGGTTTTTGGTCCTTGAATAAAATCTTGTCAAATACTCTGGCTTCAGAATGACTTGTTCTGAAATTGAGCCCTCTTTTTCTTGACGGCTTATCAAAACTATCTGGACTTGCACTAAATGGCATGCATTGCCTGCCTCGTGCTACAGACTGTATTTCTTCCTTCCCTACCATGTAAGCTTGGACCCAGATTGTAGTAATGTTTGGCCATGCAGTACCTAGGCTGAGCTAATTTTAAACTTTATTGTAAAGGCTCAATACCCCCTTTGTCATCACTGTTGGCCAATTCCTGGTTGTCTTTAATTGACTCTGAATCAATTCAGGTAAACTATTGTTCTCAATATCTCCACCAGAACTATACTCACCAGATGGAACCACTTCCATGACAGCACCCAGATATTTCAACATAGGTTGGTATCCTAAACTGCTATTTGGGGCTGTTGACACCCCCACGACTCTCCTGTTGCATATCAAGATTAACTTGAACGTCAGCACTATACGTGGCACTTATGTATATCCCAACACCATTGGAAAATTAGCCCAGCCTCTAATGAGTTTGGTTCCACAACCTCTTAGCTCAGAGGGGAGCCTAACATCACGCTGGTACAACTTAACCATTGCAAAATAAGTCGGTGAGCTCATTTCAGTTTCTTAATAAAATTCAATTGCCAGTCAGGGTTGACATTCTACATTTTTAGAAGTGGTCTGTGACACCAGGAGCAACTCAGCTGGTCTTTGCTTGTGGCCCAGTTTTCAAAGTTGATTGAATGCTGATTTTTCACTGGTTGGTCTGCACAGTCACATCTCTGATATTATTCAGGTGTCTTAACTTGGCTCCAAAGGGTTCAGCCAAAAGAGGTTTGCTTCACCCCTCCCTGTTTATGGCCTTAGTCACAATTCTAATGAAGGAATACTGTGCAATGGGTATTGCAGTACAACGACAGGAATGTTTCTGTGCACACGGATCACACTTCGCAAATAAACTTTGATATTTGCAACAGCCAAAAATCCTAAATACAGTGTTTGTTTAGTAATGTATGTGCGCACTGAAGCATAAGTCGTCACCACTTTAAAAATGTCTCCCTGATATCTTAGACCTTTGTATGTTAGAGAAGGCACTTGTCCATGAGCGTGTTCCCAGTGAAAGGGAGTGTTCATGTGTGTTTCAACAAGCAAGACAACAGTTTTGGATCCTGAAAATGGTTGGTGTCAGTAGGTGTTCTAGAGTAGAAGAAAAAATGTCATTTTCGACCAGCTCCGATGAAGATAACAGCTTGGCTTAAATAGTCAAAGGATCTCCGGCGTGCGCCAGCTTCCAATTGCATCGACTGACGCTTTCAAATCCACCCCTATTCAGACCCCAACAAAAAATATTTGGAAATAATGGTACTAAATTTTACTAATGGGAAAGCCATCCAGTAGCCTATGGTAATCAGTTTTCAAAATGTCTGCAAATATCCCATATATTTTGGTCTTTCTGTTGGTGCCTTTCTGGAGCTTGCGTTCCGTTTGTTTCCATCTCCTGCCCGCGCTTGCTCCGCAGTTAGTTCTAGTGAATGAAGTCGTCTCGACTCTCGTCTTTAAAACTGTGTCAGCGAAATGTTAAATCGGCTTTTCAAAAACTGCATGTTTTTGTGATTGGGTGGCATACTGAGACATGTCTTCTACTCGGACAACTAATAAATTACTCTTCTTCAAATAGGCTGTTCACGCTGTTTGTAACGGGGGCACAGCTGAGCATAGAGCGTAGGCCTATGTCCGCTTTAGTGGGCTACAGGACCGTAAGCTTGTGATTTAAATGTGAGCATGCTTTGTAAAGTAAGCACGCGTTTTCCGACACCCTAAAAAGTATTCATATGAGCCCTCTCACTCCCTGTAATATTTACATTATCACGTGTTTTCATGTGGCATGGCTCACCAGCATCCTGAAGAAGACAATTAGGCCTACTTTGATTTTTTTTAAATATTTTTTTTGTTTTTTCCATCATTTTGCATTTTTCAGTCCAGTTCCAAATGTACTGAAAATAAAGTACTCACTGTAAAATATTTACAAACTGAAATATTTTGTAATGTAATTTTTCACATAGAACACTTAGGTAGGCACACAAGAATATTAAAAAGTCATGAAATTGGTGTGAATCGCCTCTGAACAACCCCCCCCCCCCCCCCGGGTAAAACGGAGTTAAAAAATAATACAGTGAGAGACACACCGGACATTGTAGCACCGGTAAGAAATGAAAACTACTTTCACCCCTGAAGAGAGAGCAGAAGGAAAGTACACATAGGCTTTATTGGATAAATGGATCCCGTAGATACAGACTCTCACAAGGGGTTTATGCCATGGCAAGCATGCCGGGTCACCGAGAGATGGGGATCACAGTGATCACAAAGTTCATGAATGTCTGTTCATGGAGGTCGGCAGTGTTAGGAGCAGCGGGGCTTCAAAACCAAGTCTCAACAAGGATCAACAAATATGGTTAAATCCCGTCTTGGCAGCAGAAGTAATCAAGAAACGGGAATTTAATGCAGCCAGGCAGAAACTTTAGCTTCTTTCACGAATGTTAACCCTTTAGGCGTCAAGATTGTTTTTTGAAAATACTGGATTTTGACATTAATATTTCAAAAGCTGGTGGCTGAAAGGGGGTGAAAAATGTTGCCCATGATCCATAGTTTATGTGGGGTATGAAATTATTGATCTAATTTGCATATTATGACGTCATCAGGTGGCAGCCATTTTGAATCTCATTATGTTCAGGAAATATTGGAATTGAGTGATTATGAATTTGTTTTTTTAAAACTTTTTTTTTCTTTTTGTCTTTTTATCATCATCTATAATGATCAGGGAACAGGAAAGCAACAATAAAACAGAATAATGTAGTAAAATATTACTATATCATCATTACCATATAGTAGGAAAACACATGCGAAAAGTTGCCTTTATTTTTTCAGGAAATGGTGGATATTGACTTGATGTTTGAACTTATTTTCATTTTTCTGTCTTTTACCATCATTCATAAGGAGGAAACCAACAATAAAACAGGAGAAAGTGGTAAAATACTGTCATCATTACCATAGGGTAGGAAAACACATGCGAAAAGTTGCCTTTATTTTTTCAGGAAATGGTGGATATTGACTTGATGTTTGAACTTATTTTCATTTTTCTGTCTTTTACCATCATTCATAAGGAGGAAACCAACAATAAAACAGGAGAAAGTGGTAAAATACTGTCATCATTACCATAGGGTAGGAAAACACATGCAAGAAGTGGAAGACATTGAATTGATTTTTTTTTTTTTTTAACCTGTTCAACCTTATTGATAATGATCAAGAATGAGGAATACAATAATAAAACAAGTGGTAAAATGTCATCATATAGCAGAAACACACTAAAACAGGTGACAACACATTGTGAAACGTGAAAATGGTCAAAACGATGGTCAAAAGGGTAGTAAAAACTTATCTGTCCAGGTGACACTGTTTATAATTTTTTAGAGTATGGTACCTCTCAAAACATGGCACAGCACAGACACCTACACCACACTGGCGGCACCTGAACTTAGTCTGCCGACGACCTTTAGGCCGGGTACGGTCAGAGCAGACAGCACAGTCTGGTCTGTCATCAGACTCACTGAGCCAGTGACGCTCAGTGAGTCTCTGTGGCATCTCTCCCCCCTCCACTGAAGGCCATGCTCGCCACTGCCACCCACCCCGTAAAAGCCAGATAAAGGGACAGAAGGAGTATGTGTTTGTGCTTGAACATTGTGTGATCCGATGTCAGGATCATTGCGCTGGCGGATAGGCAAAGCGCGGCGGCTAGGCGCACCACCGGGGGCTGGGTGGAGAGAGCGCATGCTAGAGATACCAGACCCACTTCTCCCACCCCTGATTCCTCGACCAACACCTCTACGGACACTGCGACCGCGTTCCCCACTACCACCCACTCCATTGAGCATATCCACTGCATATCAGCAGTGGATAAACTTCAACCCCATGTTCAGTCCCAGCTTGAAATAGCATATGTGAAAGAAGCTGGTGTGATGGTGATGGTGATGAAAAACCGAATGCACATGGACACAGATAAATGTCTTTTACAAACCAAAAAGACGCATTGTATTACCAATGGAAAAATATTGTTTCACAAACTAGTGTATTTTACTTATACTCACCCTCCTATCCTCATTTTTACTTACATGAATCTCAGTTAGAATTACTGTAAGAAAATATAAGCGTAATTTTAAATCGTTCAGCTGCAAGGAACTGTGAGCCAGAATATTCTCCTGTTATTTTCAGAAAAGAAGCAATATTTACTATTCAACCGTACCCAGCACCCAATTTTCTGATAGTCAGTCACCAGCAGCTGTGTGTTGTTAGCCCGTTAAGCTCTGATTGGTAATGGCTGGTCTCTAGCAGCATTTATAAACCTTCATCTTTGCTGTTCTCTTTACTGCTGGCTTTCACCATGATGACAGCTAGTTTTTTCCTGAGGTTTGGAACACTATTCCTTTGAAGTCTCTTGCCAGTTTACTTGGGGATGTTTGTTGATGCTTCTCTTTTACTGTATTTGTTAATGATTTCAGGGTTTCTGTCTTTGCCTTGCTAGTTGTGGATGCATATGGATTCCACTCTAAAGGTAAAAAAAAAAAAAAAAAATCCTACCCTCTAACAAAACCCAAGCTTTGTTTGCTTGAATCGGGTCTTACTAAACTTGGTTCTCTTTCAACCAGGTTCAAAATCTTCAGGCCAGGGGAGCGGCTTGAAGCGGCTGCCCTACAGAGCTTCCAGTAGTGCCTCTTTGCCTGTGCAACCTTTCAGTGTCTCTCAACCTCCCTTTCAGCCGTCACAAGTGCTTGTGCAAGCTCCTGGTGGCCCTCAGGTTGTTCAGCTTGTGCCAGTAAGTGGTAGCTCTGTTGCACCGGCACAAATGCTTGTGGAAGCTTCTGGTGTCCCTCAAGTTGTACAGGCAGCACCAGCATTTGGCAGCTTGAGTTCTGGTCTGCCTGTGGTAGAATACTCTACCTTGGGATCTCCTGCTGTAGTTCAAGCAGGGTATGAAGTCACCCCTCCACTAAGGGGAGCTGCTCAGTCTACCCTACCAGGTAAAGAATCTAATGCATCGTTGGGTTGATTTAAAAATGTAATGCTGAGAAGTCTAAAGGTCTACAATGGGGGATCTCAAAGCCCACTGTCCTGCAGGTTTTAGATGTTTCCATACTTCAACACACCTAATTCAGATTAAATGGATGTCTTCAAAAGCCGGTTAAGTTTCACATAATTTGGCCAATGAGGCATCAATCTGCCTCGGGTGTGATGCATGGAAACCTTAGAACCTTCAGGACCTCTGCTCAAGGACTGAAGCTTGAGATCCCTGGTCTACAGGCATTGATCATTTGGCTGCTTGCAAGTCTCTGCATGATCTCTATCAAGCCTTCAATCTTATTTGACTAGACTTTTTGGGGGTTCTGTCTTGACATGTCAACTCTATTAATGCTCAAGTGTTTGATGTGGGCTCCTTCCTTGGAAGTTGGATGCTGTAATTTAATCTCTAAAAGAATCTTGACCATTTATCTGTTTATATATTTGAACTAAATTTAATCTCCTCCCCAGATACGCAGTGGGCCATTGCTCCTCATGTCTTTGAGGATGCATCAGCTGACAGCACAGCCCTTGGGCTTGGTGACTCTGGCTCTGTGCCATCTGGACCTGTTCTCCAGTCTGGAGAGACTTCCAGTGTTGTGAAGGAAGCTGAACTTGGGAACTACCAGCACCAGACAGAAGAAGTTGGCTACCCAGATTTCCTTAAAGGATTTGGCCAGGAATTTGCCAGTTTATTTCTGCCCCGCTCTGGTGCTGGTGGCTTCTGGGGTTTCCCTTTTCCCTATTTTGACTACAGGCTCCTGTACGGCCTTTACCCTTCTGGAACCTACAGCACCTTCAGCAAGCAACAAGAGGGGGGCAAAGATTTCTTCAAGAACATCCACTTCTCAAAAGTGCTTGCACCTAAAGCCCGTCGTTTTGGAAATGGGAGAAGGTTCTTCCCACATGCCCACAAGAGCTGAACATGATGTGCAAAGGGTATGTTGAGTAAACTGTACGTGCAAACATCTTTATCTCAACACTAACTAACATGGGTTTCCTTTCAGGTTGGACACTAGGTAGCAACGCTGTTGCCAAATGCATGGTTTTTGGTCCTGGAATAAAATCTTGTCAAATACTCTGGCTTCAGAATGACTTGTTACTCTGAAATTGGGTCCCCTTCTTGAAGGCTCATCAAATATATCTGGACTGCTCTCAGATCTCTCCACCAGAACTAGAATCACCAGATGGAACTGCTTCATGACAGCACCCAGAGACTTAAACATAGTTTGGGTATCTTCAACTGCTGTTGAAACTCCTCTGGCCCACCAGGGATAACTTAAATGACAGCCCTACACATGGCGCTTATGAATATCCCAACAACCCCAGTCAGCTTGGGCAACTCTGAAAAATTAGCCCAGCCCCACAACTTGAGTTTGGTTCCAGGACCTGATTTGCTCAGAGGGGAGCCTAACAATATCCAGCTGGTACAAAATAAAAGTCAAAGCTGATTGGCTGCTGGTTTTTTTTTTTTTTTTTTCTCTTCTGTGGTTGGTCTGCATGGTCACAGCTTATATTATTCAGGCTTTGTCTTAACTTGGTTCCAAAGGGTTCAGCCAAGAGGTTTACTTAACCTCTCCCTGTTTATGGACTCGATACCAATTCTAATGGAGGAATACTGTGTAATGGGTGTTACAGTACAACAGTAATATTTCTGTGCACACATCACACTTTGCAAATGAACTTTATTTGCACCAGCCAAACATCCTCAATGTATGTGCGCACTGAAGCACAAGTCGTCACCACTTTAAAAATGTTTCTTTCCTGATATCTTAGACCTTTGTATGTTAGAGAAGGCACTTGTCCATGAGCGTGTTCAGTGAAAGGGAGTGTGTTTCAACAAGCAGACCGAATAGTTTTGGGTCCTGGAGCCAAAACAAGCCAACCATTACATGCACAGACTGATCTCAGAACTAGGAAAATAAAAGAAATCTTGACAAGCCTGTAGCAGTGTTTTGCCGCTGTAATCCAAATTGTAAGGTGAAGCTGAGAGTCTACAGGGTCAACTTTGAGCTTTAATTTTGCTTCATTTATACATCTCAGTGAAAAGGGATCATTGGTCATTGCGAAGACTTTTTTGAAATCGCTGTTGATAGTCAAAAACAAAAAACGGGTCAATCTTGACCTGGCCAAGAAAAATTGAGTAAAACCATAGACTGTATGAAGGTAGACGTAGCCTGTCCACCTCCTCCTACTGTGCAAAAATGAAACCAAAACCTTTTGGTTCTTTGACCGTTCCTCATCGGAACGTTTCAGTCGTTCACGTATTATGTATTATAAATGTACATCTGAAAAGTACAGGGTAAGTGCTAGGATAGGAGATGCTCTCTGAAAAGCTGGGTCTTCAAGAGTTTCTTGAAGATATTCAGGGACGCCCCTGTTCTGGTAGCGCTCGATAGGTCATTCCACCATCGTGGAAAGACACATGAAAAGAGTCTGGATTGACTGGAGCGTGGTGTAGGCACTGCTAGACGACAATCCTTTGACGACCGGAGTGACCGAGTCGTGACATAAGCCTTTGCGAGAGCATTCAAGTAGATGGGAGCCGTTCCATTAAGGACTCTGTAGGCTAACATCAGTGCCTTGAATTTAATGCAGCTAAAGGTAGCCAGTGGAGCTCAACAAATAGAGGGGCGTGTGCTCAACTTCTTTCATAACATCAAATAACTAATAACAACCCATCTTATCAGGAAAATAACATGCAATAACATTGCAATTACCTGCAAAGGTAGAAACTAACAATAATTTGAGGTATATTATGTTATTATAGTTTAACATGTACCATCTAATAACCTACAGGAGGTTAAGTTTATAACCAATAGCATCACTGGGGTGATCAAGACATTTTGGCTTCACTCTCAGTGAAGGTTGTCCATCTTCTCATTCAAACACCCTTCTCATGAGCAATATTTTGTTCACACATTAAAACTTCAAAATAAAAGTTAAAAGTTCAATCAAATAAGTATAATCTAAACTAAATGAAAAATTACTGCAGTTTATAAATGTATCTTTTATAAATATAAATGGCTCTATAAATTATTCTGCAGTCACTACCACTATTTGCTTTGCAAGAAAAGCTTCTCTTCTAACTGTCCTCTGACAGGGAGTAACACAATGTTTGTGTCCACTGGGACATTAAAGTGAGGAGAACATTTTTCCAAAAGTATCTATGAGCTATGTCACTTATAATATACATCGTATCAGTGTATAGATAATTACCCATTTAGAATGAATGGATATGGTAGAATAAACATTTGACCAGTAACCAGTATTTATAAATTAAAAGAGCCTGAAAGTAGTAAAATAAATTGACCACACACAGAATCACAATCCCTGTCTAATGCTTACCCCTGTTGAACTTACTGTAACCTATAACTTTTGTAATACATAAAACATAAACCATTCAAGCCAGAGAAGCACTGCTGTTTAGCTGCAGGCACAGAAACATGGAGCAGAGACGCAGAGAGAGACAGAGAAGAAGCAAATAAGCTGCAGGGAGAAACTCAAATGCACAACCAGACATTCCAACACAGAACAGTCGACAAGCCATCACACATTCTGTGTCCATGAGTTGTATGTTTATACAGATTGTAGGTAAGAAGATTCTTTAGCCATGATTGTCATTGACTAAGCATTTTAATCTTGATATTTGACTCAGTAAAAGTGTAGACTATACAAGATTCAAATATACTATATTTTAGGCTTTTATACAGCAAAAAGCAACTTCTTACTCTGTAGAGATACAGTGGAGCCTTCATTCCTCTGCCTACATTGCATTTTTCTCCTCTTAATAACACACCTTCTTCAAGCCAACTCATGTTAGGTTCAATTCAAGTTAGGTTTCACTTTTGGCTTTGGCTTAGTTTGTTTTGGAGTTAAGAGTCTTCTGCTCCCGTGCAACACCTAGTGGTTTTCTGAGTGTGCACATCACACCTTTACATTTGAAAATCTTTCTGCTCAGATTTACTTTATGACTGTATTTAGGCCTAAATGGCATGACAGCAGCAGCTTTGAGCTAGCAAGTCATTTTATTGCCAGCTTTCAATCCAAGTCATGTCTGTAACATTGTTTAACATTGAGGTTTTGATCTAAATGTATTAAATGTCCAGAGATGACTTGTGCCATGGTTTGGCACCACATATCTAAATCATTTTAACTAAATGACACAACTAGCTAAACAGCCACTTGTGAAATCCCCCTTTCTGGTGTGATAAAACACTTCAGACATTAGAGGGTGGCTACAGAGACTTAAAAGTGGCTGCCCAAGCAGGAAAAAGTACATGTGAAATACATTTCAATAATGACAGCTAATGTTTAACTCAAACGTGATAAACATGACAAACAGCAAAGCTGCCTTCCAGTTGAGTGTACATGAAACAGTATTCACTATCTTTTGTTTGCTGCTCAGGGAAAGTCTGTTCAAGGAACTTCCTTCAAAACCGCAGGCAACATTCTCTACAGGCATTATACTGGTGTTCCAATCACTAATCCTAATGCTTATGTCAGCAACTAGAACTTAACTAGCCAAAACAAATTTAGCTTAGCTTGCTGATAGGATAGCTTTTAGAGCTTCAAATATCGACAACCTTTTGAATTCCATCAAAGGTAAAAACATTAATAACGACAAAAAGACGTGAACTTTTAGGCAATTGCTCTTATTTTGTTCTTTTTAGTTTGGAACTCAAGCGAATTGCTATGACTGATGGATAATCTTACTATCCAGCTTAATCCGAAGTGATAAAAACCTTGTTCAGAGTTTTCTTTAAACCGATTGCACTTGGTCCTTACAGTTTGTAGTCTTACTTAACATGGCAGAATATTCAAAGCATTCCCCTTCACACGGAACGACTGGGAAATCAGAATGCACACCATGTACTGCATCACTCAAACTTTAATTTGAATGCACTGAATGCACCTATTATTATTATTATTATTATTATTATTATTATTAATAATTACACCTGTGCTTTTTTTCTGCCCCAACACCTGAAGACACCAAACTTAAGAAGAAGGATACATGTGCCAGCTTAGGTGCAGTCTGGATGCTCTCCCACAGGCCCAACAACAGGACAACATGATACCATAGACTAACTGTAAATTGAGTAGGAATAAAAAGACAAACTAATTAATCGTTGATTGATGACTGTATGATGGTGACTTTGTGTGAGAGTATGGTAGAATACTACTGATCTTTCTATCTGTCTCTCCCCCACACACCAATGCTGCGGGAAGACATGACATCTCAATGTAAGTTTGTGCTGGTAGAGCCCTTGAGCACATCTGGTCTTGCCATCACACTCACACACACAGATTTGTATCATTAATTGTGGAAAGAAAGACAAGAGGAAGAAAATGGACGGAGAGAAACTCAAAGACAGGGGCAAGCCAGGCGGATGTAAGGACCCGCAGGAGCTTATGAAGAACTTTCAGTTGGAGCATCTTTGAAAGACATTAAACTTTTAAGCCTTTGCTGTATGTGAGCACGATTACTGTTTTTTTACTGAATGTGTGTTAACTCCACTGGAAACAGAGGACATGTCTGCTTGCACCATGTGTACAAAATCTGATTTCCATCATTTGTGATCTGGATGAAACCCAAAAAGCTCTTGTTTACCCTTATTTGGGTATGAGAGAGCATGCAGTAAATAGCCTGACAGTTCAGACCACACGCTGACTGGCAATTTTGCTCTCAAATACTTCCATTTCCCTAGTCCGCAGTTCAACCGTGGACAGCTGGTAGGCTACCCATTCCCCTTTAAGACACAATTCTGTCAAGAGACATTGAACTGTTGAAAAGTCAGAGTTTTTAAATCAAACACAGCAAAATGGTTAATGAAACCACTGAGAATTAATCTTGTAATTCCTCCTTATCAGCTCCATAAACTCTGAGCCTCACAGTTGCTCCATTTCTCTGTTCTGAGTTCTGAGCAGGCAATAAAAAGAACTGTTGCTTATTTGGGCAATATTTCCTTAGTTTGTTGCTGTTATAACTGTTACAGTGTTGTAGTGACAGTGCATTTAAGCCAAATAGGAAATCTGAATTACTATCTTCCAACTGGTAAAAATAAAAAATAAAAAAAATAACTAAATAAAACATTAAACAATGCCAGTCAGAAATCACATTTCTCTCTCGGACATAAAACATTAAACAAAGTACTGGTAGAGTATTATTAAGTAATCAATTTCTTCAGTTAATTGAACTATGTAACTAATTAATGTTGAAATTTGATGTTATTTGCAAAGTAAAAAGCAAGAGTAAAATAATTTTAACAATCCTCTTCTGGAATACAGGCAATGCAGCTGCGTCTGAAGTTTAAGCTAGGTGGAAAAAAAGAGGCAGGAGGGTAGGTAACCCTGTAAAATGATGAATGTTCCCTCTGGCCCACTACGTGCTCCTCAAAGCCAAGGGTGCTTCCTTAGTAGGATGGTTTCTTACAATCTCTTCCTTTCTTAGGCGAGGAAAAAGTTGCCAAATAGCTATTAACCAAAACTTATAGGCAATTTACACTGATAATGTATACTTTGCTGTCCGTTTGACAGAACACCTTACAGTGCTAACAACTTTGACCTTTGACAATAAACGTGGTGAAAAAAGCATCACTGATATTTCACAGAGTGAAGGACTGAGTCCTTTGTAGGATCCTACACCCAATGTAGCACCCACTGAATGGCACATCTTGAGATGTAGGGGGCCCAAAACAAAATGCCAGGGTTGTGATTTTATTGAGCCTCTAAGTTGGTAGTGACACCAAAATATATGCTCTCAAGCAAAAAAATTTAAAAAAAAGTGAAGTCTCTATAATAGGCTATGTCCCCTTTAAGTGCGAACTGAACCTATTTTTTTACTTGCCACGCAAAATACATGTAATCTACCTGACAACAGCCGATGCCATTAATCTGAAAAGGAAGATAATTCTTTGAAAAAAAACAACAAAAAAAAACAAATTCAAAAATAGAAATGACATTAATAGCCTTGATTGCACATGAGATTTTCTGAATAGTTGCTGTCAATCACATATAAGCCATTTGTTTTTCCAACGGCTGACTACCAAAGAAAACATTTGAATTTCGTTTAAAGTTAAAGCAAGCCTCTGTGTATGTTTCAGCGGGCTTTAATAACCTCCAGTAATGCTTTGTGTTTTCAGCCAATTAAAATCCTGTGTACCGATTAGACATACTGTATATGCAAATCATGTAAGTACAGTATTTACATAATGTATGTCTATGGTATACCATACATCCCGGCCCCCATCCACATCACGTCGAAATGCGCGATCCACACCCCCTCCTTTCCCTGCCCCATTTTGTCGCCGTGTGATGACGCATGCACGTTGTTGTTTACGGTAATCTGCTAATTGAAAGAAAAATGCGGCAGGCAGAGCCGCAGGAAAGGGAATAGTATTTTGCAGACAGTCGGGAGATATCGCTTTCAGAATGACCAACAGAACATCTTACTTTTATGACCCAGACGTGGGCAACTTTCATTATGGTGAGTTTGGTTATAGTGGTAAACAAGCCTAGAATAGGAGCTGGTGCTAACGTAAGCTAGCGGCATGCTAACTGCTCCAAGGAGAGTGGCTTATTTAATTTTACTTTCGTGCCATTTGCAGTGACTGGAGAGACCTCAATGTACTTATTTTATTGACATACAATTCATATTATATGCAACGTGTTTTAGAGTGGATTTAATTATAGTCTCCTTTAATGTCTGGCTTGTTGTGTCAACGCTACAGTAATGTTTGATTTGAGCCTCGTACAGTGACGGTTTAGTAGTTTTCTTAAAATGACTCTTAACGGATTGATACTGAGTTGTGTAACGTAATAAAACAGAAGTGCCTTTCACTTGGAATTCCATGTCACACAGTAAGATTTCCGTGACAATGTCTATGCTTAAATAGTGTTTATTTATTTATTATTTTATTTTATATTTAGCTAGCAATACGTCTGTTATTAAACCAAAATATAGAAATGGGACATTCTTAGGGGGCTCTTATCTGAAAAATTGTCTTAAAGTTAAACTTAAATCCCCAAAAATCGGAATGATTTGCATCCTTGTGGACCAACGTCTTCGGCAGTGTTGCTGTGATGTTCTTGGTTTGTCTATAACGTGTGGTGTAGTTAAAAAAAAAAAATAATAATAAATAAATGAATTTCTCCACCTCTCGGAACTTGCGGATGAACGTGGTGTTCTCCACACCGAACGCTACTCGTCCTCAGAACCGTCAGTGTTCACCTCTTTTCTCCCATTTTGCCAGAATGTGACCCACATTTCCCCCTCTTTGTTTTCTTGAGACCCTGGTTCATTTTGAAAGAATTTCCCTGCAGCTCCGCTTCCATCCGTCAGTAAAAATGTCTGTAACAATGTTGCCCTCCTCAGATGTTTCGAGTCTGACTTTCTTTTCGTAGTTGCCGCCGATAGGTAGGTATCTTAAAAAGTCTCTGTTTTCTAGGCCAAATTCCTTTTTCAGTTCTCCAGAGCTTTTGGACGCCCCCCCAGGCTTAATGAACCAACAGTGATTGGAGACCAGGATCAGAGTGTTTAGTATCTAGGGCAGACCGAGTTCAATTTTTAATATCTCCAGTCATATTTTACTCTTTTTCCCACTTTACTCCAAAATGCTCCACTTGCTTGATTATGTCATTGTTGCTTTCCTAATATACTGCATTAAAAAAAATAAAAATAAATCCGTTTACCTGATAAAGCTGATCATATATTTTTTTTTTTCTACATTTGATCTGTTTCTGTTATCAGAAAGCCACACGTTAACCAGCAGGGACCGATTTTACAATCGCAAAGGTGTCTTATAAAGTCACCAGCGAGGGGTTTGTCCAGCATGTCGCTATGTGTAGATGCTACATTTAGAAACGTTTTTAGTATTTTCTTTTAAGAAAATGTGCAGTCAAAGTTGGCCAGTTGGCAACGATGAGGTGAGGGTGTAGCCATTCTGCTGCTCAGCTTTTTGCTGACAGACACGGAGCGAAAAGGCGCGGCTGAGCTGTTCAGGGCATGATGTGGGACTTCCCAGCTGCTCCCAGAGGACACTGCTGACCATATAATGTGTAAATTGTTTGTCTTGGCTAGGTGCCGGCCACCCCATGAAGCCCCACCGTTTGTCTCTCACTCACAGCCTGGTGCTGCACTACGGGCTGTACAAGAAAATGATGGTGAGCAGTACCGACTCAGAGCCCGTTGAGCCTTTTTCACACGGCATCTACGCTGAACTGCTCTTACAGACTGAAGGAGTGTAAACCCCAATTTCTCTGTTACTTATCAGGTGTTCAAACCATACAAAGCCTCCCAGCACGATATGTGCCGCTTCCACTCTGAGGACTACATCGATTTCCTGCAGAAGGTCAGCCCCAACAACATGCAGGGCTTCACTAAGAGCCTCAACACCTTCAACGTGGGAGACGACTGGTGAGCGCTGCTGTTTGTCGCCCCGTTTTCAAACAAAAGCTGGAAAAAAATGTCACGGCTTTGCTTTCCCACCACCTGACAGTCAGCACTGCTGCTAGAAACTAAAAACTGCATTTGTCTGTTTCAGTCCTGTGTTTCCGGGCCTGTTTGAATTCTGTTCAAGATACACAGGAGCGTCTTTACAGGGAGCTACACAGCTCAACCATAAGGTAACAACACACACACACACACACACACACACACACACACACACACTGTTTTCAGACATGTACTGTAGCTCTGAAATGTTCTAGAAGTTCCAGAGGGATTGGAACGTGAGAATGTAGACGTCCGCAGTATTTCCTCTGGAGCTTTGGTGTGCTGATGAGAACTCCTTGTTGTTGTAAATACATTATACATTACACATACATTTTTTTCTCTCCCAGATCTGTGACATTGCCATCAACTGGGCCGGAGGTTTGCATCATGCCAAAAAATTTGAGGTGAGACCAAAGTCTCCACGTCTCTTTCTGCCAGGCTCACGTTTTTATAAGTGAAAGACTGAGATGTTTCCTCCGTGTTTGCAGGCGTCTGGGTTCTGCTACGTCAACGACATCGTCATCAGTATCCTGGAGCTTCTAAAGTAAGAGGACGCCCCTCTGAGTAACTCCCGCCGTATTTTTTACCGTGTCTCTCTGCAGCTCTCCCACTCTTTGTTCCAGGTACCACCCTCGAGTTCTGTACATCGACATAGACATTCACCACGGCGACGGTGTCCAGGAAGCCTTTTACTTGACAGACCGAGTCATGACCGTGTCTTTTCATAAATATGGGAACTACTTTTTTCCAGGAACAGGTAACACGAACAGGCTCCTAAAACTTGGTTTCAGAAATGTGGACACGAAGCGATGAGGTGTGTGTGTGTGTGTGTGTGTTTCCTGCAGGTGACATGTATGAGGTGGGAGCGGAGAGCGGCCGGTACTACTGCCTCAACGTACCTCTCAGAGACGGCATCGATGACCAGAGTGAGTGCAAACATCTGATCGCATCCAGTACTGTTAGTTTGTTCCACAACCATCATGGAGGTGTGTGTGTGTGTGTGTGTGTGTATTTCAGGCTACAAGCAGCTGTTTCAACCGGTTATTAAGCAGGTGGTGGATTTCTACCAGCCGACCTGCATCGTGCTTCAGGTCAGTCAGATGTAGCTGCTGACATCTGAAGGGATGAGTCATTTACTCTGCGTGTGTGTGTGGAAACTGCAGGTGACTGTTTGTGTGTTCGCAGTGTGGAGCAGATTCTCTGGGCTGCGACCGACTGGGCTGCTTCAACCTCAGTATACGAGGACACGGGTGAGACCAAATAAAGCGATGGCTGCATCCCGCTCCGATTCCACGTCTGCGCAACACAAACGTATCCGTGTGTGTCTTTCAGAGAGTGTGTGGAGTTTGTGAAGAGTTTTAAGATTCCTCTGTTGGTTCTCGGCGGAGGAGGATACACAGTGAGGAACGTGGCTCGCTGCTGGTCAGTGAAAGCATAACAAGTCCTAAATGGAGTTTGAATTCCAGATGTTGCGCTTTAAATGACATTAACCTGTGGTGCGTTTGTTGTAGGACCTACGAGACGTCCCTGTTATTGAACGAGTCCATCAGCGATGAGCTGCCTTACAGCGGTGAGCTGCACATACCAGAAACTTGTGCCGTGTTTTGATGAGTCTTTTAGAACCGCCTCCTTCATCAGCGAGTCTCAGGAGAAAAAACGCTGCCATCGTTGAGTGTTTTCAGTCTGTAGCGCCATCTGCTGGAAGCTCACAGCAGCACAACAATAGTGTCCTTCTAACTCTGAGGGTGCTTTGTGATCGTGGCTGCTGGCGTTCTTTACATCCTATTTGTCTTTTCCTCCTCAGAATATTTCGAGTATTTTTCTCCAGACTTCACGCTGCATCCCGATGTCAGTACCAGGATAGAAAACCAGAACTCAAGACAGGTAGAAGTGGATTTTTAGCGATGGGTAGTTTTATAACATAAAGACTCCCTCCTCACTGTGTACATGTCGCTGCAGTACCTGGAGCAGATCCGTCAGACTGTGTTTGAAAACCTGAAAATGTTGAACCACGCGCCCAGCGTCCAGATCCACGACGTTCCATCCGACATGCTGAGCTACGAGCGCAACGACGAGCCCGACCCCGACGAGAGGGGAGCTGAGGAGAACTACACCAGGTCAGCAAATGTGGCCGTTGCCAAAAAGAAGCACATTTAGCCACGGTTCGGCTGTTTTGTGAATTTCCCTGTTTTTCTGTCTCAACTTCCACAGGCCGGAAGCGGCGAACGAGTTCTACGACGGGGACCACGACAACGACAAAGAGAGCGATGTGGAAATTTGAGTTGAGTGTGGCCCACAGAGGAACAAAGGCCTGAAACATTTCTGTGAAGACTCGGACTCTGAAACAGTTAACGCTGACATCCACCTCAGTCTCGTTTATATTGAGTTTGTTTTCTCACCGCAGTAAGAAAAGTCTTACGTGAGAAATACTTTTTATGATGGACACTGAAGCATTCGGTATATCATGTCTCCTTCCTGTACATGAACTTTTATTCACTTCGACACCCCTCCCCTCCCTTTGTTGTATTTTTAATTAAATGTTTTTGGATTTTGAAAGAGCAAACATAAACTGTAACGAGGTAATAAAACCAAAACACCTGACCTCACATGAGCGGAACTCGAAACACCCGTAGACTTGGGATAGATTTGGGATTTAAGGGCAGCTAGTTGGACGGACGAGTGTGCGTGTGTGAAGGCGCCAGTCGAAAAAAGACTTTTTTTTTTTTTTTAAACTCGTGAGACATTCTAATATGAGAGGTTGTTCTAAGTGCCTGCCACGATGCATTAGTGACACATCAGCCAGTTATGGTGGTTGAACCATGCTAACCTTTCAAATCATGTTAGTTCTACAATTTGCTGGTATCTTTGGAGCCATTGTTTAGCTGCTAGCATTACTGCTCTGCCAACAGCTCAGAGGAGCGCTGATGTAGAGCCGGACACTTTCAAATCGCCTATTTTTAACTCGACAGATTTAGATTTTTTTTTCCTGGCGAACGTCTGAACTCGTCCACTAGACTGAACCTGATCTTAGCGGGAACTACCCCTCCCTCATTCCTTTTCTTCTGATGTGTTTTTAATGTACAAACTGTAAGGGTGTTCTACAGAGGACAAAAGCTTATTACAGAGCAGTTATATTATTGACACCATCTGCAGTCCTCTTTTCGCCAAAAACAGCTTTTGTGATTTTTTGTTTTTGTTTTTGATAGTTTTTAATAAAAAGGAAGAAAAAAAGAAAAGGTGTGTTTGCATGTTTCCTTTCCACCACCAGAGGGAGACGAGACAGAAAGAAATGAACTAACTGAGGCAAAGTAAAGGTTTCATAGACTTTATTTCTCATTCATCCTGTAATATATAGAATTTCTTACACAACAAACAGTACATGAGGAGAATACACACTCCTATCTGCTGTTTAAAGTCTCAATAGAATTTTTACTTTTGTTTGTGCTTTTAGCAAACTTCATGGTGAAACCTGTTAAAATCAAGCAACAGCCTGTCCAGCTTTAAAATCTCAGATCAGATAAATAACTCGGCAGTGGAAATATTCCTGTGAAAATTCATCCCAACGTCAGTTTTATAACGAGGGTCACATCATAAAAGGTGTAGCGGACGGTAAACTCGCCAGGTTTGACCCAGCGTGCACATCTAGTCAAAAATAGTTTCCTTTGATTTATTTTTACTCACCTATTTGATTCAACAGACTTCCAGTTGCTGCTCTCGGCAACTGACAGTCCTGACACCGAAAACACAACTTCAGTCCAAATGAAAAGTTTCATCACATACTCTACTTACTGCATTAGAAAGCAACCTTTTAAACACATCCAAGACAGAATTTACACCACAGCAGACCGAGCAGCAAACACCTGAGCCCTTGTTTTTCCAGATAAAAACTGCTATGCAGACACATTTTATCAGAGGCAGCAGCGGCTGTACTCCCGGAACAAACTAACACAAAGATATGGTAACAATGCAGCAGAAGCTGGTGGACTGGGAGCGCTGCTGAGTGAGAGTCAAGCAGACTTGTCAGGATTAAAGTGCAGTGTGGGAGAGAGCTGCAGACTTAGTTTCAGTTGGGTTCAGCTTGCCTGAACAACAGACTTTCACACAGAGACCGTTTCCAAGTTCTGGTAGAGGTCAGTAAACAGCGTGTGTGTGTGTTTTTGTCGGCCGTGTTCATAAAGGTGTCTGTTGTAATGACGGTCTAAGGAGAAAAAGTGTGTAAAGCGCAGAAGAAGTGCCGTGGAGCTGACGCTGCCCAGGCCTGTAATACAGCCGAGAGCAGACGGGACGGACAAAAGCACAGCAGAGACGTACGGGCTCATCAAACAAGAAACAGAAGGGCGGGCACAGGGGTAACAAACAGCAGCAGATGATGAGCTCTAAACTGTAGAAACATTTTTCTCAAAGTTGCTCTGATGCAGTCTTGAATGTTGGACTTGTTTCATTAAAAGTAACAACTTTAAATAGTCAAATAATGGAGTTAAACATTGTGGTTACTTTAAAAAAAACAAAAACTAATCTGTCTTGTACAAGAAACATAGTTTGGCATGTTGAAGCTTACTCAGTCTGTGCTCATCTGCTGCGGCGCTGTTAACCTGTGCTCACGTTTAGAACTTCTTCTGCCCGGACAGTACAGTTAACGGAGGCTCTGGCCCACTTTTCAGGTGTGAGACGACGGTAGGTGGGGGTGTGATGCCCGACTACAGCTCTTCGCTCTCGTACAGCGGGGCGGTGTGCTGGGCGGTGTGCTGGGCGGTGTGCTGGGCGGGGCTCTCCACTGTCAGAGTAGGAACGTGGCTCAGTGAGGACAGCAGCTTCAGCGTCTTCGACCCAGGAGGGGCCGTTTTCATGGCTGGGGTTGTGCGAGCTGGAAGGGGCAGAAACAATGATGAATTGTACAATTCTAATTCCAAACAGTGAACATTTGGTTTTCTGCATTATTTGAGTAGAACATTGTGTCTAAAGCGCCGCAGCAGTTAGGAATCTCTTCCAGAAAGGAGGACACGCCTGGAACTGAGCAGCAGATAAAACGTTTGGGGTGCCACCAGGAGCAGCCACGAATCTGGTGGTTAAACTCAGGCTCAAACATTCTTCTCATGCCAGGTGTCTGAAAATAACCCCACACGCCCCAGTACAGGACAGCACGCCATGGCTCAGAGGCAGATACTGAACCAGCACACACTCAGAGGAACAATGCTTCAGTAATGTTCAGACAGGATCACACCACTCTGACAGAACTTATGTTGGAGAAAGTATTAACCAACATTGGAAAACATAGATACGTAATAACCAGTGTTGACTGATGTCTCTGTGCCAGTTGCTACACAGAAACTGGTCAAAGGTGTAATTAAAGCACCAACTACTGTCATGGCAACGATTTGGTGTTCCATCAGAATCCAACAGTCTGGAAAGACGTTGATGTCAGCTGCAATATGTATATGTATGTAAACTACTGACAGCTTATCATCCTGTAGGTGAAATAACTTTACCTATCTTTGGGACAATCAATGGCTGCTGAGCTCAGTCACTACACATGGGAAAAGTCTTAAACATTAACATACTGACAATATATAATCTATGACAAACCATCTGATTTTCTGGTTCTGTTGGTGTAGAACCACAACTTATATCCCTAATGCAAAGAGTCTCAGGAGCCGAGCTCAGACTTCTGAACTATTTACAGATGTTACATGAGACATATGAGCCGTCTACGTCTGTAAAACTTTTAGTCTAAACTCACTTTCAGCTTTACTAACATGTTTAGGGTTGGGGCTCGTGTGCAACATGGACGCTTCCACAGAGCAGATGGCGTGTTATGTGATACCTAATAACTGTGTTGTATTTTCATCCAGTGAGCTCTCAAGTGGCTGGACTCAACAGTTATCTCTCTGAGTGATTCTTTATGCAAGCTGAACAGCTCAGTGCCTCCAATGCTCATCAAGTTTCCGCTCGATGGCGTATCACACAGCATTTGTTTGGCGTGTTCTTGAGGACAGAGGTGGATTCACTGTGGCAGCGAGCATGCAACACCCTCCATCTGCCGTTGGATTTTACAGCCTGGGCCTCTATGGTAACCACCAGCATATCGCATGCAGCAGATAGCGGAGATGGGCTCTATCGAGGATATTTGCATAAAAAAAGGGGCGGACTTACTGCCTACATCCAGCCTGGCGTTGCACGTGGACATGCCAGCTTCATTAATGGCAGAGAGTGTGTACCAACCAGCGTCGGACTTCATCATCCTTTCTATCAGCAAACACTGCCGACCTGAGCCGTCCTGGTACAGACTGGAAAACAGTGAGAGATGCTAAAGTTAAGCAATCAGGCCAAAGTGCTGCTGCAGCTTCAGATAATAATAATAAATGCTTCTGCAACCACACCTTAAAGAGGCTGCTGTGATTATAATATCAATTCATGGTGGACTTGATACCTATAAAGAATAACAGGATTAAAGGGATAGTTCGCCTTTTTTGACATGAACTGCGTGCTGTGTAGACCATGCAGACCGAAGTGCAGACCGAGCAGTCCCCTGCTTCCGAGCAGCAAACACCGTAACAGGCGCAGCTGTCGGCAGGTGGCAGCACGCAGTGATACAAAAGGAGAGAAAATAGCGCCAAGCGATTATAATGTATTACTCTTTTGAACGCATATTGTTTTGAGAAGCAAAACGCTTTATTTTTTAAACCCCAACCAACTACCTTCGTCAACACCAAAACGAGGCTGGAACTCATAAACGATATTGCTCGTATGGGATGTCATACAGCTTCATGTCAAAACAGGCAAACTATCCCTTTAAAGCTTTAACTGACACACCTCATTCTGTTGGGGTCTATGCGCAGCATGTCTTTATCTTTCTTCCAGAAAAGCTGTGGAGGAGGGGAAGCATCCACTTTACATTCTAACCTAACAGTGTCACCCTCGAGGGCTCGGGTGTTTGACATCTTCTGGACAAAGGTGGGTGGACGGAGCGCTTCCTGAGCTGCGAAGAAGAAGAAGAAAAAGAAGAAAAAGAAGAAGAAGAGGAGTGTTTGCAGCTGATCTTTGCCACAAACACTTCCTTTCTAAAAGGACGGTCACAGTTTTACCTATCACATCCAGCCTCATGGTGAATCTGCTCTCCCCAGCTCGGTTTCTGGCCACACACTCGTACACACCAGCATGATGCACTGTGACTATTTCTATGATGAACGAGAGCATCCCCTTCTCACACACCAACATTTTATGATAGTCATCTGGACGAATGGCTTTGCCATCTAGGTACCAGCAGACGTCTGGAGTTGGGAGGCCTCCGACCTGCATCAGTAAGAAAGAAGCTGCCATTTTTCCCTCCCATGACGACTGTGTTTTTAAGTAAACTTAGCAGGTGTGTGTGTGTGTCTCTGTGTCAGTCACCTTGAAGTCAATCCTACAGAAGCGTCCCTCCTCCACGGTGAGGTCTGGGGGGATCTGCAGGAAGCGAGGAGCGTAACATTTCTCCTGGATAGCTGATCCCTCACCGCTCCTCTCATCTGTCCCTGAGTGGTGCCTCCCCCTGCAGAGACATCGGATCAATTTCTGACCTCTATGCGCCACACTTTTGACTGAATTTTACAGTTAACAAGCGAGCACACACACATGCAGCCACACTAACAGTTTTTCCTCGTCTGTTTCTGTACAATGACAGCATGTTAACAACTTCAGATGTCTGCATCTCTTTACAGCCAGTAGAAGAACCCTGATGAATTAGGAACGTTCAGTTCCACACAAAGTCAGGCTGTGAGGATACATTAAACAGCTTCCTGACATTTTTCATTCCCAAAGTATAAAATCCACTCATTTCTACGTTGAATGCCATTAAAATCATGTTACTCCTCATTGTTTGCTTGGGCAGAACTTAAGATAATGGTTCCTGTGGTAATGTATAACACATAGCTTTGTTTTAAATCTTGTTGAAATGATGTAGACCTGGAATAAGAGACTAAATTCTAGTGTTAACTTTTCCTCACGTTTCAGACTGTAGACAAATTACAGACGATTCAAAAAAAGTTAAAGGTGAATTTGCCATAAACCTGCATGCACAGTTAAACCAGCCAGCAGGGGGGCACTGCTGTTTATGGAGTAAGAACATGGCCTCAGTTAAGATTATTCTCACGAGTTTGTTTGAGTTTGTTTCATGTCTTATTTCGGGTATGAAACTCTGTGCCTCACTCAGAGTAGATCAATGGAGTGCATAGCTTCTGCACTTCTCAGTCAGATTAACAGCTCATGTTTAACCTCAAGAGGCCGAGATTGCAACAAATTGCTCAACTTGAGGCTTCAAATGTCAGTCCACAAACCAATTATTGACGCTACCATGGCTACAACTAAATTAAGTCATTTAAAATTCTCTTTAGATAGGATTGAGTCTACAAATAAAGGCCAGTTCAAGGTTTTCTCACATTTTCAAAGCTGCGCAGAGCAGCACGAAGCTAGGTTAGGAGTATTTAAATGGACAGAAATGGAACGTGGTGAATGTTTAGCTTTCAACTAGACTGATTTACAGTAACACCAACAGTAAATTCTGCCATGATAAACAGGGTAAATCATACTCACCATAGTCCGCCCGTGTGCCTCCCTTCTGCTGAATCTGGCTGTAACAGATGACAGATGGGTGTAAAGAAAGGAAATCACAGCTTTCAGCTTTAATAAACTCATCATAGTGGTCAACAGTATGACAGAAAGCCACGCACTGTGTGCATGTGTGTGCAATAATCCTGTTGTCACCAGTTAAAGGGAGTCATTCTCAATACGCAGGATGGAAATAGATGCTGAAAAACCCTGTTGGCTTGAGAGGATGGTGTGTGTGTGTGTGTGGGTGGGGGGGGGGGATGCCTGTGTTGGTGTTGTGTGTACATGTGAGAGACTGAGAGAATGGATGGTGCAAAGCCCTGTGAGCGAGAGGCTTTTTGACAGAACAGTTCTATAACACACACACACACACACACACACACACACACACACACACACACACACACATACAGTGAATGGCAGCATGTGGCAGCTCACTGCGGCTGCTGATTATACTGCCAGCCTTTTTCAACTTTGGGTTCATGAGCGCATCAGGAGGCCCTGAGAGGGAAAGCGGCTCCCTGTGTAGCCATTCAAACCCATATGACTGTATTAATGAGAGCTCGTTCCTAAAAAACAACATGGAAACTAATGGGTTTTGGACCAGAGCCAACATAAATGTCAGCATTATAACACACATCAGTAAGAATGGGTGTTATTTATTTTTATTTTTATTTTACAAAAGATGAATGAATGTTATTGTACCTGCTCAAGTTGTGAGTCTGAAAGATTGTCTTGGTCAAACATGTAAGTTGCGTTGTCTGGACCCAAAAGCCTGCGAGCCATTCGCTCCTCATAGGATAGTTTCTGCCAAAAAGAAGCTTTGTTGTTCAATTGTCCTTACACACACACACACACACACACACACACACACACACACACACACACACACAGACACACACAAACACACACATAGAAATGACTACATTTAAAAGAAGGGTAAGTGTAGGGCAGGTATGCAAGAAGGGGGTGTTAAACAGTTCTGATCAGAATGATTCGAAAACCTGACTTGTTATTACTTGGGAACTGTGAGAACATCAGAAATGGGTCCAAAGCTTCAATTCAAATGCCAAAGATCTTCAAATCTCAGTTACAATGGTTTATTGTGTCATCAAGCAGTTTTACTGTCAGAAAACTGCATTAAGTGACATTAAGAGGAAACTTAATGAGAGAAGTCTTCAAATGTTGGTGTGGATTGTGGAATTTTTTAAAAATGTGAAGAAAAAAAAAAACACCAAACAAAGCTACAGAGCCTCCGGTGAAGTTTCAGCTTGCCGGCACACTGAACCCCAAAGTGTGAAGGATCCAACTGTTGGAAGGAGGGAGAGGCTCTCAGAGTTTCTATGGGAAGAGAAAACCAAAGTGGGCCTCTGTAGTTATGGAGTGCATCAGTTTCTTTACCCACAGTAAAACACGATGGAGGTCTTATTGTGCTGTGGGGCTGCTTTGCCGACTCTGGTACAGACTGTTAAATATCTAAAAAAAAAGACGAAAGCGAAGGATTGTTGAGCCGTTTTAGAGTGATAAAGTGGTGGGTCTCTGAGCAGGACAGCGACCTGCAGCATCCATCCATCGGAGCGAAGGAAAGACGAACAAGAAAAGGACTGTTTTAACATGGCAGTAACAAGTCCCAGCCAAAAGTCCCTTTAAAAAGAGCTGAAATCTGCCAATGGAAATGCACAGAAATGGAAGAGTGGTCGATATTGCCTGTAAAGAGGGGCAAGGAGCTTATTTATGGTTGTGAAAAATGTTTAGTCTCACGATGTTACTAAAAGCTTCTGCAAACACATATTAGTGAAGGATGCCAAATATCTGTGATTTTATTTTTTCAAAAGCATGTTTGTTTTTTCAATAAGTTTGAATAAATTTTGTTTAAATGATTCTGATTATACATAATTGGTTCAACTGCATTATCCAGATTCTAAGCTTACAATTGTCAGTTGCTAATAATTCTGACCGGGTCTGTTTAAAGATTTCTGCCACTTTCGGAACGCACACTGTACACACCTGGCTGTGTTTTCTCCTGGATTCCTTTGAGCGAAGCTTCTTCTCCAGATCCTGAATCAGGGCGTCTTTAGAGCCCTGGATGTCTTCATCTGTGGAGCGAGAGGAAGAGGGCCGAGGCGCTACAGACTTTTTCAAGATTGGTTTGGGAAGGCTGGGAGATTGCAAGAAAGAGAAAGAAGAGAGGAAGAGAGGGCAAATAGAGCATGACAAAGGGAAACTTAATCCCTTGACAAATCCATATACCTGTAAATCCATATCTAAGACTTAGAATACAAACTGCCTGTACTGTCCAAAGCTTGCCACATAGCTTAAAAAACAATAACAAAAAAAAAAAAAAAAAAAACTGTCATAACAAAGCTCAATTTTTTTTATTTTAATTTGATGGGTCAACAAGAAATTAGGTCTTTGAAATTATTTGAAAGTATGTACACCTACTTTCAGAGGATATCTGGTACACCTACCATAGGTAAAACCAGTAAAGACTAATACAACACCCATGTAATAAGGTCAGAATGTTTAGGCTTTATTCACACCGTCTTAAAGAGGTGGACCCTTTATGGTTCACTTGGAATCTGCAGTTTGGGGTACTGTTTAACAGACATGTGTATTTCTGCTCATGGAAACAAAATGGTGTCTTTTTGTTTGGTTTTGGTATGGACATAATGTGCATGCCAAAGAGATGTACTGTACATGTCAACTCACGTATTTGGAGTCCCCTTGTAGCTGGCGGGCAGAGAGACCACAACAGGTGGCACCTTGTTCTGACTGCTGGGAGTGTTGGGTTGTGGGAGATAGGAGGAGGGGGCGGAGGAGGTGGGAGACAGAGGGGAGCGAGGGATGGAAGGGGACACCGTGAGTGGTTGTTGAGGAATAGAGGATGGAGAGGAGGAGGCCCTTGTGGGAAGGAGGGGGCTCAAGGGTGCGAGTGGGGAGCGGGAGGGGGAGAGGGAGGAGTGGGGTAGGTTGGCGTTAGGAGATAATTTGGAGAAGGGGGAGAAGGAGGACGGGGAAGGTAGCACTGAGCAGAGGTAAGCAGCAGATGCTGAGATGGTGTCCTGGTTAGCTGGCAGGGTGGCGCTGCCAAGGCCGGTGGCACTGGGGACCCTGGGGGTGAGGGTGATGGTGGAGCGCATGGTGGTGCGGGGTAAAGAGGAAGTGGAGGCAGGGATAGGGGAAGAGGAGGTGGGGGCAGGAGGAGTGAACAGGGGGAAGGTGGAGGAAAGAGAAGGTGGAGCAGAGGATGCTGGAGTGGATGTAGGAGAGCTGAGGCTGGATGAAGACGGGGAGGACTTCCCTGTTCCATTGGCCTGGGCCTGGGCCTGGGTCTGGATCTGGCTGAGGGCAGCTGACTGGGTTTGGTTCTGACTGAGGCTCAGAGACTGAAACTGTGACTGAGTCTGAGACAAGGACTTTGACACTGACTGAGTTTGAGAAAAAGACTGAGTTTGTGCAGTTTTAATCTGACTCTGCGTCTCCATAGAGTTTTGACTATTCTGGGCGCTGCTGAGGTTGTGTTGGTTGTTCTGAGTCTCCTGTTCCTCCCTCAGCACGCTCTCATAGCTGGGTGCCTGGAAGGCTGGCTGGGACTGAATAAAATGTCTTGGCCGCTCATAGTTGAAGGCACTGGGAGGGAAGGTGCTGGGAGTGAAGGTAGGCAGGTCCGACAGGTTCATGTTGTTGCCTCCTGACTGGGAGGACTGAAAGGAAGTAGACTTTCAATTTAGAAAAAACAAATGGCTTGAAATCATTTATATTTTCTATGATGTAGGAGCATAATATGCATGAGAAATGCTTACAGTGAAACTGAGCTTGCTTGGCGCAAACAGCTTGGCTGTCGGGACTTTCTCCTTGACTGGTGCTGGTGGCGGCGGTGAGGGTGGAGGAGAAGGGCTGGGTGTACAGACTCGGGTGGTGACCTCTGGTGATCTGTGGCCTTCCGAGCTCAGGGCACTCTCCTCCTCACTGCGGCCTAAAGGTTCCTCAGAGGAGTGGTTGGCCGCCTGAGGCTCAGGGAGACTGACAGAAAAGTTTGAAATAATCCTGAGACTCAAAGTGTCGTTGTTAAACTATTTTTGTCTGACTTGTGATTGAATAAAAATTCCATTTTTACTAAAAATGTTTCCAACTCTGTTTGGCATCTTTAAATAGAACTGTAGGTTATCTGACCAATCTGTACCATGTGAAACCATCTTCACATGAGATGTCTAAAAATTGGTATGACGACTGGAGAAAGGAAACCAAATAAATAAGACATCCTTGATAACAATATGTTCAATATAACTACCATTGTACCACTGGAAGCAGCTGAAGAGTGGAATGGATATAAAATGGTTCTGCTCTCATTTCATTCAGCCCATTCAGTAGTTCTCTTCCTGTAATACCTAGTGCGTCTGGTCCTCTACTTTTCTATTAGGAAAGAATGTTGTTCCCATGACGACCACGTCATCGAGGCTATGCAGGAACATAATGACAATAGCAGCCTCTCTTTTCCCTCTAACAAACGCACTTGCTTGATGTTGTTCTGTCTCCTGGGGGGAGCAGAGGTTTTCACCTGCCAGCATCAGCTGACCTCGAGTCTGAACACATTTCACCGTGTTTACAGTCGACACTGAGGACTTCTGAACTTAAATGAGGTCTTTGTGGATGGAATCAGGTCAGATAAATGAAAGAGGAATTTAAATCCACAACCTCACCTTTCAGAAATCGTAAGAAAAATATTTTGTAAATGGACACGAGGTGATAAAGCAACCCATATCTTGCCCCAAAATGAGGCATTAAAATATCGCGCATTCACCAGATTTTTGAAAGCAGATGTCAATATCAATTAGCCCTTTTCCCATCAGATTCTGTAGCGAATTAAAAGTTATATCGCATTACTTTGTTGCGATATAAGATGCGTTCGGTTGGTTTTCCATCAAACAGGACGATTCTAGCGAAATAAAATGACATCACCGGAACGTGCTGATGCGCATTATTCTGACTCGACCAGATGATTTTCCATTACAAAAGTGGCGAATTGTAGCGAATTAGAATGCTCGGTAGCGGGAATTTAATTGCTCGCGCTGTTATTGTCAGCCTCCTGTTATAACAGTTGCTATAACTTTCAAGGCTACGTACCTTTTCACCACCGGCTTTCGTTTTATTTATTAGTTACTTGTGTCAGCTTATAATAGCCGTCAGAAATTTAAGAAGGAGGATCCTTCATCCGCAGGATCCGCAGCAGAATTAATTATGCTGCTTCAGGACCTCCCGAATTGTGTTTAAAAATAGCAGAGTCTCTGCTCTCGACCAGTTGTTTCTTTTATCATCGGACATTGTTGTTACTAGTTGTTGCTGCTGTTTTGATACCGACAGGATAGGTGAAATGGGGCGAAAGGAAGGTATTTTTACGAATACGAATACTTTAAGCCTGATTTATGGTCGTCTACGGAGAGCGACGGAGACCCTCCCAGAGACACTCTCCGTCGCTTGCGTGCGTCGGCCAAAATTCCTATCTATCCGTCAAGGCAATGGAGACTCGCGGAGACCACAAGGGTTGTGATTGGTCGGCTAACAACATCATTTCTGGAAACACTTTTCCTGTTTAACTCCTTCCAGTCACAACAACAACACCGCCATTTTTGTTTTTTTGCCAATATTTTTTTATTAAGTACACCGCCATTTTTGAAAGAGTTTACTGTGTGCAGGTCAACATTAGGTCAAAATTATTTGCATTTCAATATCAATAAGCTCCAACTCCAACAACAGTCTTTCTCTCTCGCTCGCCATCGTTCACTGTGAGGAGTGAAACGAAGCCGGAAGGTAAACAATCAATCAACGACTTTCACGATAGACGTCGCGAGATTAGGTTGTCTAATGTAGCGACGCCTACTGATCGGGCGGTGAATTGCCTTGCGTATCCGACTTCCCGACGGAGAACTTCGAAAGGTTTAAGTGACCACGGAATCGGATTGAAGGATAGCGACGGAGAAGCATACCGAGGCCTTTATTTGTCCCACAGTGGGGAAATTTTGATGTTGCAGCAGCAGCAATAGATAAATGAAAAAAAAAAAAAAAAAAAAACGTAAAGGAATTAAAATAACAGTATAAACAGTATAAACAATAAATAATATAGGACATATATATATAAGCATATATACAGTGTTTTAAATTGCACAGTTGGGAATATATCCGGTTGATATATTATTGCACATTAAACTGTTAAAACTGTTCAGTCTTGGTGAGTGTGTGGTCTACTGGGAGCACTGCTGGTTGTAAAGTCTGACAGCTGCAGGAAGGAAGGAGCTGCGATAGCGCTCCTTCACACACTTCAGGTGAAGCAGTCTGTCGCTGAAGGAGCTCTCCAGAGCTGTTACAGTCTCCTGCATGGGATGGGAGTTACGGCTCTAGCATGGTTGCCGCGTCTGCTAGCGCGAGCGGTGTTGATGACGTCACGATTTTGTGCCGGCTATATATAGTGGCGCAAGTCGATGCGCCAGTAGTTGCAATTTTCTCCGTCACAGAGGTGTCGCTGCTACGTGAAGGTTACTGCTACTCTACAACTACGAAAGTGGAGAAGAAAACAATGCCCCTGTCAAGAGCAGGAACACTGTCATCAATGATACTGTTGCAGTATCTGGATCATTTTAATTTTTTAATTAAAAAATTTGAGTCTCTGCCCTCTTCTCTGCAGTTTCGTACAGGTGCCTGTACAAACGCACCTCCTGACTGAGCCTGGTCTTAAATTGGTACATCCGGTTTGTCGTTCTTGGCGCAGCCAAGTTACAAAAATCGACTGGTGCACGACAAGCTTTTCAAGGCAAGCGCCAGTCCTGAAACGTCATTTTGACGTCACGGGCCGCCACCGCCGTGAGCGACGCGTCATGTAAATCCACCTTTATTCTCCATCATGGATGACAGCTTAGCCATCATCCTCCTCTCTCCTACCACCTCCACTGAGTCAAGGGGGCATCCCAGGACAGAGCTGGCCTTCTTGATCAGTTTATCAAGTCTCTTCCTGTCAGCCGTCGAGATCCTACTCCCCCAGCAGACCACTCCATAAAAGATGGCTGATGCCACCACAGTGTCATAGAAGGTCTTCAGGAGTGCCCCCTGCACTCCAAAAGACCAGCCTAAACAGTACTTAAATTTTATGATGACAAATATAGAAACAGCGGTAGAGAAATACCTTTGAAAATGTGATTTTTGACTGTACAGAGAACAAATGAATATTTCAAATACAGCCATTCGCTCATATTGCGCAGACTGGTTATATTTAAGCTCGGTCTGAGGGAACTGTTCTTCTGCTCCAACATTTGTCATTTCAGGTGTGTCATTGGGGAGAAGACGTAATAGCAGAGTCTGGCAGGGCAGAGCGCAGCAGTGTGCTGCAGTTCAGAGAGAGGAGAGCACAGTACTGTGAACTGAGTACTCACTCCAGATGATGATAATAACTTGTTAACTGCAACAGAGGCTTCCCAACTACTGTTACTATTCCGAAAAAGAACTCTCACTGTGTTCCAAGACCAGCTAATTAGCAAATCAAGAACTTCTATTTTATTTAAAAAGAAAAAAAAGGGGGGGCCAGTGCTGACTGACGGAAACGTGTCTCCTATTGATGAAACAGCACAACAAGCTTCCTTGCTTTTGCAGAAGAATGAACATTTGTATATCCCAAAATATGAAATGACACAAAGGCACAGAGTGAGCAGACATACTAGCCTATATGGAAGAGAATTTTTTTTTTCCTTCTAGAAACTTTTACTTAGGAAATCATTTTTAGTGGCGGGACTGCTGAGGCTGTCCATCCCTTGACAATCGCTAACCCATAAAAAGATGAGATGAATCTCTCAAAGTGTGTGTAAACAGAGCCAAGAGAAGCTGCTGATGACCAAATGTCCATCAGCTGTGAGTTCTGAGTGGCAGCTGGGGTTGCCATGGAGACTTAAAGGTCAGCATTGTATGTGACACTGAAGGTTTTGTCTTGAACTACTGCTATCTAAGAGAAAACATGACTCTTACTGACATGGTTTTGCAACCGTGCATCCCAGAGCTTTCCAGCCAACATTGATGTGACATTTGTCCTTTTAGTGTAAAAAAATGGGGCCATACAGGAGAAGTTAAGGCAGAGTCCCTTTCTGTTTTCTCTGAAAATCTTACCCTCATTCTGTATTGGAGTCTATGGGGCAGAAGGGCATGGTCATTCTGAGCCTTCTAGCACAAGTGTGTCTCTTGGCTTAGAGAGTTAAGGCCGATTTAAGGTCGCCTACGGAGAGCCCTCCCGGAGACGGAGACCCTCACGGAGACACTCTCCGTAGCTTGCGTGCGTCAGCCAAAATTTCTATCTATCCGCCGCGGCGACGGAGACCGCAAGGGTTGTGATTGGTCGGCTAACAACATCATTTCCAGAATCACTTTTCCGGTTTAGCGCCTTCCTCTCAGAACAACACCACCGCCATTTTTGAAAGAGTTTACTGTGTGCTGGTCAACATTTGGTCAAAATTATTTTTCATTTCAATATCAATAAGCTCCAACTCCAACAACAGACTTTCTCTCTCGCTCGCCATCGTTCACTGTGAGGAGTGGAACGGAGCCGGAAGGTAAACAATCAATCAGAAGCCCCTTTCACACTGCGACCCGCAATCTTAGCGGGTCCAAATTGCACCTTCGACCTGCGTCGAGCGATGTGAACGCTTGCCGTGTTGGTGACCCGTGTCGCCTGAAGCCGAGTTCAGGGGGCGTTGCCAAGTGGCAGAGCGTCACACGACACACAGAAAATGCTGGGCGTGTACAATGACGTAGGCACAAGCCATGTGTCGGAGGTAGGGTTAAATACACCTTGAGGACTCGTTTTTGCAATTGTATATGCAGTTCATGGTGATGTTATTTTACGGGGTGTGGATGGTTACAACGTGGGATGCCGCCGAAGAACATATGCAGCAAATACAAGAGCACTATAGTCCCCGAAATGTGGCGGTAAATAACGTCCTCTGCTCGGAGGCTGAGGAGCTCGCGGACCTCCTTGTCTCCCCAGTTGGCCATATTAAAAAATGTCTCGAACTTGATGTAGGCTAAAACAGAGTAAAACTTGTCCTCACCTGTCGCTGTTGTTCTGAATCAGCTGTCCATTCTGTCTTTTAAACTCCTCACATCACGCCACGCCCACGTCCGACCCGTGTCGATTGCGTTCACACCAAACTCGGCTCGGCAAAAAGACTAGGGTCCGACGCGGGTCGAAAGGCGAGTCGAGTTGACGCGGCAGCCCGGGTCGGCAGTGTGAACGCAACAGCGGACACGCTAAATTCGCGGATTAAACGCAGGTTATTCGTCAGTGTGAAAGGGGCTATAGACTTTCACGGTAGACGTGGCGAGATTGGGTCGTTTAACGTAACGACGCCTACTGATCGGGAGGTGAATTGCCTTGCGTATCCAACAGCTCGACGGAGAACTTCGAAAGGACGGACTACGGAGACGGATTTTTGGACAGCGGCGGAGAAGCATACTGAGACCTTTACAATGTGAGAGAAGAAACACATATTCTTATGTGCTGATGAAAAAGTTGTGCCTAAAGATAAAAACTGTGGGCGCTGCAGGAGGTTAAAGAAACATTTTCTAGCAAATTTTTTGGCCATTCCCACCCTGTGGAACGTCAGTTACGCTTTAGCTCTGATCACTCCACCTGTACATCGTTGTAAACTGAAAATGAATTCAATGAAAAAATACGTATGAGAGTCTGAGAAGAGTCATAGCGGTCCTCACACAAACAAGCTGCTTATTAAAGCCTGTTTCAGCATTTCTAACAGCGTTTCTACACGGAATGGTGCACAGCTTGCTTTTGGTTGTTTTCAGTGTAGCCATATGAAATGGGATTGTTTTTAAAGGGCTTAATGAATGTCAAGTAAAACACTTTAACACCACACAGTAAGTGTTTAGTGTGCGTGAGATGTAGTTTGCATACATTAAATGACACACAGCCAAAGTAAAATGGGATTGTGTGCGATTTAACTCCTGTAGTATGTGCACTTGTGTTTGTGTGATTAAGTGGGCAAAGCTATATTAGTCTTGCTATTCGGACATCAGCTGGCAGGTGCAAACACTCAACTGGTGACCCAGCCACTATGAAGCATACACACAAGACTTGCATGGCATTGTGGGTAGAAAGTATGAGAGGTTGCTTTCAGTACTGTGTACGACAACGCAGAGGCAATAATATGAATGCTAACAGAATTTTGTGAACTTGCGGAAGATCAAACTCAGCACGGTCAACGTGAAATCTGACAATGCTTTATGCAATTCATCATTTCATAGACCATCTTTCTTTCAAATTCTAATGAAAGCTAAAGAAATTAGGTAGAACTTTGCCATTCTACCGATCAGGCGTGCAAGTAAATGGTCTATCAGATCTGGTTAACTTGCCTGCCAAAAAGAAGCCTTTATTTTCGTGTATGAAATCCCTCTTCACCCAAAATACTGTGGTTTTTTTTGTTATTTTACTGGAGGAAAAAAGTCCCAAAGCAGCGGATGCGTCTCATACTAGCGATAACTCAGTTTCTCTTCCTCGTCAAGTAATCCGACCAACTGTCAGATAAACTTGACTTTGGCCAGAGAACCTCACCATGACCTTAAGAGCCAGACAGCAGCCAAGTTTGTGAACAACTGTTGTTGTGTGAATCACTGAGGAAAAGGGGGGGGGGGGTTCTGAAGGACACCGACGCCATGTCTGCTCTTCATATTACACATTAGATCATAGCTCTGGACACCAATATAGAGTGGATATAGAGACCACTCTCACCCAATTGTACTTGCTGTACTCACTGGTTTTAAACATGAACCAAAGTTTTCAGGTCAAGTTAAAGACACAGCTGTTGCTGAATACCGATAGTATTTGTAATAATATACTGAACAGTAGTATTTCTGCTACAACATTGGTGGACCCAATTGAAAAGTTTTGCATGACGTATTTATTCAAGGCTCACTAACTTTAAGAGCTAACTGAAATATATAACTCAATTTGTAACTGAGGAGTAAGTTGTTCAATTTTAAGAGACGTGTTGATGCGTCGGTCTTACAACTCATTGCATCTATACACATTTAAAAGCTTTAAAAACCTAAGGATGCCTGCATAGGCTGACCTTCATCATAGAAAGACAACTATATTACTTTAAACGAGCTCTTTAAGCGCTTTTTTCTTGGATTTGAAGGTCAAATCGTACAATAGCACTACGAGCATTACATCCATTTCACCTTTAAATAAAAATGAGCCGAAATATGCAATATACGAACGCAGCAAAAAATTCCACAGCGCGATTAAAAAAAAAAAAAAATTCATTATTCTCCAAAAAATTAATCTCGCGAGAGCTCAAAAGGTTACACAGAAAACCGAGGACTGATACCACATTAAAGTTCGTTTCTGAAATATGAACTTTGCGAGGAGATGTTAGAGACAATCTCTGATTTATTGTAACTGCCACGTATATTGTATTATATTCAAAAACTTATTTTATGTTTTTTTTTTCTTTATAAACTACAAAACTCCCGTCGTTGTACATTCAAGAAAACAAGGGAAAGTGAGAGCTGCCTGCCGAAACCTAGCTTAATTTCAATTATCTGACTGCTGTCCCTCCCCCTCGGCTTGTCTGTACGACTCCAACCAGATGACACAAACCCCTAAAATAGACAAAAGTTCACTTTCTACACGCTCCAAACATAGTTTGACCTTTTAGGGAGGACATAACATATAAAGTTTCCCCGCTACAATCATGGAAGGAAAAATAGACCGTTTAAACTTAACCCGTTTGACGTTAACGTCGGGACACGTCAAAATAGGTAAAAAAAAAAAAAAAACTTTCACTCCAAACAGCGACAGGCTAAAAATTAACAAAACGCCACAGTGTTGCGACAATGCAGCTATTGTCTTACCTCGTTAAACGTTTCTTTACCACAGGCCTTGAACTTCGGTCATTCCTGAATAAAACAGCACTTTGGCTGCGGGAAGAGAGGTATCCAAACTCCGCTGAGAAGCGGGAGGCTACACTGCAACAGGTGATACCGCGCGCTCACGTGCAGTATGCTGCAAGATGTGAGCGCGCGGAACCAACAGATTGATTTAACTCTCCGAGACTCGGAGTCCGAGTGCTCATAATCCACATCAGTGGTTCAGTACACACAAGGCAACCGTTGGACTGACAAAGCCACGTTCTATTGTTTTAGTCAGTTATATTACTTTAATGTTCCACCATTTCAGATGTATACAGTTGATTTGCTCTCAGAGCAAAGAAAAAAAATAAATAACTGCTTTGCTGTAGAATAATAAAACAGCGACCTCCTCTGGATGAAAAGAGCAACTACACGTGTTAACGAGCAATAACCGTTGGATTAGAAATGATACAAAAAGTTTTGATAAAGTTTTCATAATTTAAAAATTACTGACTAACTGAATAACCAGATAAATTAATGAATTTAGTGTAAACTAATTGTAGATTATCAAAAAAATCTAATCATAATTGCTTCGTATCATTTGCAACTGTCATTTCTGATTCTATGAAATTACAGCAAATTACATTCTTTTTAATAGAACAGAGCCTGTTTTTTTTCTTTTTGGTGCAATTCTAAAGAATTATTTTTGAAAGTAGGGGTATCGTATTCAACCAGAGATGCTTCACTGGTTAAAAAAGAAAAAAGTAGTTTGTGCATGCAGTGATGTCAGAGGTATGTAATCCTGTCAGGTGCTGCTTGAGGCCAAAGTGATGGAGCCATCATATACTCACTCTGCAGCATGGACACTGTCTTCTAAAGGGCTTTCAGGCCACTCCGGTGGAGGAAGGTTCAAACAGTCGGGCAGCACGGGAGGAAAGTCCTCGCTGCTTTTCATGGAGTACCGAGCCTCTTGCTGGAACTCTGTCTCTTTTTCTTGTCGGTGAGAAACTACTTCCTGCTGGCGAATGGCCTCAACCTCCAGCTGCTCCTCCAGGTCTGCGTGAAGGGGTGCAGAGCATGAAAGCGACTCAGCATGTCACAGATGCATGAGAAGAATATGTGCAGGAAATGGACACCCTACCATTGTAAACTTCCAGCACGGCAGAGCAGGAGATAGTGCCAAAGGAGTTGAGGACCACACATTTAAAGAGGCCGGAGTCTTCAGGAAAGGCCTCTGTGATCACAAGCGTGCACAGCTCCTCTGCACAGATGAACGCAACATCATCAAGAGTTATATAATGAATGAATAAATAGATACGATTTTTATGTGAAAGATTTGGGAAAACTACATTGTCCCAGTCAGTATGACTGTAACTGTGACACTCACCTGGCACTGATGCAGAACTGGCCTCTGCAACAACAAGGACAGAGAAAGAAAAACATTCTGGAGTGAACTTGAAAATGTACATTTTAATACAAAATGTTACCTTTCAGATACAGTTGTAATAGGAATCCAAGCTGCTATCAGCATGTCCCATGCACGGCTTTTAATCCATTTAAACCTCAAAAATATCAAAAATATCTTTTTTCCAAGTTTCCTGACCAAGATAAGCAGCGGTCCAGGTCAGCGAAGACAACACAACAATACGCACATGTAATTCATCAAAAGAAATGCACATATAGATCAAAAGAAAAATTAAAACATCAGAATATTTTATCATCACAGGCCAGACGGACAGAATGGTCAGCCAGACATTTCTGCCTCTAGTAGGTTTCAAAGGAGTTTGAATTTGAATAATGAGACTGGTTCCTTACAATTCAGGTGACTTTGCAGCTGATTCCAAGCAGATGGAGCAGCATTTTTAAAGCCATTTTCCCTCAACTCAGTGCAGGCATTGGGAATAAATAAAAGTAATAACTCTTCTGAACGGAGTCAATAACTTCCTTTACTTTACTGAAAGGCGTAGTTCTGAAGGGAATTTGGGATCAAACCAAGAATCGCTTCATAAATCTAAGGAAAGACAAGGCAGACCATCCAACTCGCGTATACAATGTGCACTGATGTGTGAGGGTTTTAAGGTTTGTGATGAACCTCAGTGCTCAAATGCATAGAAGGATTGCAGGGATGCATGCACGCATAACAACAGCCCCTCAAATCAACACCTTTTGGGCTTCAAAGGAGAGACAATTTGATTCTTAAGACAAAAACACCCAGATTTATCTGAAGGTTTTAACCAGTTGCTTTTGATTTTGCTACTGTAACGTGAGCCTGAAGTCACATCAGTAAGGCAAGGCAAGTTTATTTGTAAAGCAAAATTCGTACACAAGGCAATTCCAAGTGCTTTACAGCTACATAAAATCACTCCAAATAAAATCATTCCAAAAAACATCAAAAATAATCATTAATTAATTCAATTAAAAGCGAAGAGTGTAGATAAAATACTTTCAGTTGTCATAAGCACAGCTAAATAGAACGTTTTTTTAACCTGGATTTAAACATTGTCAGAGTTGAGGCCTGTCTCACATCTGAGAGTGTCTCACATTCTCAAGTCTGACAAAGAAGGTCTGAGAAAGAATAGCCATCCATAACACAGATCACAGGACTCCATCCTACACAGATATGCTTACTCTTGCGCAGTATCCTAAAGTCGTCAGAGTCCAGGATTTGCTCGTCCTCTCTGTACCAAATAACCTGCAGCGGAGGGGTCCCCCTCAGTCTGCACTCCAGGACCACCAGCTGACCCTTCACCGTGGACACATCATGGAGGACCTGGGAGAGGTGATGATGATGATGAGAAGGAGCGAAAAGGAAGACTGATGTCAGAGCAGATTCTGACTAGAACACACAAGGAGATTTAATCTTACCTTAACAAATGTGGGAGCCACGCCATTCCCTGAATACGGCTGATTGTAGATGGGGCTCTCAGTCTGTTCACAGCAGAATGTATTTACACAATATCTACATGATGTAATATACTGTACATAAGCATGTCTGTAAGAACAGATTCGATGATTCATTACAATTAGATGTAATTACCCTCTGAGGGCTGACACACAGCGGCTGCGCCAGGCTGGAGTGTCTCTGGGAGAGGAAGGTGGAGGAGGAGGAGCCGGTGGAGGAGCACTCTCGAGACGAGGATGCAGAAGAGGAGGAGGAGGAGATGGTCAGAGACATGGTGCTGGTCTTCTTCTGCATCCTCTGGACCCTACGGGGTGTCACATATCAGCAACGAGGTGTTTTTTTTTCCTTTTTTTTGGATAGTTCCAGTTCTCCATTTTTGTGTTTGTGTGCATTTTATGAAGTGTTGAACTTACTGTGCCATGTTTCAGGCGCTCTCGAGGGATGCAACAGAGGTTCTGCAAATATACAGGCAAAGTCTCAGACATCTCCCCCGCACATCCTTTACCACAGTGCAGCAGAGACATGTTTGTGACTGCAGACACCCACATGTGAATACATTTAGTCAGACTAATGAGAAGAAGGTCTCAGGAAAAAGTCTTCCAAACAAAACCATTTGTCTTTTTTTTTCTCATTGACACGATAACATTTAAATGGCATAATGGATATGGGCTTGAAGTGCCAGCTTTAATGTGGGGGTATTCATATCCAAACTTCTGTTTTATGCAGAATTCCCCATTTCATAAATGTATGAATAAACCATAGAGGGCACCAGTCAAAAGGCCCTCAAACCTTTGTGTGTCCTAATAAGAAGGTGTCACATTTAAATGAGGCTCAGTTACATACAATCTTTTATTGTAAGCAACTTGTGCAGGATGGAACAAATAAAAGAATAAACAAATGAATTCATACAGATTTAGTCTTCTTCAGCATTGAACGTGCATACAGGGAAAACCTTGGCATTTACATGGATGTTGCTTTGACACTTGGTTGCCTACCACTCCACTTTTGCAGATCAGTCACAGCCCTCGTTAGGCAACAGCACTCGCCTACAATCAAGCCCACCCCAGCAGGACAATAGTGGGCACCACCTGTCCTTGAAGCAGCTTTGGAGCCAAATATCCTTGTCTGTATGAGTTCCTTGAAAAGTAAGCTTATGCATATTACAGAGTTGTAAATCCTAAATGTGAATTTTAAGCTGAGAGCCTGCACTTTACGGATGTGGAACTTAAGTCTAACGTCAATATGTTTCCCAACATGTCTTGGAAAAGAAAAGGCGTTACAAACCCAAAATATGATTCACAACTTCTTTTCGTGACTGCAACAACATAAACTATGCCTCTTATGTGTCATAATAAGAGGGCTCCACATTTAAATAAGGCTCAGTTGAATACATTCTTTCATTGATGATATAATCAGCACACCCACGTAGTGTATAATGAGAATTATGACACAAACAAAAAAAACTCAGAAAGTACCAACAAGCTGTGTCAGTACCTGTCAAGATTAATGGTATTTAAATTATTTTTATAATTATATGGGTCTGAGTTATTTAAAACTAGTTTCGTTATCTGGGCATTTTATTTTAAAAAGCTGTCTGTAAATCCGTTCGGCTGCTGGCTTTGTCTATCACAGCAGTAGTTGTAACCCAGATCATAGACAGGAGCACAGCCCATTGGTAAGTAGCAGCTGTTAACAGAGAGAGTCGTTTAGATGAAAAATAAATGTGTGCTGTTCATGTTTACCACCCTTTGGTGTATTGTGTTTAGTGGTTTATAAGCTAAATGGCAAGGCGATTTATTTATTAAAAGTTATGATAATTTAAATGTTATCTAGCGCTCGGTTAGCGCTCGGCTACTTCCGGTTAGCGTTGTCGGCTACTTCCTGCTAGATTTCGTGACGATTTAATTGTAAGCCAATAGAAAATAGTATTTACTTTTGGGTTTACCGTCTGTTATGTAATCCAAACATTGCTGTTATAATGGAAATCATTTCATTGCTTATTATTTCTGTTTATTGAAATGAAAAAGCTATTTAAAAAAAAAAAAAAAAAAAAAAAAAAAAAGTTATAATTTAATTAATATTATTACTTGGTTTGATTGTTTCAGGTTTATGACCTGTGGTCATTTGAATACAAATAAAGAGAAGACATTTGACAAACACGAGTTATAGCATTTGTGCTACCTGTCAAGCCTTTTCGGAGGGCTATATTGTGAAGGTCCGAACAGTCATAAACCAAGGCCCCGGCTCTAAAGTAATGTGGGCCGGATAACCTTGAAGCAAAACAAAGCCCAAAGACCAGAAGATTCTTAAAAAGACTGTTTCATTCAATCTGACTGCGAGAAAATGGCCCATCCATAACGCTGTCTGCTCATCTACTAACCTGCTAGCCGGGACAAAAATCAGCTGAAGCCCCAAGAGGGAAGAAAGTCTACAAGCCCAGTAGAGGCAAAAGACTATTGAAACCCAGGTGCTATCAAGAGCTGGTATTTTCGGCCAACGCAAGAAAAGGTAGTAACATGGCAGCAACGAAGGAAGAGCTTGAGAAGCTTAAGCAGAGGCGTTCGGCAGCTCAGACTGCTTTCACCAGAAGAGCCAACTATCTCACCTCCAGAGCTAATGCACTGGGAGAAAGTGAGATGGTAACTGAGTGGAGGAACGTTAAAGCGGAGCACTCAAGAGTCAGTGATGCAGGGTTTGAGTATGCCACAGCCCTGAGAGAAGGAGATGATGAACGCGCTGAAGAGATGGCGCAACACATCGATGAAAAAACAGCAGAATGCGACCGTAAGTTTGATGAAACTGAACAAATTGTCCTAATGAGCTTCTGGACCAGGTTCGCTGAGGAGGCAATCTCCACCCTTGCCACTGAGGCTGAATCAGCCATGGACCAGGCTGAAGGAACCGACTACCGTCAGATGACTGGGAAGCAACGCAACCTGATGAATAAAGGCCTGGAACGGGAGGTTTACGAGCTAGAAAAAGAGGTAAATAATTGGATGAACCTGATTCCTAGACCCAAGTTAACAGAATCGAAACACCGTCTCAGGAAGCTGAAGAAACGGCGTGAGAAACTATGGGATGAGTGGGCGTGGCAAAGCAGTACACGAGGCTGGGCCCTAGCTGGTGTTGAAGATGAGGAGCCAGATGAAGCAAAAGAGCAAAACCAAGATGGACAACAGAGAAAGCCTGATGAGGAGTCAGCGTCTTTTGGTGCTCAACCCAACCCTGAGCAGTTCCACCCTGGAAACACTCAACCCCCAGTAGGAGGCCTCCAGCCTAGCTCGCCCAGCGTGCCCCCAAACCTCCGCTATGGGGTATATCCAGATGCCACAAGCACGCCACATGGGGCGTTCAATGCACTGCAAATTGGTTCTGGCATGAACTCTCAGACTTACGATGTCAAGCCCCTAATTAGTCTTGAGCGGGCACGCCTGCCTATATTTTCCGGTGACGTGAGGGATTACTACCGTTGGAAAGCTGAATGGCAAGACTTGCAGCGGCTCGGTAACCCACATGGATTGGAGAATGTGAGGAAATTCCACCTTCTAAGCAGCTTAGAAGACAAAGTCAAAAGGGAGCTTGTGTTGTCCAGCTGTGGTTCCGCCGACGATGTATTCAGGCTCCTGGACAATAAATATGGAAACAAGCCAAAGATAGTGCTGCTTATCTCAAAAGAAATACAAGAACTTCCTCCAGTAAAGGGAAACCAACCCAGAAAGACAATTGAACTGATTCAGGCAGTGGAGAGAGCACTTCATGATCTCCAAATCCTGGGGGAGGAAGATGCTGTAAAAAACCGAGTAGTAGCACAGTCAATTGAGAGTAAGCTGCCTAATTCTCTAAAAGAAAAGTGGCTAACTCACAAGAATGATCCTGCAAGCGGCTTTACATCACGCAACCACTTTGACTGTTTACTGCAGTACTTAAAAAGGCAGGAAGACATTCTCGAAGAGATGGATCAGCTGCAACTACAGCCCAGCCCAATTGATAAACCTGAGAGGTTAAGGGAAAAGAAAGCATTCACCAGGGCCACATTGGGGAATGCTCGAAATAACTCTCAATCAAATCTGTGCATCGTGTGTGGAGACGATGTGCATGCAGGCAAACTGTTTGCTTGCAAAGCCTTCAAAAGGCTCAACCTGTCCAATAAAAAGGCCCAGCTGAAGAAAGCAGGAGTTTGCTTCAGGTGCTTGCGCAACCATGGTGAAGACGGAAGTTGCAACCTTAGGTATCTTTGCTCAAAAGATGATTGTCGGAAAGGTGGGTCCTCAGATCACAATTATTTGCTCTGTCCTAAGCCACAGATTAAAAAGGGAGATAAAATGAGTGGAGAGCAAAGTGATCCAAAAGTGGAGAGAAGAGGACTTGGACTAACTGATAAACAAGAGGAGCTCTTTGCCAAACTCTCTCCAGAGCTGAAAGCTGAGTTCAAGGAAGCTTTCTCAAATAAAGTTTCAACAACAGTATGCGCCAGCACCGGTAATGAGCTGAAAGAGTACCCAGTCATAATGATGCTACTGGAAGTGACGACAAACTCAGGCCAGCTAGTTGGCACTTTGATTGACCTCGCGTCAGACACTAATTACATTTCAAACAAAGCCGCTGAGCGTCTCAAGTTAAATGGTGAGAAGATCAAGATGATTGTTCAGGGGGTTGGAGGAATGGAAATGACGGTGGCAACTACAAGGTATATCCTAAGGTTGAGGATAAAGACTCCCAAGGGTACAGTAACAGAACACAAACTCCTCTGTTACGGTTTAGACGAAATTGCAAAGGTGAACCGAGCAGTCACACTGCAGCAACTACAAAAGTTCTTCCCTGATGTTGCAGCAAAGGATTTGGTCCGACCTGAGAAGATTGATTTGCTTATCAGTCATAGGGAAGGTCGCCTGGTCCCACAGCCAACCAGAGTGGTGGGAGACCTCGTCCTCTGGGATGGTCCCCTGGGTAAGACTGTTGGTGGGACTCATCCGGACCTTTTCGAGGAAGTAGACCTCACAGTGCAGAGGTCTGAAACTCACTTTGCGAGGTCAATGAGAACAGCTTCAAGGGCATACAGAGAGCTCCTTGTGGACCCAGCAAGACCTAGCAAAGCCCTAGTTGAGAATGGAGAAACAATTACCCGAAGTGCTGCGACTACCAACAAAGAAGTCTTCGAGTGGTTCAAATGGGACAGCGTTGGCGCAGCCTGTGATCCTCAATGTGGCGGCTGCAGATGCGGTAGGTGTCCTCCTGGAGGAAAGGAAATGACCCTAGGAGAGGAAAGGGACCTAGAGAAAATCAAAGAATGCCTCACCTACGTACAAGCGGACAAGCACTGCAAAACCCCTCACTGGGATGCAGCTTACCCATGGAAAGGAGACCCTGCCACGCTTCCTGACAACCGACGTGCAGTGGAGGCAACTTTCCTAAACACGGAGAAGCGTCTCGAGAGGGAGCCAGAATGGAAAGCCGCGTACAGGGAACAAATCCACGAAATGGTTTCAAGAGGAGCTGCAGCTAAACTCACTAAAGACGAACTCGACAGTTGGAAGGGACCAAAGTGGTATATAAGTCATTTGGTCGCACCTAATCCTCACTCGGCTACTACCCCTGTAAGGATTGTTTGGAACAGTAGCCAAGAGTTCCTGGGAGTAAGTTTGAATGACCTCCTGCACAAGGGTCCAGATGTCCTCAACCAAATTAGAGGAGTCCTTCTGAGATTCAGGAGTGGATTGTATGCAGCAATAGGCGATGTGAGAAAGATGTACAACTCCGTTTGGCTTAAAGACAGAGAAGTCCAGCTTCACCGCTTCCTCTGGAGAGACAACCCGGGGGATAACATCGAAGTCTTCGTTGTTGTCAGGGTTAACATCGGCGATAAGCCTGCAGGCTGTATCGCTCAGGTTGCCATGAGAGAAACTGCAAACCTGCCTCAATTCGCCGCCATGGTTGAAGAACGCCAGGTTCTAGTAGAAGACAGCTATGTCGACGACATCTTGACGTCACACAACGACATCAAAATGCTGGAAAAAATCACCAAAGGAGTGGAAAAGATCTTAAAAGCTGGAGGTTTCTCCCTCAAGCCATGGGTCTTTTCTGGCCAAAGTGGGAGGTCAGCAGCCACAGCCAACTCGAGTAAAAGTGAAACAATCATGTCTGCACCCAAAACTCTGGTATTACCTAATCAAATGCTGGACGAAGAGAGCAAAGCATTGGGAGTTGGTTACGAACCAGAAGCTGACAAACTTCGCATACTGATGTCCATCAACTTCTCAAAGAAGCGAGGCAAAATGAGGACAGGTGTCAACTTGCGAGAAGATGAAGTCAGAAGTAATACTCCAAACCCCTTAACACGTCGAGTGCTGTTAAGTCAGATTGCTGCTTTTTATGACCCCATTGGTCTAGCCACACCTGCTAAGCAGAAAGGGGCGATGCTCGTAAGGGAATCCTACCAAGAAGCAGGAAAAGACAACCCGACTAAAGATACTTGGGATGACCCCCTCTCGCCAAAACTCAGAGAGGCATCCATAATACTCTTTGAAGAGTATGTGAGACTTGGTCACATCAGGTTTGAGAGAAGCCTCACGCCATCAGGAGCTATAGGCTACCCAGTGGGAATCACGTTTTCAGATGGGAGTGAGTCTTCTTACGGTGCCGTGCTCTATCTTCGGTGGGAGACGCAGAACGGGGTCATCGTAAGATTGGTTGAGTCAAAAGCCAAACTTACTCCTCTTAACCAAAAAGGGGACGTGATTAAGGCAGAGTTATGCGGCGCTGTCTTCGCAACCCGTCTAAAAAAGTACCTTGAGAAGCACTGCCGCATCAAGGTCGCGCACTGGATCCACTTCGTAGATAGCCAAACAATCCTGGGAGCGATCCAGAAGGATAGTTATGGCTATCAGACCTTCTTTGCAAATCGCATCGGAGAAATCCAGAACGCTGGACCAGTGGAGAATTGGAGGTGGGTTGAGGGTAGCCTCAACATATCGGACATCATTACAAGGGGAGCATCTCCTGAACAGCTCGATGAAAAGTCGGAGTGGCAAAGAGGTCCTGAGTTCCTAAAATTGCCAGAAGATGAGTGGCCTGTGAAGATGGCCAGTGAGATAGTGATCTCGGTTGCTGATGACGTTAATAGGCTTAAGAGAAAGGCTTTCTCAGCTGCGGTCACCAGGGCTCAAACGCAGAAGATATCTAACCCCAGCAAAACTGACGCAGGCGAAGGCTCAACAGGCGAAGACGGCCATCTAAAGGTCCAACCGCCACCTAAAGATCAGGGTCCAACTTCTGCAGCAAAGAGGCCAAAGAGAAAACCTTGGGGGATAAATCTTGCGCACCTCGTTGAGTCCAAGCGCTTTAGTACCTTGTCAAAGCTGTGTGGGGCCGTTGCCTGGACCCGACGAGCTGCAGAATCCTGGCTGAATAAAGAACGGCAAGCTTCGGGTTCAGCAAAGTGGGAGGCAAAGGATTTCTGGTTATCTGCTGAAGAAAGAGCAATTGCCTTCCAAGACCTAGTCCTTGCAGCCCAGGACGGCGTGGAGTTTCACGACACGACACTGAACCGCCTGGTAGTGATCAAAGATGACGGAACAGGACTATTACTGTGTGGCGGTAGAGTCCAGTCTTGGAACGAAGATGGAGCATCTGTACCATTAATTCCTTTCCAGTCCTGGCTGGGTACTTTACTGGCAAGAGAAGCTCATGAGTCAAATCATGAAGGAGTTGCTGCCACACTGCTGCGTACAAGAAGAAGGGCCTGGATAGTGCAAGGTCGGAGGACAGTCAAAAAGGTGATCAATGAGTGTCTCACGTGCAAGAAGCAGAGAGCCAGATTATGCCAGCAAGTGATGAGTGACCTTCCTAAGGAACGTACCAGCAGGGCAAACCCATTTGACTACACCACACTAGACCTCTTCGGCCCTTTCGAAGTGAGGGATGCTGTAAAGAAGAGGGTCAAGAAAAAGGTCTGGGGAGTAGTGTACTGCTGTATGGTCTCCAGAGCCGTCCATGCTGACCTCGTCGACGACCAGTCTTCTGAAAGCTTTCTTCAGGCTTACTCTCGATTTACTGCTCTGAGGGGACATCCGAAGAAGCTATGGTCGGACAGAGGCTCAAATTTTGTGGGTGCTAGGCCGGCATTGAGAGAGTTACACAGACATTTGGCATGTTTGCAAAGGACTTCTGTTGAGGATATAGCTGCCAGAAATGGTACAGAGTGGAAGTGGGACTTCCATCCTGCGGACGCACCTCATAGGAATGGAGCAGCCGAGGCAGCGGTCAAGCTGATTAAAAGAGCTCTTCATAGCTTATGTGGAACGACAAGCTGTTACACCTGGGGTGAGTTCCAAACCCTTCTTTACTCTGCAGCTAATTTGACTAACGATCGACCCATCGATGCCAAGGCGCAGGAGCAAGAAGACACAGTGGAGTATTTGACTCCTAACTCCCTTATTCTGGGGCATACCGGACAAGGAGGAGACATGCATGGAATCGACGTGGAAACCCACCCCTGGCGGAGGTTGAGGGCTGTCCAGGCTGGGGTGGACAAGTTCTGGTCAAAGTGGAGTGAGCTAGCGGGACCAAATTTGTTCATCCGGCACAAGTGGCACAGAACAGAAAGAAGCGTCGAGATTGGAGACGTGGTCTGGTTAGCAGACCAAAACGCTTTGAGAGGACAGTTCCGGCTCGGTCGAGTCGTCGCTACATATCCTGATAGGAAAGGAGTTGTCCGAGACGTGGACCTGAAAATCTGCTTGGGTCTTTCCGGCCAGCTTGTGTCGAGGATCCGGAAAGAACACTCTGACTTGCCCACAACCATCGTCCTTCGCAGGGATGTGCGGAGACTGGTGGTCTTGATTCCAGTCGAGGACCAATAGAAGTAAAACAAGTCCTCGCCATGGGTTACCCAAGAGACTGGATTATTTAGGTAGTAGGTAACTCTGGGAGGCAACTGAGTGATTAGAGGGCAAACCTACACTCAGTAGGAGGAAAGGTGGTGGTGCCTACCTCCTTAGTTAGCCTTTATTTTCAGGTTGTCCTTAATGATGGAAACATTTGGACCCATGAGGATCTCCTAACCTTGAAGGACACTTTCTTTTGGAAAGACACTTAGTTTCCATTTTGAATGCCTATAAGGAAAGGACTTTATGTTTAAGATACGTGCTGAGACTCAAGTGACTGTGTGTTATTTGTGACCTCATTGGATCCTTGATCAATCGGTCAAGTGGGAGGTGTCAAGATTAATGGTATTTAAATTATTTTTATAATTATATGGGTCTGAGTTATTTAAAACTAGTTTCGTTATCTGGGCATTTTATTTTAAAAAGCTGTCTGTAAATCCGTTCGGCTGCTGGCTTTGTCTATCACAGCAGTAGTTGTAACCCAGATCATAGACAGGAGCACAGCCCATTGGTAAGTAGCAGCTGTTAACAGAGAGAGTCGTTTAGATGAAAAATAAATGTGTGCTGTTCATGTTTACCACCCTTTGGTGTATTGTGTTTAGTGGTTTATAAGCTAAATGGCAAGGCGATTTATTTATTAAAAGTTATGATAATTTAAATGTTATCTAGCGCTCGGTTAGCGCTCGGCTACTTCCGGTTAGCGTTGTCGGCTACTTCCTGCTAGATTTCGTGACGATTTAATTGTAAGCCAATAGAAAATAGTATTTACTTTTGGGTTTACCGTCTGTTATGTAATCCAAACATTGCTGTTATAATGGAAATCATTTCATTGCTTATTATTTCTGTTTATTGAAATGAAAAAGCTATTTAAAAAAAAAAAAAAAAAAAAAAAAAAAAGTTATAATTTAATTAATATTATTACTTGGTTTGATTGTTTCAGGTTTATGACCTGTGGTCATTTGAATACAAATAAAGAGAAGACATTTGACAAACACGAGTTATAGCATTTGTGCTACCTGTCAAGCCTTTTCGGAGGGCTATATTGTGAAGGTCCGAACAGTACCTGACAAATGAGCTTAAACACACACTGTACACACACTGAGTCCCTCTGCAAGACTTGCAACTGCATCACTTCCTGCCTCCATCACAGTCTAGCTTTATTTAGCAATAGTGTGGGGGTTCACAGCTAATTGAAGGTATCTGCAGTCTTTCATAGTTTTACACCCAAAAGACTTGCACCAATCTCAGCCTGCTGCTGCTGTCTTGGGCCCCGAGAAGGAGCTGACGGAGGAGGCTGAGAGTCAGGTTTCTGGGCTAAATTAAACCCTGCCACCCCCTCAGCACAGCAGAGTCTCTCTGACCTGAGATAAATCTCAGCGTCTCCATTAACAAGGCACAGACAGGCAACCAGAGGAAGCCAAAACTATCCCTCACTTTAAGCCACTGCATTTGAGTTTTAACTGTGTGAGTTCTATATGCAGTGATGATCACAGCGGTAACATCAACACAGCCTCAACGCTGTCTACATAGGAGGATCACAGCTTAAGAGGGAAAGGGGAAAAAAAACAACAGCTCTAGTATTTACAGCATCTATGTGTACATCCAGTTTTCCCCTGCGATAATCGCTGCAAACAGGTGTGTTGGTGTGCGTGTGCTTTGACTGAAGCCAGTTGTAGATACAACAGCAGCTGCCGCTAAGCCCTTTGTGTCTGTCGTCTCTGTTGCACAACCACAGAATTTATGGCAGCGACAACAGGCTGCATTCACTCACTGCAACAAATCTGTTACCTGGCAAGGTGGGTAGAGACACACAGCGCAGGCGGTGAAAGCAAAGTTCAACCATGACAAACAAACACCGTTTTTTTTCATGGAATTAGACTATGTTGCAGTGAATGCTTCAGTAAAAGTGCGAGCAACGAAAAAACACAACACGACGAGACAAAGAAAAAAACAGAGACTACCAAAAGCCCATCACAGAGGCACAAAACCAGATGCAAAAGACAATTTCATTAAAAATATGACCTTTTTGAATTTGATGGCAGCAACAGGGGCAATGACGGGCTGAAAAAGTAAGTGTAAAAAGAAACAGCAGGAGGAATATGCTTCAACTAATGTGGTTAACTGGCAACAGATCATAACATGACTGGGAATATCAAAGTCACCTTAGAGAGGCAGAGTCTCTCTGAAGTAAAGATGGGCAGGGGTACAGCAATCTGTAAAAAAACTGGATCTATAAATCGTGGTGCAATTTCATAGAAATGTTCTTCAACATGCAGTTTTGAAGACTTTGAATACTCCATCATCAACCAAACATGAAGTCAAAATATTCAGCCAATTTGGGGACATCTCTGTTCACAGGGAACATAGCTGAAAATCAGTCTTTAATGCCCATGATCTTGTGGCCCTAAGGCAGCACTGCCTTAAAAACAGCCATGGAAAAGAGCAACTTAGAGAGACAGAGTCTCTAAATAGTAAAGATGGGCAGAGGTTAAAAAATCTTAAATCTGTCTACAAACTGTGGAGCAATTATGGAATTATGTTACTCAACATAAAGTTGGGAATATCTATATTCCATTATCTACATACGTAATATCATCAAAATATTCAGAAAATCTAGATATCTCTGTGTGCTGAAAATAAGCATTGGATGCCTGTGATGTTTGGGGTCTCATTTTGGCACTGCATTAAAAACAGACATGATTCTGTCATGGAAATCACTGCATGGGCTCAGGAACACTTCCAGAAATCATTGTCTGTGAACACAGCTCACTGTACCATTCACAAATGCAGGTTAAAGCTCTATCATACAAAGAAGAAGCCAGATGTGATCATGACCCAGAAATACTGCCATTTACTTGGGGCCAAAGCACATTTAAAATGGACTGAGGCAAGAAGAAAACTGTTCTATGGTCAGACAAATAAAAATGGAAAATTCTTTTAGGAAATCATGGTCACCGTGTCCTACAGGCTAAAGAAGTGAGGGATCATCAAGTCATCCGCATTCAGTTCAAAAGCCTGCATCTCTGATGGTGTGGGGATGCATTAGTGTCTATGGAACGGACAACCTGCACATCTGGAAAGGCTCCATCAATGCTGAAAGGTAAATACAGGTTTTATAGCGATATATGCTCCCAATCCAGATGACGTCTTTTTCATAGAAAGCCTTGCTTATTTCAGCAAGACAATGCTAAACCAAATACTGCATCTATAAAAACAGCATGACTTTATAGTAGAAGAGTCCAGGTGCTGGACTGGCCTGTCTGCTGTCCAGTCCCTTCACCAATTAAAAACATTCATACATCATGATATATACAACAAAGAAGACCCAGGACTGTTGAGCAGCCAGAATCCTATTTCAGACAAGAATGGGACAACATTCCTCTTCCAAAGTTCCAGCAACTGGTCTTCTTAGTTCCTAGATGTTTAAAGACTATTATTATTAAAAAAAAAAAAAGAGGGGCTGCTACACAGTGGTGAACATGGCCCTGTTCCAACTTTTTTGACACGTGTTGCTGCCATCAAATTCAAAATATATAGAAAGGAGTCATAATTTGGGGGGGGAGGGATTAGGATTATAAATACAACAGGTTACATCCATCTTACCAGAGGGGCTGATAAAATCTGAACAGGTAATACATTTAAAAAAGATCAATTTTCCTGATGCTACTCGCTCCTGAAGTTGACCTGTGTGACATTTGGCTTCATGTAGAGTTGCAAGCTGTTTTCGGACTATCATCTGTAGACTAAGAAACTCTGAGCACTATCAGACTTACAACACAAATAGCTACTAACATACCTGTTTGCATCATGTGTTCATCTCTGTGGTGAGTGGCTATGGAAGAATACATCTGCATAATACATACATTTTAGACCTAATACAGGATTACTATGGCAACCGTGCTGTACAATGTAATGTAATATTTTTATGTGTGCAATCTTTCTAGAAATGAACACGCTTATAAAAATGCATTAATCCCTTCCATTATCTAATCGCTTTAAAAACATAAGATCAAGGTATCATTCAATTAACTGATACACACAGCTTCGTGAATTACAGAGAAGCTTTCAGGAGAAAATAAGAGGACACCAACACTTACTCAATATCCACCTGGTTAATTGAAACAAACCACCCACTGTGTAATTCCAACATTGCGTGCAACATAATGTAGTTTCCACCCCTCAGCGGCTCTCAGCTGTGCACGGATATAGCACGGTGAAGCAGAGCTGAATAAGTGCACCTAGTTGAAATCTAACAGTAAGCATCCATTATGTAAGTGTATGGGTTGTTGATTGATAAGAAGAAGAAGAAGCAATACAATCAGCCAACGCAGCAGGCCAGCATGCAGCATGCAGTGGCCAAAACAACAGTCGACAGCAATACATGGTCATTTTCTGGATCATCTGAAACAACTCCATGGATGTACATCAGTGTGACCCAGCAAAGACACATCAGTCAGCCATGACATTAAAACAGACGGGTTAAATGAGCAACGCTGCTCGTCTTGTTACAATTCAACTTCTACTCTAACACTTGACACCCCCCCCTAGAGGAGCAGCCTCCCCCAGCAGGAGAATATCAGTTTGACAGGATCTGACGGCATCTGTGGGAAGGAAACCCACTCCCCAAAGACTCCAACCCACAACCCATAAGGGCTCATGGGCTCTATTGCTAATATCCTGGCATCTTTTATACACATATTGATAAGTTTACACCAGGTTTGTTTGGCTTCCTCCCATACTAAATGGAGATTCAAAATCGGGCTGATGGGGTGGTGAGCATCATCACCTCAAAGCAAGAGGGCTCTCGGCTGCGTGTTTGTATCTTCTCCCTTCTCCCCTTGCGTGTGTGGGTTCTCTCCAGGTACTACCTCTTCCCACAGTCAAAAAACATTTATGTCAGGCTAACTGGTGATTTTACACTGACTATAATTTGAGCATGCATGGTTGCTTGTCCTTGTGATGGACTTGCAACCTGTCTAGTGTTTACCGCGCCTCTTGCCCATTGGCAGATGGGATAGGCTTCAACTCAGAATCGGCTGAAGTAGGTATAGAAAGTAGACGGATAGATATGCATAGTTCCTTGTCTATTTTTTAGCCTCGTAATAAACTAGCGAGATGTTCGGGGTGTATCCTGCCTCTCGGCCCACAAAAACAACATTGACAGGTTCCAGTCCCCAAACCCCTATCCTGAACAGAAAAAGGCGAGTGTTGATAAATAAATGAAGAAAATTTGCCCTTGATGAAAAACCACATTTAAAACTTAAATCAATATTTCCCCACTACTAAAAAAACAAGGAATGCAGTCTGTAGACCATTCTGGTGAATGATTGTGTAACTATGGTTACTTAGAGGAAGTGCGCATGCTCGGTTGGCATGCTGTCTGTTGTTGTTACTTTCCCTACAGCTAGTAGTTACCCTCCTGTGTGTGTGTCTGGCATGGCCGCTGTAAGTTTTCAATAAAGCACCTTGTGGATCTAAAGCGAGGACTCCTCTCCTACTTTCACCCACACACACTGACACCGTCTTTGTATGAGCTTAGTTTTTAACTACATTTGTCAGTTTTCTTGTTTTTTTTTCAGGAACTTTCTTGGTAGAGTCACAAAATAATAATTATAAAAAAAGTACAAACCACATAACAGCCTGAATGTCCCATATGCAGCTACTGTAAAGGAGAAGATAACTTTGTGTTTCTTTATAGTTATGGGCCAAAACGGTTTGATTTTCTCCAAAATACTCATCCATCAACAGTAGTCTGCAGACCTGTAATGGTTCCTTGTGGCAGTACTACACAGCGGTGCTTTGAGCTAAATGCTAGTATTAGCAAGCTAACTGACTTCTTGCTCAGGTTCAGCAGGTGTGATGTTTATCATCGTGGCTAAGTATGTTAACATGCTATCACTTTAGAATTACTACTACACACAAAGTTAGGTCACATCACATTATATTTAGGAATTCAGCAGATACTTTTGTTGCAGGCAACTTACGAATAAGGAACAACCTTTAAGCATCATTACAGAAAAAGTCAAAAGAGATCTCTACGTTAAGAGCTAAATCAATTTAATTTTGAGTAAACCAGGTTCATCTGTACAATCTCAGTCCATAGGTGCAAATAAATGGAGGTTCGATGTGTTAGGGTGTTAGATGTGCTATGAGAGCGGGTGTTCTCCCCTCCAAAGAGTCTTAAAGAGAACCTTGAAGGTAGAAAAAGGAAACCCTTGCTATGTCAGCATTTGATATATATTTTATGCCATTCTTTTCTGTTCATAAACCCTAGGGCAAATGAAAATGTTTACCTGAAAGATAAAAAGTCAGCTTTTTTTTACATTTCTGTTAAGACTGAAGCTTAAGCAGCATTGCTGGATATGTGAAAAGTCTCATGTGGAATTACCTCGACAGGAGGAGTCAGGGATTGTTCAAGTTATATGTTTCTTCATGGAAAATCAAGTCCTTAGGATTTGCCTTCTTGGCAACACGTCCAAATGAAATGTAGATGAACTGTTGAAATGTAGCTGTTGTCAAAAATCAATTTGGAGATCAACAGAGACTAAAAATCTCAGGATAAATTTCCCCTTGACAGAATTTCAAAAGCGCAAACAATGATGGGGAGGTGAAACCCTCACTGCGGAGGTCCCAGTTTTAAAATTAGACTGCTGTTACATGAGAGTCTCACGGTGTTCATTTTTGATTCAAAATGTGCTCCACTGGTATGTAAATGGGCTTTTAGCAGAGCAGAGGAATCACTCTGCTCTGCAGAATGATATGCAGTTGAGGCTTTTGATGCAGTTGATGCTTTTCCTCAACTGCATCATTCTGAGAACCTGAAACCTCCAACGCTCCAATTCTCCTAACTCCTCAACTTGTCTGTGTGGGTGACAGAATTAGCGCGGACTGGGTCACCTGATCTCTCCTCCCACCAACCAGAGCTCGGTGGCTGAACACAGCATCAGAGAGGCATGCCACGCTTGTGATGTAAATTCCCCCCACTAAGCACACACATACACACACTCTGTCAATGAGATTTGGCAAGTATGTCTTGTGTTGCTATATAAGTGATTCACTCTTTTTTCAATTAGTATTAAATTTTCTTTTAGCATAATTTCTGCCTGTTAAACTTTCAGTTAGATTTTTCATCTGCTTTAACATGTTAGAAACAATGCTCTGTCTCGTGCACACACATACGCGTAAATTTACGTTGTCACATGGACAACCATGGAGATGCGGGCAGAAAAGCAGATCCCGCACAGATAGGTAGATGGCACTGGGGCACATGACACAGCACATAAATTTAGCTCTGGAATGATCATCCCAGCTGTCCTCTTCTTTCTGAGTGCAAACTCATTCACTCCGGCGCTGCCTGCAGTATCAATAACATGCAGTATCAGGAACCTCATGGCTCTCGACCAACTGAATTACAGCATTTGATTATCTGATTTCCTCAACTTTTGCTATGTTTTCTCTCTACTAAATCGAAATGTGGAGCACAGAGCTGGGCATAAACCCAGATACAGATCCCTCTTCTGATAGATTTCCAATCCCGCCAAAGTTCTTGGTGTGAACATACGCAGCGCAACTTGACAATGTGGTGTGAAAAACCTGGATTGTAAAGCTTCAATTAGGCTTCGATAGTATTTTACACTTGAACTCAATGATAAAGCCATGCACATGTGAAATAGGTCCACTTCGACACAACTGTAGGCCATGTGTAGTGAATTGAAGTCAAAATATTCTACTCCTTACCTGTCTGGTCTTTTCCCAGCAGGCTACAAAAACGATAACACAAATGTATCGATCCAACAGGAGGATGATCTGAATTCTAAATGCAAAACTGCTATGAGACGGTGTGGCTGCCCGTCATGGCTTGGTCATTGGACGCTCACTGCTCCGGGTGAGCTGACACACACATTTACACACAAATGCACAAGCAGGGGCTTGTGTCTGTCTGTCTCTGTGTGTGTGTGTGTGTGTGTGTTGAAGGGGGTTGTGGTGGAATGGGATTGGAAGGGAATCTGAGGCTAGTGAGGAGTGGGGGTGAGAGGAGGGCAGGTGGGGTTCTGCTGGAAGGGAACGAAAGAAGCAATTTTAGAGTGAGGATGAAAGTGTTGGTCAACAGTGACAGAGCAGAGTTTAAAAATGAAGAAGTTGGTGGAGCTCAAATGTGCAAAGGCAGATTCCTCACGTGTTATTAGTTGCAGCAAAATTTTAATCCAAATGAGGATCTGAGAGAACCTTTAATGTGCAATACATTTAAAGATCTTTAGGGATTAAAAACCACAAAAGAAATCATAGCATCTGAAATAACAAAAAGATGGCTGAGGTGTCATGGCTGAAGTGTGGATGACCAAACTTCATCCAAGACTGGTAGACAGGAAACCTGTGACTGGTGCCAGTGAGTCGTCAGAGGAAACCTGAGACTCAGAGAGGGACACAGACACACATGGAGACAGTGAGAGTTAAATACGCAATCTTAAAAACAGAGAACCACTTCCCACATATATGCTAAACTGTTATATGAATAACAGTTTAGCAAACAACAGGTAAGACTGAATTTATATAGAGGTGAATGCGGTATCAGATAAATTAAGTTGACACCAGTGAGGCAAACTGTAAACAAGTTCAAACTTGTCCAGCAGAAACACATGTCTTGTAAGACATGTGCTCAGACAGTCTGCCCAACAATTAGACTCAGTAGGTAATGTGTTATTCTATCACAACATTTTACTTTTAATGCTCATTAAGTAAAACATTAGAAATGATTTCCAATTAAAAAAAACTCGATTACACATGTATTTATTCGAAAAACGTCATAACCACGACAATAAAGAAAAATAAGCATGTCTAAAATTTTGGTAAATATGTCATATGAACTCAAACATTACATATTACATTACATCAGTCAGGTTGAGGTCTGGACTTTAACTGAGTCATTACAGCATCTTGATTCTTTTCTTTTCCAGACATTCTGTTGTAGATCTGCTGCTGTGTTTCAGCCAAGATTTAGCTGTCAGACAGGTGGCCTCACATTCGTCTAGAAATATTTGGTATACAGAAGAGTTCATGGTTGACTCAATGACTGCAAGGTGTCCAGGTCCTGAAGCTGCAAAACAAGCCCAGATCATCAGCCCTCCACCGCCGTGCTTGACAGTTGGCATGAGGTGTTTGTGCTGATATGCTGTGTTTGCTGTGCATTATGACCAAACATCTCCACTTTTTCTGGACAGTCCAGAGGACATTGTTCCAATATGCCATGTTCTTTTTAGAGAGAAGAGGCTTTCTCCTGCTCCTGCAACCTTTCCAAACAAGCTAAACTTGTTCAGTCTTTTTTAAATGTACTGTTATAAACCTTAGATACTTTTTCACACTTCTAGGCGAAAAAAAGACATTCTCATCAGCCAGCTACATTCTTTGATAATTCAAACATGGTAGACAGGTGGCTCAGCCCTGCATTAGTGTGTGCTTGCACACATCAACCTGGCGTTGCGGAATCAGCTGAGAAGTCAAGTTCAGCAAGTTCACCCCAGGGTCAACCCTGGGGTGACTGGCGACTGTCTTGAATGTGTTCGACTTGTGAATAATCCTTCTCACTGTAGAATGATGGACTCCTAATTGTTTGAAAACGTATAACCCATCCCAGATTGGTGGGCAGCAACAATTGCTTCTCTAAGATCATTGCTGATTACTTTCCTCCTTGACATTGTGTTCAATTCAATTCATTTTTATTTATATAACACCAAATACAACAAATGTCATCTCAAGGCACTTAGATAATAAAGTCCAATTCAATGGAATTCAATTCATTGTAATCATAATTATTTATAAAATAATCCAATTAATTCATATAGAGCCAATTCAAAAACAATTTCCGAGCTAAGGAAACCAACATATTGCACCGAAACTTGTCTTCAGTCCAATCTCCCGTCCTGAGCGTGCCTGAGGCGACTGTGGAGAGAAACGACTCCCTTTTAACAGGAAGAACCCTCTGGCAGAACCAGACTCAGGCCATCCGCCTCGACCAGCTGGGGTTTGAGAAGACAGTAAAGAGGGGGAAAGAAACACTGTAGCACCATTCAAAGGATATCTGTTGGACCAGGTAAACACGAGTTAATGACCACAATAATGTCACATGTACATGATATCATTTGAGAAATGAAACAGGGGAAAAAGAGAGTAAAGTGAGGAAAGGTGTGACAGATAAGCTCCAGCAGTCTAGGGCTGCGGCTACACAAAAACGTTTTTCACTGTAAACGATACTTTTTCTTATCGTTTCGCTGTCGCGGCCACACGGAGCCGGCGTTCCCACTACCCCAAAACGATAGTTTTTGAAAACGGGTACCAGAGTGGGAAAGTTTGAAAACGGCCTCGTTTCGTTTCCATTGTTACAGCTAAAACGTTTTTGCGTCAGTCACACGTTGACGCTGTGAGCCAATTTTAACACTTCTCTATTGTCTCACAGCGTGGCATGACACAGTGGCGTGTGTATTGCATCGTTTCATCGTTTTCATCCGTTTTCGTCTGGACCTGAGTCTTTACAGCAGCGCGTTTCCGTGTGGTCGCAAGAATTTTCGTACCCGTTTTCAAAAAAAACCTTGTTTCGTTTTCGTGTAGCCGTAGCAGCAGCTTAACTATGGGGTGTTTCAGGATCACCTGAGCCATCCCTAACTATAAAAAAGGAAAGTTAGTCTTAAAAGTGGAAAGGGTGTCTGCTTCCCGGACATTTACGGGCAGCTTATTCCACAAGAGAGGGGCTTGATAACTGAAGGCCCCTCTGGGAACCTCAGTGTAAGTGTGTTGATACACACCTGAATACTTAAACTACAGCAAACTACCAAACCTTCTGTTTAAACAGAGGAGCCCACACTCAGCGATCAATTTATCAGGTGCATCTGATTAGATTTATACATCCAGTAGCACCTGGATGCTACTTACCTTCTTACTTCCTATAGAAGCAGTAGGGTTGGACACCGTTTTAGCTTTATTTTTGTTAACTCAGTAGTGACACAATATTATATTTCATACGTTGTTGTGAATATGATGTTATAGGCTACTTGAAAAAACTTAAAGACCAAGCATGGACCAAATGATATTTTTTTGATAGTATATGTCCTGATATGATAAACCTTAAAATTGAAACAGGTCACTTTGTTTTTCACATGGCTGCATTTTTACCTGAAATGATCTGCTGTTTACTGTGTAGTACAGTTTACTTTTAACATCACAAATAAGTCAGAATATGCTGGAAATGTGAAAAGGCTGTCTTTCTCAGGGACAGCAGTTTTTGTAAAGTTAAATGAATAACATTCTCAATAGAGTAGTATAGTAGTATTCTCATTATGTAGCTTGTGCTTTTATTTTTCGAGACTAAATATAAAATCTCCACGTATTACTTCTTTCTAACAGCAACAAGCTAACGCCAGGGCTCTCAAGTCTCACGCAATGAGCGTAAGACACACGCATTTCAACAAGTTCGCACGCTCACACGCCACACATGCCATTTCTCACGCTGAGAAATGATCAACTTCGTCGCACAGAAATTCTAATGGCCGATACTATAAACGAGTCAATGGCAGGTTACTGTGCGCTCGTACAGCTCAGAACTATAGCTCAGGTACAGCTGTCTTGATTTAGCAACCCATCGGCAAATCACAAAATAGAATTTCTCAGCCAATCAGAAAACAGAATTTCTTGTTGCCGGGTGTGAAATAGCTTTCAGCTGCAAGCACGCGTCCCATGAATGCACAGCGGACATAACCTATTATGCTCTGAATGCGTGCAGAAGTTGTAGACGAGCTGGAGGTGGAAGAGAACCGTCAGGATTATCAGCAGGTCACATCTTCATTTATTTGAATCTTTTATTAGTTACTATAGTTTTCCTACTCCTTGTAAAAGACCAATACCTGCCGATTAAAGTGTTCGTTGGAGTAGTAGGTCTAAATATTCAGCACACACCCTTTGACATGAGCAACTCAATGAAAAATGAAAAATATGTAGGAGTGTAATTAGGCTTCCGTGGTTAATTTTTTTCAAAGGTGACTGGTATGAGCAGATTCCCAATAAGGCTATCTACAATTGCTAAACTGGTATTAGTTCTGCCGCACTGAAATGCTGATGCAGAGAGGGTTTTTTCCATGGTGGGGCTCAATAAAACCAAGACCAGGAACACTTTGTTTCTGAATGGAACTCTGTCATCCATCATGACTGTGAAAATGGCTGACATTGAGCCACAGTGCTTTAAATGGGAGCCCCCAATATCAGTCATCAAGCATCAAAATCTGCCACAAACACTCACAACAACACTCATAAACAAACACACACAGAGAGGGACTGCTCAAGGGGCCCATTTGGGGTTATGTTTGTTTTTCTTAATTTAATTTGTCTGTTTTTTTGTTTGTTAAGACTTTGCATACCTAAAACAATTTATTTTAAAATATAGCAGAATTTAGTGTAAAAGTGAAGATTTGTGATTTTGGTATAAATAAAACAATTTCTTTGTTATTTAAGTAGCTAGTTTATGGCGATGGGCTACTGCAAGGGACCCCCCCCAAAAAAACCCAGAAAGAAACCCCCCCACGCACACGGCCTGGCCCCTGCCCCGCCCAAATCTCACTCCAAGCAAACTTGAAAACTTGAGAGCCCTGCTAACGCTAATGTTAGTTAGCCACAGCTTATCAGCAGCTATAATAGCTTAATTGTAACTCTACAGAAGAAACCTAGCTTCAGCAAATCCCACTAAAATTACTTTGATATGTAGGTAAACATTGAAACCTACTTAAAGCTTTATTGAAACACCTCCTCAAAGAACAGAATTGAGCTATTTCTGTAGTCCTCCATGTGCCCCCTGAATCTAAATTAGCACACTGGTGCTCATAAAGTTTTTTCACTTTATTGTTCACTGTTTATTGCTATGGTGTGATATTATTTCAAGTGGTATTTTCATAACATGTGCGTCACTCTGCAAAATGTAAAATAGCCACCTAAACAACATCTATTGATTTGTGTTCCCAGACATGAGTTTCATTATTTCTTTCATGCAACTGCTCACAAAAACTCCACAGAAGAACATTGTCATAAAAATAATCATGTATTGTCTATTGCTTTACTTTGAACAAGTGCAAAAGACATGGAGGTTGGAGGGTATCGCTACACATTTGACTGTAAAATGAGTCAAAAGTAAGTCCCATCCACTAGTTCTTTTGAGCTAGTTTAAAAGTATTACTCAATGCCTTTCGTCTTTGTCAGCATGAATTCAAAGTTTTCTGTTCAAAGACTATTTCACGTTTCACCATGTCGTGACTTTATTATTGTTGTGGATCCGGTAAAATGATGTTCTCGCTTAATGATCATCCCACCTGAGTGAAATGACCTGGAGGTATCTATGTGGCCGCCATGATAAGAACCAGTCAAATTCTCTATATGAGAAGAAAGGGAGCTTCTATACTTTCTTTATTATCTGATTTAGCACAGGAGACACTTGACCATCCTTTTTGAAAGGTTCCTTGCGGCCACAACTTTCAAAGCAAGGCTTGGTTATTTTCAGTCCTCCTACCTGGGATTCATGTAAATGAATACAAGGAGGGTGAGTATGAACAGCATTGGTGAGCATCCTGTGATATCTTTCACTTTGTGGCTTTATCTTTACTCGTCTTTTCCCAAGATTTTTTACTTCAAGAAAGGGTGCTCAGTAAAAGACCAAAGGAGGTATGTTTTTTGGCTACTCATACCTCTTCTCTCCTTTTTTTTTGTTAATTCCTGTCTTTTTTGGTAATCATTCTGTCTTTTGTAGTTTTGCATTATTCCTTAGTTTGTTCTCCCGCTTTTTGATTGATGTTTAAAGTGTTATCGTTCCCTTTCTAACTGGTCATTCCTTCCCTTGACGCAACAGGTTTATGGAACTTTTAGTTTGCCACACTTTCCTCCTCCTTCATCTGGAGACAGCAGTAGCATTGATTACTGAGTCAGTTTACTGACTCTTGGACCCCTTTTATTGTTGTCAAACAATCTTAAATCATTTATGTTCATCACATGACTGAAATTTCTCCCCTTAAACTTTTTTTTTTTTTTTTTAAGCCCCTGATTCCTGCAGTCCAAATGGAGGGGGCAGAGGAAAGGACCCCCTAAAAGGCACTGGTTTCTGGAGGAGGTTCTGTTACTCCTAAGAAACGTTTATATAAATTGCTGGAACTTTCTTTATAATGAAACAGTTGAAAACATTTTCCAATCAGAAAACACTCCTTAGATGCGGGCAGAGTTGTTATGAGGCACCATTTCATGTGTTGCTTTTCTTGCAAAATGTACTGAGCGGCTTTGATTGTGATAATAGTCGAATTGATGTAAGCATCAGTGGATTCATCATTTTTATGAAAAAAGCTGCCGATCTCTGTGTTCCACCAACATCCAACAAGGACAAACACATCTTTTGTCACACCGTCAGATGAATTGAGTTATTGAGACAAAGCTCCGTGTCAGTGGGTCTCAGAAATGAATGACTGCAGATTAAAGCTTTCTTTGAGTCACAGCCAGTATAAAGCTGTGCATACAATGCAGTCATGTCAGTGAAGCCACACTCCCTGTGATATCTCTGAAGAAAATAACAAAGCAACACAACTCGATTCAACATATTTATTTTGGTCTTAATGTCTTTTGCCTTTTTACATGGAAGTACGTTCACCTCAAAGCAGGAGGGGGTACAGTATACGATGCATCAAACAAAAGTCCAGTGCAAACACAAAACAAAGTAACAAAAGAACCTTCAAGAATGATACAGATGGGGAAATATATATATATATATATAAATATATCTATGTATTTGGTCTTATATAATGTCAGCTTCTCTTAAGAATTGACAACTTTAAGGAGAACAACAATCATTTGGTTAAAAATTGGATAATAGTTTAATGCAGCTTGTTCACTGTTGGCTAAATCTTTGCTTTTTTGTATAATGTCACGCTTCAACAGAAAATACCAATCTGATATACGGCCTACTGGTGCTTTAGAATGCAGCAGGATGCTAGTTTTTGCCCATTAATGAGAGGTTAAATGAAGGTAGATATTTAACCTTAAAAAAATATATTCATCAAGAAACCCCGTCCTTATCACTTCCTCTGGCTACTTCGCTTCACAATGATCACTATCCAGATCCCTTTTAACATTTTAAACTGAAGATCTACATCACACATCCCTGTTCCTTTCATCTATTGACACTTGACTCAAACCAGCAGCTCCTTCCTCTATCTCCATCTTTCCCTCCTTTGAATTCTGGCTTGCTGAACACCTATTCCCAATCTACACTCTCCCACACAAGCAGTCGAAACAACATTGACAGACGTGCGTTTGTGCACACAGTAGAGCACCTTTTCCGCATTACGCTTCAACCCACATCACCAAAAAGCAAGAAATATCAGCAAAAATAACAATAAAGATTTTTTTTCTTCCTAATTTGAGATCAGAAATATGAGAAAAAAATAGCAAAGTGGAATAAGTTGAGATGATCTCTGTTATGAAATTCATTCAACTGCATCGACTCACGGAGCTGCAACTAAATATGAACTAAGAAGAACATTTGAATGTTTTGCCCAGCTTGCTTGATAGCTCTCAGCTAATTCGGTGACCAACAGAGATGAAAAAAGAAAGCCAGAATGAGAGTGCAAAGCTATAAGGGAATGATGGATCAGAGCAGAGATAAAAACTGCTGAGAGATGCTAGAGACTGTCAAGGGAGAAGAAACAGAGAAAAATGGAAATTCGCTGGAAGAAGAAATATTTTGAAGGAAGTGAGCGAAAAAAAAAATGTTGTGAGAAAGTTAGAGACGTGAGTCACCACTGACCTGAAACAGAATCTATCACGAACTGAAGCAGTGCAAGGTGTGGGAGGAAATGCACTGATCTGCGCTCTCATTAGTGATGCAGCCGCAGTGAAACGCTTAGCAACAGAGAGACATAAGACAGAAGTTTGTTTCTAATAATCAAAAAAGGAAAAAAGTTTTCTGAAAAGTGCAGCTTTCCATGACGGAGGAATTTACTTTGACAGCTTTAAGAAAAGACCATTCTTATGCTGTTACTTGATGCAGGATGGAGAATAATACAGGTAAAACCATTGGCTTTTGCAAATGTGCTGTCCAATCCAAGTTGGATATGATGGCATAATTCCAGAGAGCAATTTTAACAAAAGAAATTAATTTCTTTTCTCAACAGACTGAACAATTCAACTTTATCCATTTTGAAAAAGCCTTTTTGCTAAAGTTTATACTTCTACCGGTCATTACAAGACAATTAAAGGAATTACAAATTGAGGGAGAGCCAACATGTGCCATTGTAATATCATTTTGTAGAGTGATATCAGTGGCATTAAAAAACACAAAATTACTTTCAATAACAGGGGTCCAACATCTATAATAGCGTCATACAAATCTGACTGTCCAACTGAAATGGTTTTCAAGAGCAACAGAAGTAAGAGTGGTGGTCTTAATAAAAAACTAATAAATTAAAAATTTCATTTGGTCAACTAAAATGTTGCTTTTTTCTTTATAATGAAAGGCCCACCGGAAAAGAAGCTAGTGCTAATAAGATGTGCTAGTTGAGGACTAGATCAAGTCCGGTCTCCTGTTTGTCTGTACTCTTTAATGGCCGGGCTCTTTCTCAGGAACCTGGCCAAACCTACCAACTGACCAGTAGCTGTGCAGAAACGACCAAAGCTAACCACAACGTAGCACATTGACTGATTTAACTGAACAAATTTGAAGAAAAAAAAAAAAAAAAAAACTCATTTGGCATTTACTAAAACTGCTTTCTAAGTGCTTTTTGCCAATTTTTCGTATCCGTCTTACACAACAAGCATTCAGAAACTTATGCTAGAGAATCATATCTTTATTTTTTGTTATTTAGGAACAGTGGCACATTTTTGGTGCTTTTAGCCAAGCAATGCTTTTTATCTTTGTTAGCTAAAAATGTTAGCTAGAATCTGGGAGCTAGTTAATGGTTCAAGTAGTTTTATGTTAGCTAGAAACAGTGAGTCTGTTAGCTTGTAAAATACTGTAAATTCACAACCATGTAATTTCATGCACTGTTGACATGTGAAGCTATCTGTTTATTGTACGTCAGGAGGAAATGCTATTAATTGAGCTAAAACAAAAACTTCCAAGACATTTGATAAAAACTTTACAAGTCAGTGAGTTCATTTTCCAGTTTGAAATATTCTCACAGAACCAGCTGCAATATTTCTCTCAGGTGTATAATAAAAACCTTAAAGTATCACTGAATATAAAACATTTTTGGCGCAATTTTGATAGCCACAAAGTTCGAGAGGAATTACATTGTAGAGGGTTATGTAAAGCAAAATGAGCAGTTTAAGCTAAGCCTCATGGTTTAGCTTAAACTGTATGCTAACTGCTATCTGCAAATTCACATCTTATGGTAAAAATGAACAATTTCTTTACTTTTACCAAACTTAACACAACCTTAATCTAAAACGTAGGCTATGAAATACACAAAATCTACCAACAGAACTTGCATATTCTTTTTGTGATTTATTATTAAGCATCAGTCACGGGGGATTTTGCAGGCTGATATGTTGGTTGTCATCTTTTGTGCAGCGTCGTAATATACCTTGAACTGATCTCATTATTTCTCCAAATAGATTCAAACATCAAATCAAATACTTGTCATTTTAAAATGGTCTCACTATTAAATTCAAGGAAGCAAATACATTAAAACTTTCATCTTTGGTTTCTTGTTTGAAGTTCATTGTGGAAATGAGAAAAATATAACTGAAATCAGAAAAATATCAACTTAACCTTTCTAGCCCAACTCATTGCAACTTCTCAAACTCAGGCTCAACAACAACTATAAGAAAAAAAAGATAATTTCATCAAGTTGACCCATCAGAAACAGGTGTGCGTCCCATTTTGTATAGTGTAACAAATACTGATCAACAGCCAAAGGCTTGCAGTAATATCTTCAGTACTGCCTACAAAATGACTTCTCTACTCTGAACCAACAGTCATTTAAAAGTATAACGTATAACAAAGAAAATTGACATGGCGGCGACTGTGCAAAACACCTGATTTTATATATACATATATATATATAGATATATATAGAGACACCAGGAGAAAATCAACCAAAAACAGAATTAGCATTTCACCTTGAATGCTTTCAACCAGGTTGATGGAACCCAAACAAGAGCCTTCAAATTAACTGTCAGTAGCTCATATTCATATTCACAAACATTCAAAGATCATGGACCTAACATGCATGTGCTCTGCTTTAGGATTGAATTTCACATTTATAAGCCTACAATCTATTATTCTGTACACATACATAAAGATGGCTTGTCGTTTTATAAAACATTTAGAAAACAGTTTACACAATTCTTTACATCTTAAGCTGTACAAGATAGATGGAAACCTGCAGAAAAGCAATCATAGCCTGGAACTTTGTATCTCTTTGTGTACAGCTTATTCTGTACTTTTATGGCAAACTGATGAGCTCTCTTGGTCCCTGTGCAGAAACAAAAAAATGTTATTCAGACTTGTGGTGGACGGGATGCTCACAGTGGAACAAAAGTGGGACTCCTGGGAAATGCAGGATTTCAGTCTAAACAGTGAAACCCCCCCCCCCCCCCCCCCCCCCAAAAAAAAACACTGCTTGGAACGGAAATAAAATATATCCTAAAACTAAGGCAGCTAAACCTTTATGACAGTGCTGTATCTAAAGGTTATCGACTGATCTGTGAATTGTAGAGTGACACTCACTTGCTGTCACCTTGGAAATCAAGTAAAAAGGATATACTTCTTATATCTACACTCTGGTTGTGCATACTCGAATAATGTCCAACATAAAGGTCAGGTATTACCGATCCTGCAATACCTGAAATTCTAATTAAAGTGGAAATGAGGAATACTAATCTTAACTACAGGCCTTCATAGATATCAAACAGCTTTGAGGTATTACAAACAAACATGGCTGACTCTTCACTGATCTGGATATTGAGTAAAGGGAAATCATTTGAATAAGCCGCAGAAGCAACAGACGTATGTTAGCAGGGTCATTCCAAACACATCTCAACAGAATCTTTGAAATGCCTGCTTGACGGTCGTGGTGAGGAAGACTGGTGGCCAGTTAAACACCAGAAAAGGTAACTTCACTCTCAAAGGACTCGAATGAGTACAGTCAAGGAAGCAGATGTTCTTGCGATATATCACGCTGTTTAAGGAAATACAAGTGAGTGAGAGACGTGCTGACTACCAGCTGACACAATGGAATCCTTCAGGAACATAAAAGAGGGGGAACTGATCCAGGGAAGATGAGCTAAATGTTGTGGATGAACAGGATCCACAGAGGTTAGGCCAGATTCTGATTAATATCCAAAAGTGCATTTGAAGCTTTCCGTCTGCTAGATAAGACGCAACATCGATCTAAAGCCATCTGTCACTGAAAAGCTAGGTCCAGATTTCTGTGCTGCTGCAGCTGAAGGAAACAGGCTTCAGTAGTCGAGGATGGAATGATGCATTCAAGCAGGAGGATTCAGATCAACTCATCCTTGGACTGCTACTCATTTACATGTCATAAAAATCCTTGAATGGTGTCCCCTATTCATGGAGATCGATGTGAGTCAACACAGATGTGAAAAGGCGTCATCAGGGAAGCCCGGCATAGTGAGGACAGACCCCAGCAGTTGATCCCGGGGCGAACAGGTCCAGCTGTTACCAGCTGAACAGCGAGTTCTGTCCCAGCGTCATGAAGTAAATCTGACTGCTGCCTCCCGACTGAACTGAAGCAAAGAACACCTGCAACAACAGAGGGAACAGTGTTCAGGAGCTGCGTTAAAATAACAACAGGAATATGTCTGGAGTTTGCCTGAAGAAGGTATTTGATACTTTGGAAAGCAGTCGGGGTTTCTGAAAGGCACGAATGAATCAGATGATATTGTGTTCCAACGCTTGAATGCAGAACATTTCATTCTGCTGATTTATTACACAAACTAACGTTTCATCGCAAAGACAGACAGTACTGTGCAAACGTCTCGAGCCACCCTTCATTTCTTTATATTTAGCTTCTGAGCAGTCAAACTTTGGTCCAGAGCAATTGTTCTCCATACTTTCCAAAGATCTTCTTTAAAGTTTTTCTTTGTACACTGGCTTCCACTCAACAACTTTTTATATTCCATGTACACACTCGGGTGTTTCTACATCATTAGGTAATGCAGAACACTTTCCTGCTGGAATGTTGCTGATTTTTATTCACGGTGGTCGTGAGAACCCTGATACTTTTTCTCATCTCTCTTCTTCTTCTTTTAGTTAATACTGAATCAGTTCATCATATTAGGGTGTAGAGAGGTAGGGATGAAGTGCTGAGGTATGAAAGTATCCCTCTCTGCCTTTGTTTGGGCATGAAATATTGAGAGGTGTGTTTCAGACTGAGTGCACTCTCACCTTGTCATTCCGTTCACACAGAAACTTGAGCTTCTGGGCCTTTTTGTGCATGAAAACACCCTCCAGGTTCCCCGTGTTGGCCGACCTCAGCTCTATGGCCTTCTCTCCCCACCCCATCACTTGGTTGGACTGAAGGTAGGCTGGAGACAGACAGACAGACACGGAGGCGTCCGTGAGAGGACTCACTGTTGATCTCGATCGTTGCGCGTGTGTGAAAAAAAAAAAAAAAAATCAACACACTTGTCGGCGTAAATGTGTGTTTAGTAAGTATGTATCTGGAAGTTACCAACAGACGCAGGCATCTCCCCCCACTGCAGCACCGTATCCTTGGTGATGCGGCCGTAGGTGTCGATGTACACGCCCTCGTCTTCGTAGCAAACCAGAACCTCTGTTCCAGCTTTGTTTGGCAAAATGATGATGGCGTGGGGACGGATGGAGCCCTGGATCTGTCACACAAACGCACGCCACAAACTTCAGTTCAAACGTATATCACGGAAGAAGCAAGAACACAAAAGTGTGTAAGATGCTACAAATTGAATAAAAGACATAACAACATCATTTTATTTCATTAATAGTGTCAAACTGCCGTCGGTGACAGTTCTGTACACACTCAATCATGAAGTTTAAACATTAGCTAATAATGCTGGTAACTCCAGTGATAGGGCTTAAATCATTGGGTTCTATTGTCTTTATGATATCGTCTTTTTCCCACTGTGTTCATCCCCTCTTCAGTAAACATCTGGGAACTGAGGAGACCAGCTGCTGCACCTTTGGGAGAGGAATGTTGTCCCATTCTTATCTGATGTAGGAATCTCTTCTGTCTTATTTCATGATGTGGGGACGTTTTTAATTGATCAAAGGTTTGGACTGGAGGCAGCCCGGTCTGCTGTTATAATAGATGCAGTGAGAGGTTTAACAGTGTCTTGTTGAAATTTGCGAGGCCTTCCCTGAAAAAGACATCATCTGGATGGGAGAACATGTTGCTATAAAAGCTGTATATACATTTCAGCATTGATGGAGCCTTTCCAGATGTGCAGGATTCCAGTTCCTTAGAGACTAATGCATCCCTTGCTTTTCACTTTATACATGCTTCCATTAGGTAACATTATTAGACAGCATGGCATAAATTTCCATTGCTATGCTGATGATACCCAGTTGTACTTATCTATAAAACCAGATGAAACCAATAGGTTGGTCAGACTACAAGCATGTCTTAAAGACATAAAGACCTGGATGACTCAGAACTGTCTGCTTCTAAATTCAGACAAAACTGAAGTTGTTATCTTTGGACCTGAGCGCTTCAGGGAGAGATTGTCTAGCTATATAGTTACTCTAGATGGTATTTCATTGGCTTCTAGTTCTACAGTGAGGAACCTTGGAGTTATTTTTGACCAGAACTTATCATTTGACTCGCATATAAAACAGGTTTCTAGGACTGCCTTCTTTCATCTTCGTAATATTGTTAAAATCAGGAACATCTTGTCTCAGAGTGATACAGAAAAACTAGTCCATGCATTTGTTACTTCAAGATTGGACTACTGTAATTCTTTATTATTGGGCTGTCCCACATATTCTCTGAAAAGCCTTCAGCTGATCCAAAATGCTGCAGCCAGAGTTTTGATGAGAACTAACAGGAGAGATCATATTTCTCCAGTTTTAGCTTCTCTTCATTGGCTCCCTGTTAAATTCAGAATAGAATTTAAGATTCTTCTCCTTACATATAAAGCTCTTAATGACCGAGCTCCATCATATCTTAAAGATCTCATTGTAAGATATTTTCCTAACAGAGCACTTTGCTCCCAAACTGCAGGTTTACTTGAGGTTCCCAGAGTTTCTAAAAGTAGAATGGGAGGCAGAGCCTTCAGTTATCAGGCCCCTCTCTTGTGGAATAAGCTGCCAGTAAATGTCCGGGAAGCAGACACCCTTTCCGCTTTTAAGACCAGGCTTAAAACTTTCCTTTTTGATAAAGCTTATAGTTAGGGGTGGCTCAGGTAATCCTGAAACATCCCATAGTTAAGCTGCTATAGGCCTAGACTGCTGGGGGAGCTCATCTGTCACACCTTTCCTCACTTTACTCTCTTTATGTATATGTGACATTATTGTGGTCATTAACTCGTGTTTCCCTGTTCCAACAGATATCCTTTGAATGGTGTTACAATGCCGCCAACCCCCCCCTCTCTTTCTGTCTTCTCAAACCCCAGCTGGTCGAGGCGGATGGCCACCCTTCCTGAGTCTGGTTCTGCCAGAGGTTTCTTCCTGTTCAAAGGGAGTCGTTCCTCTCCACAGTCGCCTCAGGCACGCTCAGGCCGGGAGATTGGACCGAAAACAAAGTTTTCAGTGCAATCTGTTGGTTTTCTTAGCTAGGAAATTGTTTTTGAATTGGCTCTATATGAACAAATTGGATTATTTTATGAATAATTATAATTACAATTATATGAATTCCAATTGGCTTGAATTCGACTTTATTATCTAAGTGCCTTGAGATGACATTTTTTGTATTTGGCGCTATATAAATAAAAATGAATTGAATCCCCACACACCATCAGAGAGGCAGGCTTTTGAACTGACTGCTGATTATAAGCTGGATGGTCCCTTCCATCTGTAGTCCGGAGGGAATAAGCTCCCTCTCCTCACGGGCGCTGTGTGTCAGTGACTTCTAATTTTGATCAATCTGACCGCGTTGGTTTTCCACTTTGCCTCAGCCCATTTTCAATTAGCTTTAGTCCAGAGAAAACAGCGGCGTTTCTCGATCATGTGCACTTCTGGCTTCTTCTTTGCATGATAGAGGTGTTCCTGAGCCCATGCAGTGATCTGAATGACAGAATCATGTCTTCTTTGCAGATTCCTGAACATCTGCCCATCGTTTCCACTCTTTATACACACAATTTTGTAATTGACCGGTTTCACATGCACCTCATTAGTTCCAACATGTTCCTCCAGCTGTTTCCATCCTTTTGTTGCCCTCATCCCAACTCATCTCGACTCTCTTGCTGCCATCAAATTCCAAGATGGGCGTATATTTTTTCACAAAACTGTAAAATGTCTCACGTTCAACATTTAGCAGGTTTTTCTTGTGAATTTTCTGAACACATTCAGTGATTTATTGAAATTAGAAGATCATTGCATTCCGTTTTTAAGTTAATTTTCAGACTGTGCCCAAACTTTCTGGATATTATATTATAAACTGTTTTATATCCACAAAACAGACACAGGTTTCACCCAGCTATTGAAACTGTGAGTGTTGGGTGGCAGAATACGTCTTTAAACACAGGAAAGACTTTTAAGAAGACACTATGTCACACACATTCACGTGACAGTAGTATGGCCCTATTGTCGACGCGGGATTACATTTATTCTAAAACTCATTTGTTTGAAACAAGTAAGTCGGCAGCTCTGAAAAAAAAAACAAAACAAAAAAAAAAAAAAACTCTCTGTTTAGTTCGGAACCATATGAACAGAAACCATCATCTAACGATACAGAAATATAAACACTATAAAAGCAGTTTATCTAACAAAAAGAAAACAGAAAGTATTTAAGAAACTAATGAACTAATAGCTCCTCTTTCCTTCAGACAGAAAGTCTGCAGCAGTAAAATAAGTAAAGTTTGGCAGCGTCCTGAGCCGGCTGACAGAAAAGGCGGAATGTTTCATACGTTACCAGAGTGTGAGCCACCACAATCCTGAGCATGAGAACAGGCATCCAGAGGCGCAACGCAATCTTAATCCTCTGCCTCGGAATCAGCATTGTTACATAGTTCGCAGGCAGCAACCGCAGATGCTTGTGTGTGTGTGTGGGGGTGTGTGTGAGAGAGTGAGAGAGAGAGAGAGAGAGAGAGAGAGAGAGAGAGAGAGAGAGAGAGAGAGAGAGTGTACCTCTTTAAGTGTGAACAGATAACTTGCTTTTAAAAGCAATGTGAAATCAGAAGTCACTGTTTGGATGAAAGGGTTTTACCGATGATGCGAGTAAGTGGGTGTGTGTGTGTAAATGTGAGTGTATCAAGAGAGTCTGTGTGGCTGTGCAGCCACAGAGAAGCCCAGGAGTGTGATGAGTCCTTTCAAGGAGAACGAAAAGAAAAGTGCGAGTGGGTTTAAAAGCCGCCGGAGGTGAGTGTGAGTCTGCAGGAGAGCTGGCCTGTGTGTGGAAGAGAGAAAAGGAAAAATGGAGAACGAGCGGCAGCAGCAGAATAAGGCACCGGTGTAGTGGGCAGCTGAGTACGAACTCGCTTAATATACCAGAGGGGGGGAGGAAAAAAAGAAGTTTTTTTTTTTTTTTTTCCATTCAACAGGAGCAAGAGCAGGTCAGCACACACACAGAGTTAATGATCGCAGTCGAAGGAGGACAGCACAGAGGTATTTTTAGAGCTTATTTCGCTCCAACTCCCCCTTGCTTACAAAAAGTAGCACACAGAGGTGGCTGGGGCAGTGTGTGTGTGTGTGTGTGTGTGTGTGTGTGTGTGTGTGTGTGTGTGTGTGTGTGTGTATATGCGTGCGCATGTTCTGTTATTCATCATTCTTCCTTCAGAGAAAACTTTGGTTACCAAACTGATTTGTCTAAAGCAAAATACATTTTATTTTTTCAAATCTATGAATTTGCTGAGTTTTGCTGTGACACTTCAAACACTGATTCAGACACTTTAATCTGAATCAGAAGAGCACAAAAATATGACCACACACTCCTCACATGGGTGCCAGTCGGGAAAATTTCACCTTCAAACCTATGATCAAACCAGACGTAACTGTTTGGTCCACCCACGCAGTATCACGTATCCGCAGAGCCAACAACAACAAAAAAAAAAAAAAAAAAAAAAAATCAAAACAACCACTCTTTCCAGTGTTTGAATGCCCTCCTGTTTGCAGAGTCTCCAGCTCCTCCAGTTGTTGTTAAAAACCCATTTTACCGGATGTGTCAGAATGGGAATGTGACGATGACTCATCAGCGAGCTGTGCATGCCCACATACAGCAGGGGAGCGAAAAAGAACGCTGACCCGCTCCGTCTCTAATTCCACCACTGGTGGGCGTTTGGTTCACACATGAAAAAGCACAGTGGTTTCCACCGGCGTTGGAAACCTTTTACAAGATGAAAATAGCCGTTGCAGTTGTCTTTTACAAGTTCCCCAAAGTCAAATGTGACGGATTTTTACGATGAAAGTTTGACAGATGTTAACGACACAGCGTGTATGCTAACTTTAGTCATTAAATGTAATTGGCTATCCTACCGTATGCAAGATAAAATTGGTAAATTTCAGAGTGAAACGGAATGCCGATAGGCCCTACTTTAGTGACAGTTCATACCTAAAACTGCTGGTCCGTCGCTCAATGATTCATGTGTAGCTAATGTATTTCACAGGAGATACGGTTTTGATTGACCGAAACTGATGCCATTCAACGAACAAGATTTCATCATCCACAGGTGACATTTACTTAAAATGTTGTAATTTTTTATAATGACTCAATAAACATTTCCCACATGTCAGCAGAAATATCTCTTACTTCTGAGCAGTGTGCTGGTGCGTCTTCTGTAAAACTGCTCCTTTCTTTCATAGTTACTTTGTCTCATACACGCTTCTGTCCAATAAGTTTTCAGGTACAATTCTCCAGCTCCAAATATGTCAATTGTCCAAATACGCTCACTTCCAGTTCCAGAAACACAGACATCAAGACAACCGAATGCAACACTCAAGGCTTCGAAACGGGAGTTAACGAGCCAAAGAGCGATCTCAGGACGGCTCCGTCCTTTAGTTCATGTGGTTGCTCATGGAGAACCCGGAAGAACATTAGCATTCCAGTAATTTAGTACAGCTCTCCCATTAAAGCAAGCTTCCTGTATGCCCACAGCTAATTCTAAAGACCAGCAACAACACTTCAAGATCCTCAGAAGTAAATGCTAAAACGTAACTGAACGTTTGAACACCAGAAGAGCTTTAAAACATGAGTCACAACGCTCCGCTGTGTGCTGTACCTGCACACAGACAGTGCAGGGAGGGAGAGAGGCGACAAATGTAGAAAGAGAAAAGAAAACCTGGAGAAACAGATCAAATGAACAATAGCACGTTGGATGGCAGCGTGGGAGGAAGAGCAGAGAAAAGAATGGTATTTGACAGCTATAGGCTATTGTATATGGGTGAGAGGTGGAGCAAGATGGAAGCAGCAGAAGAGGAGAGCAAAGACTGACAACTGGAAAGCAGGAGGAGGAAGAGGAGGCTTCGAGAGACTGAGGTGGGTGAGGTGATGGGGTTGACTGACAGAGAGGCAAAATAAAGTCGGCTTTAATAGAGAGCTCCAACTACAGTGACTGCATCTATATCATATGCAGCTTAGGAGATCAGAGATCTCTTCACTCAAAGATCTCTGCATAAGCACAACTCTCTAAAGTGCAGCATTACTGCAGGCTGCATCATGGTTCCCAGAGTTTCTGAAAGTAGAATGGGAGGCAGAGCCTTCAGTTATCAGGCCCCTCTCTGTGGAACCATGATGCACCTCTCCTCACTCTGCTGTCTTTACTCTCCATGTACACATGACATCAGTGTTGTCATTAGCCTGTGTTTCTCTTTCTCAGCAGGTATCCCTGCTCTGGTGTGATGGTGCTTGTTGTCCCCTCTTTACCGCCCTCTCAACCCCCAGCCGGTCGAAGCAGTCAAGGGGGGGGGGGGGGGGGGGGGGGGAATCGAAGAGAAGGTTTGATGCGATCCTTTGTTTTTCTTAGCAAAGCAGCTTTTTTTCCAAATTCTGAAATGGACTTTGATGTTTTGGCAATATGAGACGCATGTTCACTACATCTATGGCCAGAGGTTATAACAGTAAAGAGAACAGAATGGATGCTTACATGTGTGGGCAGGTAGAGATCATACGGCGTTCCGGAGTCCACATCGATGGCGTGGAACCCAGACAAAGAGCCGTAGATGACCTTTAACCTTTGTCCTTCCTCCACTGTCAGGTCCACAGAAAGCGGTTTTTGAGGCAGGGACCTAAAGGACTGGATGTGCACAGTCAGAGAAGTCAATCCTGGATAGTGTGAACACTTTAAGAGACGTTCCAGTCACAGTTTCAAACTAAAAACACAAACCTGTGACATCAGCAGTCTACTTGGAACAGTTTCGCTCGTCATTACTCAACAACCGAGTTTAAACTGAGTTTAAAACATTTAGCAGAAAAGTGAAACACTGGCTGAAGGAAAACCAAAACTGTAATCATGATGTTACACAATAGACAGCACACACACATGCACACACAACACATATAGTTCACACACATTATATTGTTTTTCTTTTGACCAAGGTTTTAATGCTATAGGATGCATGTTTTAAGATAACATGTAATTCAATATTTCTATGTTGTATGTGATTTATATGATGTTTAATTAGAATAGGAAGCCTGATCAGGGACTGGGGTTGCAAATTAGCCATCTGGCTATAAACCTTTTTATGTATTCACATCTGCAAGTTTTGTCATGGCCTTTGCCATGTCATGTTTGTAATAATGTGCACTGCATTGTCCCTGCCAAATAAACTACAAATAAAAAAAAAAAAAAAAACGACTTTCACAATTTGAAAGTAAAACCGACAACCCGGGACAGTCACGCTATCACGTTCCACGGGGTATATTTTTGTCCCTTTCTAAAGAGAGAGGGTTCAACTAGATAGCAGAGAAGATAAAGTAGCTCAGGCCACAGAGGACAAAAATAAATGGGACACAGCTCTGCTGAGAATCGCAGCCTGGATGTGTCACGTCTGTGGAAGCGACCCAATTACATTTTTCTTTTCTTTTCTGTCGACATCTGTCAGCAAAATGTAGCAAGACGAAAGACAAAGGAAGGGAGTGGGATAAAGCTGTCGCTGACACAAGCTAGTCAAAGGATGACTCAGAGGTCACGAGGAGACGGACAGACCACAGACTGATCAGTGACACCATCCTCAGAGCCCTGCAGCTAGTGTGATTAAAACAACACCCTGTTGCCTAAATCTAGTGTTTATGCTTCTTCAACTTTCATGGCCAAGATGAAGACACTAACACTGACAACAAAGAAGTTTCTATGTCTTCAAACACTACCAACCTTGAAAGCCATGAATTTGTGGTAGGGTTTTGGGGCCCAGGCGTACACCTCCACAGCATTCTTCAACGCGATCACTAAGAACTTAATCTTCTCATAACGCACTGGGAAAACAAACAAAAGAGATGTTAAAAAGGGGCTTCTAACGGCTTCTACTGGAACAATGCTTGTTATTCAATTGCTCAATGTACCCTTTGCCGTGTGGACTTACCCACTTTGTAGTGTCCACAGCCCTCCAAGTCACCCACAGAGGTCCAGCCCTGTCTCTTCTCCACCTCTGGGTCATTGTGGAGAATCTTATTCCTCAACCAGGACAGGTAGTACAGGCGCAGCTTGTTCTTTTTACCTACAGAAGAGACGGAGACGGATGGATGGAGGACTGCAGGTGAATCCTGCTTCTAAGAAACAAGCGACTGAGCAAAAGGCAACGGAACATGCTAAAAACATCTTGTTTATGCATTTGCACACAACTCATCTGAAGAGTCCATTTTTCTTCTTCCCAACATTATCATTTGTTATTCTGAGAATAAGCAGATTGTCTCTGCTTTAGGTTATGGTGGTGCATACCTGATATTGTAATGAGGACATTCAGCCCCTCCAGTACGTCCATCTGCTGAAACCTTCGCCTGCTGATGAGTGAGTAAACTTTCCCCTGACCACTTCGGTCCAGCAGCCACAGGCCATTTTCTGTCCCCACCAACAGATTCACACCTGCAGAGACAAGCAGATATTCAAATAGTAGAGAACAACATGCAGTGCAGAAGCAGCGCAATTCTGATATAAAATTACAAACCCCATAGTCCAGCACAAAGAATTTCGGCGTTGAATTTCTTCTTGTACTTGCGGATCTCTGGAGTGTCGCTCTGTGGCCGAATGTTGGTTGGGTTCACATTCACTACAGAGCCCTTCCTGTGGTTCTCTCTCTTGAATGGCTCACCCTTACTGCCTGCTGTAGGGGCGGAAAGAGAAACAGAAAGAAAATAAACACAAAGTGTGGCTGAGTTTAGTCTAGTTAGTCTAATAGAAGAAAAAAACCCATCGAACATTAACAGTCTCAGATTAACGCCGAACCGTCCACACAGCTCTGTATCTGGGTGTGCGCTGCATGTTAATACTGTTGCGCTGCGTGTGGATGGACTCACTGGGGCTCTGTGGTGGCGATGATACGGGGATCAATCTTGGGTCGATGAAGGACAGGAAGGAGGAGGAAGAGGAGGTGCTTTTGCCAGTAGGACTGCTCATAGCCTGAAGAGTACAAGGATGACAGATATTCAGATTTTTAGTGCTTTGATTGCCTCAAAGTTTCACTCAGTACATAAAAAATAAAAAGACTTTCTTCATATGGTATCGCAGTCTGTCAGCGGGACTCATTCATGTGTATAGATTAAATGCGAGGTTGGCCGAACAAACTTGTGTTAACTCATGGGTGACAGAGCTTCTCACTGCCACTACTCTTAAACTGTGGCACCACTGCCCCCTGCTGGATAAACGTGACCAATGCAACAGCCCAGGTTTCAATCTTTAGACACTGAAAACAGTCATGGGTGCACACTGACCTCTGATGCTGATAAATAAAGCTGCATCAGAACCTTTCTCTGACCTATATACGCTTTTCAAACCAGCATTATCAAAAGGACATGTACGAATAACTCAGAGTTCTTAACCCTTTTTGACATTCATCAGCACCAGAATTAATCAGTCGATGCTTTCTCTACTTGACTTTTTGCACGAGATGTGTCATTCCATGCATGAAAGGTAACTGTGATACAAAAGGAAGTGGATTGAATCACTTAGTAAAACTCAGATGGTGCCTGTGTGTGTTTATTTGAAATGAGTCAGGTCTTCTCATTTGTTAAGTCATACATTCGTTGGATTAAACTCACATGCAGGTCTTGCAGTGTGGGGGACCCGGGGGCCGTGGGGGACAGCGAGTAGCTGAGTTCGTGTGTTCGCTGGTGGCTCAGTGCGTTATGTGTAGGACTGGAGGAAGAGATTTTCTGCAGAAGATCTGGCAGCAGGTAGGTCTCATCTGAGCCCAACCGACAAATCTATAGAGGAATTAAGAGTCGTAAGTTTGGACGCAGGATGGCCCTTTTTGCATGTTGGAGATGCAGGAAGTCTGTGTTAGAAGGAAAAAAAAAGAGTTCCAGACTCTTCCAGAGTCTGCATTTTGCAACTCGTCAGACTTAAAAAAAAGTCTTTGTCCTTTCACTGTGCTCAGTCACTGAAACTATGGTGTATTTAAAAAAAAAAAAAGAAAAGACATAAGCATAAGGATAAGATGCGCAATCAGCAGGTAAAGGTCTGCTCTTCCAACCAGAAACTGTAACACACTCACTATGTACCAGCAGGTAAAACGCTGCTGTATTGCATGTACCGCCATTGTTTGTGGCTTAATATTTGCGGAGATAACTAGTTTTCTGTCTTGACCTAAAACTTTAAAGGTGAAACCCTCGTGAAGCGCTGATGACCAGCAGAGTGTGTGCCCAGGGGCGGCATCGCAGGAGGGTGAAAACAAAAAAAAAAAAAAAAAAAAAAAAAAAAAAAAAAAAAAAAAAAAAAAAAAACGAGGGTGGGGTGGGGGGTATTCGTGGTTACGTTTCGGCCACAGGGGTGCAGGTGCCCGGGCCGCGTGTATCCCTTTTCCAACCCAGTTTAGACAAAACCACGCCCACTTCCGCAGTACGGAAGCCTAGTCGGGAAGCGAGAGACTGACCCAATAGAAACTAGTACGAGAACGCGCAGCGCAAAGTCTCTACCATCCACCAGCTCTGTAATGTCGTCATTTACCCTGTGTACTTAGTTATGTTGCCAGTGGCTTAGGTATTAATGGCTGTGTGCTGAATTATTTTGAGGAGACAGCAAATTTACACTCTTACACTGTTATACAAGCTGCACAGTCACTACTTTACATTGTAGCAAAGTGTAATTTCTTAAGGATTGTCCCATGAAAAGACAGATTCAATTTTGTTAAAAAAATGTCGACGTTGAACTTACTTCTGTGATATACTGTACTTATTGTCTGTTTCTTTTAAATGCTTTAATGCTTGCCTTTAATATCTTTTAATTGCCTCCCAAAACAAATTCAAGAATATAAAAAAATATGATAGGAGATAATCGCGTTTTAGAATATTCAACAGAGTGGCGTAGTACACCAAACTATGCTGTCTGTCATGACAATTTATTAACATTACTAAAATATTTGGGAATGATAGGAGATAATCGCTAGAATATTTAACAGAAAGTGCAAAACAACACTGTCATGACAATAAATTAACATTACTAAGCTATGTCAAAAAAACGAGGGGGGGGGGGTGCCAGCACCGGGTTTCGCCCGGGGCGTAAATCAGTGTCGGACCGCCACTGTGTGTGCAGGCAACGATCAAGGCAGGAATCAACTAATTAGTCTGCAGAAGAGACCGAGATGACGATAACGTTCAGAACATCCAACCACACAGACAAAGAAGAGCTGCCGAGTGACTCTTAGAAAGGACACAATGTGTGTGCAGCTCATTGGTGACGATTACTGATAAATGTACAGTTTAACCTACAAGGATTCATATTAAAAGATTTATTTCTTCTCATAAACTACGGCTCGAGTAATTTTTCCTTGAAAACACAACAGAAGTTTGGTTATTTCTGTAGGTTGTCTGCTCATGAACGAGCCGTTTACGTATAAGTAAACGTTGCATTACTCGGTGCTCCTGAATTCTTTACTGGGCTGCAGCATCGGTGCTGCTAGTGGGAAAAGTCTGAGAGTGTTAATCAAAAACATTTGTAGCTCCTAACCTGTCATTTCCCCTCTTTGTGGTATTGAACATGGAGTTGGAAATTTGTAGTATTGTGAAACATCTATCATAGCGATTTGGCTCATCATAGTGTGTGCATGTCTGTGTGTGGAAAGCACCTGGTGGAAATTGTGGTGGGGTTGCAGGACGATGCCGTCGGGTATTCCTCGGAAGTACTTCCCTTTTCCATTGGACAGCCCAGACCTTGAAGCACACACGTGCACATTTTAGACCAGTCTGACTGCAGGCGTTACATAAACAATTCTGAACAAGAGCAACACGGCCTCAAGATCGGTGGAAAGAAAAGACAAGATTTTCTCTCTGGGATCAGCAGAGCCTAATGAGGCAGTGAGGGTGATCCATCTATCCTCACCAGAAACATCTGGGAAGTTTATTTGAATGTCTTAAACACTTCTGGATTACACTTGATATTCAGCAGAACATCCCCATGCAGCAGACATGTTCACAAGTCATTTTTCCAAGTCCAAGTCAAGTCTCAAATGTCTGAAGAAATTGTAACATATAGGTTATAATTTCTTTACATTTTAAATAAACACTTGGGCAGTGGATGAGAACTAGTCAACCTGGAATTTTATCATCTGTCCCTGAAATTGTAAAAGTAGGCTATTTTAAAACAACAATTACCTTAATGTTAAGCTACATCCACGTAGACGTGGCTAAGCAATCAATTCGGTAACTGTTCACCTCGGCTACTTAACCAAAGTCCTTCCCAAATTTCACAGGCTGCTGCAGATAAATCAGCAACGCTGTGTAGTGAACAATGAAGCTATGATCTGCATATAGTTTACAACACTGTTTACTTTGATTAGTTTGCTAGCTGTCGATACGCGGCAAGTTTCCCTTTCACGTTACAAACAGACTGACCCGTCCTTCTGCGTTTTAAGGTGCCTGATGAAGTTGGACGTATCTGAGCCGGCATCATTTATCCTGATACCACACATTTTGCAAGTGGCCGTTCGCTTGTTTGCTGTCTGCGTGAACGCTTTATAACCAAATGTGACAACATATGGCACAGTTCCAGATGAGCTTGACACTGCCATGGTTAGAGTAGTTTTGATATCAGTGGCTGCATGCAAAATTCGGAGGCCACCGGACCACCGAGCATTTGCCCGGTCGCACAGATTGCCAGTCCGAGCCTGGGTGGAACCGTTGTCAGTGTAACATTAACTATAACTATAAAACTTAAGAATACTTCACCTGTGTCTTTCTTCATCATCGCTGCTGCCAACTTCATCACTAGAAGAGGAGTATTCGGTGGCCTTGTTAAGCCGACCCACAGCAGGTTTTAGTCCCTGCGTGAAACAAAAGGGGTTGTTGGGGGTGAGAGTTAAACAGACTTACAGCAGTGATGAGGGGAAAAGCACAGAACTGTGGGGATTTTACTGGATACACTCTGAGCTTAATTTACTACTACAGCAGAGGGGAAATGGGGTAGTTGTTTTATACGATGCGGCTGCCAAGACATGAAGAGCGTATTTCCACCACAAAAAACTAGCGAGTCACTGTTTACTTTGATTACACAGTAGTATTAAGTGGGGGAAGTAAAGAAGGGTTTACTTGTGCATGTCCGCTGGTTGTGTTTTCTGTCTTCTTCTGCTGATGTAGACGGTGCTGCAGGAGAGGACTTTCCAGCTTGAAGTAGCCTGAAAAACACACACACGGTCACATTAGTGGAAGTTATTCAGTGTGTAAAACATCTAAACTCGATGGTACTAATATTAAAGGCTATATTTACACCGACTCTGCAGCTTGAATGGAAGAATTTTGAAATAAAGATGTATTACATGTCATAATGACAGCACTAATCATTTATAGGTGCTCTTTGTAGAAGGAAATAAAAACATGAAAAATTCAATTACAGCTACCAAGAATTCAGAAGCATCAGAATTGGGAATCTGTAACTATCTTGTATTATGCTGCTGCGATGTACAACTCAGATTTTTGGGGACGGATCGCATTTGACTGTAACATGAGTTACTATCATGTCTAATCTGTCCTGGAACCAGTAGAAGAAGAAGAAGAGGAAGCAGTAGCCGGCGCTGGCAGTAAGATATGAACAAACTGGCGGCAAACAAAAACCATGTTCAAAGGCAAAGATATGAAATGACCGTCACTGGACGTAGCTATTTGGGCAGTAAAGGACTGAAATCTGACGCAGAGCTTGCAACATGTCTTCTGGTAGACCAAAAGCTTAAGTTGTCAATGCTGAGGAAGCAGCTTATGTTAAAGCTACAACTTTACTCAGCTGATTCCACAATGCTGCACACACTGAATGGGGCGCTGAGCCACCTCCCCCTGTTTGGTATGTGTGAATTACCAAAAAGGAACTGCGGAGGGTTAACAAGGACGCCTTTTTTGCGCAAACAAAGTGGGACCCATATTTGAAAAGTGCTACATCGTTATGCTTGCCTCCATGTTTACATATATGTTGCATATGTTTGCAACCATGTGTAAAAGTGGCTGTGTTGTCCTTGGCCTGAACAGTTCTCTGCAGGAAGATCAAACTAGCTTACGCCTGTCTTAGAGTTAGAAGCTGTCATCCAATCGAGACGGATGATTTTTTTTGCGTTTGAATAAAAGGAATCAGTAATGAATCGAGAGGAAACGAAGAAGAGATCTTTTTTCCGTCTTGTTGCCATTTTTTAAGGCTGTTGTTCGGCTGAAAAAACAAACAACCAAAAACAGCACAGACCTAAATAAGTAAATAAATCTTCAATAGGAAAGGAAACATTATCCTTGTCTGATAAGACTATGCCCCCTTGTGGTGATAATTACAAATAAACACTTAAGAATACTTTTTTAAAAAGTAAAAACTGACGTTACTGAAATAAATGGGGTTCCAGTGTTTAATTTGCATAACTAGAAAACAGTTGCATAAGTTTTGATCTCCATCAGCTCCTAAGAGAAGAAGCTGGTTCCCTCAGTGGTCATTCCTTCACTTTCCTCATCACTTTACAGAAAACCGTGTCTGGCTGTTGGGTGCTGGTTGGTAGTGTGCAGTGGCTTTTTGTTTTTTTTCACAGCAACCAGCCAACTCCTGCAACTGAAAACAATGCTAATGAGGGCTAATGAATCCAAACAGTAAATATGTGGCTGGTGAAGCCAAAACAATGGACTGAAATATAGCTGTTGTCTCTTCAAGCAACCCCTTTCAAACTTCTCAAAGTAAGTTGCGATGTGCTGTTGGTGTAAAAAACGTTGACGGTGGTCAGAGTTGCCTGCTAAACAGCCTTTGCCACAATGGCTTCATGACTGAGCTTGAGTTTGGGAACGCTGAGATTATTGTTTTATAGCACAAAACAGGAAAAGGCCACTGTTTTCCCCTCACATACCAAGAGCATCCGGCGGTGGCAGAGAAAGTTGTTTAAAAGGGCAAACATCTTCTTTGCAAAGCAGTCCACTGAAAACAAAGCCTTAGCCCTGGGAAACACTGTACAGACACGAGAAAGTCTTTTCACCAAACGGCAGCTCCACCGGTATCTGCTCCTTTATTTCAGTCCAGTGTTTTTGGGGCTACTAATGAGAGGCAGAGGCTACCAACCAACTACATCATCACAGCTATCGCAGTTGGTTTTAAATTAAATTAAGGAATGCCTCGAATATCCTTTACAACAGCAATACACAGTGGTTCAAAGAGGTAGCCCAGGTAGAGTGGGGTTTTCTGAGCTGTAAAAGGAGAAGATAAAGGCCTTTGTAGAAGAGTGGAGCTGCGTGTGCCTCGAGGAGGATCTCACAACTGTGACTCCGAACAAAGAAGGCCGAGGCCAGCTGCTAAACTGAGTGGGAGGCATCAAAAACCGTCTCTCTTTCCAACTGTATGCAAAGGGCAACTTGAAATACTGAATATATTCTCCCCCAGCTTCCTCCCTCCCATCTTTTCTATCTATCTATCTATCTATCTATCTATCTATCTATCTATCTATCTATCTATCTATCATCCATGTGAAAATGAGGTCTGAGCTATAACAGCAAAGCATGATATGCACATTCAAAATGGAATTTAAAGGTCAAGGGTTGCTTTCTTATTTTTGTCACGAGGGAACCCAAACAAAAGATAAGACTCTACTCTTGAGAGCCAGCTCATAAAAACAAACGATGCCTTCGGTCTTCTGACAGAACTACTCGTTTCGTCCGCCGTCAGAGATTTACGGCTTATATTTTCGGGGGTTGGTTTTCTTCGTTCACACAGAGCACGGCGGCACATTGGCACAAAGTGGCACAGACCTGGGTGGTTGCTGCTCGGAGAGGAGAGTCCTCGGGTCGCAGACCTTCCGCTCTTGTCTGCCGCAGATGCTGGACTGCCACTAGATGGAGAGAGACACACACCGAGACTTTGTCAGAGAGGAAGAATTCAAAAACGGGAGGTGCAGAGACAGATAGTTATGTGTCCAGATATAGAGTACGTCCTCCACGCTCTCACTGCAAAGACCTCATCAAATTTTTGTCTAATCCAAACCAATAATCCCAGGTAAACTAATCTGCAAATAAACTGATCTGGAGTCTGATTAAGACTCTCACAATGATAACCTTCACTCAAGCTCAGAAAGACAAAGAAACCACCTCATTCACAGCATGAATACAATATCAAAGATAACTAATAAGGTATGTGCACTCCCATTCTACATAGGATTAATGTTATTTGGGTTTCTAACTGCGCCCAGTTTGTAAGACAGGCAGCTACAGTGTCCTATAATGATTAAACTAGTTAAACTATCCCATGTGTATGGTTTAGTATTGCTACTCTATTTTGTGGGTATTTATATAAAGAAACTACATAATTCTGCTGAATGAGGTCATTAGCAGGACAGAATCCAGAGGGGACTTATGTCAAAGAAGGAGTGCAATGAGGTTTATCTTAATATACAAATGTATACCCTAATATACAAATTCTATGCCCGCTTAAACCAACTCAGGGTCGTGGGGGGCGGCGCACCGGCGCCTATACCCGCCATCATTGAGGGAGAAGCAAGGTTCACCCTGGACAGACCGCCAGTCCATCACAGGGTCACACAGAGACAAACAACCATCCACTCCTTGGGACAATTTAGAACCAATTAACCTAACATGCATGTTTTTGGATGGCGGGAGGAAGCCGGAGAGAGCGCACACATACACGGGGAGAACATGCAAACTCCACACAGAAAGGCCCCAGCTGGGATTCGGACCTGGAACCTTTAGCCTCTAATGCAAACCAGAAGAGTCTATTATGACGTGGGATTGATGGCTTGACTAATGGCGTGACCTGCTCCGGAGCAGTTTGTGTTCACCGTTTCAGATGAAATCATCTGTAAAAAGCATCACTCCTTCGCTCATTCTTTTCCTGCTGATATCCAGCAAAATGGTCCAAAACGACATTTAAATGCTGTCACGCAGAATTTTGTCATCTATGCCGATGCCTCTAACATAATGATCAAAATCTACGCACCTGACTGATGTTGAATAAAAGCTGGATTGTCAAATAACTGGCAGAAAATCAGTAATAATTCAACTGTCGTCTTAAAATCTGGTCAGTGAATGTAGACATTGATCAAATGATGACAATTTTATTGTCAAACTTAACCAGAACACAAATGCCTCTTAATGCCAATAGAAAGCTGATCACGTGAACTTAAAATCAACCCCTTCAGACTATAACTCCTCCTTAAATTAAGCTGCCATCACAGATGAGGGACGATGTTAAGCATATAACCGAAGAAGCTTTGCAGTTACAGTAAAAAAAAATGTTGAATGACGGACACAGAGCCTGAAGTCGGAAGCCTCGGCTAACAAAGAAAGATCAAAAACCACCAGTGTAGTACCGGTTATCTCTGATTCAGGGTTTAGGTTTTGTCGAGTCAGCAGACATAAAGAAAGCCATTTAGTTTACCTGAAACAGCCATGGAGAAACATTAGCTGCCATTTAGAAATTGGTTTTCTAACAATGAACTGGATATAATATCCACTTTCCTTATGCTCTGTTGGGAAGGAAACATCATTACTGTGTACGTTCAACGTAAAAGTGAAAGTAGATAGTTGCTATGTTTGTTGGTATGATCTTCGGACGCAGTGTGAAGTGGGTCTTACACACATTTTTGACAGAAAAGAGTCTTTGTGCTGAAATGCTTTGATCTGAGAGCTGACACTGAACAGAAGCCAAATACAAAAACAATGAGCTAAAAGACTCTAAAGTGACCGATTGAATCGAAATGATGGTAGATAACAGCGTTAGCATGTGGCTTGGTGTTATTGAACTATGGGAGCCCGAGTAAGGTAGAGTTACCTTTTCAGATGGTTCTTTAAGGAGCATGAAAGAATATCTGTGGATAGATTAAAAACAAGCGCCCTACCGTGCATATCATGTAATGGTTCAATACCTTGAAGCCGTCCTCTTGTGTCCCATCACCAGCTCTCTAGAGTAAAATTTAGAAGTAGTGCGTTCGGGGACCTGAAAGGCAAAAGCAATAAAACAGATGTGCATAAAAACAGATAGAAAGAGGATAAAAAGATCCTCTCCTGGGGTTTGTGAATGCTCGTTTTACTTCTCATAAAGAGTCCCTTACAGGAACCTTACATCCAGCAGGGCATCCAGCAGGTACTAAGAGGAAGGTTCCTGCTGTTATGAAACCTTTATGTAAAACAATGTTCACAGAGTGCGATATAATCTTTAATAACCCGCAGGGAGATGTTCAGTACAGAAAGACTAATGAGACCAACTACTTTGCTGTGACTTCACATTTTAGAGAAGTTCCTCTAAATACATCAAGCCCGCGTCCTAACCTAACACAGAGTTTCGAATCTCCTCTGACCTTTTTTAACGAAAGCTGCATATCTTTATGTAACAAGCGTTCCCCGCCAGCTACAAATCATTGCTTTCTTTCAACAGGATTTTTTGTTTAGCGTTTGATTCTTTGTTGGACTCAGTTCGGCTATCCAGCTGGCAGCCTTCTGACCGCGCACATCCTGGGTCACATGACACGGTCACCGACAGGAAGACACACCCGACAGTGCAGGAAGAGAGATGTGGGAATACCTATCATCCTTCTGACAAGTTGCCCACATCCTGCATCTGCCTGCAACCGCCTCAAACACGCACACACACACACACGCACGCACAGACAGCAAACGTGCCGTTTCTTGCTTCCTCTCTCATCTACTGCAGTTACACACACACAGTTTTTCTCTTTTGCTGATGATTACAACCCTTTAGTAGGGATTTCTAGGCTGGGGCACGAGACTACTCAGCTGTTAAATTGTTTGTATTCAGACTGATGTAGAAAGGAAAAAAAGAAAATCAGAAATGCCCGTCTTTGGTGGGTAAAAGCCAAGCATTTATGATTCTTAGTGCTGCTGGTCCCCTAAAGAAAACATTTTCCCAGCCACTTTGTTGGTTTAAAGCATCTCCAGCCACCAAACTGTAAGAGAGAGGATTGAGTTATTAGCTGCTTCATCGACTCCATATGGCCTCCTGTTAGTTCAGCAACATAACATTGCAAACAGGCAGCCTTACTGGGCTCTCCTCCTCTCTCTGTAGTAGTTATTAGTTGTTTTATCAACTCCATATGGGGCTCTCTTAGCAAATATACCTGCCAGCATATCCCCTATAAAACACTTAGCAGGGAAGCCAGTGAATAATGTGTTTTTGAGAATGTGTGGTGTTGCTTAGTTAGGGACATGTTGTAACAGCCTTTGAGGTAAAACCTCAAGCCTAAGCACACACACACACACCGCAACTTTACATCGGCCTCGTGCTGCGTGCAGCACTTCCTTAGCTTGGTATGACTACACATTAGGTAAGGCCCATGTGACGCGGGCTGAGTCCTGTGACTGGCATGACAAAAACAACAACTTCCTCTTATGATGGCAGCCAGGAAAACAAAACGCACATGTGGTAAATTTATGCCTCATTTATGTCAGAGGTGAAACCTGCCGGCTCGGAAACCTGCACGTGTTTCTCAGGGGCTGCGAGAACAGACGACACTCACCTTAGGCGGAGTATCGGCATCCCAGAAGACGCTGTCAGTTTGGGAAAAGGGGGAAAACGGCGACAAGGGGGAGATGGCCATATCCGACATAGAGCTGCTGTGAGGGGTGTCTCGACTGGAGCGAAGATTGGCATTCTGGGAAAAAAAAAAAAAACAAACAGAAAAAAATCAATCTGTGTGAACATGTGTGACAGATATATATGTTTTTTTATGTAGCTTAACACTTCATGCATCATTACCCAAGTCGTTAGAGTGGCAAAACAGTGAGTGTGCATGTGTGTGATGTGACGTCGTTGCGCACACACCTGGTTGAAGTGAGCTCTCTGCATGGCTGGGGTGCAAGGACTGGAGCTGCTTCCAGAGCCCAGCCTCGAGTGCATCTGGCTGGGCAGACCGGCAGCCAAAAGCGCCCTGGCTAAGTTTAATTCCTGGAGCTCCATCTGAAACATAAAACCGCCCATCAGACCGACTCATTTCAGTGCGTGCATCGGGCCACGTGAAGACCGACTTAGCTGAAAGAGGGTGACCCGAGATCGTTAAGATGAAGTCTGCAGTATGGTATGTTTTAAAGTGAATTTATGTTGCTTTTTTCCAGAAGAAAAATGATGAATAAGCAAATGAAAAATAAGTCAAAAGAAATTCAGTTGGAGAACAAGCTTTTTTTTTGGATTTTGGCATAAACGCAGTGTCATGCATCCATATTTAGAATTCACATGTCTATACCCTCACAGAGCAAATACTGTTACGGACAATGGCAACTGAACTGTGGGGGATGAATGCTGTGGAGGCTTTCTTCCTGCATGCTACAAAAACCAAGGCTGATGTCAGATTCGTGACCGAGTGAACGACACGGTGGGATGACATGACTGCGGCGCTTATCCATCGGCCCCCTTGCAAGCTGTTGGCCTACTGATGTGGTATTTATGCTTAAAGATTTTGACCCTTTTCAACACAGATTGTGGTTTGGTGTGAATGGTTTTTACATTATTTTCGAACACGCTGCTTTCTAAATGGCTGCGTAATCACATGATCTGCTGTCAGTGTCTCCCGGAACAGTCAGCTTCTTTTAACCGAAACATGCGTGTGCAGCTCAAATTCCAGAAAAGTTGGGACGCTGTGTAAAATATTAATAACAGAATTTTGTTGCAAATCTCATAAACCAGTATTTCAGTCACAAAAGAGCACAGAAAAACATGTAAGATGTTGAGAGTAAGACATTTGATCATTTTATGAAAAATATTCGCTCATATTCAATTTGATGGCAGCATTGTGTCTTATAAAGTTGGCAAAGGGCCATGTTCACCACTGTGTAGCAGAATAGAATATTGTCCTGTTCTTGTCCGATATAGGATTCCAGCTTTTTTTTCTTCTTCTCTGAAAAAGACATTGTGTGGAGGGGAGCATATGTTGCTCTAAAACCTGTATTTACCTTTCAGCATTGGTGGAGCCTTTCCGGATGTGTCCATAGACACTAATCCACCCCCACACTGTCAGTTTTACAGGTTTTTGAACAGCTAGCAACAAGTTGGATGATTCCTCTCCTCTTTGGATGATATAGTGTACCGCTGATGATGGAATATTTGAAGTGTTGGTCAATTTCACACTGAGGAACATTATTCTGAAATTGTATTGTATTTGTAAACACACACATTTTTTTTTTCCAGATTACAGAACCTCGGCCAATTGTTACTTCTGAGAGACTCTGCCTCTCTAAAGTGCTCTTTTTAGACCTAATCATTTTACTAATCTCCAGCCTTTTGCTCAGCCTGCTCCAGGGTTTTTATGTTTGATGACATGTTTTGAGATGCCATCAAATTCAACAGGAGCTAATATGATGATGAAATAGTGAAATGTCTCAACTTCAACTTCAATACAGGATTCAATACGTTTTCTACTGTCTGTTGTGAACAGGAAGTTGTTTCATGAGATTTGTAAAACAATACATTCTGTTTATGTCTGACACAGCATTCTAACTTTTTGGGAATTGGGTTGGTCCGTAATTCTGGAAATGGCCGAGAGCGGTTTCTCTCCTATCACCGTTTCTCGTGCGGTTTAGCAACTGTGTAAAGAACAGAGAGCGCAGGAACCATCCTCTGTCCCCTCAGTCAGCATCTGCTGTCGTGTATTCACAATGAAACTGAAAGTCTGAACTAGATAAGATCATCACACCCACAGCCTGCAGAACTTTTATAGTTCTTACACCTGGGGCAAAAATCTGAAAACCAACTGCTGTCAGGATGTTTACATATGAGAATAACAGTACCTGAAACTGGCTGCCCACACGGCTTCCTTGGCTAATTTGAGCTATTTAAATGCTTTCATTTATGGTTTCTTTCTTCAGGTCAGTCAAGTATGATCAGGATAAATTGGGCAAACCATGCAAAACAGCGACTGCAAGGAGGGCGAAGACCAACTGAATATATATGAGAAAGATGTTAAGCTCAACAGATGTAACGTGAAGTGACACCAAGAAAGACACACAGGAAGATGTGGGATGTGGAGGTGATAGAAGTAGCTAGACTGTGGAGGAAAGCAGGGTTTACCGCTGTGCGCTGGCTGTTTGCAGGGCGGCTGGGCGAGGCAGCGGCAGCAGCACTAGCAGCTTTGTTCCCACTGACGACTGTTAGCTTCTGGACAGCTGCCACAGGCGTTTCTCTCTGCCTCTGCCTCTCCTTCTCCCTGTGTCTGTGGTCGTGCTGCAGTGACAGCAGCTGGGTTTGGTCTTTGGGCAGGGTGCGGTGGGACCTCCTGCCCGCTGAGGGCTGATGATGCTGGGCCAGAGGCTGAGGCTTAGCTTGCAGCTGGGAATGTTGGGCCTTATGCTGAAGCAGCTGGTTAGGAGCCACGGCTCTCTATGTAGCAAACACGAAAAGCACACAAACAAACTGACGAAGCCTGAAGTGTCGATTTGAAATAGAATGCAGGTATAAACACTGTGTGGTGAGGTGACCGTGTCAAACCATCAGCTCTGAATGCTTCCTACAAGATTAAAAGATGACTCGGTGACATTAATCAAATCCAAAAATGCAGATTAATCATCTCATTTTCCTATTTGACATTTGTGATCATCTTATTTATCAATATATGTGTGTCATTTAATGTATGTTTAGTTGTTGTTCTATAACATAGCTTATCTAATAGTTTTTAATATAGACAACACTTCAGACAGAAATAAGAAGGGATACGTCATCACAGATTAAACTTTCCCACTGTGAGGGCTCCACAGTTTTGTGGATGAGTAAATGGCAAATGTCAGTCACATCTAAACAGAGCTTTCCCAGTCTCGAGCAAGGCAAACAAGATGATGCGCCGATAGGAGAGAGAAACCACATGAAGCAAGCCCCCCCGAGTCATGAAACTGGTTGTGACAAACGGAGGCATCTGACTGCCGTAAAACCAAACAGCAGCCCAGCTCTGGCAATGAGGCCTGGACATATGACGGCATGTGGAGCAAACTCTCCGTCTTTGGAATCTGATTTGCAAGCACAACTTCAGGAAATGCAATAAAAGCAACAAAAAAAATATCAGCCGACACATCCGTTTTTAAACAGAAGACATCTACATTTCATAATGGCTGGTTAAAGAATTGGATATTGGAACGAAGCTCAGGGGAAAATTTATGATGACGGCACCAGAAATGACACTGTGTGCTACCGGTCTGTCCAACTAAGACGTGAACATGGCTTTCACAAGCCAGCTGGTTAAGATGAGCCATTGTAAATGCTGCCATTGAGGGGGAAACCACCTTACATCTAATGCAGTTTTCTGAGGAATGAGGACGCAAAATGGGAGACACAGTGTTAGAATGCTCAACATACTTTCCAAACCTCTTCAGCTGAAGTGCTCTTAGGTCATGGTAACATATCAGTTATCTTATCAATGAAAATAAGGCTTATTTTTACAGAAACACCATCCAAAACATAGAAACTAGTCTGTCAAATACAATTTCAATTCTAAAGATTTGTCGAACGGGACGTATAAAAATCAAACTTCACAGGGTCTTAAAATGAGGTAAATATGACTTGAGATGACCAACAGCATTACATGCTGCACCATGTCGTTACTTATTCAACAAAAACTAAACAAAAATGCCAAAGCATTGTGGCAAAAAAAAGAGGGTAAGCAGCCGCCAGGCTCTGCTAATCAAATGCATTTTATTAACTGATCAGCAGCAGGTGAGTAGCCTAGAAATCTAGACGCCCCTAGCGGCCGCAAATGGAATTTGCTCCGGGGCTAGTCTAGTCACTTGTGGTCGTTTTGCGAGGTTCCAAATCAAAACTTAATCGAGCCAATCAAATCGTGAGGAGCGGGGTCGGAGGCCGGGCTACCTAGTGACGACAGAGGTGCGACGTTTCAGTGTGTAGTTCCAGAGAGAGGTTAAAAAAAAAAAAAAAAAAGTTCCAGAGACAGGTAAACAATGGCTGCGCCCGGCGAACAGGCTTTCCCCAGTTGATTGCGAGCATGATGTACCGAAGACGGCGGGCCGATCTTCGTCTCAGAGCTGACAAAACTCTCCGGTAAGGCATTTGAACGGTCAAATTCCGTTAACGGGACGAGAGCAGTCAAAACGGCAAAACCGGAAGTGCGTTACTCACTGCGGCTAGCTTTAGTAGCGCTGAATTCGTGGGAACAAAATTGTAAATAGCTGGTATTTTGTCAGATTTTCAACACCTTGGGGGTCTAAACGACTACTTTCTCGCCTGAAAATGTTTCAAATGTTGCTAAAGTTATATATTTACAGAGTTTAGAGCTTCAGCTTTTCAGGCCATAGACTACAAACCACGTCGCGTTGACTACGTAAAACTTCTTCATCGCTCTGATTGGTTGTTGCGCCATTCTATTGCGTGGCGTTGAACTTGACAGACAGCCGTTTATCCCGCCCACACTGCTATCCAGCGTCACTAGACCCCTGTTCAGCTTTTTGCTGTACGGGTCTGGCTTGCTAGGCTAGCAGGTGTGAGCACCTCTATAAAAGCAGAAGTTTTGGTCAGTTTGCTGGTCTGGAGCACTCAGGTGTGTGTTAACACGATGCCAAAGAGGAAAGACATCAGCAATGATCTTAGAGAAGCTATTGCTACTGCTACATTTAGAGTCCATCATTCTACAGAGAGAAATATTATTCACAAGTGGAAAACAGACTCAGACTCTACAGGCCTCAGAGAAAGCCTCTTCTCTCTAAAAAGAACATGGCAGCACAGCTTAGGTTTGTAAAGTTACATCTGCACAAACCTTCTGGAACAATGTCCTTTGGACACATGAGACCAAAGTGGAGATGTTTGGTCATAATGCACAGCAGCACGTTTAGAGAAAACCAAATGCAGCATATCAGCACAAACACCTCATACCAACTGCCAAGCACGGTGGTGGAGGGATGTTGATCTGGGCTTGTTCTGCAGCCACAGGACCTGGACACCTTGCAGTCATCGAGTCCACCATGAACTCCTCTGTATACCAAATGTGAGGCCGTCTGTCTGACAGCTAAAGCTCGGCTGAAACTGGGTCATCAACAGTCAAGCAGTTACAACGATCCAGTCAAAGTCCAGACCTCAACCTGATTGAAATGCTGTGGGAGGACCTTAAGAAACCTCAGTGAGCTTCAGCAACATAGTAAAAAGAAGTGCGTCAAAAATCCTCCACAACAATGTGAGAGACTGATAATGTTACACAGAGTTATTGCTGCTAAAGGTGGTTCTACAAGCCATTAAATCCTGGGGTGTACTTTCCACACAGTGCTTGTTAGTTTTTGTTAAATTAATAATCCCACATTCATATCACAGTGTGTGATATAAACATTTTTTTTAAGGGAAATTGTGGAAAATAATCCTTTTTTCCTGTGCTTGAGAGTCTATGTTTGGGTGTCTATTCTCCCACTTTATCTCTAAGCTGATCCTACCTTCAATTTCTTCTAATTACCTAAGTTGGAAGTTGGAAACGCTTGTTCTTGCTTACCTGATGATCACGAATTATGTATTTAATTTAACTTAAGACATTTATAAGCTAATAGTACTTCGTTTTAATCTTTTACGGAGCTGATATGTGATGGAGGAAGAACGACCTAGAGGTGTAAGTTCACGGTTGAAAAAGGAAGCTGCTGTACTGTCCCTCTGTAATATTTATCTAATATAAATAACACACATTTCATTAAGACCTCAGTGTCAGCTTGTGAAAAAAGGGTAGAATATGTCTCCTAACATCAACCATACATCTATGCCTATGAGCATAATAATCCAGTTTAACTCCTGCTCCTTCTATTCTAACAGTCTACAGGCTACGGAGTACAAACCACTGAGCTGGTGTTAATAAGAGACAAAACCGAGGAACAAAACAACTGTGGGGCTTGAGAAGGCAGTGAGGAGGTGTTTTGAGTGGTTTCGAAGAGATAGCAAACAGAGACATATTTTGCACATTTGTGTAACAAAAAGAAAGTTGCATCTGGGGAGGGAATGAGAAAACAGAAGAATTGGAAGAGAGACGTTTCCCTGCTGCTAACGACACCGGAGAGGATGAATAGAAAAAGGAAGAGGGAGATGAACAGGAAGGCTTCAGAACAGAAGTGAGGGCAGGCTGTGATGAAGCGTGGCTGAAGCACGGATACTGATAGTGCAGCACAGTCTGTGTGCCGCTGGGACGCTTCCGAATCTCTGCCGAGAGCTTCATAAAAGCACCGAATTAAAAAGCACTCACCATTTAGCATCCCGTTTCTGGAGATCTTCAAAATGATCAACCTCCCCAGCCTTCCAAACACCCACAGCATAACAAAACTACACACTTCAGATTGCAGACACCCAATATATACCACTTTCCCTTTCCTGTTCTCTTCCCCACTTCATATTTCTTTTAAACTGCTCTTACAATTCTTTCAGGAAGCTACTCTCTCTCTATACAAACACTTTCTCCTGCATAACGGTCTTTACACCAAAGAATATTCTTCTTCTGTATCCTTTTACAACAGTTTTCTCGTGTAAAAAGTCACCGCATCTCAAATAATGATGAAGCTTTTCAAGTGACGTCCCTGAATGTCTTAGGTCGTCGAATTAGAAAAATAAAGAGTAACAAAACATTTGTCACTAAACAGAAGATGTAAAGCGGTGAAAGGAAAACATCAGCTGCATTCGGAATCAACCCAGTTGAAATAAAAATGTAGGAGTGAGAGGAGAAGGTTTGTTACCTGCTCTGCTGCGGAGTTCAGAGGCCTTACTGACACATCGGCACTTCGCTGTCTGCCAGCCTGGTCCTGTTAAATAAACACACACACACACACACACCATGTCATATGAACAGATAGCCACGTGGTCAAGTTATCTGCAATGATATTCCATGGCTTTTAATTAGTTTCCTGAACTTTAACGGATGTTTTTAACCTTAACTCAATTGTCCTCCAGTTCAATGTTCTTGTATCCTTGTTGGTCCTTATAAGAATACGTAGAAAGGTATAAACACCACGCATGCCGACGCGCACAAACACGCACACGCTTGCTTTAATTAGGGTATACTCAGGTCTGGAGGAGAATTCTGAGTGTGGGAACTAAAATATTCAGCGTGTGCAAGATGGCAGGGAGCTTTTAGCCAGTGCCCTCAACTCTAAATATTTCATTATGACCTAATTTGGATTTTCTCTTTGGTGGAAAAAAGAAAATCTAAAGACCCCAAACTGGATATTTTTTTTTTTTATAATTGAAATGGCGGATTAAATGTGCTTGATTGGAATATTTGCAGTGATTGCACCAGTGCCCTTAAATTGTGTTTGTTCGGCTTGGATGTGAAGGGTCACATTCGTCGGGGGCTTAAGCTGAAACGGCAGCTTAACTCAGAAACAAAGCTTCACGGGCAAACTTCTGTTCTCTCAGAGCAACGATCCGCGGCGAGAGTTGCAAAGATGGCTCCTCCGCTGCTGTGCGACCGCTGGACTCAACGGTACTTTAAGTTGCAGCGAATGGGAATGTTGGCATGCCGACTACATCAGAATCCCTAAAACATTAAATGTCAGGAGATCACCAAAGTCAACAAAGTCGCCCTCCTTCAATTCAAGGTTTCACGAGTCTGCACCAGGTCTTAAAATGAGGTAAAATACAACCTCAGATGAACAAAAACACACGACGTAGACACCGTTTCTTTAACAAAAGCTCGCAAACACTGCGTGAAGAACTAAGCACAGCCTCCGATTCAACTGCTTGTAGAACCAACTTTTGCTGCAACAGCTCGAAAGTGACTGTTTCCTGTATCGTGTTATCAGTCTTTCACATCGTCGTGGAGGTTTTTTTTTTTTTAACCATTCTTCAATACAACTTTGCTGAAGCTCAATGAAGTTTCTTAAGCTCCCTCTACAACATTTAAATCAGCTTGAGGTCTGGACTTTAACGGGATCATTACAACATCCTGATTCTTATCTCTTTCAGTCTTTCTGAGTGTGAACCTTTAAGGGTGGAATCAGTGGATCAAGCACCAGAACCAAGTGACTAATGCTGCACAACCAACTGCACTCTGTAAAAACACAGGCCATTAGTTTCATACTGCAAAAGAAGCAGGGATAACAAGGACAGATACCCAGTCGCTCTGTTCGGGGTCAAAAGACGAGACCCTATCCGAGTGTGCACCGATGGAGAGGCAAAGTGAACCCCGGACACGTCGCCAGTCACACTTCTCACTTTCTTATCTGATAACAAAGCTCTCAAAGAGTTGTGGAATTGCACCCTTCGCCGCTCACTTTTTCTCCCCCGTGTCAGCACGCAGAACACACGGCCGCCGCCACCCCGCCGCATTACGCTCGCCACATCAACTGATGTTCAAAAAGATTCGAAGCGCTGTGCCGGAGCACTTCTTTATCTGACAAAACACATGACATCACATCAGGCGCTCACTGAGCCCGTCACATAATTAAATGCAGCTGCATTGAAACCCAATGAAGCATCTGATAGATCCATTACGCGTTTTGAAGTTAATGACTTCGGAGCAATCCGTGCAAGAAGGGACTAATTCATACAGATAGCTCTCTGCCACACACACATGCCCACAAAATAGACATGTAATAAAACTGGACAGATTTTATTAGCATTAAAGTACAGTATCTGCTACAGGGAGACTTTATCATCGCTAATCCGCTGTGAGGTGTTAATATACACTTATTTAAACCCGCTGGTGTGTGAGATGGATTCATCTAGCATGCATTAAAATGAGTGACTAAATAATCTATTTCTAAAACAGTGAAAAGAGTTGCGTGCCTTTGTCTCAGGTAACTGAAACAGGGGAAGAGACTTTAACTGATCTCAGCAAACTTTATCAGCCCCTTCTCGATCTTCTCACGATCCTTCCTCGTGTTTCTCTCAGCAGGGATTGCCACATCTATCGTGAGTGTTGTCTTTTGCTCCTTGTCTACTGCCACCACATCTGCTTGCCTGGAACTTATGGTCAGTGTAAGGTTTGCTGGCACAGCTTCGCCTACTTCTAAGGTGCTTGGAGGGGGAGAAAGTCTATAGAGGGCAGAACTCCAGTAAGACCCGTGGCGAATACATTGAGTTTGACACGAGCGGGACACTTTTCATCAAGCCACATTTAACAGCATTTACACCTACAGTAAACGGCTTAAGTGGCCATTGGTTGACATATCTATGTGGATTCTGTGTAATGTTAACCCTCTTTAAACGCCCATTGTTGAATGTTTTATGCAGACCTGTTTAAGTGTTAGTTAAGAGTGTTAAGAGTGGTCCTCTGTGCTGACACTCGTCGGCTCTCTTGATGTCAGCTACTTCCTATATCTGCTGAAGGCACATCCTATGTATGGACCCGGTGTGTCACATCACTTCCCCCTTTCACCTTATCTCCGACTTCTCCTGCTTGAAGCGTTCTCTTATCACTCATCCTGAGGCGGGGGATCTTCCTGGTGTATTCTTGGAGAGTCTTTTTTTTTTATTTCGGGGAGAGGCCAGGCACTCGCTGACCCCTGAGCCCCTTTCTTTCCATTGTTTGTAAAAACCTGTGTGTTAGACTTTTGGGAGGAAACCTTTGCGCTTTGTGAGGAGTTTTCAGGTCCTGCCATCAGCTGTGTCGGTCTCGTCCTGTGGAAATCTCTTTTGCATCCTCACTGGGAAGTGATGTATATGTATATATGACATATGATGCAGTATATACGTGTACTTATATAAGGGAAATGCACCCACGTTACCTGAGTGGGAAAACATTCAAGATGGCTGCTGTCAGCAGTTTTGGGATTAGGAGTAAAACAAGAAAACATCATCTGAAATTAAAGCCTATTGGTCTTGACTCTGATCTCTGCGACCTGCCGAATAATTTGTAGACTACAGATATTACTATCTGGCCAGAAATAGATTTTCCTGATAATTATATGCATTTCAAGAGGGATTTGTCGGTTAAATTCTGGTTAATCTTATTCAAACTTGTAAAGAAAACCGTAAGCACGGATGGAATTATAGGATTGGATCAAACGTGCAGCCCATGTTCTATGTGAGCCATTTCAAATGTTTTGGAGGCAAAACATTTCGCTGCTTTATCGTGGTCTCCGATAAACGTTTCTCGATTGCAGGACTCCATTTGGTGCTCTGCTCTTTAAGTTTTTGAAGGCTGTAAAAACAAAAGAAGTTGATTTTAGATGCGTTTTTTTTTTTTGGTGTTGGTCAACGACTGAGCCAGCTGTCTTTCTGCCACTCTATGAGCATAACCAGAGCACTGTGACGAGTCTGAGGACATCGCACGCATACTTTTCCAGGTCAACATTTTCACACACCTTCCCATTCATTCCTAATGAGATGGCGTGAACAAACATTTGATTTTTTGAGTATCTTGTATGTGGCCTTTACTGCAGCTGCTCTCAGTTGTTGCTTATTTGTGGGACATACAGTTCCACTGGGTTACGATCAAGTGAGCTTTCACGCTTCAGAAACCCTTGTGTTGTTTTCAAAGCACTGCCCAATGAACTTCAATCAAAAGCATTTGGTTGAATCTGGGCAGACAGTACCGTCCCTACAGACTTCTGAGATCAGCTGCCTTCTTGTGTCTTCTGTCACATCATCAATAAACACTTGTAAGTCAGTGCCTGTCAGCCTGCATGCCCATGCCACCACACTGCCTCTGCATGTTCCACAGGTGATGCTGTTTGCTTCAGAAAATGAGCTGTTCCAAGCCCCTCCACCTAGTTTTGACTTCCATTCTCTCTGGAACTCATTAGTCTTATTTTCAGCAATCCAAAGACGCCGTTTTTGCTTTAAGTCCATATTCAACATAAAACTGGCTTGAAAATGTTTCAGTAAACAGATAAAATAATAAAGTATGTCAACGTGCAAATATTCCAGGCTGCATTTCTTCAACCCTGACGGGATAAAAGCCAACGGAAGCGTATCAAAAGGTCATTTTCATCTTGTAAAAGCTTCCTCTGTTCATGGTTATGAACTGTTACGGATCTGCCCATCTGTCAGTAAAAATTGAAAAGATAAAAATCTCTTGCGGCCGACTGCGTTGAAGAAAAAATGTTTTCATCTGCTGGGTTGCAAAGGCTGACGGATGTAACCGCTACATCGGTGTGGAGGGAATTAAACACACCTCCATCTTACAGCGTTTGAATGAAACAAGCTCATTTCCAACACACACACACACACACACCATGTAGTGTGCAGGACACTCTCCTGCAACAAGGTGTTCCTTCTGACGGCCAACTTTAGCTTTTGGATGATTCAAGCATTAAGTGGCCTCTGCCAAACAACAATCCCCTATGATCTAAACCATTTTATTCTCTTAAAACAATGTTTGATTAGAATCAAAGGGAAAACAGAGCCTGCAGTGTTGTTTTTTTAAACCAGGGTACATCCACTGAAACAAACTGATCCGATTCTGTCATGTAGTCAGAAGTTTATCTTTGAATTTTAGGTCTAAATTTAGGATATTTTTCAAACAGCTTTAATTTCACACAGCTTACAGTTCTCTATAAAGTAACTGTGGAAAAGGGATTTCCTATCAAATACCGCAGGGTGATGGGCAAGGTTCTATTTCATCCCTACTGACCGCCAGAGGCGGTGCTGAAAGCACTGAATGTCCCTTCGCGCATGCGCCGTTCGAGTAGTAATACCAACAAAGTCACACCTGTGACATGTCGGATGATCAATCAGAGGCTATATAGCCTGACGTCATCCGTCACTCTGCTCCTTTTTCTTCTCGCGTGCGGTTCGCTTACATAGCATCAACCTTTCTTGGTCATTTCACCGTCGTTTGGCGCCCCATTTGCCTGTTGGCTGGAGCAGCGATATTTCGCCCTCCTAGGGGCTGCGACGGGTTGATCCTTGACCGATCTTCTGTGTGCTGGGGATGGTCGCGTTTGCGCCCCCCCTCCCGACTCACAGCTTCAGGTTGGTGGTATGATACGCACACTTCAGCTTGGCTACTTAAGGTTAGCCTCTCCGGCTGTTGTTGCACTTGATTTGTAACGGTAGCGCCTTAACCTACCGTTTTTTCAGTTGAAACAGCTGATTGTTTAGTTCTGAACGAGCTGCCTGCGGTAGCATCTGAGTTCTGTTTGCTGTAATCGGCGATGGTGGCGTTTCGCCCCCCCCTCTCCCGATATTTAACAGCCGATTGTTTAGTTCTGACCTGAGCTATCTGCGGTAGCATCTGAGCTTTGTTTGCTGTAATCGGCGACGGTGGCGTTTCGCCCCCCCCCTCTCCCGATATTAAACAGCTGATCGTTTAGCTCTGAACTGAGCTACCGGCGGTAGCATCTGAGTTCTGGTTGCTGTAATCGGCGACGGTGGCGTTTCACCCCCCCTCTCCCGATTTTTGACAGCTGATTGTTTAGCTCTGAACTAGCTAACTGTGGTAGCATCTGAGCTTTGTTTGCCTTGTCTGCTTTAATCGGTTGCGGTGGCGTCTCGCCCTCTCTCCCGATCTTAAACAGCTGATTGTTTAGCTCTGAACTGAGCTAACTGTGGTAGCATCTGAGCTTTGTTTGCTTTGTCTGCTTTAATCGGTTGCGGTGGCGTCTCGCCCCCTCTCTCCCGATACTAACCAGCTGCTTATTTGGTTCTGAACTAAGCTACCTGTTGTAGCTTCTCAGTTTGATTTCTTTATTGGTGATGGTTGCATCTCGCCCCCTCTCCCGATACTGAACAGCTGATTATTTGGTTCTGAACTGAGCTACCATTGTAGCTTCTCAGTTTGATTTCTTTATTGGTGATGGTTGCTTCTCGCCCCCTCTCCCGATACTGAACAGCTGATTATTTGGTTCTGAACTGAGCTACCATTGTAGCTTCTCAGTTTGTTTTCCTTATTGGTGATGGTTGCATCTCGCCCCCTCTCCCGATACTGAACAGCTGATTATTTGGTTCTGAACTGAGCTACCTTTGTAGCTTCTCAGTTTGATTTCTTTATTGGTGATGGTTGCATCTCGCCCCCTCTCCCGATACTGAACAGCTGATTATTTGGTTCTGAACTGAGCTACCTTTGTAGCTTCTCAGTTTGTTTTCCTTATTGGTGATGGTTGCATCTCGCCCCCTCTCCCGATACTGAACAGCTGATTATTTGGTTCTGAACTGAGCTACGTTGTAGCTTCTCAGTTTGTTTTCCTTATTGGTGATGGTTGCTTCTCACCCCTCTCCCGATACTGAACAGCTGATTATTCGGTTCTGAACTGAGCTACCGTTGTAGCTTCTCAGTTTGATTTCTTTGTTGGTGATGGCTGCGTCTCGCCCCCTCTCCCGATACCGAACAGCTGATTATTTGGTTCTGAACTGAGCTACCTTTGTAGCTTCTCAGGTTGTTTTACTTATTGGTGATGGTTGCATCTCGCCCCCTCTCCTGATACTGAACAGCTGATTATTTGGTTCTGAACTGAGCTACTGTTGTAGCTTCTCAGTTTGATTTCTTTATTGGTGATGGTTGCGTCTCGCCCCCTCTCCCTATATTACACAGCTGATTATTTGGTGCTGAACTGAGCTACTGTTGTAGCTTCTCAGTTTGATTTCTTTATTGGTGATGGTTGCGTCTCGCCCCCTCTCCCTATATTACACAGCTGATTATTTGGTGCTGAACTGAGCTACCTCTTGTAGCTTCTCAGTTTTATTTCTTGTTTGGCGACAGTGGCGTCTCGCCCCCTCTCCCAATTTTAGCCAATGGCTTATCCAGTTAGACTGGGCTACCTGTGGTGGCATTTAAGTTTGATTGCTTTAATCGGTGATGGCGTCTCGCCCCCTCTCCCGATTTTAGCTGATATCTCACTCTATTTTTGCGCTGTGCTCTAATTGGTGAAGGTGGCGTTCGCCCCCCCTCTCCCGATATTGAACAGCTGCTTGTTTAGTTTCCTAAACTGAGCTACCTGCGGTAGCATCTGAGTTTGATTGCTTTAATTGGTGACGGCTGCGTTTTCGCCCCCTCTCCCGATTTTAGCTAATATCTCACTATTTTGCTCTAGGCTTTAATTGGTGACGGCTGCGTTTTCGCCCCCTCTCCCGATTTTAGCTAATATCTCACTATTTTGCGCTAAGCATTAATTGGTGACGGGTGCGTTTTCGCCCCCTCTCCCGATTTTAGCTAATATTTCATTATTTTGCGCTGAGCTTTAATGGGTGAAGGCGGCGTCTCGCCCCCTCTCCCGAGTTTAGCTGGCCGCTTTTTCAGCTGTAGATTGAGCTACCTGTGGTAGCATCTGTGTTGATTGCTTTAATTGGTGAAGGCAGCGTTTTCGCCCCCTCTCCCGATTTTAGCTAATATCTCACTATTTTGCACTGAGCTTTAATTGGTGACGGCTGCGTTTTCGCCCCCTCTCCCGATTTTAGCTAATATCTCACTATTTTGCACTGAGCTTTAATTGGTGACGGCTGCGTTTTCGCCCCCTCTCCCGATTTTAGCTAGCCGCTTATTCAGTTCTGGCTGCTTTGATTGGCATTGAGCGTTATTTGGTGAAGGCTGCGTTGTCGCCCCCTCTCCCAACTTTCGCAGACAGCTCACTCTGTTTTGCGCTGAGCTTTAACTGGTGAAGGCAGCGTTTCCGCCCCCTCTCCCCGTTCTAGCCAGCCGCTTACTCAGTTTTGGTTGCTTTAACTGGTGAAGGCAGCGTTTCCGCCCCCTCTCCCCGTTCTAGCCAGCCGCTTACTCAGTTTTGGTTGCTTTAACTGGTGAAGGCAGCGTTTTCGCCCCCTCTCCCAGTTTTAGCTAGCCGCCTATTTGGTTTTGACTGCCCTGATTGGTGACGGCTGCGTTTTCGCCCCCTCTCCCAGTCTTGGCTAGCCGCTTATTCAGCTCTGGCTGCTTTGATTGGCATTGCGCGATATTTGGTGAAGGCTGCGTTGTCGCCCCCTCTCCCAACTTTCGCAGACAGCTCACTCTGTTTTGCGCTGAGCTTTAACTGGTGAAGGCAGCGTTTCCGCCCCCTCTCCCCGTTCTAGCCAGCCGCTTACTCAGTTTTGGTTGCTTTAACTGGTGAAGGCAGCGTTTTCGCCCCCTCTCCCAGTTTTAGCTAGCCGCCTATTTGGTTTTGACTGCCCTGATTGGTGACGGCTGCGTTTTCGCCCCCTCTCCCAGTCTTGGAGCTTGGATTGTCGTCCGGTGTTCTGGACGTAGCTGACTGTGTCAGCTCCTCTGTTCTTTCTGCCTGCGGTTGGACTCGGGTCAGTTTCGAACATGGATGGCTCCCACTGTTGTGTGGATTGTGGGACCGTGCTTCAGGCTGATGATGGCAACCTGTGCCCTGCCTGCCTTTGACATGATCACCTGGTGGGGACCCTATCAGAGAATTCCTGCATGAACTGTGGTTACATGCCCCGTGCTGTGTGGGTGACTCGGCTGGCCCGATTGCGCCCCGAGGTTGGCAATGACCGTCCACCTTCTGGGAGGGTGACCCCCCCCTAGGCGCTTGAAGCGCCGGAATGAGGCCACAGCCTCCGTGGCTCCTCCTAAGAAGAGTCGAGCCAAGTCTGATCAGGGCCTTCCCACGAGAGTTGAGCGTTTGTCTGCAGAACTGACAGAAGTGAAATCCCTTCGTCAGGCACGCCAGCTGGATCGTTCGCTGGTTGGATCCTCTTCTCCACCCATGCCAGAGAGGTGGACGTGTCGTCTTTGGCTGCCTCTGCCCCTCACTTTAAGAGTGAGGAAGGGGCGCAGTTGTGAGACTGACTCACTCTCTTCGTCTCATAGTGCAGCTGGTGGGTTGAGTGGCAGCTCTATGCGGGACGTCATGCATATGGCATTGAGGCAGCTGCAGTTGGACGTCCCGCAGGTGGAAGAGTCCGCTCCTGGAAGTGCCTTTTTCAGGCGCAGACGGGCCTCTTCTGTCTCTGAGTTATGCGCTTGTTGGCGGAACTAGAGCCTTTCACGCCCCTCCACAGATGGTCGCGTGTCGGCGGCTTTACATGAGTCGGTTAAGGCAGGCTTGGATCTTATGCCTGCGGTTGTACCTGAGGTGGCCACACTATGGTGTCACCAGATGAGGCTCTGCATCGTGATGTGCCACGAACTCTGGCCGCCGCCCCATCAAGGGCCATGGGGACGGACGATGAGGCCACCAGGCCAATCGTCTAATTTTTTTTCCCCATCAGCAGCTCAGTATTGGGCTGCTCATGCTGGGGATCCATGGGTGGTTCCCACCCTTACCTCGGGTTACCGGCTACGACCCCAACGGCGACCTCGCATGTCACGCCGGGTCACGGTGGCCATAATCACCGACCCGGTGTAAGCTCAAGCACTGGACCAGGAGCTTTCTGCCCTCCTGGCCAAGGAGGCAATAGAGACAATTGATCCTCTGCGGCAACCCAGAGGCTACTATTTTGGGTCCCAGGGGGACTGAATCGATATCTAAGGGTGCTGCCTTTTCACAGGCTCACGACGGCAGAGGTTCTTCAGACTGTTACGAGGGACAAATGGTTTCCCTCAACAGTACGAGTACTTTTCATGTACCTCTTGCGGCAGAGCATCGCCGTTTTCTCCGATGCCCCCGTTTGGCCTCTCTCTCTCCCCAAGGGTGTTCACTCGGAGTGTAAAAGCAGACCTTTCCCCTCTGCGGAATGAAGGCTCTTCCATACCTCGACGATTGGCTTCTGCACCCCATCCCGGGCGCATGCTTCTCGTGATACGAGTCGTCTGCTTGGTCATGTGTCCCAGTTGGGCCTCCAGGCCACCTTGGAGACGAGCTGCCTGACCCCATCTCAGACAACCACTTTTCTTGGGGTGTCTCCGGATTCACCTTCCATGAGGGCTTACCCATCTGCTCAAGGGTGAACGATATACTCCGGTGGGTCAGTCGATTCAGGCTGGGCCGGCAGTTTCCGTACGTCGCCTCCCTGCGGCTACTAGGCAACTGGCGCCGGTCGCTCGGGTTGTGCCCTTAGGTCTGCTGTCACTGCGCCCTAACACATAAATGTACTGGAGCTGCGTGCTGTGCATCTGGCTCTCAGACACCTTTTGCCCACCTGAAGGGGAATTATGTTCTGATTCGGTCAGACAACGCCTCTGCGGTCTACCACCTCAACCATCGAGGTGGCACCAGGTCAGCGCGGCTTCTGGAAGTGTCCAGAGATCTCCTGGAATGGGCCTCTCCTCGCCTGTCCACCCTGCAAGCAGTGTTCTTACCAGGGCGGCACAACCACGTCGCAGACTCTCTTTCCCGCCAGGCGACTGCTCCGGGAAGAGTGGTCCCTTCACAGCGACTTAGTGCTCAGGATCTGGGACCTCTTCGCCACAGAGGAATCGACTCGATGTCCTCGATGGTATTCCCTTAAGGGGGCTTCAGGTGCATTGGCTCATCCCTGGCCAAGGGTCCTCCTGTATGCTTTTCCTCCCCTGTCTCTGATTGGCCTACTCTTCGGCGGGTTGCCGAGGAGGGCCACGAGAGGTTGCTAGGGGCTCCGTGTTGGCCAGCACGGCCATGGTTCCCGCTCCGACATGGTCTGTCAAGGCATCCTGTGGTGTCTTCCGACCAGAAGGGATTTTGCTGTCCCAGTTGGGACTGCTATGACACCCCAGTCCTCAATGCCTCCGACTGTGGGTGTGGCCGCTGGACGGCCTGTGCAGCTGCTATCAGGATATTTGGGTTCCGGTAGACGCACCCTTTTGAGTGCCTGGGCACCCTCGACTCGCCAGTGATGTGAAGACAGGTGGCGGCTGTTTTTCCCAGTGGTGTTCTGCCCGCAATGGTGATCCACTCACCGGTGCAGTGTCCACTATCCTGGAGTTTCTCCAGTCTCTTCTTGATAGGGGCCGCTCTCCTTCAACACTTAAGGTGTAGGTAGCAGCGACATCACCTACTCATGCTGGCTTTGAGGGCTGTACCATGGGAGCCCTATTCCAGTTTCTCTTTTCTTGCATGGTGCACGTAGGTTGCACCCGCCGATGGTTCCGCGGGCACCAGTTTTGGATCTGCCCATGGTTCTTAAAGCTCTGTGCCACTCTCCATTCGAGCCTTTGGCACAGGCAGACCTCAGGTGGCTCTCATGTCAGACTGCCTTTTTGTCGGCTGCTGTCTTCTCTAAGAGTCAGCGAGCTACATGCTCTTTCTGTCAGCCCCTCCTGTTTCAGATGGGATACTGATGGCTCTGGTGTTACCTTGTGGCCAAACACTGCACTCCTGCCTAAAGTGTTATCTCGTTCTCATTGCAACTGGCCATTGAGATTGGCACGATTTCAGCCTGTGTCGGAGGGAACGGCCGATGGGTCTCAGTTGTTGTGCCCAGTGAGGGCACTGGAGGCATACATTGCAGCCACGGCTGCTATGCGAGGCTCAGACCTACTGTTCTTGCGTTATGGAGGCCCTGGGTTAGGTTGTCCTCCTTCCAAGCAACGCCTCTCCCATTGGATCGTGGGCGTCATCTGCCACGCCTGCGCTGCGGGACGCTGCTCCCCACTCGTTGGTGTGAAGGCGCACTCTACCAGGAGCGTCTCCGCTTCCTGGGCAGCCTTGAGTGGGGTCTGATGGAAGCAATATGTGCTGCGGCATCATGGGCTTCCCCGAGCACGTTCACCCGATTTTTACGGGGTTAATGTGGCCTCCCCTCATCCTCTGGATCAGGTTCTGCGGCGAGGGTCCTCTGAGCCTTCTCAATGAGGTATTTGCTCTGGATTCCTCGTGACGCCGCTGGTATTGGTCATTCAGTGCTTTCAGCACCGCCTCTGGCGGTCAGTAGGGATGAAATAGAACGAAAGTTACGTATGTAACTACGGTTCTATGAATCCCGGATGACCGCCAGAGCTTCTCTGTCACTCAGAATCCTTGCATTCCGCGAGAAGATTCTGTAGGAGCAGAGTGACGGATGACGTCAGGCTATATAGCCTCTGATTGATCATCCGACATGTCACAGGTGTGACTTTGTTGGTATTACTACTCGAACGGCGCATGCGCGAAGGGACATTCAGTGCTTTCAGCACCGCCTCTGGCGGTCATCCGGGATTCATAGAACCGTAGTTACATACGTAACTTTCGTTTTCAGGGCACACAGGCTGTCAGATTTAGATTTGCCCGTGAACAAAACCAAAAAGGGTTTTGTGGGTTATCAAAAGTCTGCATCAAACTCAGCTGTTAACTTAACTTAACTTTGCTATAACTGCGGGAATTCTTGAAATAGCGCCATCTACAACTATGCCAACAGATGACTGAGGGGTTTTAAAACGACACGTTCACGCTCTACAATCAGACCAACCAGCTGATGCAGGGCCCTGATTCAGACAGCACACAGAGAAAAAAAAAAAGAGGTTTTTTTGTGGACAACAGAGTTGGAAAAATATCGAACAGGGAGCCATGACAACGCCAACGGTCTTTAAGAACACCGAGCATACTTCGTATTGGAATTAAGTCTCTACGGGAGTTTTTAGTTGCTCCGTTTGGAATGACCCATCGGTGAGTATGCGTCCTAAGACTCAGACACAGATCTAGCCAATGGTGACGCATCTTGAGCAGAGTCCTCTGAGGCAGGACAGGATGTCAGGTACACACTTTTACATCGTTCTCAAAAGCCTGGCGTCAGCGAGGTTTGATCTGCTGCTGCTTGCCGAAGCTCATTTTTACCTGTTTTCTGTCACACCTCCTGTTTCTCTCATCCAGTGAGATTCTGTTGTCGTGGAGATCAGACTCCTCCCCCACGATTATCTCCTGAAGCTCCGCCCACTGAAAGGCACAGTCCGCCTGATGCTTTCTCTGCTGCTGTAAAAGTCAGTGATGTCAAACTGTTGTGAATACAAGTTAGTATTAAGATTCTCTATTTCAAGCTTTTAGCTGACATTCCAGTTATCTGACAACAATTGCAGTTTACAACCAAATTTCAGCGATTTGATCATGAGCATGACAAGAGTTGCAACTACTGTGTGATTTCATAACATAGTCAAATAACAGTTTCCAGAGTTGACGCATCAGAGCAGTCGGGGTGAGTTGAGTAATGTTGAGACTCAGTAGGTGGAAGGTGATGCTGAAGTGCTTCCAAAAACTAGTGTTTCTGGTAAAAGCTGGTGAGTTACAGGTACTTTTGTCTTCCACATGGGGGAATGTTGAGAAAAATCAGAACTCACATCCTCTAACTTCTGCCGTTGCTCTTGCTGCTGCTGGATCCTCCTCTGTCTGTCAGCCAGAAACTGCTGCTTGTACCGTTCCTGCTCAGCCAGCTGCTGCCGGTGCTGCTGCAGCGCCTGCACGTCAAATGATGAGACACAGCTCAAATAAAACTAACGGCGAGTTGGGTTTTTGCTTTGATCCAGGGTCAAGTGGCCTGCTGTTTGCCACCTGATAAGAGGCAGTTATAGCTCAAACTAAAACAAGTCTAAAGGCCAACTGCAAAGTGTGAAACCGGATTAGAGTTCTGACTGGGCCTTTTTCCAAGTACTATTTTGTTTTGATGCGATCAGGTTGAATTAATTTAGAAATAATCAAGATATGATTGTTCCATAAAAGACTGAACTAAATAAATTAGATAACCTGACTCTGCTTTGCTGGAAGTTGCGCTGCCATAATCTTTACAACTGTTATTACTACCTTTAACTCCAAAACTGCTAATAATAACAATCAATTATCTGTATGTTTAACGATTCTCATAGTTTTAACATCGTTTAATTTCCTCACATTCACTGATAAGAGGCTTATCTCTCCTTCACTCTTTACTTGTAAGCAGAAAATAAAATAAATCTCACGCAGATGTCATAGACCAACATTTTATTTGCGACGGAACATTGAAAATGTATCAGATACTGAAGGTGAGACGTTTTACTCTCTAATCAAACATATTAGCTCCTGTTGAATTTGGTGGCAGCAACACTTCTTAAAAAGTTGGCTGAACAAAGGGCTGGAAAACTAAGTGGTACAAAAGAGAAACAGTTGGAGAAACGTGTTGCACTTAATTAGGTCCATTGGCAACAGGACAGTAACGTGACTGGGTATAAAGAGAGCACCTTAGAGAGGGAGAGTTTCTCAGATATAAAGATGAGCAGGTTCAGCAATCTGCAAAAAAAACTGTGTCTACAAATTGTGGAGCCATTTCAGAAAAATGCTCTTTAATGTACAAGTGTGAAGACTTTAATATCCAATTAAGGTTTACTCCTTTTTGAGGATGTGTTGCTGCCATCAAATTAGTTCAAATTTTCATGAAATATTAAAGAAGTCCTATATATATATATATATATATATATATATATATATATATATATATATATATATATATATATACACACACATTTGATATGTTTTCTGTGTTCTATTGCGAGTAAAACATTGATTTGAAATTTGCTAATCGTTGCTTTCTATTTTCATTGACATTTTACACAGCGTCCCAACTTTATGGGAATTGTGGCTGTTCCAAAATAAAAAAGCTTTACTATCATTAACTGTAAATAAGTGCGATCTTTTATCAAACGCTTGACTGTCTATGGATAACCTAATCCATCATTCAGAAATTCAGTTCAGCTCAACATTTGACAGTAATAACAAAGAAAATGTTCAAATAATTCATTCTGTGATGAACAAGCTAAAATAAATCCCATGTGCTTCGTTTAGCTTTAGACCTACCTGCTGTCTTTGCTGACCCCCTCCTCCTCCGTGACCTCCCTCTCTGCCTACTTCGCGATCTGCTGTCTGTAAGCGGAGAAACTCCCGTCTTAACGTCCATTCGCCGGGAACGTTCACTATGGAGCTGAGAGAGAAGGAAAGAAATGGTGTTAAATGATAGCAACACAGGGCGAGATGCACTCAAGTCCACTTGAGGGTTAAGGCTCAATGGGCACAGTTACAGAAATACACATAAAGCTCATCCTGGGAACAAGTGCTCAGTCTGCAGGCCCATCTGTTGTTGGACATCCAGGGACATTAAAAAAAAAAAAAAAAAGAGGCTAATGCATCTGTTCATGGACGGAAATATACATTCATGTGTGTCTTACAGTGAGTTAGCAGCACTTCAGCACAGCACTCAGGATAAACCTGAGTGTAAACCAAGAGACATGGAAATCATAGATATTTGCAATGATAATGTGTATATTTAAAGTAATTTACATTATTCTACGTGTATGCTTGACTTTTTGTTGCTAAATGAGAGAAGTGAAACATGTGCTAAGGCTTCTTTTATTTGAGCATGAAAACATGCAGCAGTTACTGCGGCCATGTTTGATTGTTGGTGACAGTCCTGCTTGCTGTGACAGATTAAGTGTATGCTGACCTGGGTTCGCCTTCCTCTTCTGTGACCTCATCGTCTTCGTCCTCACTTCCACTGTACTCATACTCTGGACCCTCTGGGAGAGGGACACGTATGAAGAAAGCAGACATAAGGAAGAGAACTTTAGCCAAACAGTCACAGAGGCAGTGTTTAAATAATACAGAGATAGCTGTATGACAGTGGCTGTAAAAGAAGGAGGGTCAACTCTTCTTTTTAAGAAAATAAGAATCATCTGATCCTTACCAGGTCTAGCAATCAGGAAAAAACAACCTCACATCACTGAAGAGGAATTTTCTGCCCGCTCTTCTTTACAAAGTTGCTTCAGTTCATCTGGTTTGCTGTTTGTGGACATTCATTTATACATTTATCAGCCGAGCTTTAGCTGTCAGACAGACGGCCTCACATTTGGTATACAGAGGAGTTCATGGTGGACTCGATGACTGCAAGGTGTCCAGGTCCCGTGGCTGCAGAACAAGCCCAGATCAGCCCTCAACCACCGTGCTTGACAGTTGGTATGAGGTGTTTGTGCTGATATGCTGTGTTTGGTTTTTTCCAAACGTGCTACTGTGCATTATGACCAAACATCTCCACTTTGGTCTGGTCTGTCTTGTGGTTTGTGCAGACGCAGCTTTGCAAACCTAAGCTGAGCTGCCATGTTCTTTTTAGAGAGAAGAGGCTTTCTCTTACAACCCTTCCAAACAAGCCATACTTGTTCAGTCTTTTTCGAATTCTACTGTCATGAACTTTAACTTTTAACATGCTAACGGAGCCCTGGAGAGTCTGACATGAACTTGCCGTGAACTTGCTGGGACGTCCACTCCTGGGAAGATTGACAGCCGTCTTGAATGTTTTCCACTTCTCTCTGTAGAATGATGGACTCCAAATGGTATGGAAATGGCCTTAAAAGCCTTCCCAGATTGATGGGCAGCAACAATTGCTTCTCTAAGATCATTGCTGATGTCTTTCCTCCTTGGCATCGTGTTAACACACCCCTAAATGCTCCAGACCAGCAAACTGATAAAACGTCTGCTTTTTGCCCTGCGACTTTCCCTCTTAAATTGCTCTGAAAGTATTAAGGTTGGACTTTGGTTTTGTAATTCATCATATGTTGCTGTTCATCTGAGGCTGCTAACTTTAAGACCTGGTGAATACCAGATTTCCAGTTATCTTTCTTATTGAAAGAGGGTGCAGTTCATTTTTCACGACTGTAACTGTGTCACCAGCAAACAGCTTTGCGCACCAGAGGTAAAAACACCTTCTCTGTTGACACTAGCTGTACCGTGTTTGAGTGAGAAGCTGAAAGATTACCTTCTGTAACATCACACATTCCCTGCATGAAAGAAAAAAAACAAGCTTTGCACATAGGGTGAACACCTCCGATGTCTCAGCATTGGGGTCTGAACTCTGTTTATTTGGGCTTTCTGAAGAAGCCACTGTTTCATTAAAATCCTATCATGCCTGTTTCTTGCTAAGTGTGGCAATTTTGTCCTTAAAGTATATTCTGGGAAAACTAGCTCAACACAAGACTAAAGGAGTGTCCTCTTTAGTGCAGTACAGAGCTGATATTCTTCAGTCTTTCTTTCTTTTTACTGCAGCATTCCCTCAGGGCAGTCACACTCAATCATCTCCATCTTGACCCAGTGCAAATACTAAAAGTTACCCTCCCTTAAATGCACACTCTTTTTTAAGGAACCCATAAAGCAGGAAAACAGTCGACTATTCCAACAGTGATATTGACAACTGATCCTTTCTGTTCCAACCATGTGTTTTGCACTTTCTATATATACAGTTTTCATTACACTCAAATCGCTATTCTGGCGGCATGTAGATGAAGCCAACCAGCCTAGCATAACAACATTTGGCTAACATATGGTTTAAAAGCAGCCTGGGCTGACTCGAACATTAAACGTGACACTGCATATGCTGCCACTGCGTTCAAAGCAGATCGACAGACTACGGCCGACAACATGCAACTTCTCAGAAATCCAGAGGTAAACTCTCACTGTGTCGCTGTGAGGTCATGTTGGACGGTTCTCGCTCGTTTAAAAAGAACATTCGTGTTGCGGTTTGAATTTCTTCTTGGAGCGACACATACTCCAAAACATAGACAATCTCTGTGCAAACCGTACCCCTGGGCACGCTGAGCATGACACATCCTTTTTGCATCATATCCGGAGCATTCCTTTTTTTTCTTTCTTTCTTTCCTTTTTTTTCAGCGGCACTGGCTTTTTCCCACATTCACTAATACTAGAGGCATTTCATTTTGTAGGGGCCACTGGGGAGCACACACATACGCACACACACGCACACACACGTAAATCAAGCCCTAAACACACTGCATGCATGCACACAAACACAACACAAAGCATTCAGTAAGTCTACCAGTCATTAGTGTGTTTTTTTATAAGCTAAGAGAAGATTAGAACCAGATGGTCTTTCTGTTTCCTCCTTCCTTCCCCTCAGCTTTTCTCTGTGGCCTGTTTCTGTCTCTTTCTCATTGCTGTTGTCACCGTCTCTATCTGCCTCTCCTTCGGTTTAGCTAATGTAATGAAATGTGAAATTCTTCCGAGGAGAGGGATCATCCTGCCTGTTATCAGCACTCACTTGAAAACCTGCATCTCCGTATTCCTTTAAGGTAAAATACAGGCTTCAGAGCAACACATGCTCCCATTTCAGGGAAGGCCTTGTACATTTCAGCAAGACAATGCTAAACCACACACTGCATCTATCATAACAGCATGACTTTGTAGTAGAGGAGTCCAGGTGCTGGACTGACCTGCCTGCAGTCCAGACCTTTCACTGACTAAACAAAAAAAACACATTTGGTGCATCGGGACATGCAAAATAACAGAACGAGGAAGGCCCAGTACTGCTGAGTAGCTAAAATCTGATATCAGACAAAAATGGGACAGCATTCCTCTCCCAGAGGTCCAGCAGCTGGTCTCTTATGGTCCCAGATGTTGATAGGCTGTTGTTAAAAGAATAGGGGATGCTGCACAGTGCTAAACATGGACCTGAAAATGTAAAATGTCTCACTTTCAACATTTTATATTTTCTAGTTTTTTATTGTGAGTGAACCATTGGTTTGAGACTTCCAAATGACTGCATTCGGATTTCATTTACAGTTTAAACAGCATCAACCAACCTTTTTTGGAATTGGATACATGAATGAAGCTCACAGATGAGAACACGATTGAACAATGTCTGAGTAAAAAAGTAGAGCAGAGTCTAACATATCTCCGTCTCGTCTTCCCCTCCTCTGACTGTTTCTCTCACAGTCTGACTGCACACACTGCCAACACACATTCAGCTCCTGCAACTAATCCAGAGAAAGGATGAGAAATTGGTCTCACAATGTCTCTCCTCCCTCCCATATCCTGAATGTGCTATCGTTTGTCTTGTGCCATCCCTCTTTAATAATTCTGCCCACGATTGCAGAGCACTGTCATAACCGTGTCAAAAAGCACAAGTTTTAACAGAATTCAAGAGGGGTTATGTAAATTGTGGACAATACTGGCAGCCAGATGAAACACCCCAATGAACACAATGTCATAAACGAGTAGAAACACACTGTTTAGGAGAGCCTGAGCAAAGCAGCTGCACAGTGTGCACCAGTACGGCTGGTTCCGATCATTACTGACTCACTGTAGTGAAGTGAGTATTGTTTTCGGTTGTGTGGAATTAAGTATTCATTTCTGGCACTTTTATCGGCTCCACGTCTCCTCACCTTTCTCTCGTTTCTTCCTGGTTCTGTCCAGGTGATCCTTCAGCATGATGCGAACCTGCCTCTCGTTAGCCAGGTCTCTGATGAAGGCGTGTCTCAGCAGGGTGTCTGTGCTGGGACGATGAAGATGGTTTTTGACCAGACAGCTATCGACAAACGATAAGAAGCGCTTTGACCTACGAAAAGGGAGCAAAGGGAAAAATAAATAAATTTATGAGAAAATCGATGCTGGAAAAAACCAAACAAATGTACACTGAATGCTAGGTTTCTATTCTGGGAATCTACTTATAGAAAAGCTATGGTTTTTTTTTTCTTCCACTTATTAAGTGAGGTTGTGTGAAGTGTTTACATGCATCTCAAAAGTCCAATTTTGGTCTGAGAAAGGGAATAAAGAGGAGATATTCCCTTCATGTGCCTTTATAGTGGGCTTGAAATGAAACATCCAGTAAATTTAGACTTGACAATAACCTGCTCAGCCACTGCACACATTAACATGGGTAAATGGAATCTTCAGAGTTTCTCCTGCCTATCATAAGATGAAGCTGCAGACCACAGCTTTTTTCTTTTCCTCACTTTGCGCGATAGCGGTCACATGGGAAAATATTTGTGGCGATAAGGCTTAATAAAAATAATCTACAGTTAACAAACCCTCAGCACTACCTGTTTTACACTTCACATGTGAAGGCAATCTTTTTCTCTTACTGGTTTGGGTCTTTATAAGAAATGCTCATGTTTCTTGGACTATTGGATTTTGCTGGATTTAACATTGGTTTTTGTCGACTCAATAAAAATACATACAACAAAAATTCTAATTTAAAAAACAGCTACAGATCAAAGTAGAGTAAACTCCATCAAAAACAACAACAACAATAAAATGATGAGGTGCAAATCAATATAAACTCATAGTTCAATGGAATAAGAGAACAAGTTTCCAAGAGTTTCCAACAATGAAACATAATAAAAACAAAGAGCACAAAATTCCAATGTATCTTAGTCATTAACAGCCTCTACTAGCAGCAGAAACTCACCTACAGCGTAGCAGCAGCAGGGAAACTCCTGTCTGAAAGTTGCTGTGTGTTTGTGTTGAGTTGATGATGACGTTTTAAAGCAGCATCTACCAGTAAAGCCACTCCAAAAATAAGAGGCATCTCTTGCTTGTACTCGGAACTTATAGAAAACTGGGAATGAGCGTGTGTTGCTGTTTAAGAATGCTGCCTGAGGGAGGCCTGGAGGTAAAAACATGGCAAGGCACTGCACCCCTGACCATTGGGGCTATTAAAAGCTGTCCTGAGAAGAACTTTTTCTGATAATATTAATACTGAATGATAGACAGCAGCCGGGGTCAACCCGAGAGTTTAATCTGAAGGGTTTATCTATTATGCATGGAATAGAGGGAAGTGAGAGAAGAGCGAATGTGGCATACGAGTTCATAATCAAAACATTAGAAATGACAGCAATAACACTTTATCTCCCGTCTATTTTAAACAGCAGACAGCTGACTTGCAGTTTTTTTTCCATCTTAACATGTCTAGACATGCCCATGACTTTCAGCTTTCAATTTCTTTGTAAAAAAAGAAAGCGCTGGAATGTCTTTTGTCTGATACACGAAAGCCACAACAAAGAGCACTTAGAAGCTCTGCTTTCGGAAGAACTAAAAACCTAAACAGTTCCATCTACAACCTGTTGTGTGTGCTTACCATTTCTTTGATTTAAGTCTGGGTGGAGGGTTTCGAGGAATCAGAAAGAGCGCTCTCATCGGATGCATGTCGCAGAGAGCTGCGTGGAACGAACAGCGCAGGTTACGCGGACAGAACGGAGAGAGACATGAAAAAACACATGGTGAGCCAAATGAATCCCTGGAGGAAACATATGCAGTGAAAGCTACAACAATGCACTCCAGTCGTGTTTATATTGCATGTGCAGATGTGTCTCTGACTTACGGGGGGCTCCTTCAGCCATCTCTAAAGCAGTGATGCCTAAAGACCAGAGGTCACTCTGAGAAAGAGAGACAGAGGAAACATGTTAGCTTGGGTTAGCTTTGTGAATTACTAAATCACCTTGCACAGACGCAACTAAAGAAATGGGAACAAAATACGAGTCTATGCAACAGGCTGCTAGTAGCAAAGTGCCTAAAATTACAATATAAAATTGGTTCTTTGCTAAAATTTGTGTTATGTGTAGGAACAACGCTGGTTCATCCCTTGAACTGGGTGCCTTTTCATGCTTGAACGATTCATTTGGCCACTGTTCTGAATAAAATGACCCATTCCTCTGAAAATGTTCAGGTAAAAGGAGTGGACCCATTGCTATTGCTCAACACCACCTCAACCGGTTACAGGGAAGTCTGTGTGATTAAATACCCTGTAGTCGTATGTGGCCTCAGGGTTCTCATCACAGGCGATGACTTCCGGAGCCATCCAATAAGGGGTACCGATGAAAGTGTTCCTGCGACCAATCGTCTTATCCAGCTGAGCCGAGACTCCGAAGTCCACTGGAATGTGAAATCACGAGAGGATGTCAGGACAAAAAAAGAAAAAACAAACCCAACATTTGCCCCTATAAGAGGCGCTTTCTTGTGTGGTTTACTATGAATGCGTGTACGCCTGCGGACTGTTCTGGCAGGGGGCTCCGCTCACGTGCCTGAGGAAGGACACGGCATGAGTGAGTGTTTCTTACCAAGTTTGACTTCGGCATTCTCTGTGAGCAAAACATTCTGTCCCTTAATGTCTCTGTGAATCACATGATGGGAGTGAAGATGGGAAAGACCCTGGAAGACAAATACGCACACAATAAACACACCCAGACACACAGTCAGATGACCACCGTTACTATGAGTGTGAAGTCTCAGACGCCGGCTTCAAAGAGCAGCTTCATCGTGAGTCTGCTCCGATTAAACGCTCGATACCGAGCGGAATTCCCGCCGGGCGTGTTTTGCGCTGCTTTTCTTTCGCGGCAAATATCGAAACATTCTTCTTTTAAGTGACCCTGGTAGCCATTCTACCACTCGGCGGCACAGTTTCAGTGTGTGCGCGCTCTTCTGTGTGTTTGCGCTCTCGCTTCTTCAAAGGAGGTTCAATAAACAGAGGAAACGAGGCACTCTTTTTTCAGACAATGACTTCACCGCCATGTCCGTGTGTATCTGCGAGTGTGTGCGTTGTGATGTCGAAACAATGGGGAGACAGCATGGCTGACAGCAGCATAGAAAACATTGGCGACATTCCAGAGCCTTTTGTCTCTAAAGATTTAAAAAAAACCTGCTCAGTTCCAGTTTTTTCCCCGACACCAACATCATCAGCCAGATATATATTTGAACTCGGATGATACACAAACACAAAGACCAACATAGAAAGCAGAACAAATTTCCCTGTGGTCGTTCTCAGGACCTTGTGATCTCTCGTAATGTTAACCATAACATCTTACAGACGAGTGCTTTAAACTGGCCTTTTCAGTATATAAATGAAAAAATACATGCTTTTCTCCTGCTGAGTCAGTGGGAAAACATGAGAGGGAAGAAATGCCTAAACATTTATGAGTATCGCTGTCAGTTTGGCTTTGATGTTTCATGCACGACAGCAGTCATTTATCACTATCGGCCCGAGTTTGTGCAAACAAGCAAATTGCCCCCCTAATTCCAAAAAAAGCTGGGATTCAGTGTAAAACGTAAATAAAAACAGAACCCGACGATTTGCAAACCCTATCAGATAATATTTAATTCACAACGGAACACAGAAAACATCAAGTGTTCATATTCAATTTGATGGCAGCAACACTTCCCAACGTCCCAAAAGAGTTGGGACGGGGCCATGTTTCCCACTGTGTAGCATCCCCTCTTTTAACAGCAGTCTGTAAACATATAAGAACTGAGGGGAGCAGTTGTTGGACCCTCGGAAGAGGAATTCTTGTCTGATATAGGATTTTAGCTGTTCAACAGTCTTGGGGTTTCTTTATTGTATTTTGTTTCTGGCACACCGAATGTTTTCAGTTGATGAAAGGTCTGGACTGCAGGCAGGACAAAAACAGGAAAACAGCAGTATTGGACTTAGCAACATTAGGATATTGCACATGATTACTATTATAAAAGGAGATGGATGTTGCACATGAGTACCAGAAGAAATGATCACAGAAAGCCGGTCGTAGGAGTCACCGTAGCTAACAATCTACAGGCTCAGTTGTTACGTGTGTGTGTGTGTGTGTGACAGAGAGGCAGAGGAGTTACAGGGCCTGGTGGCCGTGGGAAGGCATTCAGTAGAGCCCTTAATGCTAGTTAGCCTGTGGCTAAAAGTGCTCCTCCATCCTACCACCACGTCATGGATCCGATGACATTCATTGTCCATGATAGATTTGTGTCTCGACAACATTCTGTTTTCCATCACAGTCTCCAAAGTGTCGAGTTCCTCTGCCACCCCAACACGCCACAGCAAAGAAGACGACACAGGCGACCACAGACATGCACAACATCCTCAGCATAGTGCTGCAGACTCTGAATGATCCGAGTCTGTGTAGGAAATAAACCTAATTAGGCCCTTCTTGTTTAGTGGGTATCTAGTTCTTTTACCAGTCGATTGTCCACGAATACACCAAGATACTTATAATCCTGCACAACTTCCACATGCAGGTCACCAATGGGGTTAACGGGTGCCCGTGCTCTCCTCAGATTCAGTTCTCTGGTTTTACTAATGTTAGGCTGCAACTGATTCAGCTCGCAGCGGTCCACAAAACTGTCAACGACCCTCCTGTACTCCATCTCATCCTCGCGCCTGATGTATATTGCACAGTCCTCTGAGAACCTCTGCAGATGGCAGCCCTCTGTGTCGTACCTGAAGTCGGATGTGTACGGGGTTCAAGAGGAATGCTGACAGAACTGCACGCTGTTGAGCTCCAGTGCCACACAATGCTGCATCAGCCTTAACTTGCATTTGAAGAGGATTCCTGGAAGTGTTCCTGAGCCCATGCAGAGACTTCCGTGACAGAATCATGTCTGTTTTTAGCGCAGTGCTGCCCGAGGGCCTGACGATCACGGGTCCAATTCCGGTTTCTGTGCATGTCCCTTGCAGATCTCCCCAGAAAAATATCTCCAGATTTTCTGTACTTTTTTTTCCTCTAAATCTCTACTTCAGAGAGACTCTACCTCTCTGAGGTCCTCTTTTTATACCTAATCAGGTTTCCAACCTGTTTCTGAATAAGCCTACCGAGCTCCAACATGCTCCACCAGCTGTTTCTGTCACTTTCAGTGACTTTTCAAGCCTTTTCTTTAACGTGTCCCAATTCCTTTTGAGGCGTGCTGCCATCAAATTAAAGATGAGCTCACATTTTTCATGAAACCGTAAAATGTCTCTCTTTCAGCATTTCACATTCTGTGTTCTACTGTGAGCAATATTTGCAAATCATTGCTTTCTGTTTTTCTTTATATTTTAACACAGCGTTCCAACCTTTTTGGAACTGGGATTGAATAGCCGTTAATGTTAAAAACAAAGCTCACTAACGGAAGATTAAGCTGGAAGGTTCTTTTATGAGCGCATTTTATCGTGTAATGTGTCACTTGGCCACATGCTGCTGTAGTCGAAACACTCCCTTCCACTACAGAGTTGAGCAACAAGTTGTTTTTTTTCATAGAATGATTCATTTCTGGACAACAACAGTAAGTTTGAATATCTGCAAAACCTTTCCAGCTAAACCACCCTTACAAAAGAAGAGGAACTGTATTAGAGCGTTTTCCTTTCATGCACTAAAAGAAGGATGGAAATACCCGAAATGGAGCATGTGATGCAAACATCCGCCGAGGACTCCACTAAAGAGATTAAACATTGTGTTTGGCCTAACAAAGAGACAGTAACCTTCCTCAGATAATAAAACTACAAAAGTTTCACAGTAGTTTAAAGGTACCAAACAAACTGTTTACCTCTGTTTGCTCACCGCCATCATGGATGAAAAGTAATGACTGATTAGCCTTTTCTTTTTCCAATTTGTGGAAAATTTGACCAAAACTTGTTTAAACGGGCTCAAAATGAGCACTCGAGTACTCAGCGAGCAGCTTAATCATTTCGATTGTTGCTTTCGGGTTAATCTTGGATGTGGTGTTTTACACCAAAATGCAATAACAAAGCATAATGAATTCACTACAGCTTTGATTGGTGCTTGTGGCTGGATTCTTCCCCGCCGAAATGATGGCAGAGTCTCATCAATACTGCAGTGTTTGGAGCAATCCTTTGTACTGAACTGAAAAACACATGTAACAATCAAGACTGGCGTGCATAAACCCCCTCCCCGACGCAGTGGCATGTATTTATGGCTAAGTGAGAATCTGCAGTTGTACAGCTCTGTCTGGGATCACCAGCTCGTCCTCCACACCAGGCGGATACGGCTGTATGGTGTGTGTTGACCTCACCCTGAGCACCTCTCGGCAGATGTAGGCAATCCAGTCCTCTTTCAAACAGTTTCCCTTCGTCTTTTTCACCAAGTCTGTCACGGAGCCGGCTCCACAGTACTCCATCACTAACTGGACAAACAAATGAGCAGACATTTATTAGACGCGCAGGTGTTTGCCAACTCTAAATAACTGCAAACGTTACCGAAAATTCAACAAATGAAATGGTAAAACACATGAAAGGCAGAGGGGAACACTTATTCATGAAGAAAACAAACCCAGAGTTGGTGGTCCTGTCCAGCAGGGCCTTTCTTAATAAAGGCTCCATAATAAGTAGCTATGTTTCTATGGTGGGAGTAACTTTTCAACATATTGATCTCCAGTTTGATCTCCTCCTCTTCTTCCTGTCCATAAAAAAAATCACAGAGAGAGAGAGAGGGGGAGAGAGAGAGAGAGATAAATATTAAATGTCATAGAAACACAATAGATCCCATCAGTACTGTCGATGTAAAACCTTTTTTTTATTTACACATGAGTGCATCTCCAGGGAGAGTGTGTCCCCTCTAGATGACCCTTCACCTTGCTATAGGACCCTAAAGGGCGGATTATACTTCTGCGTCTATCGTCTTGACGTGTTGCTTTGCTCTGGTCGCAAACCACTTTTCATGTTATGGTTCTGCAACCTCGGTCTGGAATTTCTCGGGACGCACAGCAGTTTCCCCTCGCGAGAATTTCGGTGGGCGGTGACGAGAACTTCGGCGGCGCTGGCGGAAGTGTTTATTTTTACAAAAAAGAAAAAGTGTATGCAAGATATGGATTTGGAGTTGCTCGACATCGAGAAGAACAGCTTTTTTTATTGGAGTTGGCGAAAATGCAAAGCAGGAAGCCACACAGACAACCGGAAAGGCACACCGAGGACCAATCACAGCCGCTTTTGTCTGCGCACTTCCGTTGGGTCTGCGTCCGTCCGACGTGTAGTCAGGATTTTTCTGAGGTGCACGACGACGCGCGCAGAGCCTCTGCGTGGGGGAGTGGTCAAGATTTTGACGCTCGCAGAGGCTCTGCGTCCGAGCGTCAGGGGCTTTGCGCCTGAAGCATAAATCAGGCTTAAGTCAACTGGAGCAAAGAAGAGCAGACAAGGACGATGGGTGGTGGAGCTGGATGTGTTTTGTTCATCAGAAGAAGAAACACCAGAGAACTTTCTGCACATCTCAGCAGGGCAGTAAAGGCAGAGTGTGAACTTTCCCCTCCATCTGAAACACGAATCCTCCCGCTCTCCGCCTGTGACTGCAGGCTAGGTGTAGATGTGCGAGTCAGTGTGAGTGGGCCGAGCATGTTCTGCTGAAGGGATTGTCTGACAGACCCCGCGTCTCAGCAGCAGCAGAGGATAACCCTCTGGGGTCTGAGCCCATTAATGATGTCATGCGATCTGATCACGCCGCCGTCACCTACATTTTGATTTCATTATTTAGTCTGCTTATTATTCTTTGTGTTATCCGATTGTTTTTGGTAGATGAAATGGTGAAAAATGACCGTCTACGTTTTCTGAAGAACTCTTTGGTTTGGCTGCATTACCTCAAAAACGTCTTATGAAGAAATAACATTAAGTTCTGAGAAGCCGGTCGGACTTTAGAATTTTATCTTGCGACTCTTAGCTGCGTGCTAACACTTGTGTTTAGAGCAGATAATTATCAGCACGCTCACCTTGGTCTACCATCGCGGCTTAATTAGGGTTTTACATCAGATGTAACGTGCCATCAGTACATCCACAGATCAACGTGATTTAATATGCTAACTGAGGCCCGTAGAGTCGGAGATGTAACTTCTGTTTTTTAAGTTGCTCTGAGCATTGCACGGTCTGACCTTGGGGTGAACTTGCTGGTCTTTAATGTTCTCCTCAGGTAAATAATAAATGTATACATATCTATGTATAGCTGGAGTCTAGCTCAAGCCCAGCCCACACACCCCCCCGGGGATACAAAACACTGTTTCTGGCAGTTTTTCCACCCTCAAATTGATTTACACTTCAACAAGTTATTAATATTTCACGTTGCTGAAATGACTTGACGTTGTGGCTTTTGAACTCGAAAAGTAAACAGAGGTTTAATATCACAGAAATGTCATAAAAAAAACTACTCATGTGTGAAAGCCTCCTTTCTGGTGGGACTTGAGAAGACAAGAGGAGCTTTAGATGCAGTCCACTTTAGTCAGGACGGCTGCTGTCCGGAACTTGTTGTCTGTGTTGCCAGTGTGAGGGGAACGGAGAGGGGCTGTCTAATGGATTGTAAGGTTCAACTGCTTCGATGGCAAATGCACACGGCGGAGCCACATGCTCAGCGTAACAATGACTTTTAAAAGCAATCTCAGGATTGCAAACGTCAGAAAACTGCAGCGTTATTGTTCGAGTTGCTCCCAAGGCAAACCGTTTAAAAAGGACTACATTCTTCAAATAATATTTAGGCCCGAGCAGCTAAGCGCTGCGAAGGCCTATTGTTTCTGGTTTCTGAAGGATTTTCTTCTCCGCACGGAATCTCGAATAGGGGGGGCCTAAACGTATTCGAAAACTCACCAAACTTTACCCAAAATTCGAAAGTGGGCGTTGCCAAACTGCTCTACAGCGCCACCTAACGTGAGATAGCCCGAACCGTACATCGTAGAGATCTGAAACTCGGTATGTATGTAGATCGCCTCAAATCAAGAACAAAAGTCTCTTGGAGGTATGCTCTAAAATAGGGCTGGGCGATATGGACCAAAAGTCATATCTCGATATATTTAGGTTGAATATCGATATACGATATATATCCCGATATTTTTTTCCGCAAAGTGAGAGCTGTGAAATGAAATGCTCAGTCAAAGTCAAAGCCAAATACGAGTAGTTTTATTGAAAAGTCACTATAAAATGTAAACACTGTATAACAAAGCTCCGTAAGGTGCACATTTAAATAAAAAAATATCTGAAATAAAATTAGCCGATAAAATAAAATAGGTAAATCTTTTTCTGAGGGCAGCATTTATATATAAAGAGATAAGAAAATAAAGTGTTCAGTTTAAGAAAAACGTTTTTAAACATCAGCTTGAGATTACCTGTTTATTTTTGTTAATTTAATAGCTTATCTGAACAGTCTCAACCAGTTGCCAAGCCGTTTTCATCTCCCAGTCTTGCATGAAGTGAACTGTCACGCTCATATAAGGTTCGCACAGGTTCTGCTTGACCACATATCGCTGGTCAACGCAAAATGGGTGACGTTAGCGAGCCGGCCCGCAACGTTCTGTCTGACTTCACTATACATTTGCGGCAATACTTCTCGTGCAAAATAGTTGCGACTGGGAAGCTCGTATCTCGGGCCCAGCTTTTTAATTAGCTCTTTGAACCTCTTTCCACTGTTGCAACAGGGACCATGTCTTTGGCAATGTGAAAGGATACTTGTCGCTTTTCTCATAGGGCACACAGCGGGAAAATGAAGCTTGCAGTGAGCTTTGTCAGGTGTGGGACGGCTTGTGCCTGTGGCTGCTGCAGCGCGCAGTTTCACACACTCTTCATATTGCACTTTGTGCTACGTTTTTAAGTGATAAAAAAAGATTCGTAGTGCTTCCAGCACTGGCTGCAATGTGCTTATGGCACTCCCTACATATAGCTTGGTTTTGTTGCTCGTCTGACAATTTGTATCCGAACCATCTCCAAATGATTGAGCCACTGCTTTTTCTTTTACCAACCAAGGGGCTCTCCTCCGTATGCTCCGCAGGTGTTGTTGCCTTCTCCATGTTTGTTTAAGAGTGCCGGAGTGTTCCTCCCCCTCCCCCCTCTGTGCATGAGAGAGGAGGGGCGGAGCCGGAGCGAGGGAAGCAGTGCAGAGAGCTCTGATCAACGGCTTGCCTGAAGCAAGTATTACAGCGCAAATTTGAACAATATCGATATATGCGATATGGTCTAATTCCATATCTTATTTAAAAATCTATCGATATATCTTAAATATCGATATATCGCCCAGCCCTACTCTAAAACGTACAAGGAGGCAGCCATTTTGGGTCAAAGGGCAAATTTTGGCCATTTTTCAGATTTACACACCTCATACAAAAACTTTCACGCCCTAGGGATTTTGAGCTACGGACTTCATCTTTGGTCGGTATGCAGTTAAGGGATGGGGGAGCAAAAGTTATCAAAAATCTTGAGTTTTTGAGCATGTTTAGGGGGCTTGGCCAAGCGGCGAACTTGGCATACTCACCAGTGTAAACGAAACGCTATAACTTCCACGTAAAAAGTTCAATCTGCACCAAACTTGGTATGACTCATCCATGTTGGATGCATGTCGATCCTATGTGGTAATATGCTGACGTTATCTAAACTCCACCCCCTCAGAACAGGAAGTCACTTTTTTTACTTGGAAAGCTTCATCTCTGGCCCCCTTCACCTAATCAACATGATCTTGTGTCAGAATACAGATAACAACTCGGTCTGACTTGCTTTAAAACAGTTTTCAGTTGAAGGCGTGGCTGTGGCGGCGTGGTGAAGTCAGACACCGCGCCGTTACCATACATTTGGCTCTAAATTCTACAGTTTTGAGCCGAGATGCACCAAACTCACTGGGATTGATCCTAATCCACCCCCCAACAGGTGTGCAGTTCAATATTTGATGGGCGTGGCCTAATGCCTCCACAGCGCCCCCTAACTCTAAAAAACATCAGCCCCAAGCCATGCTTTCACCGACACTTATGAAACTCACCACACCTGTGCGTCTTGTCAGGACCTACAAAATAGCGTGGGCGTGGCAGAATGGCAAATTCCAATCCCTCGCCGTTTGCATACGTTCGGCTCTAAATCTCACATGCATCATCCGATTTGCACCAAACTAAATAAGAATGACCTTTGTTAACCTCTAAAGAGCCCAATAGGATTATATTGGAGTGTGACTCCACTGCGCCCCCTAGATCATGTAAACAGCTATATCTCCTTGAGACATCCGATCTGCACCATATTTTTTGTGCATCATTACGGAGCAGCGCTTGACACGTTGGCGTGGTACATTTCTGTCGTCACTAAACCCCGCCCCCAAAAAACAGAAAGTGACGGTAACTCCTGTCTGAAAGGTGAGATATCGGTCCAACTTTGAACACGTGCCACTGGTGTCGTACTGTCGTGGACTGAAGGCGATTTGGGAGATTTGTCGCACGCTCCGCCTGGTGGACGGGTGCGGGAGACGCGTGACGGCGTTGATGACCATGTCGGGGCGGCGGTGCCGGCGCTCAGGCGGTCGCAAGGCCAGAGCTGCGCTTGGCTGCGAGGGCCGATATCACTGCTCGCAGTTTTAATGTGCGTTGTGTCTTTTCAGGGATAATGTGAGTGGGAAAAAACGTAGCTGCTGGTAGAGAGATCTTTTTAACCGAGATGAACGTGAAATATCATTCACACCATTGTCATACTCATCAGCCCAGTCTGTAACCGCTCAGGCCTTATGGATGGGAGGGGGTTATCATCCAGGACAATCAATCACATCACTATACAAAAGCTTCATTTTGAGAGAGCTGATCAGTCAGAACGACTTTGTGCTGATCCGCAGTTCTGAGGAGACAACTGGACCCAAAAGAGTCCTTTTTACAGAACGGAACCCTTTTATAGCGCTTAAAGGTGTCCCACAGTGATCTCTAATATTGATGACTGCATCAGAGTGTACGACCTAGGCTTGTGTTGTGGCCTTTTATGTATTTAAATGTCTCTAGAGTCCTTTAATTGTTTTAAGATACTTTGTGCTGTAGATGGAGAAATGTGCCAATCACTTCCAATCTTTGTTTTTACACTTTTCAATCATTTCTTCACACACCTGTGGACCAACTGGAGACCCTCCGGCTTCTCTTCGCCCCTCGTGGACTCAGCCTGTGACGGATGCCACGATGACACGACTGAGATTGCCTGTTTGAAACCCTTTTTTTTTTTTTTTTTTTTTTTTTAAACGAAGCTCTAAATTGTCGCCCCCGCCGAACCTTTTTGAAAAATTTGTTGCAGCCCTGAAACGCCGAAACGGATAAATTCGCAAACTGAATAAACCGGACGAGAAAAGGCCTGAAATCTCTTGGGTTTGTGCCGCCTGCGATGAAATAAAAGTCAAATAACTGTCCGCGTGTGATCCTGACTGAGGGTTGATAGACAGGAGGATTGACATTTTTAATGAATAACCCCAACAAATAACCGAGAAGCAAAGAATGAAAGGAAGAAACAAGAGAAAACGGGAGTAACTGGGAATGTCAGGAGAACGGCTGATTGATAAACACACTAAAGATGAGGGGCAGAAGAGGAGAGATCAAAATGAAAGCAAAGACACACATACAGAGTGTTTACAGGGCACTTTTACCTCCGTAACCTCCATGACTTTGATGGCTGCCAGTTGACCAGTCTTGACATGGCGACCCTGGCGGCAAAAACAAGAAAGAGGAGTCACGTCACAACGTATCCAACAGAATGAGCACCCAACAAGAAGCGGATATTTCAACTCCTGACAGCAAAGTGCTTTGACAGGAGCAGATGGTGAGGAAAATGGAAAGTGAGCTGTTTCGCTGCCTCGTGGAGCAGCCCGACACCAGATTAAAGAGTCAAATGTGCTCTCCCCTCCCACACATTGCAATCTCTTGATATGTTTGTCAGTGTTTGTGGACAGGGCTACGTCTACCAGAGAAAAACTAAACATGACACCAGAAGAGAGTGAAAGAAACCGTAAAGGAGGGAGCGAGCCAGCAAGGAGGACCAGAGCTGTGAAGCTCAGCCAGGTGAGAACGTGGAAAACTGAAAAACCGACAAGATGCGAGAGCAGCTGCTCTACGAGCCTTTAAAGCTGCGATGTATGACGAGGCTCTAAGCGTCTGCATGAAATGGGCCTGAGGGTCTGACATGGAGCATGGTCAATCAGTCATTACAGAGTTACACCATGAGACGAACACAAATTGAGGGGTTGTATATATATGCCTGTTTACATTTTATTTCAAAGAACAATAAGAAGTTAAAAAGTTTATGTAAACGAACAAAATGCTCATTAGCAGAGGTGAGACACATGTAGTTGCTTTTTCCTACGAGCACATAAACATTCTATCCTGATTAAGGTTGGAACTACAAACGGAATCCTGAGCGGGTGAAGCTAGGAGAAGAAGAAGAAGAAGGAAGCATTAAAACATGGACAGGAAGTACAAAGGCACACAGAAAGTAACAGAGCATTAAGGATGCAGCCATTGTAAAATTCTGTGCCGATTGTTTTTGTGGTTTACTTTCCCTTCAATGCCGGGGAAAAACAAGTAAAGGCACATGGGAGGGAAACATAGTTAGTGTTTCCTGGTTAGAACAGCTGGGAGTACAAGTGTAGAGGAAAAGGTGGCTGCACAAAATGATGCTGTCTGGAAATGTCTGATGGCGTAAACTCGTAAAGATGGACACAAAGTCAAGAATTGTTTTCCTTGAAATGCCCTCGTACTAAGAAGAGTGTTTGTGGGCACAAGAGTTCCGTGACATCCTGAAGTTCTTGTGACCAACATCTTCGTAAATCATCCGTTTCACTTGGGGAAAACACGCAGGCAAAATGTCGAAGAAGGAAACGTTCCAGTGGAACGCTGCGAGTGCTGCTTATCAGACAATGTTGCCAAGCCAGCGGGCGTGAAACGCACTCCAGCAGAGATTCCACTCGCATTCATCTACACTTTATACTGAATGTGAGATGCACCCCGCCAGGCTCACCGACCCCTCTCCATTCTGGCCCTGGCCCTGGTCCTGCCCCCACGCTGAGGACACCATCTCCATGATTGTAGAAAACTGTGGCGTGCGAGCAGCCGCTGGCCTGACTGGGATAAATAAAGGAAATGTCCTTCCTGTCCCATCAGACTCAGTGGTGTCTGCATGCTGCCACCATAACTCTCCCACTACTCCCAGCTGAGCTACTTATTAACAGTATGCAGCACAATCACACACACACACACTTAAACGGCTCACTGCTCTACATCGGAATTAATTGGAGAAAGCGTCGCATTTTCTGACACTGAAGTTGAGTAAATCACACACACACACCAAGTGTGGCAGAATTTAGATACAATGGCCTCGTGTGTTTCCGCCACTTGTTCTGTGACACACACGCACAAGATGGCAGAATAAGGGAACGCGACAAACACTGTGTCTGTGGAAAGGTTACTTTTTACATGCATTCAAGTAAAATGCTAATTAGAAACAGAGACATTTCCAGCGCAAACGGCAGCAGGAGGCAGGGGAGGAACGCTAACTGTGTCTCTAACATCTGACTCAGCCCTCCCTCTGCGCAAATCTGTCCGTCTCAGTCTCATCTGCCCCTTTGCACCCGTCCCCCGACTTTTAGACCTTTCAAACTTTATTTTTGGAGAGAAAGATTTTCCCCTGTGAAACAGATCTTGACCAGGTGGCTTAAAGACTGGAGGCATTCACCAGCTGGCACTGAATCGCCAAACAGCTGCACGGTTTTCCAATATTTTGGGTCTAAACCTTCAGAGAGCTCAGTTAGAACTCAAGATAAGGTTGCATGAGGTTGCCAGAGGGACGGGCTGTTATCAGCCGGCTCAGTCGGGTGATTTCTTTCTGTCGGTTGCTTACATTAAGCAAACACCGTTTTACATGAGTGGAATCCTTGCAATGTGAAAATAAAACTCAGTGCAACAGTGTCTCTGTTGCTCTGTAACGTCTGCAGTCTGGGACAATGCTGGCTTTAGCGTGATTAAAAACCTAGATTTCAACTATTTGCTTACAAAAGCGTTTTTTCCTCCCCGAGTGGAGGCTTTTTTTTTTAATTCCAGCTCTGAAGTGAGTTCGAGGGAGCACTGTACCAGATCTCTGCAAGCTCATGTTTGGTTGCACGCTTTAAGCCAAAAGGGAACTTAAGGGAACAAATTCAATTTATTGATCTCAGAGAAGGAGAAAAAAAAACCCATAAAATGTCAAATCAAAAAAAGGGTTTTTAGGCCACGGGTCCAGATACTCTACCCTTTTATCAAATCGATGTTGTTAGTACTGCTCTGTTAGTCCAGTAGCTGTGCACGCTGGGATCTTTCGTCCAACATCTTTTAGAATCAACTCCATCTCGAACCGTATATTCCCAGTTTCAGCGACCACTGCATAAAGTGGCTCAGCAAAGCGGGGTTAAATTTTTTTTTTTTTTTTTTAAAAACCTGCCACCGACTGGCGTTTTGGGGCTGTTAAGAGTGCTGGAGACACACCAGCACAAAAAAAACATGCACTCACATTGTAGAAGCCGACTTTCACCAGCGCAAGCTCAGAGTGGAATCAGCCCAGAGGTCCGAGCACGCTAGTCTTTGTCAGACCGACTCTTTTTCCCAGCAGCTTTACTGAAGCGCAGCACTGAGTCCCAGCTGTATGTATATTCAAAAATATTTTTTAGTGGTAGTTTTGGAATTTAAAGGTTCATAAAGGAGGTTAGTTTGTTCTGTGTGCCTTCAAACAGCTGGACTTCCCCATATTCTCAGTGCTCCACCACACAGGGGTAATCAGCTCTGACCACAGCTCTAACCCTTTTTGGGGGGGGGGGCTGCTTTCCTTTTCTCTTGGTCGTTTTCATCAGCCTCTTTCCCTCTTCCTTCCTCCTCTCTGTCTCTCTGCCTTTCACCTCTGCCTTCCTTCCTCTCCCCCTCTCACTTTCCTCTCCATTTTTCCCTTTTGTCTCTCTCCCACTCTTTTTCTGTTGCACATCTAACCGGCACAAACAGGGCTTCTCCACACCGTGCTGACGGATGGCTCCTTTCTCTCTCTGTGTCACTTCAAACCTCCGCCCACTGCTTCTTAGCTCTGAAACAAAGATTCCTATTTCAGAAAATAAAAGCCGATTCATTTCACTTTTCTTTTTTTACATTCTAAAAGGCTTTACGCAGCTCATATGTCCAGCTTTCGAGGAAGAAACTGCGAATGTTTAGACAAAGGAACTACTTTGGGGTTTCCTCAATTAAAAACCCTCTCAGCGCCTTTGCGGAGCAGCGACAGAGTGTCGAGCTGCTGGGTTGCAAAAGAGAATTTTCTAGTTAGTCAAAACCATCATGTTTGGAAACACAATATTTTTTGCATTTTGGTCAGCACATCTGAACATGAGTAAGGCCAGAGGGATGATATGTGCATTACAGAAAGGGAAGCGATGCTAATGAAACCAGAGAGAACTGAGGAAGTGTAAGTGATTCACTCTGGGAATGGTATTAAAGCCAGCTGTTGCGCGGTTTCGACACGGTGTCACCGAGAGGCAGAGGAGGCTGAAGTGAAACTGCAGAGCAAGCGCACACCGCTTTGACCTTTCGCAGATTAACTGAAATATCCAGTAAAAAACAGAAAACCAGTGTTACATTTAGGTTTCAATGCCACCTTTTGAAAGCATCGAAGCATGCACGCCGGCCAAACAAGAGTCTACTATTCCAAGCTATTCTTTCTAGTTGCATTCGGTGATGATAACTGCATTGTGCTGTCACACTCTGGGTCAGAAAGTGACACTTTGATGCTCAAAGTGTCGTCACACTCATGTCAGCATTTCTGAGGAAAGAGCAGTGTTGCGTCAGGTCAAAGCTTTAGCAGAGTTTGTCATTCACACTTAAAATCGCGCGCACACACACACACACACACACACGACTCCACAGCACTGCATTGCAGGGAAGGGAAGTTCCTTTTGCAAACAGGGAAACGCCCTGAGTCTGTGTGTGTCTGTGTGTGTGATGATGTGTTTATGGTGAGTGAGAGATGCACGAAAAGCGTACTAACAACCTCGAATGCAGCATTACCAGAACATGTTTTTGCTTTGTGGCTTTAATGAAACTCTGTTGTTACTGTGTGTGTTTTATTTTTGTCAGGGTTGGAGCCCTCTGTCCCGAGGACACGACGCTGCCGAAGGACTCCGACCGCCATGTGATTGCCACAGCACATAATGCAGCCTTTAATACTCATGTGCATTAGATCCCCCCACATGAGTGTGTTGAACTTGTAAAAGAAAAGTTCCACAGAAATCCTTTTAAATTAAGACTAAAATGAGTGAAGCTAAATCAGTGGAACCGTGACCTTGCGTGTCTGTGTTTGTATTAATGAGCATATTCTGACAGCGGGAGCATTGGAGATTCGAAGGATTTATACTCTAAGAACCTGTCGACTAGTCCAGGGTTTCACTTCTTGCCTTTAAACTATTCCTGCTAGTAATTCACTGCGTCCAGCATGCCAAAAACTACATGGGTGGAGTCTGCAGTACTGAATGTCACCGACTGGTCAAACACACGTTTCATTACGATATGAAAAACAAAGCAAAACATCTTTGGAAAACGGGTCTTTTATTAAGAATCTCAAATCTCCTTCGACCTTCACATCTGCACTTCACTTTTTTTCCCCTCCCCCCTTTCTTTCCAACATTCATTGAAACACGCAACGATGTTCTGAAGATTCGTGCAAAAATGATGTTTTGGTCTAATCTAATAATAACAGTTCTTAAGACGTGGCCGAGGCGTAAATGCAAGTGGGATGAAGATTCCCCGTGTAGTTCCTGACCTCTCAGGGGAAGTTTGGATGGAATGGCCTGATTGTATCCAGCCCTCACTGCAATCAGCCTCTCCTAACAGTGTCTGTCTTAGCGTGTCGGAAAATCCTGTCTGCCTAACAGGGGGCTGTTCTGCTGAAGTCAAATGAAAATGAGACCAATGGAGCTCACTTTCCTCCAGTCTCTGTCTGTATCCCTGTTTCTGATTAACATAATATCTGACTGCTAACGACCAATTAGTGGGTCAAGAATAAATACGTGCGCCCACATGCTGTGCAACATGAGTCACAGTCGGTTTAAGCAAGCGCAACAACCAGCTCCTGATGTGAGACGCAGGTCGACTGCGGAGCTTTACTTTATAGCAGAACTACGATCCCAACTCCGAAACTGTTGGAACGCTGCGTAACTAAATGCAACTATTTGTAAGTCTCATAAACCAATATCCTGTTCACAATAGGACGCAGAAAACATATCTGATGTGGAAAGTGAGACGTTTTACTGTCTCGTGGAAAATATGAGCTCATCTTGAATTCGGCGTAAGCGACGCATCTCAGAAAAAGTTGGGACAGGGGCAAGAAAAAGGCTGAAAAAGTAAGTGGTACTGAAAATAAACAGCCGAGGGAACATGCTGTGGCTAATTGGGTTCGTTGGCAACGGGTCAGTTACATGACTGGATATGAAAAGAGCACCTCAGAGAGGCAGAGTCTCAGAAATAAAATGAGCAGAGGTTGAGAAATCTGAAATATTTCAGACATTCCTCCCCCGAAAGTCCGGCAGCTGGTGTCCTCAGCAGAGTGTTGTTAAAAGAAGTGGTGATGCCAAACAGTGGTGAACACGGTCCCATACAAACTTTTTTAGAGACATATTCCTACCATCAAGGTCAAGATGAGCGGATATTTTTCACGAGACAGTAAAACGTCTTACGGTCAACATTTGATACGTTTTCTCTGTTTTATTTTGATTGAAATATTGGTGTATTAGGTGTGAAAATCATTGCTTTCTGTGTTGTTTCTTTTTCTTTTTACATTTCACACAGCGTCCCGACTCTTTAGGAATCGGGGCTGTAGTTGACAACATAACCAATAGACAGCGGATCGCTGGTTTACAGCAGACGTGTCGATAAACTACACACATAAATATCATTGTGGGATTATTGGCTGAAAGAATTTCCACATGGTGTCATGGCCAACCTGCCTTCTGTCCTCACTTAACTCTCCTCCAACGGACACCGGCTTCTCCACATGGATCACTCAGAGAAGCTCCACACCACAAATGTGCATCCAGCCAATTCTTTCAACTCCATTTTCATTCCTGCCCACCTAAAGCTGTTGCCAGCATTTTAATAAGTTATGAGCTTGATATTTAATTCAACTTGAACCCTATCAAATCTCATTTGTGTGCTTGACCTTATCTAACCCCGCCCTAACCCTTAACTCCACTTGTTTCTGTGGTTTTAGAGCCGGCTCCTCTAACCTTTCGCCTCCTACCAGCCTTTGTACAGCTAAAAACAAACAGACTGACATCATACGGGCACGCTTGACAGTTCAACAAAGATAGTAGTATTTGCACGTTTCACGTGGGAGAGAAACTAAGATGCTGTGCGCTCAAAAGCCAAGCTGGTTAATCGGCCAGAGATTCAACAAATAATTCTAGTGTCGCTTGTTTTCTTGCACACAAACTACATGCATATTGTGCAAAATTCAGAGCTGTGCTTGATTTTCTTCGTGTGCAAGCAGCAAATGTCCAAATACAGGATTTGTGAGGACCCCCAGAAAGCCACCTTAAGGGATTGCAAGAATTTCCGGCTGCTTGGAAGAAACATGATTCAGAAAATACATTTTCAGCTACAGTTGTGATAGTGAGATGTTAAGTGGCATAACCGGTCTTTCATTAAGATGCACGCAGCACTGATGGACTGACTTAAAGTCCCGATCAGCTGTTGCTGGATTTCCTGTTCACCTTCCATTGCTACACATTCAAAATGTACCGTAATGACGCAGAGAAATAAACAAAGGAAAAGCCCAGTTGCTTTGTCAGCATCTCCTGCGTTGCATCAGTCCACAACCAACTGTTTCTGTGAAGGCTTTTATGTGTGTGTGCGTACATCAGTTATTGTTCTGTAGACCCTGTACCTGTCCTGCTCTGCCATGATGGCATTCGCCCACGCACACAAAAACAAATACACACACTTACAAATGCTTTTTAAAAACAGTTCTTATCAAACTGCCTGCTAACGCGTCCCACTGTTACTCTGCTTACGGCAGCTCTAATAAACAAGAACAAAGCGCCGATAGACTGCGAGTTATTAACAACCCGGGAAATGCAGCCAATAGGCAGGAAACGTGATGAGAGAAGCAGCCACTGATGGTTTAAAGGGCAACAGACCTGACCCTTATTATCTGCCTGCAAAACATTTCACCCACAAGCTAATTTTGCAAGTACTTTAGATCAGAATGACGGGACACAGGGAGGAGCGGCTTCGTGTCAAAACCAAAATCCTCTCAGGTTAATACACTGATCTGTGGAAGATGCAACCTTAAATCGTGGGAATCACGACTTTAAGTCAGCCTGAATACTCAAAATTATAGATTCCAGCCATTCCTTCTTTATGTGATCTGAAATCGGGGCCGATCATGTGGTTTCAGACTCGATTGGAAATCGGACATTACATCCCGATCAGCAATCGGATATTTAGCCTATCTATATATCAGGGTATCTGCACATTTTTTAAATCAACAAATTTAATGACTTTTAAGACCTTTTTAAGACCTCTAAGAATAAAAATTAAGATCATTACCACGGCAAAAATGTATATAAAAACTACACTCTAGGCTGTTCAGTTTAACAAAGCACATTGTATTTTAGCAACAGTGCAAACAGTCAGTGCATATTTACAAATCTCAATAATACAGCAATACTGCTGTAAATAACATACAAAAAGTGTGTAAACAAACTGCTGCCATTTGTCTGTCTGTTTGTCTGAGGCTCTGAGCAAAATAAATTCATAATTGAACCTAATTTTCGAGTTATGTCTACTGTGCCTTTACAACTAGCAAAACGATTTTACTACCCAAGTTAACTTAAACCAGAACTTTGGACAACTCACGTGAAGCACAGACTATGGACAGTGACTTTGCATTGCATAAACCACACGACAAAATTTAATTTCCTTTGGGATTAATAAAGTATCTCCAATCTAATTAAATTTAAAAAAAACGAGCACAGACTGCTCACACAGTCAATGGCACGTACCCATAGAAAAAATACACACTCACACACACAACCTGACTATCGACTGCTAACAACCATGATCAGTAACCTACACAAACCCAGACACATAATGGCTCGGCGGCCAGCAATCGGATAAACCAATGAAGTGAATCAATCCTGTAAAAGAATGAAAACAAGTGAATGAAACCTGCACTCACCCATTATGAAGTTAACTCTGCCAGCCCCTCCATAATCTTGCCCCTGCTCAGCCAACTCCTTGACGTCGGGTATGGTTGGTAACGTTACTGCAGCTAGCATTAGCAACGAGGCTGCTAGGCTTGCTAAATCGGTAAGCATTAGGCTACTGAAGAAAGCTAGTCTTTTTAGCTACGTTATATTATCATCTTTCTTCTAGGCTATAAGTTAACCTTTGTTTACGGCCACTGGCCCTAACCTGACGCGCTGGCTGTCAAATCACCGGAAGTTTTCACCGGAGGTACTGGCGCACACACTAAAGTTCGAACGTCAACGGTCGCCATATTGTGCACAGAGCGATAGAAAATCGTCTCTCCAGACATATCTTTCTTTCATTCCGCCCAGATGAAATTTAATGCCGTCCAGATTAAATTTAATGCCACTCTTCGAAAATCGGCGAAATTTAGGACATTTTAAGACCTTAAAAAACGTATTTTTTATTTAAGACTTTTTAATACTTTTTAAGGATCCGCAGAGACCCTGATATATGTATATTTATTCTCATTCTTTTTTTAATCAGAACTATAATATTTCAAAACAAATGGGAAAAAATAACAGTGTTAGTATTTACTGTAATGTGGTGGTACAGAGTCAGATCATCTCAACTCCACACAGAAACAACGCATGCGGCATGACGTCACTTTGCTGCGTGGCAGAACACGGCAGCAGCTTGAAGCTGGGGCCGCGAATGACTGCGGTGTGGAGGTATTTTAAAGTGGATGACAAAAACGTTGCGATTGTGAACTGTGAGATATGCAAACTTTGAATTTGGAGGTGGCAAGTACATTGCTAACATCCTTGATGAGAACAGGAACAGGCTCAAATCTGACAAAGTAGAGATGTTGGTTTTCCATCAAGAAAAACGTACATTTCCTTCTGTGAAGCCAGAGGAGAAGAGTAAGAATTAGGAGTGCAGTTCCACATACTGGCCTTACTTTATAAGACTGTGGCACTTTTATTTGCTTATTTGTTTAAATGCCAACCAGGTATTTCAAGTTGAGCTGCTGCTCGTTTTTATATTAGACATTGTTGCATAAACTACAATGTGAAGAATTTGTTTATTACTTGATTACTTTTTTTGTTCAAGCTACCTCACAGAAGTGCTCTGTTTATAAGTGTTAAAAGACAAAATAAAGAATCAGGGACATCCTGAATCCTGATCCGATACTGTAGAAGTATCGGATCAGGATTCGGTAGATACTCAAAATCAAATGACTCGGAGGTAAAAAAAACCTGATCGGGATATCCCTACTTTACTTTTATTCTTTATTTTTTTGTCATCTTATAGTGCCTGCTGTCTCTACGTGTTTTGTCTTCTTGCGCGATGTTTATGTATGTTCATAAATACTTAAAAGTCAATAAAAAGATTTGAACAATAATAAGTCAGCCTGAATAGAAAAAGGCTCCTCACGCAGCCGTGTTTGCTGGCTTCGCCCTTGTTATAGTATCGTGGAATTCGAGTGACAGGATGAAATTCGTGATTTTTTTTTACGACTGTGTAAAGACCAGCGTGGGACTCACTGTCCAGCACATCTCTTGCAACATTTCCTCTTTCAGGAAATCAAGTGGCGATCGAGGCACACACACCCACCTACTGTCTGACACACATTCCCGCATGGAACAGCATGCAGACTTTGTGCAAGTACTGCCATGCTGCTCGTATTTACACCCCCCCCCCCCTCCCAATTGCAGGTAGAAGGGCGGTCATGTTGCAAATAAAGCTAGTCTTTTGACTCTAATCAAAATGCATCTAAAACTGACCCCTCATAAAAGCCTTGTGCTGTAGAGTCATCACGAACCCAAAAGGACCGTCAGCTTTCGAGTGCTAAAAACTGGAATGAACGCACATAAGTAGAGTAACCTAACAGCAGAAGTTCACACACACGACCAGCTGCAAAAAAAAACTAAAAAAAGTAAGACCTCACACACCTCCTGCAACCTCAAACCACACACACTCGCATATAGACAAACAGATATTGCGATAAGGAAGTGAGCCCCACCCAGGGCCTTTAAAGATGCTGAAGATGCTTGTGTGTGTGTGTGTATGTGAATCTGTGTGTTCTGGCCGTAACAACTACAGGATATTTCAGTCAACCGAAATGTCTTCACGCAACAAACTGGAAGTGGTGAGTGAGCTTTACGAGAAACGACGCGCTCACCTTGTACACCTGGCCGTAGGTCCCATTGCCGACCACCTCGACCAACTCGAAGATCCCTGCCGGATCCTACAGAGAGAGAAGATTCACAGAGAGGGAGAAAAAGAAAAAACAGGAGGTGTGAGAAGCAGCTAGTGGGTTCATTCTCACAGCTGAGCAAACAGCTGAGTTTACCAGTGCAGAACAGGAAATGCTACATTGCAGCAAAGTCACAATACAGCAAGTTCATGCCAGGCAGAACTCTGAGAAAAAGGCTCCGATTGCTCAGGGGTGAGGGCAGATGGAGAACCACCGTGTGCAGCCGCCCTTAGCTGGGGAGATGACAGTGCATGTGTGGATATGAATTTGGGCAACTAGGAAGAAAAATATCATAGTGTTTGCTTTGTTTTATTGTGTGGCCTGAAAAGAAGAAATATTATCACACAGGAGGTGTACCACACACGTGTGTTTTCTTCACACTGCCAACTGCACTAATCAATATACTAGATCAAATAAATTAATGACTTCTGGTACTGCACACCAATATGCACTTAAACACAGACTTAAGTAACACAGTGAGGAGGAAAAAGTAGAAGCTTTTTTTTTTTAAATCCCCTTCATCAATATCTACATTCATTGTTAGACGTGGGCCACTTGTTGCACGTTAACTTTTCAGCAAGTCCTACAAAGGAAAATCCCGTGTAAACACTGTATCTCGTACAGCTCTCACCCAACAGGACACGGAGCTGCCACAGAAAGGAACTTTACAGGATAAAGCGCATAACACGCAGAGTTAACGCTCAAAGTTTGTCAAGCAGTAAGTCACCGTTAGACGAGGCAAAGAGTAAAGATGATTAGCTGCTTCGAAACTTAACGGGAGTTTCGGGCAACAACTTTTATTGAGCCAACCCGCAAAATCCTACAGTGTTTACTCAAACATTTCACTGGAAAAGGAAGACGTTTCTCTACTTACTCTTAGAGCGGCGAGGTCTATACTGTCCAGACTTCGAGTGGTGTTTTCTCTCGACATTGCTGCCAGTAGCTTTTGTTAGCGGGTAGATATTTGTACATAAGACATGGACGGTCGGACTTTCTCCCCTAACGGTGCAAAGTAACGGGCTTTTCTCTCCTGAGGTCCATTCTGAAGTTTAGCTAACTGCGTCAAGCTGGGCGGTGTAAAACGCACCGTTTCCGGTTACGCCTTTCAGAATACGTGCTTCGTGGGAACTGTGATTTTTCTTCGATTTGCGTTTTTAATTTTGCTCCGTTCAAAGGGGATTAAACATGGACTGCAAGAGGCGTGAAAGTTTGATTTGACCGCGATACAAACAGTTCTAAGGACTTGAACGTCTGCCTCAGGTTCCAAAACTTCTTTATCCCTTTGACTCTGAAGCCTAATTTTGAAATGAGAACCACTCTATTTCCGGTTACAATGATATAAATTAATTTTTGACATTGGTTCGTATGTTTTGCTCTTAAGATTTTTTTTTTGTGAGTGACTCTTTGGGGAAAAAAAAGACATTCAGGAAACTCCTTTCCTGTCTTTGCGGTTTTACAGTTGTTCATAAAAATCTGTAATAGATAAGCACATACATTTATCGATAACAATAATATCAAATATACAAATTATACATATAATTTAAAGGTGGGGTAGGCCAGGGGATCTTTTTCTGGAACATTTTTTTCACATATTGCTTGAAATACTCTTCACACCCCCATTGCAACCAATTAATTAAAAGTTTTAACACAAATATGAAAAGTTTTAGTGGCCTACAATCTAGGAAAAACAGTATCACAATGATTGGATTCTGATGCCGTCTATCCAACTGCAATCTGCTCCTCCCTACCCCTCCTTCTCCCTGTGCGCGTACCCTGCTCCGTGAACGAATTACGCGTCCAGGAGCTTGGCAGGAAGCTAAACTAGAGCCAGCTTGGCTAGCACCTAGCATTATTAAACGTATAGTTATCATATACTAAATACTAAATACGGCAACGATCGATGCTTGCTGTCAGAACAGCGCTCGTGCACCTTCGTGCTCGTGCGCGTTCATGTACTCTAGAGGCGTGCCTTCGGGGGAAAGTGAAGAAAAGGGTTGGGACTTTTACCTGTGTATTTTCAAAATGCAGCTTCGCTGGACTCAAAATCCAGGATCTCCTACCCTACCTTTAAGAGTCATGAGATTTAGAAAAAAGAAATCTTTCTTTTTTTACACTCTTTTGTATCTTCAAGCACAAGATGCAGAAACATGGACGACATGTTTTGTCATGTGATATTAAGAAAAGCACAGGTGCCATAAATGATGCTCATTATAGATAACAGGATGGGGGCATCAGCTGAAATTTAAATAATGTCACCAGGGCTGTATTTGTTCCTGTGCGGGTAGTACACAGGTTAGATGCAACAGTTCCAACATCAGAATCACAGTGCAGGGGAGAATACTGGGCTGAATTGTACCTATAATACCTGCAAAGCTGCCTTTTCATTTCCTGAAATCAGTCTGATATCAGTTTAGATTCTCATTTAGCCACCCATAAGCTACAGACAAACTGAGCACAGTAAGCTGTATTTTGGCTCTCAACTTCTATGGCTTAATGCCAGTTAATCAAATAATAAGACAGAAGTCTTACATATGAGGTGTAAGGTGTACATATGAACTTCTAAGACAATTGCACATTATTAGACTCAAAGCGTGAGTTACAAAACTGGGGCAAAAAGACCAACTGATGTTCGCATCCAGCAGGCAAGGAGGATCATTGTGGTCATTTGTGTTTGTAAAGAAGTGCATATTTGCTTGCTATATCAGCCTCTTCTGCTAAAGAACTATACACTTGATGTTGACTCTGTCCATTTGCAGTGTATTTGGGGTTGATTTTGGTTTATTATTCCAGCATGATCAAGGTAACTCTAAAAGTGTCTTTCTCAAATGAGACTCTATCATTTCTTTTTTAATGTTTCGTCAGCCTTTGTTGCGCAAACCAAATATGTTTTCCTAAACCTAAGCATGTTCTTTTTCATTTACTAAACTTGACCAAGTGCTTTTTTATTTTGTTTGCATCTTTTTGGAGCATATACCAAGGAATTGCTTCCTTAAACCTCATAAAACTTAGTCTGAAATAAAAAGTTAAAAAACATATATCATAACCTAAAACCAATGCCTTACAAGAGACATAGTAATATATCCGAAATACATCTAAAGAATGCAGAAATAAAACAATATTTCCAATGAACAATCAAACCACAGATTCTTGTGGGAATTTTTTTGCACCCTTACTGTCCCCTGGGTTTTCTCAATTCTTTAAATGAGTAAGGGAGTCTATGTTTCCACCACGGCCTGAAGGAATCTGTGAGTCAGCCGTTGCAAACACTGTTACAAATCCTAAAGTGCAATTGTCATTTCTTTTCTTCATCCCTGCACCGTAGCTTCAACCAATGACTTGGTATCAACATGTACTGCGTTGATAAAGCAGTAACTTATGGCTTCAATATCAGGCTGTTTCCAAACTTCATGTCGTTAAAAGTTCCGCTAGCAGCTAGGAGGCTATCGATAGATGATGTTCCTAACCCAACACGATCTATTCTCAAGTTTAGCAAACCTACGCCAGCGACGTTAGCCAAGTAGCAAAATAGCCAACATCTCTTCACTCAGCTAAAGCAAGCTGATTAATTTACAGTACCTAACACCAATTTTTGATTTATTCCAAAAATATTGGCTGAATAGAAGAAACAACCATGTTTTGATACGTTTTCAAACATTTGTTGCTGGGGTAGAAAAAAAAAAAGCTCTTTTGGACATTGAATTTTTACCGTTTAAAAAATGAGCTAGCTAACATGACTTTTAGCTGTTTTGGGTTGTGTGCATAGACTTTTTTGACAGTGTATGGTTATGCCTTGTGACTTTAAACTACTCAATATCTTTTTTTCCCCCATTGTCGATCTTATCAGAGTAAACTGTCCAGTAAAAGCCTCATATTCACCAGAGTGCTCAGGACATACGCTCAAATATTCAAGTAGTATCTTTTTCTTTGCCCTGTTCATGCAAAAAACTCATGTCAGGCAGATATAAATGGGAGACAGTGCTATGTCATATTGAATATAGCTCCATTACTTTCCAATATCTTTTCATTTCACACATGTAATTGTGTTTTTAAGTATAAAATGAGTTGAAGTGATGGAGCTTGACATTCCAGTCTCCTGAATGAACCAGTGACTCACAGTCAGGATGGTGAAATAAGGGTCATTATGTGGTGGGACATTGTCACTGTGTGTGTGTGTGTGTGTGTGTAAGTGACACACAGAAAGCAGGGCTATGCCAGAGTTCTCTGTAGGAGAATAAGAGATGGCAAGTGACTCTCTTGCACCCTCTGTATGTGCGTTTGTGTGTTTGTGACAAATTAACGAGGAAGAGAGGGGAGAGTGGATGGCTGTGAGAGTGTAGTTTGTGTGCGTTAAGTCGCAGTGAAGAATAGTCTCTCTGTGGTCTCAAACAGTAGCCCTGTTCACACCAGGGTCAGCTGCCTACAAGCACACACACACACACACACACACACACACAAACACACATATTTGTGAACTTGTATGTAACCTGAACAAGACAACATTCTGTGAGACAACTGAATAAGAAAATTCCAGAGTAATAGAGGTTATTTGTCTGCGTCTCTCCACTAACATAATTTCTGTCTTTCTATCTGTGTGTGTATGTTGTTGTTGCTTATTTGCAGAAAGTCACTATATAAGGTATTTTTTGTGTCAAGGGGAAGTTGACATTCCACTTATCTGAACCATTTCTTGAGGGAACTTGCACAGATGCACATACACACATGTATACAGCAGTGATAAAACGATGCGTACGATCATGCTGTCAGTTCCTGCGAAGAGAAAGGCTTTTCTTATTTTAACTGGCACATGAGACCAATTTTTACTCTACTCTTACCACATTTTTTCTAATTTACGATGTCTATACATATCCGTCTGAGAAAATAACATGCCTAATAACACCCAAACAAACACCCATTGGTCGCCAATCCATCACAGGGCTAACACAGAGACAAACCTGACAGAAATCAAGCATGCTCACACTTACACCTACATTTAGAGTCAATAGTCTGTCTAACATGCATATTTGTGAGTACCCAGAGAGAACCCATGCATGGTGTGTGTGTGTGTGTGTGTGTGTGTGTGTGTGTGTGTGTGTGTGTGTAAAGCAAAGAAAGAAAAGAAAATGCTCTTGAGGAAGTCACGTGTGAGGCCAGTTACTTCCGCATCATAATAAACTACACTAACACTAATAATAATAATAATAATAATTATTCACAGTAAGATATGTAGGGTGGTATGAGTGGGTGATAAATTAACTATCAAGCTTTATGATTAAATTTCCCTTCGATGTGCACAGGATAGCTGTCGGCTTTGAAAATTTTCATTTAGTTTCATGAACATGTTGTTGCAAGCTGCTTTCTGTTTTTATGCACCAAAAATCTGGAACTTTCTACCAGTGTACATTCGTCAGTCAACAGATATTACAAACTTTAAAAAGCAGCTAAAAACACATCTATACACCCTCGCCTTCTACTAGTTTTATGGATTCTATTATTATTATTATTACTATTTTTATATTGCATTTGTTGTTTCTCTATTTTATTGGTAAATTCATTTATCTATTTTAGTGCTTTGTCTTTGGTTTGTGTCTGTTTCCTCCTCGCTCTGCCCCCCCCCCCCCGAGTGACATGTTCTATTGTGCTCTATTTTGTTGTTCTTGTGGTTGTTTTACTTTATTTACTTTGTATATTAATCTTATTTGTAAAGCACTTTGAGCTACATTTTATGTATGAAAGGTGCTATATAAATAAATTTATTATTATTATTATTTATTATTTCCATGTAATTTGCAAAAAATACGTAATTTGAACAAATTTGTACCTTCATAAATATCATGAATGTAAAGAGGAAACAGCTGTGGACTAATCACTGATCCCCACAGATGACTTTCCTTAATCCTGACACAGAATCATTCATTCGCACTCAGCGGTGTCTTTTCCAAACAGATTCGTTTCTAAGTTTAAAGGGATAGTTCGCCTCTTTTGACATGAAGCTGTATGACATCCCATATTAGCAATATATAGCGCCAAGCGATGTGAGGTCTGACTTTTTCTGGATGGACGATTTTGTGAAGCAAATGTATTACCCTTTTGAACGCATATTGTTTTGAGAAGCGAGACGCTTTATTTTTTAAGCCCCAGCCAACTAGCCGGACTACCTTCGTCAACGCCAAAGGAGGCTGGAACTTGGCTCACAGGACGCAGCGGGGGGTAAGTCAATGTTCATAAATAATATTGCTAATATGGGATGTCATACAGCTTCATGTCAAAAGAGGCGAACTATCCCTTTAACAGTGTGAGCTTGCACAAAATAACAAAACAACCTAAAGTTTGAGGAAATAACCTAAATATTCCAAAAGAAAACTCAATTGAATACAGGGATCTTATCTTTTCCCTTACAGTAAACAGAATAATGCTGAAAACTGAAAGAAGGGGCTGTTCTTTTTAGTTTATATGCTAATTATAGCGACCCAAGTGCTAACTCCTCACAGTGGCAATCATGGTACCACTTGGCATAGTTTGGTCTGGTGGGGAGAAAAAAAGAAGCTGAGGATTACCTGGCATAGCCAAAAGCTAATTTAAAGATGGTGCCACTGGACTCCAGTCCAACCACTAACTGACACCTGTAACAACATTCAGACAAGGACAAACACAGCAGGGTGACAGCCCCACCCAGAGGCAGAGGAGGTCATAGCACCACAATTTAGTCCCACACAAACACAAGTGTCATAATATCAGAGTCATAACACAAATCAACAGCTGATGGTAAGATAACTGATCCTAATCTTACCCAGTGATAACCAGCGGAATACTCTCAGAATGTACTGTTGGCTAGCTATCACACTTTTGGTGCGATAGCTAGCCAACAGCTTACTTTATTTTCGGGAACCATTGAGGTTTAGATTGTTCATTATCCTTTCTTAAAAAAAAAATAAACATCTTAACACATTTGAAAATCATGACATGGAGTGACTGTATGAATTTGTGTTGCCAATCACCCCTACCATCGTCACATTAGCAATGGCTTCTTTGGTTGTTGGACAAACCACACACAAAATTCACACAACACACCCTAATACAGGCAAAACCAACATTTAACTATGTATCATAAATACCCTGATCTAGAGTGAATGGATAAAGCAGCAGTGTCACTGGCAAATGATGACAAGATAATCTGACACAAGGTAGTTAGAATGATTTCCCTCCACTGCGGCCTAAATGCAGAACTGTACTTTTCACTTGTTTAGGACTTGGACGTGGTGAATGATGGCCAGTTCTCTGGTTTAGCCTGAGTTAAGCTACAAGGGCTGATTATAGGACTACAGTGATGCTTTAAATCATATTAACTCTTGTGAATTTCATGTATCTTCAAGTTAATATGACTTGAAACATTATCAGATTCACACACAAGTCTTGAAAGTACACAAATACAATCCAATCAAACGAGCGCGACCAAATTTAGTGCTCAGTCATTTATTTATTGAGGACAACGATACAGAATTCCACAAACAAGTGGAACGAGTATGTAAACCTTGCTTTCAGTATCTGGTGGGGACCCAATGTGATTCAGCTCTGGCATATTGGTGGATTTTGTTACATGAATTACTCTCTTAAGGTCTTCAATAACATTTACTTTATATAAAATGAGGGGAATAAAACCCATGAAGTCCTGTAAGAAGATCAGGTCTCAAGCAAGATCAAATGTCCTTATGAGTCTTGTGGGTACATCCACTGACTCGGTTGAAGACTGCTATAGAAAAACAGCAAAATCTGTTTGGAGATGGAAAAAAACAAAAGCTTTTAGGAAATAGCGAAAGATCACTGAGAAATGTCCTTTACGTTATTATTCTTTTTTGTGGCACACCTATCATTTCAGGCCATCCATCATTACAATTCTGACAAATTTCTCAGACCCTGCTGATAATAAACATCACCTCAGCATGATGCTACCACCCCCATGCTCCACTGTGTGGGTTCACATGACCCAATATGATCCTGGAACTTGCAAAGTAATTTTCTATTAGAATAACGTGTTCTTACATGGCTTAAATTATCTTCTCTAGAAAAACTGCGTTCAAGTATTTAAAACATTACAACAATACATGCCCAGTAATATTGTTGTAATGTTTAAAATACTTGAACGCAGTTTTTCTAGAGAAGATAATTGTTTTGTATATGGGAGTATCGTCCATTGACTGTTTTGGGCTTTAACATGCGCGCGCCTACCGACAAGAGGTAAGTGACATGCTGTTTATAAAGTTGTTTTGTAACGTCCCCATGCCAGTAATGTGAGAACCATGCATATGGTTTTGATGGTAAGGCTTGTGACTTTATTGTCGGATGGTTTATAAAGTGGTGTGACGTTTTTGCAGTGTGCAAGTTGTTGTTTTACGTGGAAGGTTTAGCGCTTGCCCCTAGCCACCACGTATTTGGTTAGCATGACAGGCTGTGCAAACAGCGCAATCGCCGCACAGGGAGCGCCGATTTGCACCGGTCTGTGTCCTACTATCAGTATTTGACAACCTCTAGCAATGGAAATGCGCTTCAAATGCCTCGGAGTTCCCCTTTAATATCTCACTACGCTTTTTTAAATCTGAGGACATTTGGTTCATGTAAGTATAAAACTAACACAAGGGCTTGATTGCAGCGTGTCACATTGTCAGAAAAAGTCTAAAGTCCATATGGATTTCAAGATTTAGATTTTGTGCGCTGTTGTATTTCGTTAGTAATGTTTTCATTAAATGATACTGAAGGTTAATTAGCAACTGCAGACAGTTTCAACGTTTTTCTCAAATCTTTCTTTTTTAGTCTCATTCAAATACTGGCCACAAGAGGGTACTGTTTCCTCGGTTTGCATGCTACTTTAAACATAACTGTCATGGTGGTGGTAACACAATTTCTATTTTCTTTATCATGCGTTTTCCAGCCAAACTTGGAGACCCATTTCCACATTTGTTGTCTATTGATAACTATTACACTGTGGAGCCGCGTGCAGCGGAGCGAGTCAGTCCTCTCTTGTCACTCTCACTCGCGCGCACACACGCTCGCCAACGCCCACGTCACATATGTCCCTTCCCTCTCAGGGTACCGGGGATAAGTCTCATTACGTCGGTGGCCACTTTCGTCGTTGAACTTTCTTCCCAGGAAAACACCAGTGTATATTACACAGCCCGTCCCCATTAAAAGGAAAGGAAGAGCTCGCGCTTATCACACGCATAACAGTGAGAATTAGGGCGCGCTGCAAACGTCGGTGTAGCCAGCTTTGCAAAGTCATAACCGAGTATATTTGTATATTTGGGCGGCTGTAGCACAGGAGTAAGAGCAGTGGCAGGTGTTTTACATATGTGACACACAAATACACGCACCCGAGAGAATGAGGAGCAGCACCACAGCTGGACGTGGGTGTGACAGGAAACGTTCTGCTGAAAATAACAAAATTTACATGTGAGCCAGATTTATACGGACCTGTCACGTTTAGTAGCCTTAACTTGTACAGCATTTTCTGACTTTCACCGTAGACCATAACATCCTACACACGGCTTAAATTAGTCAACTGCCTCTTCAAGATGCATATATATATACACCGGTATATATATTTATTTTTATAAAAAATAAGTTTTTACAGGCTTCTAAATTAGCACCCTGTAAAACATTTTGTGCCAGTTTCAGATTGTATGGAAAGTGCCACACAAATAAAGACTGGGTGATTTAATTTTGTGCTATTTCAAGTTTTACTGTGGAAGACACTGCATAGATGGATTTCTGTTCAGCAATGGTCAAAGCCCCCCTTTTTCAGTAAAAGAAGTAGACTGCGATCCACAAGTGAGTTCCACAAGTAGGAAAGTCTCTGCAGTGGTTTCCTCATGTCTTGAAATACAAAACTGTTTGGGGGTTTGTGAGGCTTTATTTCTTTGTAATTACACAGAGAATGTATTTAAATGAATAACAAAATGTATCTCAGTGCCCCGACACTGTTGTTTCCGTTGCATTTCTCTTCACCCACAAAAAGTGCATCCAGGCAGGAAAGCTCACTCTGTTAGCGCCTTCAAGTCAGAAAAATATTGTACTCCAGACTTGTGCCAACATTCGTGGTGATGAAAGTCACCAGCTAACTTCATCACAACTACAAAAACTCCCACGTTACACGGTGGTGGGGGAAATTGCTACAAATGCCTCCTTCTCAATTTCTGCACCCATCTCATAACACACATGGATTTGTATATTTAAAACAACAACAAAAAAAAAAACCACATTTCCAAATATTCTGTATATTTTTTACTTTCTGAGTAACATAACTTGCAAGTTGCATTTTAACAAAGGTGAGTTTCCACTGAGATGTTTCTCAGAGGAATCCAGACAAGGTCAACAAATATCAATCATGAAAACCTTCAAGGGACTATTAATGTCAGTCCACTGACTGTAAAGCGAAAGGCTGCAGAGTCTAAATCAGTGTCTGGAGAGTCTACTTTTTTCAATTATTTCTTTGGGCTTTTATGCCTTTAATGGACAGGACAGCCTAAGAGAGACAGGAAGCAGGGGCAGAGAGGGGGGGGAACGACATGCAGCAAAGGGCTGTCCGATGCGGGACTCGAACCGGGGCCAGCTGCAGCGAGGACCGCAGCCTCCGTACATGGGGCCGCCAAACCCACCATGCCACCGACCACCCTGGTGAGTCTACTTTTGATTTTAAGAGACGTGAATACAGCAAAATAAATTCAGAAACGGAAAAAAAAACCTTAAAGGTAGGGTAGGAGATCCTGGATTTTGAGTCCAGCGAAGCTGCATTTTGAAAATACACAGGTAACAAGTCCCAACCCTTTTCTTCACTTTCCCCCTGAAGGCACGCCTCTAGAGTACATGAACGCGCACGAGCACGAAGGTGCACGAGCGCTGTTCTGACAGCAAGCATCGATCGTTTCCGTATTTAGTATTTAGTATATGATAACTATACGTTTAATAATGCTAGGTGCTAGCCAAGCTGGCTCTAGTTTAGCTTCCTGCCAAGCTTCTGGATGCGTAATTTGTTCACGGAGCAGGGTACGCGCACAGGGAGAAGGAGGGGGAGGGAGGAGCAGGTTGCAGTTTGATAGACGGCATCAGAATCCAATCATTGTGAACGGTCCGTTCACAATGATTGGCCACTAGAGGCCACTAAAACTTTTCATGTTTGTGTCAAAACTTTTAATTAATTGGTTGCAATGGGGGTGTGAAGAGTATTTCAAGCAATATGTAAAAAAATGTTCCAGAAAAAGATCCCCTACCCAACCTTTAAGCAATTCAGAAATGGCAACAGAGAACCAGCGAAAGAAATGACAAAATTAGAAAGGCAAAAACAAAAGAACGAAAGGAAAACCAACAAGGTAAAAAAAAAAAGCAAAGTGCAAAATAAGCATAAATGATATAAATAGATTTTAAAAAATTACCTGAAAAAAACCCCCCATTTTTGCATTAATTTATTTTGTTTCCCCAGTTTCTGATTTCCACACTTTTTTTTAACGACACTCCTGTCTTCTCACATATCTAGTGAACGATTGTCACAACATTTCACGGCAGTCACAGGAACAGTGAAAATATTCGGATCAAAGTGCCGCAGCCAGCAGTTAGTGGAGAGCGAAAAATACAGTGCATCTAATAAGGAATGTCCAGACATGTCGGGACATGCCTTCTGAGCTGAAAGAACACATTGCATTTTGCTGCTGTTACTGCAGAGTAGTCACATTTGCTCATACGAGCAGTTTCCATTGTTGAGTATGTCACCACAACTTTGCTTTTTAAGGGATTCAAAGGAAAAAAATCAGAGAGAGAAACCTTTCAGGTGACGTCAGTGCGACCCGTATCAGTTAATTGCACTTCAGGTGTGGAAATACTGACATTAAGCTTGCTCACATCCTATTGGGTGTTATTCACCACTGTGGAATGTATGGCAGACTGTTACATGAAATAAAAACAGCAGAAAATCTACGAGTCCTCCGAACGACAGAAGACGTAAAGTAAACATGTTTTTTTTGTGCAATCTTTGCATGCAGCTGTAAAACACACTTCTCTTTGCCACAGAATTAACATCCGTCTCACAAGCTCTGTTCTAGTACCAAAAGCCAAGAACGTACCACAGGGATCATCATCAAGGGAGTTACACGTGAGGTAAACAGAAAGGTGTTCAAACCGCAGTAGTTCGTGAGGCGGGGGGCAAAGGTGTTCAAACAGCAGTAGTTCGTGAGGCGGGGGGCAAAGGTGTTCAACATTCGTGTTGTGCTCGAGTCTGGTATGTTCCCCACACTTTCAAAAGCTGCTCAGAGTTTTCCAGTATTGTTGTGATGACAGAGGTCCAGTAACAGTTGTTTATTATGAGAGGCACTCCAGTCTTAAACAAACCATCATGAGGAGGATCTGTCAGCGCAATTCCCAAATGTCTCAAGCAGAGACCCACGTACACATCTTCAATATAAACGGCTTTAACCTGTGTGGATGCCTCCAGTATCCTCTTGGTTAAATCCAGTGAGAACACGTAGCCCAGTCCCAAGGCATAAGGCGGGTAGATTGACTCTGGGAAGACGGTGACTGGCATAAACCACTTTGAGTTATGGTCTCGAAGAACCTCGGCATCCCTCGCCACAAGGCCTGTCATGTAGAGATGGCGGGGGGCGTTCAAGAGCATGTCGACAAGGTTGTGTACGTTGAGGAATATGTCCGAGTCAACCTTCATGGCATAGGAGGCGATGGGACAGTGACCACTGAGCCACTCAAACATAACCATTGTTTTAATGGTGAGATTTTTGTAGCTGTCCACGAAGTTACTCTGGAGAATGTCATGATGTCTCTGGCTTTCTTGTAACACCTGAAAAAAGGAAGACGGGACAGAGTTGAAAGCATTTGCATTCGTTTATAGCCATGATTGTCCAATAGGTTTAAACTCATTATACACTCCTGTACACTTCCTGTCAGGTTTACAAAAACCCCAGAGCACAAGATATGGCTCAGTAGCACTAAAATATCACAGTGTTTATGATCTACACACAAAAAGGTGGTTGGTGTTTCAGTTTGTGCAGAGCAGAGACGAGATATATATATATATATATATATATATATATATATATATATATATATACACACACACATATATATACACACTCTTTGCCACAGTTTTGGCAATACATCACGGTATGTTCATTTGTTTCTGTTTGTCTGGCAGTGTTGTCCTTCCAGTTCAAATGACGGACCACCACCAGTCCAATCAGCGACGATTCATGTCGCCTGAGCTTAACTACTTTTCCGGTTTGGTTAATGTCGTTGTCGTTTCTCATTTGCCGTTGTGATTTGCACTTCAGGGCCAGCGCACTAAAAGCTTTCCAGCAGATGTCCTTCTGACATTTGGGTATTTGGTGCCTTTAAAAAGTAAAATAAAATAAAGAGTATTCTTAAAACCGCCCATTATGTTAAGCATCTTTTGTTTGTTTTTTTCTGAAAAATCCTGCTCTGATATGGAAGTTGGGTGTTTTTCTTGTGGGCTTCTCTAGAGAGGCTCAGAGAGTTACAATGTGGAGGGAAGACACATTTTCGTATTCAGAGTGGGAGGAGGGAAGATTTACAAAAACTTGATGTGTTCTCATTTCCATCTTATTTTAAAAAATATGTGACTAAAAACAAGGTCAATGTCTCTCACTGTTCCCCCGTTCCTCAAAGTTTCACAGATTTTTAACTGAAATGCACACCATTACTGAAAGTGCACTACATTGTGGGTGGACGATGAGGTAAAATGCACCAAGACATCTTTTAAATGTCACTTTACCCAGCTGAAAAAATATATCGATTGACTACTACATGGCGATGTGGCTGTAAGTAGGGTTGCTAACCGTCCCTTGAAAAACGTAATCGTCCCGTATTTAGAAACAACAGCACCTGTCCCGTATTGAGCTGAAAAGGGACGCATTTTGTCCCGTATTACTGTGAGAGTCTAAAAATAGTCAGTATCATGCCAATGGGAATGAATAACGGGGCTTTATATGAAAATGTACGGCAGCTCTGAGCTAGCAGTGCAATAGTACGTGTTCATTCATTCAATGGTCTTAAAGTATCGGTGGAATAAAGACAGATAATAAACGGATATAAACGGATCTCCAGTGACCTAAATATCTTACGAAGGACGCCGACTTTCACCAAACTGTTATTGTTGAGTAGATGAACGTATTTTATGCCAGAAATAAGGACCAGGTTTAAAAAAAAAATTAACTTCTCCTTTAAGAAAGATTTTATTCAGTTAATTTTGGTATTTTGTATTAAAGTGAATTCCTGGATAACAATTAGTTTCATGTCAAAATATGCATCTAATTCAATTCAGGTTCGAGTCAAATAGTTAAAAAAATATTTTCACTCATAAAAAAAGGGGCTAAAAAATTCACTAAGCCAGAAAGGGGGAAGGCAATCGGGTCGGCCGGCCCTTCTAATGAGACAGGACAATAAGGTGTCCCTTATTCATTTTTCAGGGAGTTGGCAACCCTAGCTGTAAGGGAGTTTAAGCAAGTCTTCACAGATGTCGTTGATGACAGCAAGGGCAGAGGCAGCACACATTATATATTTGTCAGTTGGTGGTAACAGGAAGAGTGCATAGCCGTTATAGTTTGTGTTTCATGATAAGCTTTCATGAAAAGTTGAAAGGTCTCTTCTACTATAAAGTAATGCTTTTGCAATGTATGCGGTATATGGTGTGGCATTGCCTTCCCTAAATATGCATGTGGATGGGGGCACATGTTGTCCTTACACCATTATATACCTTTATTCTTTGACTTAGCTTTTCCAGTGGTACGAGCTGCCACTTCCATAGGTACTAATGCACTCCATACCAGACATGACGGTCCTTTGCTTCTTCAGACTCTGCACCAACGATTTCCAAAAAGAATTTCAAATTTGGATTCATCTAACCACATAACCACTTTGTCTCAATCCATTTTGAGTTAGCTTTAGCTCAGAGAAATTCATGGCGATTCTGAATCATATGGCTTCTTCTTTGCATGATAGAGCTTTAACCTGCATTTGAGGATGGCACATCAAAATCAGATCCTCAGAATCTTTTTGAAGATATTATGATGAGATATTCAAAGTCTGTACAATTTTACATTGAGGAGCATTATTTTGAAAATGCTCCACAACTTGGAAGATGCAGCATTTCTGCAGATCTTTGGACCGCTGCCCATCTTTACCTTTAAAGGACTCTGCCTCTCCAAGGTGCTCTTTTCATACCCAATGATGTTCCTGACCTGATGCCAACTAACCTAATTAATTCAATTCAATTCATTTTTATTTATATAGCGCCAAATACAACAAATGTCATCTCAAGGCACTTATATAATAAAGTCCAATTCAAGCCAATTGGAATTCAATAAATTATAATCATAATTATTCATAAAATAATCCAATTCGTTCATATAGAGCCAATTCAAAAACAATTTCGTAGCTAAGGAAACCAACAGATTGCACTGAAACATTATTATTTATTTTTTTTTCTGGTCCAATCTCCCGTCCTGAGCGTGCCAAGACTGCCGTGGTTTCGCTGCCGCCACGCCACGCTCTGGTCTGAAATCGGCGACTGTGGAGAGAAATTAGTTGCAACATGTTCCTCTAGCTGCTTCTTTTTTGCACCACCTACTTTTCCAGCCTTTTGTAGACCCTGTCCCAACTTCTGAGACGTGTTGCTGCCGTCACATCAAAGATGAATTAATATTTGTAATGAGATAGTAAATTGTCTCACTTTTAACATTTGGTGTTTTCTTGTGTAAGAAATATTGGTTCATAAGATTTGTGACTCATTCATTCTTTCAAAGAAGTTTAACACGATCGGCAGTTCTCAGTCAGATAACATTGTCACTGTTATTTGGAGTTCACTCTCAGTCATTGGAGTTCCGAGAAATGGGGATATTTTTAATTTCATGTCACAATGATTATTTTTTTTTTCCTTCAGCAAAGGGTAAATGGTGTCGGATGGACAACAAACAGTGACATTTAAATTCATTGCCACGGTGCGCAGTTTTCACTCTAGAGCAGGGGTGTCAAACTCTATTGCACAGGGGGCCAAAACCCAAAGCACTCTTTAGGTCGCGGGCTGAACAGGATGAACATTTATTGAACAAACTGAAACTAAATGTTTCTTTGAACTTAAATATGAATAAAACAGACAGGAATATTATTCCAGAATAAATAAACCTAAACTTTAAATAACTTAAAATATTTTGCTCTCCACAAAGATATATCCTGTCAAAATTATACAAGTTAGAACAGGCACGTGCAGAGGTGGGGGCGGAGGGGGCTGGAGCACCTGCCCCTTTCTGCCCAAAGTGCCCTTTTGTCAAAAGTTTTTTTTGTAAGTGTGTGTATGAAAATCTGTCTGTGTGGCCCAAAATAATAAATGAAGTAAAATAATAATAATTTAGATCTACCCTCGGTCAGTCACATGATCCACATAGACACTGCCCTGACGTGCCCAGACGACTTGCCCTGCAGCTAGGTGCTGCTAAGCTGCTAGAGACGGAAAGTGTCACGCCCATGAACTCTTGTTTTTAGTTTCATGTTTTAGGTTATGTTTTTGTGTTCAGTCCATGTTTAGTTTTTAGTCATGTCTTAGTTTCCCTGCACTCTGTTAATTAGTTCACGCACTGCACCTGTTTATTCCCCTCCAGCTGCACCTTGTCCCCAATCACGCTCACTCCCTATTTAAGTTCTCAGTCCTTTTTGTTCCTTGTGAGATTATTACCCTTACCCCTGACCTGACCTGACCTGACCTGACCTGACCTGACCGCCTTGCTTCCCATGTTCCACGTTTTTGCCAAGTTAAGTATTTATTTATTTATTTATTTATTTATCTATCCATGCCATGTTTAGTTCCTTATTTTGTCAGTTTGTTTTTTTTTAATCCGGTTTAGCTGCGCCTTTTGTTGTTACTTTGTTTTTGGAAAATAAATCACCCTTTACCTTTGAAGTCCGCATCCGTGTCCTCCCTTCACCCTCAACCCACACCTGACAGAATAATCTCACTAGCCATGGACGCAGCGGACTCTGATATCTTCTGGGACTTAATGGAGGCCTTCTGGACCACCACCTCATGGCAGAGGCTGGAGGCAACGAATAAACTGCTGGATTTCCTCTCAGTGGAGCGTACTCTCCTCAACTGGACTGAGAATCTGCCTGATTTCCAGCAGGTGGCAAGGAGTGTGCAGCGTGCCTTACTGATGGAACTTTTCGGTTTGGAACCAGAGAAGGTAGGCACGCTGTGCACATCCTCCCTCACCTCTTTTACACCTCAGCCCGCAGATTCTCAGTCCAGAGACCCAGCAGCCACAGCCACAGTGTCCAGAGATTCAGCCGTCCCAGAGCTGGCCCCAGCCGTCCCAGAGCTGGCCCCAGCCGTCCCAGAGCTGGCCCCAGCCGTCCAAGAGCTGGCCCCAGCCGTCCAAGAGCTGGCCCCAGCCGTCCAAGAGCTGGCCCCAGCCGTCCAAGAGCTGGCCCCAGCCGTCCAAGAGCTGGCCCCAGCCACAGAGGCCTCAGGGCCTGACCCCGACCTGTTCACGAGTCCCCAGGGCCTGACCAAGGGGCCCCAGGGCCTGACCAAGAGGCCCCAGGGCCTGACCCCGACCTGTTCACGAGTCCCCAGGGCCTGACCAAGGGGCCCCAGGGCCTGACCAAGAGGCCCCAGGGCCTGACCAAGAGGCCCCAGGGCCTGACCCCGACCTGTTCACGAGTCCCCAGGGCCTGACCAAGAGGCCCCAGGGCCTGACCCCGACCTGTTCACGAGGCCCCAGGGCCTGACCAAGAGGCCCCAGGGCCTGACCAAGAGGCCCCAGGGCCTGACCAAGAAGCCACAGGGCCTGACCAAGAGGCCCCAGGGCCTGACCAAGAAGCCACAGGGCCTGACCACGAGCCGGACCAAGAAGCCACACGGCCATATATATACAATATATGTCTTGAAAAAAGTATGAAATGTCACTGTGTGTTTTATGTGCATTCGATTATAGTTTATCAATCATATTTCATTCTGCAGAGATGCCTCGTAAGGAGAGGACGTTAAAACAAAAAGAAAAGGAGTGTTTCGAATTCATGCTCCATGTGCCCCCTTTTGACCTGCCCCTCCAAAGGTCTCTGCACGGCCCTAAGTTTGAAATATGAACATGCTGGGAAAATAAATGGAAGAAATTAATAAAAATTGGGCTTTTAAGTAAACTTTAAAATAACAACAAATGAAAACATTCAGTTTTCTTTGCTCTTTTGCCTTTTAGTCAGAGCTGGATGTTTGGCATCTTTTCTTGGCAACAAGTTCGTTTATGTTTGGTATGAGTTCCTGTGTTGCAGAGATTCTCAGGATGGACTCCAGGTGTTCATCAGTTCACAGATAAGTGCTACCAAACATGCACAAGGTTGGAGCCGCGTGCAGACGGAGCTGGGGCATTGCTTTAGGAATGGAGTGAATAAACTACGTGGGCCTGCAGCTCAATCAGCTCCATCTGAATCTGCCCAGGTGCCGTTTCCACGTCGACAGCAAATGAGTTATGAAGCAGTTCGAAAGTCTTTTTCTGTACTTCAAAGTCACCAAAGTGCACTCAGTTTATCAGCAAAGTGCGCAATTAGGAACATCGTTGCACCAACTAGGTTCAACATTTCTTGGCAACAGGGAAAGTGAGGCAAGGGGACTAGAGCACTGCATTATGGGATCTGTATTCTATGTGTTATCAGCGCTTCATATCGCCGTAATAATAATAATAGGGCTGGGCAATGATTTAATTTTTAATGTAATTAATCACATGATTTCCCTGATTAATCGCATTTGTACGCAAAATCCAAAAATTAATTAAAAAAGTAGTGTATAGCCCTTAGCATTTAGTTTTATTTGAAATGTCCTGCCATATAAATGAAAGTGCCATAACATTTGTTGTGCAAACACACTTTTAACATCAGCATTTTTATGTAGTTTTTATGTAGAAGCCTCGCTCCACTGCCTGTTTCCTTGAATGACTTGCTGGTATCAATTGTGTGTTTTGCCTTTAAAGGGGAACTCCGGGGCATTTGAAGCGCATTTCCATTGCTAGAGGTTGTCAAATACTGATAGTAGGACACAGACTGGTGCAAATCTGCGCTCCCTGTGTGGAGATAGCGCTGTTCGCTCAGCCTGTCATGCGAGGCTAATACGTGGTGGCTAAGGGGCAAGCGCTAACCCTTCCACGTAAAACAACAACTTGCACACTGCAGAAACGTCACACCACTTTATAAACCATCCGACAATAAAGTCACAAGCCTTACCATCAAAACCATATGCATGGTTCTCACATTACTGGCATGGGGACGTTACAAAACAACTTTATAAACAGCATGTAACTCACCGGTTAGTTGTACGCTCGCGCATGTGAAAGCCCAAAAGAGTCAATGGACGATAATCCCATATACAAAACAATTATCTTCTCTAGAAAAACTGCGTTCAAGTATTTAAAACATTACAACAATATTACTGGGCATGTATTGTTGTAATGTTTTAAATACTTGAACGCAGTTAGCGCTTGCCCCTTAGCCACCACGTATTAGCCTCGCATGACAGGCTGAGCGAACAGCGCTATCTCCACACAGGGAGCACAGATTTGCACCTGTCTGTGTCCTACTATCAGTATTTGACAACCTCTAGCAATGGAAATGCGCTTCAAATGCCCCGGAGTTCCCCTTTAAGTGATATTTTAGACTGGAACTACTACGGTGATAAGACAATTCAACTTTGCTGTAAATAAGGGAGTTTTTTTAAAATTTATTTTTTAAAATTTATTTTGAAATACGTGCTTTTATGTTGAAACAAGTAAAACAGGACAAACTCTGTCCCCTCACCTCCAGGCCAGCACGCTCAGCTCCACCTGCCCCTTGGCTGTCGGACTCAGTGCGTACTGAGAGGCGGAGTGTGAGGGCGGCTGAGCTCAAATGGACGAAAAGTAAACTTCCTGAAGACCTTCTTGCCTTTCAGTCCTTGCTTTCCACTTTTTCCTTCACTCTCTGCTGCAAAAATTGCCTTCGTCTGTAACAAAATTCAAACTTCTGCTTTCAACCCCAAAAAACTCTTTCAAACTTTCTCATCCCTCCTCCAACACCCACCCCCTCTCCCCCCTCCTCCCTGACGATTTCGCCGACTTCTTTGACAAGAAGGTTAACGATATCCGATCTTCCTTCCCTCACCTCCCAGCTGTCCACACCACCCACACCTGTCGCCCTCCCACTCCTCCCTCTCTACCACCTTCTCCCTCACCTCCCTCTCTGTCCCACTTCTCTCCCCTCTCTGCAAATGAGGTCCTTCACCTTGTAACATCCAGCCGCCCCACCACATGTTCCCTTGACCCAGTCCCTTCCCCTCTCCTTCATTCTGCTGCACCTGATCTTCTTCCTTACCTGACCCACCTCATTAACACATCTTTGACATCAGGCTCTTTTCCTTCTGCTTTCAGGACTGCCAGAGTCACTCCTCTTCTAAAGAAACCAGCTATTGACCCTTCAGAGATCAGGAATTACAGACCGGTATCCCTTCTACCCTTTCTGTCCAAAACTCTTGACAGTTGTCTTTAAACAACGACCACCTCGCTCTGCGGCCACCAGGCGCCTGGCTGCCCTGTCACTCAGGGGTCCCTGCGCACGATCGACACGGTCACGGCTTTTCTCTGTTCTGGCACCCCGATGGTGGAACGATCTCCCGACTGATATCAGGACAGCTGAGTCGCTGCCCATCTTTCGCCGCAGGCTGAAAACCCACCTCTTCAGGAAACACTACCCTGATCCGCCCTCTTAGGACATCCCCTGCTCCGTCCTAGTTCCTTACGCACTTATTGTTTCCTCCACCACTGGCACCCTCTATATTTTCATTACCCCCTACCCGAACCAGGGTTTGAATCCCATTCCTGCTTTTCTTACCTCTTTTATTCCTTCCCCTACCCGAACCAGGGTTTGCATCCCCACCCCGCTGTGACTGGTGTGCAGCTGGTGAGAGGCTGAGGTAGATTATGGTGGTTGTGGTGTGAGGGGCAGTGTTGGCTGGCATTAAGGGGGTGACTCTGGGACGCCAGTGGTCATTGTCTAGCCTCCTGGAGGTGTCGTGGGCCCAACTAGACGAAACACTGATGTAAGGAGGTTCCCACCTGATGACCCCAATGACATGTTGGTCAGCACTGCTCACTGATCTATATAATAGGGAGTGTAGGGAATTATTCACCGAGTCTGGTCCTTTATTTTATTTTAATTTTTTATTTTCTTTAGCACAAGTTTCTTGTGTTTATATTGAATCCTAAATTGTCTTTGTTTTCTAAATTGTCTTCCCATCTGTCTAGGTACCTGACTTATCGCACTTACTCTAGCACTTGTTTTGCTCTTAGCTGTTTGGTTTTGGAAGGAAATGCACTTATGATTTCTTGTGACCTGAAGTTCTTTTGCCTACCGATGTTGAACGCACTTATTGTAAGTCGCTTTGGTTAAAAGCGTCTGCAAAATGACCGTAATGTAATGTAATGAAATAGCGCCGGTTAGCTCCGTGAGCTTCACACAGAGACCGAGGAGCACTTGTAACGGTGATACCTGCTAGTTTATTTTTATTTTATTACTCCATGCTTCGTGGTGTTTGTTGTAACTGTGTGAATGTGATGCATAGGAGAAGTGTAAGTTAAAGAATCCTAGTTTTGACTGAAGATCGCCTCTGGGGAATGACACTGCCGTTGGTTTAGAAACAGGCTAAAGTGGCCAGTATTACTTTGATTATTTATTGGTACCAGCAACAATGCTAAGAATGCTATTTCTTTAATGATTACAACAACTAATTTTTACTTTCACTTTGTTTACTTGAACATTTAGTTCTACGGTGTTGATGTGGCGTAAACATCTGTGAAAAGAACCGGAGTCTCGCATCCAATCAATGGGCGGCATATTGGCAGTGTTTACAGATGACTTTGGTTCTGTCAACTCTGCCGTTTGGAAGAACTTTAAAATGAAAATGGCCAAGTAAAAGTTCCGTACCCTTCTCCATGTTTGGTGGATCCGCCAATTACATTCTTTTCCAGTTCCGCAGCAGACGGCAACAGACTTTCACAAAATAAAAGCCTGTGAGCAACAGTCTTTTATAATAATGAAACCTGCAGTAATGCCATCCATCCATTATCCATTATCTTCCGCTGGTCCGGGGATCGGGTCGCGGGGGCAGCAGCTTGAGCAAAGAGACCCAGACGTCCCTGTCCCCGGCCACTTCCTCCAGCTCTTCTGGGGGGACCCCGAGGCGTTCCCAGGCCAGCCGAGAGACATAGTCTCTCCAACGTGTCCTGGGTCTTCCCCGGGGCCTCCTCCCAGTGGGACGGGCCCGGAACACCTCACCGGGGAGGCGTCCAGGAGGCATTCTCACCAGATGCCCGAGCCACCTCATCTGACTCCTCTCGATGCGGAGGAGCAGCGGTTCTACTCCGAGCCCCTCCCGGATGACCGAGCTTCTCACCCTATCTCTAAGGGAGAGCCCAGACACCCTGCGGAGGAAACTCATTTCGGCCGCTTGTATTCGCGATCTCGTTCTTTCGGTCACTACCCACAGCTCGTGACCATAGGTGAGGGTAGGAACATAGATTGACCGGTAAATCGAGAGCTTCGCCTTCTGGCTCAGCTCCTTCTTCACCACGACGGGCCGGTGCAGAGCCCGCATCACTGCAGACGCCGCACCAATCCGTCTGTCAATCTCCTGTTCCATTCGTCCCTCACTCGTGAACAAGACCCCGAGATACTTGAACTCCTCCACTTGGGGAAGGATCTCATTCCCGACCCGAAGAGAGCATTCCACCCTTTTCCGGCCGAAGACCATGGTCTCGGATTTGGAGGTGCTGATGGTCATCCCAGCCGCTTCACACTCGGCTGCGAACCGCTCCAGTGAGAGCTGAAGGTCACGGCCTGACGACGCCAACAGAACCAAATCGTCCGCAAAAAGCAGAGACCCGATTCTGAGGTCGCCAAACCGGACCCCCTCGACGCCCTGGCTGCGCCTAGAAATTCTGTCCATAAAAATTATGAACAGAATCGGTGACAAAGGGCAGCCCTGACGGAGTCCAACCCTCACAGGAAACATGTCCGACTTACTGCCGGCAATGCGGACCAAACTCTGACACCGGTCATACAGGGACCGAACAGCGAGTCCGGCACTCCATACTCCCGGAGCACCCCCCACAAGAGTCCCCGAGGGACACGGTCGAACGCCCCCTCCAAGTCCACAAAACACATGTAGACCGGTTGGGCGAACTCCCATGCTCCCTCCAGGATCCTGCGGAGGGTATAGAGCTGGTCCACTGTTCCACGGCCAGAACGAAAACCACACTGCACCTCCTGAATCCGAGATTCGACTATCCGGTGGATCCTCCTCTCCAGTACCCCCGAAAAGACCTTACCAGGGAGGCTGAGGAGTGTGATCCCCCTATAGTTGGAACACACCCTCCGGTCCCCCTTTTTAAAGAGGGGGACCACCACCCCGATCTGCCAGTCCAGAGGCACTGCCCCCGATGTCCACGCGATGCTGCAGAGGCGTGTCAACCAAGACAGCCCCACAACATCCAGAGCCTTGAGGAACTCAGGACGGACCTCATCCACCCCCGGGGCCCCACGTCCGAGCTCCCCAACTCTGCTTCCTCATCGGAAGGCGTGTCGGTAGGATTGAGGAGGCCCTCGAAGTATTCCCCCCACCGACTCACGACGTCCCTAGTTGAAGTCAGCAGAGCCCCGCCCTCACCATACACGGTGTTGACGGTGCACCGCTTCCCCCCCCTGAGACGCTGGATGGTGGACCAGAATCTCCTCGAGGATGTCCGGAAATCGTTCTCCATGGCCTCCCCGAACTCCTCCCAAGCCCGAGTTTTTGCCTCAGCAACCGCCGAGGCTGCGTTCCGCTTGGCCTGTCGGTACCCATCAGCTGCTTCCAGAGTCCCACTGGCCAAAAAGGCCCGATAGGACTCCTTCTTCAGCTTGACGGCCTCCCTCACCACTGGGGTCCACCAGCGGGTTCGGGGATTGCCGCCACGACAGGCACCGACCACCTTGCGGCCACAGCTCCGGTCGGCCGCCTCAACAATGGAGGCACGGAACATGGCCCATTCGGGCTCAATGTCCCCCACCTCCCCCGGGACATGATTGAAGCTCTGCCGGAGGTGGGAGTTGAAACTCCTCCTTACAGGGGATTCCGCCAGCCGTTCCCAGCAGACCCTCACAATACGTTTGGGCCTGCCAGGTCTGACTGGCTTCCTCCCCCACCAGCGGAGCCAACTCACCACCAGGTGGTGATCAGTTGACAGCTCCGCCCCTCTCTTCACCCGAGTGTCCAGGACATACGGCCGCAAGTCCGATGATACGACTACAAAGTCGATCATCGAGCTGCGGCCTAGGGTGTCCTGGTGCCAAGTGCACATATGGACACCCTTATGCCTGAACATGGTGTTCGTTATGGACAATCCGTGACGAGCACAGAAGTCCAACAACAAAACACCACTCTGATTCAGATCGGGGGGGCCGTTCCTCCCAATCACGCCCCTCCAGGTCTCACTGTCATAACCCACGTGAGCATTGAAGTCCCCCAGCAGGACGAGGGAGTCTCCCGGAGGAGCACTCTCTAGTGCCTCCTCCAGGGACTCCAAAAAGGGTGGGTACTCTGAACTGCCGTTCGGTGCATAAGCACAAACAACAGTCAGGACCCGTCCCCCCACCCTAAGGCGGAGGGAGGCTACCCTCTCGTCTACCGGGGTGAACCCCAATGTACAGGCGCACAGCCGGGGGGCGATAAGTATGCCCACACCTGCTCTACGCCTCTCACCGCGGGCAACTCCAGAGTGGAAGAGAGTCCAACCCCTCTCGAGGAGGCTGGTTCCGGAGCCCAAGCCATGCGTTGAGGTGAGTCCGACTATATCTAGCCGGAACCGCTCAGCCTCGCGCACCAGCTCAGGCTCCTTCCCCAGCAGAGAGGTGACGTTCCACGTCCCAAGAGCCAGCTTCAGTAGCCGAGGATCAGACCGCCAAGGTCCCTGCCTTCGGCTGCCACCCAGCTCACATTGCACCCGACCCCCATGGCCCCTCCCACGGGTGGTGAGCCCGTAGGAAGGGGGACCCGTGTCGTTTCTTTGGGCTGCGACCGAGCCCCACGGGCACAGACCCGGCCACCAGGCGCTCGCCGGTGGGCCCCACCCCTGGGCCTGGCTCCAGGGGGAGGCCACGGTGACCCGCGTCCGGGCAAGGGAACACGGCGTCCAAAAGTATCACTCATCATAGGGGTCTTGTGAGCTGTTCTTTGTCTGGTCCCTCATCTAGGATCTGTTTGCCATGGGTGACCCTACCAGGGGCTTAAAGCCCCAGACAACATAGCTCCCAGACTCATTGGGGCACGCAAACCCCCCCACCACGGTAAGGTGACAGCTCAAGGGGAGCTGCAGTAATGCATGATTTTATCATGCAGTAATGCATGATAAAATATTTATCGGCGTTAAATAATTAACAAGTTAATGCGATTATAACGAGTTAACTCGCCCAGCCCTAAATGATAATAATAATAATAATAATAATAATAATAGTAGATCTATATAAAATTATCTTGCGGGCCAGATATAATTGTACACCGGGCCGCATGTGGCCAACGGGCCTTGATTTTGACACGTATGCTCTAAAGGAATTTTTTTTTTTTTTATGAAAACGTAGGAAGATTCGTCTTCATTCTTACACCTGAATGACTGAGAATTTACACAGCCATGGTGAGAGAAAGAACACACTAGCATTAGAAGGACATGACCTCACCTTAGGCTCGGGGTGCTCTGTCCCGTCTCCTTCATTAGACAGTCCCAGCAGGAAGAAGTGGCTGACAGTTTGGCCCAGAACAGTGGTTTGACTTCCCCACGTCCTGCGGATTATATCACGGGCGTCTCTGTTGTGCGGTGTGACTGGGACCATTAGAACCAGGAATGGTCTTTCCTGGCCACATCGGCTTGGTTCATCCAAAATGAAATCATATTTGTGCGGATATTCCACAAAGTATTCAAAAGTTGATGAAGTCTGCAACTGGAAAAGATTGGTGGGTTTTAGTTTCTTGTGGCATATTTATAGTAATATATGCCCCCCCAACACAAGCTCTGTATCAAGAGAAAAAATATGCCCTTTTCTAAAGGTGTTAAGAAGAAAGCAAAGTAATTTCAACGTTTTTTTGGAAAACAGTTTGGAATGTCCAGATATCATCTTTAATATGCTTCAGAATTCTTAACTGTTCAGTTAACTGAGTAACAGTTAACAACTCAAATCGCACAATACTTTACTTCCCCCGCCACCCAGTATAAAAAAAGTGTTATGATCATAATTTTGAACTTGTAAAAGTTCCACACTTCCCCATCCTGTATCCTCCCAGCTCATTTCTGAGAAAATACTTCTTTCAGTTTCTCAGTTTATTAGGGTCATGATCAGCTCCACAGCACAATCCAACCAAGCAGCACTGAAAGCCGCATTCAGACCTCTTCTCAAAAAGTCAGCAGTTTCACATTTGCACAATGTCTGGACTTCTCTACTTGACCAACTGATTAGACATGACAACAGTCTGCAAAAATTCAAATCTGGCTTTCAGAGTTTTTCGTGCTTTTTCTTTTTCGCTGCCAACTGTGGCCAAACTTTTATTTTAATGCTTTTTAGATCCCACCTTGCTTTGGGCAAAACCTTGTCACAGGTCAAGCTTTGATGTGGCACATGGGGTTGTTAAAGCACTGCCCTGCAGAGAGGACGTACGGGCCAGCCGCTTGGTAAAACACAAGTTAAAAATACTTTTGTAATTCTTCTGTTGCATATTGGCTCCATGAATCCTGTCCTGGTTTGACCATTCCCTTGTATTTTGAGTTTGGGGCTAACTTGAAGAACTTAGGCAATGTTTGTAAGGGGTGAAACCAACAAGTCCTCCATTTCATGGGGACACGAGTAAATAGTTTTTACCCCTGTATTTGACTCATAACTGTGTAAAATACCACCCCTACAAGCGTCACAGGGGAAATACGACTCACATCGGTGTTTACATTGTGGAGCGTAAATTTGAAATCTTTTGTTTAGGAAAGATTCGCAAGTGGAAAGCGGGGGAGGGAGAGTGGATGGCATGGTTACATGGAGCGCTTTGAGCCATGTTCCTTCATGTGATGTAAGATCGAGACCAAGATTTGACAGCTAACGTTTGACTCGACTGGGCTGCATGCAATGAATAATCCCACGACACTCCCTGGTTGGATTTAGGTAAAACAGGACTTTGATGAGGTCATAAAACGACCATGGTTAGGACTTAAATCTATTATTTTCAGTTGAAGACGTCAACCTCAGGGTTGCCTTGATTCCATGTGAACAACAAGGCTTTGTGATGGGCTAAAGAAAAAAAAATTACAACACAACTATTACCTTCAGAGACGGCATTTTCATTTTGCATGCAGCTGCCCTCACAACTTCTAGATGTCGCAAATTCTTTGTGAAGGATTTTGGGGAGGACGCTCTCGTCAATACACCACTCGGAACTCTTGAGATTAGCCTCTAAAAACGTAAACCAATGTTTGTTTTTGTGATGGCAGAATGCCGTCGCCTTCATTAAAGGATAACTGCGGTATTTTCAACATTAAACCTCTTTTCTGAGTCGTCTGCAATGTTTTAGAACCCCCCTCACCGCTTTTTTGATTTTTACTGCTGTCTCCGGTATTTGCCTAATTTTGATTCATCTCAACCTGCTTCAGAATGGCAAGTCATGTGCATGTCCAAAAAGGTCCGTAAAAGCACCATAAACGTCCGTTTTCAAAATCATCAACTCACCGGAGTGGTTACTGGTGTGCACTGGTAATCCATATCAAATTTTGTTGCGAAAAGTTGCTTCTGTCGTGTTTTATTTGACATTTTGTAAATCCCATTGAGTTCTATTGAAGACTGGATGTTCGTTGATATTACTCCAATTACGTGCCGAAGGACAATGAACAATCGCAATCAATGGCGCCATCAAGTGGTGTGGAGTATAGCAAGTCAGATTAAACTGCTGAGCGGAAGTTTATCCACGGCTGTGAGGTAGCTAAGAAAATAGTTCGAGCATGAACGAGCTGCCAAATAAAACACAACAGAAGCAACTTTTCGCAACGAAATTTGATATGTATTACCAGTGCACACCAGTAACCACTCTGGTGAGTTGATGATGTTGAAAACGGACGTTTATGGTGCTTTTACGGACCTTTTTGGACATGCACATGACTTGCCATTCTGAAGCAGGTTGAGATGAATCAAAATTAGGCAAATACCAGAGACAGCAGTAAACATTCAAAAAAGCGGTGAGGGGGGTTCTAAAACATGAAAGAATACCAATTAAAGGATGGATATCGAGCACTATCAACCTATTTCTGACATATGTTAGGTGAACTGTTGTTTATGGCCAAGCAAATACTAGGAATAAAAAAAAAAATCATTTGGTTAATTCCTCTTTCATATTGTTGCTGAATCATTTTAAGTTTACCAATTACCAATCATACATATGTCCATTGCCATTGGTGTGAGCAAACTGTTCGGAGTGGGACCTTAAGCACTGAAAGAGTAATTAAGTGGTTGGTCACCAAGTGGGGATGGGGCCATAGGGGAATTTTCCCATGAATAAGAACATGAGTTACAGAAGTAGCAGCCAGCGGGTTTTCCACTCCTATGCGCTGCAAACAGTGGAAGATCCTGATGGTAATGTTAAAGGTCTTGAACAATTTTTGGGCTCAAGTATTATCAATATTGAGATTTGATAGTGTTTAATTTTTGGTTCAGGATTTACGTTCACACTCCATATGATTTTCAGTTTTAGGTGAATATGTTTTAATTGATTATTTTAGTTTGCTTCAATAATTTTGTGATAATTATGGGTGGTGATAGGTTAGGTTAGGTTATTTCTTTATTAAATCACTGATAAGTGATTTCAGGGGGGGGATTATGGAGTAGCAGGGCCTTGACACTGCTCGAACCACATATTGTTTAGGACCATAATGAACTCTTGTGTACACAATGATGAAAATGTAGCAGCATTTTTAGACAGCAGGCGCCAGATCGATTAGGTTTGGGCCACATACACACAGAATGATATCAAGAGGTATAAGAAGATCTCACAAACTAAGGTCATTGGGAATTTCCAAGCATGCTGAAATGTACATCTATCTGTGACGGTCTGTTCAATAAATTCCCCATAAGAGGCTGCAAAGGTGAGTCCCACTACTCTTTTCTCCACAACAGTTTCAAGTTCACACCTCAGAGTTTCAATGAATGCATACAAACTAAAAATATGAGGAGGATGGATAATTCTGCTGAGCAGGGAATGTGACATAGGACTCGCCTGCAGAGCCATGAAAGGGTTGAGTTTTTCAGTTTGTTGCAACTTCAGGAATCCCAAAACATGCACCCAATCACAGCAAAAGTTATCTTTTATCATAATATGCCCCCTTTCAATTCATGGCCAGTCTTACAAATAAACGATAAAAAAGCACTTCTGTGCTGAAATCCAATTTGATGACAGCAGCTGCAGGAATGGATAGAATACAGAACATCGTGTAAATAGGAAAGTGTTTCCCATATCTTCACTTTACAGATCCAAATCAAACCAGATGAAAAGGCGAAAAGAAAAAAGTACGATCAATATGTGGATTCATAGCTGCCGTTCAAGATTATTAGCAGAAGCCAGTAGATATACTTACACTTTTGACTTGAGTGGTCTTATTGTTGTACAGTCGACTAAACAGTGAGCTTTTTACCCAAAAGTGTAAAGGCCATGATGCCAGTGACCTCAAACTCACGAGAGTCCCCATCATGAGAAGCAGCATAGAAAGATATAAACAGCGTCTAGCTTTTGTCCATCGAGTCTTTTCACTGCAGAGACAAAGAGGAAACATCTTTAATGCCTTTTATCCGAACATCAGCTGCATCCATTTCTGTGCTCTGCTGCCAATGTTAAGTGTCCATTAGGATGTGCATCCATCAGGAGCCACCACAACCTCAATGCGAGCGTATTACTGCAAGCACTGAGATAATTGTGGAGGAAAATGTTCCTGTTAACACACTCTACACACCGATATGGAGCGGATTGTACTTGAAAACTAGACCAAATACAAGACACAGTACTTGCTACAAAACTACTGTGTTTTATATTTATACATTCTTTACATCACTATACAGTATTTATGTAAATGACTGCAAATTACTTACAAAGTAATACTATAAATCAGAATCAGAATCGCTTTTTATTGCCAGGTATGTGGACACACACGAGGAATTTGACTCCGGTTACACCTCGCTCTCTTTAGTGCAACAAGTACAAAAATAGGCAAAAAATAGACATAGAACAAGGCTAAAGTAATGTCCGTAAAAGTGAGTGAAAAAGTTCCTAATTGTTTTTAGTTTGCTTGAGTTTGTGGTGAGACATGGGAACACTGTAAAGATTAGATTTAAAATAGAAATTGAGAGAGGTTTACACTGTTCCAAGTTTCAAAAGGACAAGTCATTAGTACCCATGACTAATCTCTTGGGTGTAACTGCCTGTTCCACACTGATCAAAACCTACAGTAAAAACTCAACCACAGATAAATAAAACTGCCACTGGAAATATATAGCATTTGCTCCGAAAAGACAACATGTTTGCACCAGTATAAAAGAACCAATCTTCATCACCTTCTGTTAGTAATTCATAGACAGAAGCACTAATAACAGCAAAACAGAGGGTAAATTGGGACGAATATTTTCCAAGTACCCTACCGTTTGGTGAGACAAATCCCCATGGATATGGAAAAGGTTTGAGCAGGTTTGGCAGAGGCATTCGGTATCTGTGTGTGCTTTCCATTCAAAAGCAACACATATCCCTTTTGAAACAAGGACAAGCAGAGACACGCTGTGTTGTCGGACAGCTCACACAACACCACCAAGTACAATTACAATACTGAGAACAGGTTTAGATCCCAGTGAGAAAGAAAATGAGGTATTAACATCAAGAAAATCTCCATGTGAAATGATATATATATAAATGTTGAATGACTGAAGTCATTTTCAGCTGATATACAATTACACCTGCATTGAGCTTTAGAAATTCAAAAACGATACTTGCCTTTTGCTGTCTAAAACCCAAATAAACATCCTGGTTGCATTATGAAGTGCAGTCTCTACTGTAATTAGTCTGTTTGATCCATTTAGATTAGAGCTGCTATGAAAGGTTTCACTTTCAAGTCGCCCTGAGCTTCAACCTCACTGTGTCTTTAGAGGAAAGTCTAAGCTTACCATTTGGAAACAGAGCTCTCCAGCATTGTTGAGAGGCGAATAATGATTTCAGAGCCAAACGTCTTGAACAGCAGTGAGTCAGGCAGAGGAAGTTCCGGTGCGCCTCGCTGTATAGTGGTTTGTGGTGAAGTGAGTCAAGTAAACACACCTTCCTCTTGACAAAGAGATTGTGCCGTAAAGGAAATGCTTCAAAAGACACGTGCCAATAACTGTATGTATAGAATCTATATTGTGTCAATGGTGGATATTCCTTACGGCTATGTGTGGAAAGCTTTTAAACAGAACTCTTGTCAACATCACTCAACATGTTTGCTAATTGTAGGTCACTGCTGCCCCATAAAAAAAAACACTCCTTCTATCTCTTCTGTTTACGCTGTCCCTTGTAGAAAACTGTTAAAGTTATTAAAGGTTACAGGAAATGGCAAAGAAACATAACAAATGTGCTGGTAAAGTTTACTCCATCACAGTTCAACACCTATTTCAAACATTTAATGTGAAAAACCTGTGGCGACAGACCAATACTGCAAGTTAGATAAATGAATAAATGGAAAAATGTTACTTTCAAACATTATCTCCAGAAAAGTTTATGTAATGGTTCAAAACAAGTCAAATCTAACTAAGACTAACAAAAAATTCAAAATAAGAAGAATTACTGTGTGCTTTTCAGATGAAAACAGCTTTCTAAGAAAATCTGTTTTTTTTCGATTTGAATTCATTTAGAGACTATTTGCAGGTTAACTTTCCTTGATCGCACAGGAGATTCTATTGTCCTGCTTATTCTATAGCATTTTTAGCTGCACCTCAAAGAGAGAAGGGAATGTAACTCTTTTCTTGTTCAGTGATGGCAGTGGGACTTCTGACTGATGTATATATTCCAAGATGTGACAGTATTATCTGTCAGTTAGGTTAATCCCTGCATTTTTCCCCACACTATTTTACAATCCCCTGCAATCTGCAAATGGTTCTGCAAATGAACCCACAGGAATAATAAAGATACCTTGAACCTTGAACCTTAACTGATAAGGCGTAAGTTAGTCACCTTAGTGAATATAATACACCAGTGGTTCTTTCTGCTAACCTCTGTTGTGTGTGGAGCAGGATCAATAGATTAGCAGCTCCTTGCAAGTCAAGTTAATATGAGCATTATGAGACTTTTTATGTTGTCCTATTTAAATCAAATGGCCAAAATACTTACAAAGCTAATGCTAATGCTAAGCACTAGTAAAAAAAAGTACTAGTAAGAAAAGAAATGTATGCTTGTTGTACGTCAATGTACGCCCTTGTGAAAGAGATTTTTAATATCAACGGGTCTATTTTCCTACTCTTCTGGGCAAACTTTCCACAAGGTTTAATAGTGTGTTAATGGGAATTTTTGACCATTCTTCCAGAAGCGCATTTGTGAGGTCAGACACTGATGTTGGACAAGAAGGCCTGGCTCGCAGTCTCAACTCTACTTCATCCCAAAGGTGTTCCATCGGGTTGAGGTCAGGACTCTGTGCAGGACACTCAAGTTCTTCCACACCAAACTCCCTAATCCATGTCTTTAGGGACCTTGCTTTGTGCACTGGTGCAGCAGTCATGTTGGAACAGGAAGGGGCCATCCCCAAACTGTTTCCACAAAGTTGGGAGCATGAAATTGTCCAAGATCTCTTGGTATGCTGAATCATTCAGAGTTCCTTTCACTGGAAGTAAAGGGCCAAGCCCAGCTCCTGAAAAACAACCCCACACCATTGATTCTTGATACTGACCTATGAATCATTCAAGCATGAAAAAAAGCACCAAACTCAAAGGATGAACCAAGCAAAGAACCAATTTTAAATTCAAATTTTTTTTCTTAGGGCACTTTATTACTAGCAGAATGTTGCAAAGACATATCATTTGTTCCCATTTCTTTTGCCAAAGATTACACAGTTTGACAGACAGAAAACACTATTTTCGCACCAACAAGGGGGTTCTCAAAAAGTAATTGGCCCAAAACATGGCATATCTCAGTATGCTGTGAAAAAGAAACCACTCCTCCCAAGGGAAGACAAATTAAGTGTGATTACCAAGATCACAGGCAGCACAGAATTGAAAACAAGAAGAAATGGAGCAAAGAAGCCAACTGATAATGATAAAAAAAAAATCTGGGTGGAGTCATTTCTCTTCATGTTCCCTACTCAAACTGTCAAAACACATGAATACTTATGAATAATGTCCCTAAGACCTGACACAGATCCTGAGAGATGTATCTGGACCTTCAGCTGATCCATCTACCGTTCACTGAAGCCTCATCAGAAATGGTCTCCATGGAAGAGTGGCTGTCAAGAAGCCATTCTTAAGGAAGGGAAACAGGGAGAAAAGGCTGAGCAATGCCAAATGACACAAGAAGTGTACTGAAAAATCAGTGGCAACAGTTCTTATGGAGGGATGAATCCTCCCCAGAGCCCGGACCTTACCATTATTGAAGCAGTGTGGGATCATCCCGACAGAGAACGGAACAAAAGGCACCCAACATCCAAAAAAGAGCTTTAGGATGTCCTTCAAGAAGCCTGGAGAACTATTCCTGAAGACTACTTAAAGAAATGACAGAAACCTCGTCTAAGAGGGTTCAGGCTGTGTTGGAGAATGATGGTCACGCCAAATGTTGATTTTCAAGCTTGTTGCAATTGGAAATTTTTCTTTTTGTCTCCTATTCTGTTTTTCCTTTTATGTTTGCACATGTTTTAGTAAAGTGTTGCACCCATTTCCTGTTTTGAATTAAAATATGTAAGGAAATGACAGGAGACTCAAGAATTGTACACATCACTGAGTTTGCAAGTGGGCATGCTATTTGAGCTCAACACCTTTCAGGTATAAGAAGTTTGATTCCAGATCAGCTCGGTTTAAGCTCACAGTATCTGATTTCTCATGCTTTGACTAATTTTTAGTCCTCCCTACTTTCCCTTTTAGCACTGTGCCGTTAAAAAAAAATGTTGCATGAACTGACAAAAGCAGATAGAAAGTAGATAAAAGTTCAACAGCGTTCTGGCTCAGATGCTACATGTTTCACAGAGTAAGACCACAAACATGTCTGGATCTGTCAAACATCTTTTACTTTCTGAATAGAAATAAAACTGACTGTTTTTGAAGACGTTTATGAGACAAGTTATTAGACAAACACATGAAATGGGACTTTTGGGACATTAATTTATATCCCCTTATTTGAAGCTAAATTTGAGCCAATATATTTGTTTCTTGTTAAACCAGATGACAGGGAAAAATGTATTGATACTATGTTTCTATCATCAATCTTGTCCGATAATAACTTTAAAAAATTCCAGAAATTTGTTGTTTTAAGCTTTATTAACCAGGCGAATAAGTCTAAAATACTGCCACAACAAAAGAGAAAGAAGCAGTTACACTTCTGCAACAAAGTCACACTGAGAGAGAAAAAAAAAAAAGTTTAGATGGTGGACCCAAAAGCAGAAGACCAGGACCAGTAGGTTAGAGAAACATAAGGCAAAAGAAAAGTCACCGTAGTAAAAAAAAAAAACAAAAAAAAACAGCAGGGAAGCAAATTCCAAAAATTTGAAGTTAAGGAAAGCTAAGAAAAATGCCAAACCTAGGATGAAGGATCTAACACAGATCTAAAACACAAATCCAAAACTGAAGCAGACACACCAACTGAGGGTCCTCCTTATCTCTGCTCTGTCTATACAAAAGCCAAATTATTTACTTCACAAAGTGCTCAGTGAGAGATAAGAATCACACAAATAAGGTCTAGGACCACATCAGTCGTGGACAAAAGTCTGTGTTTATAGACCAGATACAATTATATGGGGAGTGGTAATTACTTTATAAAAAATGATGATAAAGAATGCAGAAAGGAGGCATTAGGTATAAAGACCATGAGTTCTTTGCTCCAAGCTAATTTTCATACTTGGATCTGATTTTAATATCAACCATACAGTTTCTTTAAATAACTACAAAGTTACTTAATACAAAAAATTACTGAAAATAAGATAGTTCATATCCTTGAGCTATTCTATGTTATATCTACATTGTTTTTGTTCAAGTGTTACTCAGTGAACCAAGAAATGTGATAACTCTACCTCCTTCACCCCATGTTAAGTCATTATGCTAAGCTAGTTAGCTTCCAGCTCAGCAACAATGGTTGATGCTTGGTTCAAAATGTGGGATTAATCCTCTCAGTAAAAAAAGTCAATCTTGCTGTCAACACTTCAAGATTGAGTTTGCCTTCTGGTGAAAGGTCATTTGAAGTACTCTTCCAAGTGAAAACTTTGGTCAGTGAAAGCAACATAACACATTCTTGTTGTGTAGCCTAATCTTATTAAACAGAATGTAGCCATCATACACTTTCCTTTGAAAATGTGTGACAAATACACCAACAGCTCTCTGCAAACCTGTTACCTCTCGTGAAAGAACAGTTTGGTAGATTAGTGAGTGTAAATAGTTTGAACTTCTTGTGTGAATATGTCACCTTCTGTTCAGTTGCTGGCTTTCTTTATTTGGTTGGCAGCATTTATAGATTTATACTGTAGCTACCCGAGGGGCCATAAGTCACTATGTGCATTAGGGTTTATGATTTTGAAAATGCAATTTTAACAGAAAGTAATAGCAACATAGGTTTAGATCAAATTTACTATAAAAATGTAATGGTGATGTTTTTTGCTATAAAAGGTCTTTTGGCTTCATTATTGGGTCATAACTTCACTTTGTCCAATGCTTTATTATATTTAAAAATTACTGTAAAACTGTTGTGACCCTCTTCAGGGTCAGCTAAGCAATGTTAGCATGCTAACCCTCTACCAAAAATGGTGAACAGGGACAACAGTATGGGTGCATTGTGAGTGCCCAGTCATTCCCAGTGAAGTGGAGGTCACGGGGTATTCAGCCATGTTAGGATTCCAAACTGTAGAGAGGAGAAATACTAAGTTTAAAGGAAAATGTGAACCGTGTAGGCATCACTGAACAATTCATCGCTTTAGGTTTAATAGCAAGATTACCCATCTGTCAAAGAGAGTTTAATAAACAGGTTGTCTTGCCAATACTAGTCTTGTCATAATTTATAAGATTTTAGAGGTTACCCCAAAAAGACATGGTTCAAAACTCTTAAAACAATTCCAATATTTATACAAAACAAGCTTTTCCACATGTTAAAACAAGTCTATTAGAAAATGAAGCATTTATTGGTTTGGCTAGCTTAGCTGTGTAATTTTTAACATAGCTTTTGGAGCCATATATACTACAGCAGCATTTACATACATCTCGGGTGATTGGGTGCCCAGCATAATGTGTGGAGAGTGTTCTGTCTGAGCAGCAATGTTGTAAGGTGCTTTGACTGGAAGAAGTCTGGTAAAGGAAGTTCCCTTAGATTAAATTAACTAAGCAGGAAGCAAGGGGAAGGAAGCACTTCTTATATACACTGTGGAGTACTAAATTAAGGCTATCATGTGACATAATCAGTTTTTGGAAATAGATTATTGTGTGCTCCGTTTTCATGCCAACAGCTCCTTTCTACTGCAGAGAGAAATCACAAGAGATGAACTGGACTAATGTTACCAATAATCAATGCTGAGATTGAAATGAACGACTCGAAAATGTGAAAGCAATAAAAGTCTTTGTGGAGAAAATAAATTAACAGGCTGTTGAACAAAATTTAAGAAAGAAAATACAGTTAATTTCCTCCAGACAATAAACCATCATGTTTAGGGGTGTGGTAAATGCAACCTAACACAAATGAAAAGAAATACCATGTGAAGCAGAATGCAACAAATAAGCTTACAGTCCTCAGAGATAAGGGAAGGGCGTGACTATATAAAAGAATAGATCACTACCATTGTTTTGATTTAACCTCTTTTCTGTTGATCGCCCAACAATAGGTGCAAAACGGCTTTTACCTCTTAATTTTGAACACCTGGAAGCACTGGGACTAATGGGAATACATCTGTGCTGGTGGCTGTTAAAGATAAGATAGTCCTTTATTAGTCCCAAAGTGGGGAAATCACAACAGATGTGTATTTCTAAGTATATTTTTATACTGAAAGAAAGGATATTACTAAATATACGCAGACCATTATCAAAAATTGCAAAATGATACAGTACACTTAGATAAAATTCTGTTTCCATAGGAGGGAAGGCAAATTGAGTTAAAATATCAATCTTTCAGGTAAGAAGGCAGCTAAAAACAGAAGGATTAAGATGAGTGCCTCCTTCTCGTCTGTGAAAAGACAGTCTCAAACTCATTGTATGAATTGCAATGTATCATTAAATAGCATATTGTGAAACCCACCAAGCCATGTTTCATGCAATTAGCCTGCTATGGATTTTGTGTTCGCTGATCCAACAAATGGACCCACGATGCTTGTACACACAAGGCCGGGTATTTACAGTATACAGGCCTACGAGAACTGCAGTTCCAAATATGACTTTAGTTAATAAGATATTGACGATGTTAAGCATTATGGATTCTTAATTATTCAATTATTTTTGTTTTGAATTTGAAATAAATAACTTTTAAGTAAGCCCGGTTGTTTGTTGACTGTCCAGTGTTAACTTACCCACTGATGGGGGGCAAGTCGCCACAAGTGCACACACTGTATTCAACCATCTACAGCTCTGTGCTTAAAGGAGCTTGGAGGATAAAATGAATAAAAAAATATGTGCCCAAGACTTACCACTATCATTTTCTGTGACTTTCATAGCATTGCGATATATTTTGCTTCGTCAATGAAAGAACAATGTTTTATCAAGACTGGCCTGATTCTATTGAAGACATCTGTGACCAGAGACTTTTTCACAGCAGCCATTTTGACATTTGAGGCTAACACAGGTGTTACCAGTTACGTAAGTGAAGGCTCTGCTCTCTTTAAATGGAGAACTTATTTACCCTTGAAAAGCATATGTACACATAGTATATGTGTTTTTGTACCAACAGAAGTATTACATTGGAAGATAAAAAAGAAAAAGTTCTGTATTTAGGAAGTTAATGTTGGGCGACTGAGAAGCTACACCGACAGAGTCCCTTCCTGGACTCAGAAAGACCAACATGGCAACTTTTGAATGTCAGACATGAGGCTTCACAATGGCAGTATACAGACCAGCAGGTGATGCAGTGGTGCCTTCTTTCATTCTTCTGTTTCCAACACGAGAGAAGCCAGAATTTTTTTCCAGACCTCACTTTGAGTTCTTTAGATGTCTAGATCTGATTACATGAAGAATTCCAAACCCGAACGCTACAGGTAATGTGTTTCTAAAAGAAAAAGAAGTACCTTTATTAAAATGCAGAGCTTTTTTTTAAATTATTGTGATGAATTCTGAAATTCCATCCCAGCACATTAGATTTTATTTCATTTCAAGACTAGAAACTGTCTACTGTAATTTTGACTTAATTCACCATTGTGAAATCACACATAGTCATTCACTTTCGAGGTTAACGGTAATGTCATGGTTCTTTTTCAGGAAATTTATTAGTCACTGCTTAGTTGAATTGTTGTGCAAGTTTTTTTTCTGTGGGACTTTTGGCAGTCCCAGCTACACACAGACCAAACCCTCTCTGCACAGATTACCTCAGCAGTGTGAAACTGCCAATGAACAGAGCAAAAGCCTCTGATTAGTGCCATCAAAAAGACCAGTAAATAATTAGAAAATCTAAAAGGCTGGAAGTAGAGGAAGTGGGCAGGGAGGGAAGAGAGTGGATTGGAGGGGGCAGGAGCAGGCTGTGTGAAGAAGATGTTAGTTGCAAAATAGCTCGCAGAAAAACAGGATAAGCGAGAAACATGGGAAGACAATAGATAATGTGGGAAAAGTAGCAGAAAGAGAAACAGCTAAATGCTTCAAACAAGAGGCATCCAAAATGTATCAAACAACTAATGCGTCTTTATTTGCTCTCAGTTAAATTATTTCAACCAATATATCCAAAGAATAGTCAAAGAAATTAGCAGAAATGAAAAAGACAACCACTATACTGTATATTGCCATCGAATATAACAACTCATATAGTTAATTATTGTATCAAACAATCTCAAATACCCAGAATTCATTGGTTCTAATAAGACAATGACAGTACCTCTTGTGTAAATTCAAAAACATTATCCACTTTGCTTAAATATTATGGTCATCTATTTCTTTTAAAGCTCACAAAGAAGAATGTGGTCTGATTCAGCTCGAACTACAGCTGTTTCTGCAGTGAAGCCCCCCTTTGGCTGACTGGTGGTGCTCAGTCCGTGAGCAGGGACGTCCATCTGTCCGTCCATCAATGAAAAGAGGAACAGAACAAAAGCAGAGAGGGCTCTGGAACACGTAGACTTAATGTGGGCATTAACAGAAACTGGAGGGAACAAGTCACTGCTGTGTTTAGGTCTATACATAAGTAATGGGAGCTGTACAGAGATTATTGTAACAAACTGACAGTCAAAACAAATCCTGATTAAAATTGCTCGTCGACTCTCTATAAGGATAAAACTCTTTAATAAAACGTGATAAAGTAAATAAAAAAAGATGTTTTTGGAGGGACACCTCCATTTTTCCCTTTATCAGTTTTTATCATCACATCATGGCCAGACGGAAAACAAATATACGGTATCAACATAAGGTGTTCACTGGGGTCCATATGAAAGAGGCTGCGACAAATGGTTGTGTCATTTACTCTTTTATCTATGTTTATTTTTTTATTATTATTATTTTTTTTATATCTAAATGGGTGGTCATGCAAATAGAAAAAAAGCCAAGTCCCTTATGCTTTTAGCCTGGTGGTAAAGGTTGATCTCTGGGCCGGTTCTGGGCTTCTATAAGTTGACTACTTGCAGTTTTCTGCTGCACGAGGTGATGAGCTCAGACTCGGTATAGTTGAAGTAGTCAGTCAGCTCGTATGTCCAACCAGTTCCCACCTAACTGTGCTTTGCCATAATTTTCTACTTCATTTTGTTCATCTTGCTGAAAAACTTTTGGAAGTCAACCAGTTAGCTATACTGGGTTAGCTATAACCCTCTAGCTATAGAGCAGTAAATACAAGAGGTTGACTTGTTGTTTTAAGGTGGTCTGGTATACCAAAATCATTGCTTGATGTCTCCCTCTTCTGCCTTATGAGTCGCTAGTCAACAGGTGGGTTGATATTCTCAGGTCTGGCACTGACATTATGTTGATGCTTCCGTGTAGTTTAACAGCTGATGTAGCTGGTGTGAGAGCAAACTGCCATTACGAGATACTTTTTTTGTGCTCTGAGGTGCAACTTGGCAGCTTGTTGGACAAACAGAAGAGGCCTATTGTCTGCAGATACTCATTGTTTAGGTGTCCAGGACATTTTCATTCTTCCCTCAAAACTCTTTAATCCATGCATTTGTTCACGATGACCGATTTGTTCGAGGACTTCCCCACCAGTATGACCGTGACAAGAGTTGTTCAGTGGCGTTCCCTTCAGTGGTCAGTAACCGGTCCCAAACCAGAATGCAACCGTTGTCGTATTCTGAATCTGTCTGTATGGGGTCTGGGGTCAGCATACCCACAAGATTATAGCCGAGCCTCATCCACTCTATAAGAGGTTATTTGTTCGAAGCATGGCATGAGGTGGCTCAAAAGCAGTCCGCCGGCAGTCTTCTTTGAAAACTAGTCCAACGCCAAGTCTGTACAAAGTCCCCAAGGAAAAAGTGTTAAAACAACCAATCTATCCAAAGCTGTCCGTAAACCGGTCTGTATTCCAGTACCAGCTGAGCAGGCCATCTACCAGATGTCAGAGCTTAGTTCTCTGCTGGTGAGTGGTACGAAGGTGCTGTTCAGGTGGAGGTCTGGCTTCTTCCCAAGTGTACTGCTCTGAGAGACCTGGGAAACAAAAAGCACCACAGGAATTACCACAATGAAACTACTGGCAAGAATCTACAGCTAGAAGTGAAATAAAGAAAAACAAGGTCTTCATTCTACAGTATCCATTATCCATGTACTATTGCATGCCTATGGTGTGCCAGGTCTTATATATGAGCATAATGCTACGTATCCTTATTATTTCCCACTTGGTTAGATTAAATAAATATTTCAGGCTGGATAATATACAGATATTTTCTTTCTATATTCTCTTTTATCCAAACAGACCTCTTGTTCCCCAGTGAACTGCTCTGAACCCCTGGGGAGAAAAGAGGGCCTTTATTTTTATTCAGTTTAAACTCATGCAAACAAAAAAAGAGTACAGAAATGTAAGAAGATGGGTACACTGTGTGTGGATGTCAGAGACGAACAAGGAACAACAAAATCAGAAGATGCAGAGTCCTTTCTCCCACCTGTCCGTTCAGCAGAGTCATAGGGATGTTGCAATAGACATGGCGCCCCCCGGGGCCAAGAGTGGAGAACTGCACTGTGGAGGGAGGAGGGAGAGGAGGCGACATGGAGGAGGGCTGTGGGGGAAGCTGGAACTCGTAGCTGCGGCAGAAGTGCCGCATTTGGGCTGCTGTAGCAGAGTGACCCCCTCCTAGTGGCAAGGTCATCTGGTTGTAGTCGGGAATCTCAGTTGCCAAGGCAACCTGTAGATTAAAAAAAACCACAACTTTCAGCTGGTGTTTTTTTTCACAAGGCAACTAAACGGGATAACTTCCTCATGCTGATACTCTGCAGAGATTTTTCAGAGTTCCTTTAGTTCCTGGATGAACTGCGGAGAACGCAAACTCTGTAAAGTGTTCAAAATTCACGAGGATGGGGGTTCACTTCCTTTAAAGCACACACTCACACACACTCAAAAAAACAAACAACAAAAAACTGTGCAATGCTTGGAGCCAGGCTTCTAAAATACTCGGAAAACTTTTAACCACTATATAGTTCAGCATTGAACTTTTTAAAATTATTTCAGATAAGCAACACTAAGATGTGACTGATGGAGCCTATAAACAGAAAGATGGGCACAACGTTGCCATCTTTCCTGGGTTTTTCCTGTTTTACCATTTCTTCCAGGATACTCCCAAAACTTGCATGGCCCACACAAAACATGTCAGAAAACTGACTTGATTTAACTTTGGATAAACGTTTTCCCTCCATATCTAATCTGACTCTTAGTGTGAGCCTTGCCTGTGCATAATAGCATGTATGTCCATGGACAAAACAATGATCCACTAGCATTGCCTTTGGCTTTTTATTTCTTACAATGACCGCTGAAGTTAGAAAGCTTTGCGCGCGGTACATAGTCTTGGATGGCTTGCGAACAAGCCAGAATTGAAAATGCTCATTTGCTGTCTTTGTGAGTGAATTGACAGAAATGAACCAAATCTGTTTCAAACGTTGATCTCAGCTGTAGATGTGCAGTTGCATACTGTAGCCAAATACTGCTGCACACACAACAGGAGTCAACACACACATCTAATAAGACCAACAACAACAAAAACATGAAGTGAAGTTGTTTTGTATCTTTTAGCATAAGAAGTATTTGTTTAAAAGTTTATATAAGCTTTCAAAACCAAGACCAATCAGTGTGTGTGTGTGTGTGTGTTTTTGCATGACTGTGCACTCCTCCCTTGGTTAATGAAGCATGATGAAGATGACTTGGGGCCCATCTTCACTACCTGACCCCACTGCTTTCCCAGGCAGCAAGTCTCTGAAGGATGACATCAGTTTAAAGTAAAAAGATCCTGCATTCACTGACCTGATGATGTCCGTGACGACTCTCATTAGGGGGCGCTAGTGAGGCAGAGGTGGTTGTCATGGCAATAGTGGAGACAGTGGTCTGCAGGTCCCCAAAGAGGCCCTGTTCACCAGAGTCCATGACCTGTGAACAACAGGAACACAGATATATCATAAGGACTTTATAAAATTCTTGAAGTCTTCCACATTATGATTGGATCCTAATGTTTGGATTACTCAGCTAAGAAATACAGTACATTTATTACCTTCTGCTCTGGGTGACATACTGTAGGCCCGCAGCGCCAATAATTACGGGCACTGAAGTTTATTTTGCAGCAAATCAGTATCCCACTTCCCCAACCGCGCATTCATCCACAACTAAAAATGGTCCGTAACGAAAGCACTGGATTGTCTTGATGAATGTAATTATAATTACAACATTAATACTAAAATCAAAAGATACACATTTGTGAAAGATGGTATAGGTTCAGAGAGAGTCCTCTAAGCTACCACAGACACATAACATGGGAAGTCAGAGTTTAATTAGAGGCAGGTTAAGCATCTACTGTTAAAAAAAAAAATCTCCAAAGTTGAATTTTTTTATTTGCAGCATTACCTTATCAGAAAACTAAGCTTCTTCATTCTTGAAAGTTACTCCCAAAATACATTTCACGTGAGGTACAAAACTCGTCACGTGTTTCATTGAACCACCCTGTACTGACTGAGCTTGTAAAGTGTGTGGTATGTCGACGTAAAAAACAGACAGTGTGGGGACATGACGGAAATCAGGGGTGTAGCTTAAGTGTAAATGAACTTTGTTTCTTTAAGCTGATGCTTTTTCATGTGAACAAGGGCTGGTAAAGCGAAGTCAGACTCAGACAGTCTATAAAATGTTTTGAAGAACACGATGGTAGTGAGGGGTCCAAACAAACACTACTTGCCATTCGGTGTTTGTTCCACGGTATGATGGATTGCTTGAATTCATCAGCATTCTTCTGCAACTTTTCAAAAAAGCTTAAAGGTGTGCTCTTTGGCCCATAAACTGAAAGGGCACCTGGCCTCTTTGCTTTGTCTTAGGCTCTTCAAGCATGAAAAACTGTTGCCTATCAGACATCAACATCTGTCCATAAAAATTCAAAAAGCCCTGGATTTCATGCTGCTTTTCATCGAGGTTTTTGTGCAACTCTTATTGCAATTGTTTGTCTGACTGTGGGCCTAATTAAAGTTTGACTGAGCTCCTAAACTCGAGCTCAGTGATAATTCTTTAGTTAAAGACATCTAGATGATGTCACCTGAGGTGTTCATGCATGGTAATCATGTACACAATTTGCTCAATGTTACTCAGATTTTATTACACGACCTATATTTTGCAGACACTTCAAAGGCCATCTGGCTGTGATGAATGTATGCACTCCAGGGGAGAGGGGAATTCCATAGCACTGGGGTTTTTTAAGCTACAAGATGTACAGTGTGTTTTTCCCTTCATCTAATTATGTGTGATAGACCCTAATTTCTACATGAGTCGAGTATAAAGGTTGTAGTGAATATACATGAACACATTAGCAAATGAATGCGATCCTGACCCAAATCTTTCTCTTCAATTAACAATTGAATTCCTGGCATTAATTGGTAGCTGTGTCCTTCTTTCTATGACTACTGTATGCGTGTCAAATATGGACTGATACACATATGAAAAAGAATAGAGTGCACTCTATTTCAATTGTATGGTGTACTAGAACATCAGTTCTTTTACCAGGTTCAGTTATCAGGTGTTAAAATGAGGTCAACTCGGTCTCGGATGAGCCGCAACACATATTATACAAACCCTAACCCCCTAACCCATTTAATCATTTATTTAACAAAAACTAAGCCAAAATGCAATAGCAGTGTGTGAAAAACTAACACCACCCTTAGGGCTTCCAGAATAATTAATAGGGTAAGCAGCAGCCAGGTGCTGCCAAACAAAAGTCAGTTGACCAATTGATCATCAGTAAGTGAGAGCATGTCTATAAAAGCAGAAGTTTTGTCTGTTTACTGGTCTGGAGCGTTCAGGTGTGTGTTAGCACAATGCCAAGCTGGAGAGACATTTACAGGCCTCAATTAGCATTTTGGAATGTTAAAGTTCATGAAAGTAGAATTCGAAAATTAAATCAAAACCAAATACAGCATATCAGCACAAACACCTCATACCAACTGTCAAGCACGGTGGTGGAGGGCTGATGATCTGGGCTTGTTCTGCAGCCACAGGACCTGGACACCTTGCAGTCATTGAGTCCACCATGAACTCCTCTGTATACCAAAGTATTCTAGGGTCAAATGTGAGGCCGTCTGTCTGACAGCTAAAGTTTGGCTGAAACTGGGTCATCAACAGGACAATGATCCCAAACACAGCAGCAAATCTACTGGAAAAGAAAATAATCAAGGTGTTGCAATGACCCAGTCAAAGGGAGTTGTGCATGTCTGTAGAACTCAAAGAACTGAAGTAAAGTTGTAAAGAAGAGTGGGCTGAAACGAGAGACAGATAACATCCCGTGGAAAATGATCACTTCAGGTTACTGCTGCTGAAAGTGGTTCTTTAAGCTACTAAATCATGGGGTGAACTTAGTTGTTCACACACTGCATCTTCATTTTGGCAGAATTTCTTAGAAATAAATAATGACACGTGTAATATGACATTTTTTTGTTGTTTATCTGAGGTTGTATGTACCTCATTTTAAGACCTGGTAAGGACCGGATGATTTAATGTTGTGTCTTGAGATCTCAAAGCCTTACAATTGAAAGAGGATATACTTTATTTTTGTGTATGAATAAACTAATCCCGTATTCTTGTCAATAGCAGTAGGCCTATACCTGACGTCTGGACAGCGTCTCTCTGCGTTTAGCAGGCATCTCATAGACCACCTGCTTCCAAAACTTAGAAGACAGCTCATTGCTCTTAGGACCCTTCCACTTGATGATGGATAAAACCTTAAGAGGGGAGAAAAGAAAAACAGAAATATATATTTTTTTGTGTGTAAAGTCACTTTTCAAATCATCTTCTTTCTTTCCTCAGAGGGTATATTCCTTCTACCTTGATCGTGTGTTTAAGTGCTTCCACTTCTTGATAGTTGATGACATTCCTCAGGTCTGCACACTCTATCATGATCACCTGCACACAGGGACACCAAGTGGTAAATAAAGACACTCTGATTTGGGCAAAACACTTCCCAACACTCTGAAACGTGATAATGCAATAAACCCAGAACAGGTGTTGGAACTCAAGCTTCCTCTTAAAGGTAGGGTAGGAGATCCTGGATTTTGAGTCCAGCGAAGCTGCATTTTGAAAATACACAGGTAAAAAGTCCCAACCCTTTTCTTCACTTTCCCCCCGAAGGCACGCCTCTAGAGTACATGAACGCGCACGAGCACGAAGGTGCACGAGCGCTGTTCTGACAGCAAGCATCGATCGTTGCCATATTTAGTATTTAGTATATGATAACTATACGTTTAATAATGCTAGGTGCTAGCCAAGCTGGCTCTAGTTTAGCTTCCTGCCAAGCTTCTGGGCACGTGTGATTCGTTCACGGAGCAGGGTACGCGCACAGGGGGAAGGAGGGGGAGGGAGGAGCAGATTGCAGTTTGATAGACGGCATCAGTATCCAATCATTGTGAACGGTCCGTTCAGTATGATTGGATACTGTTTTTCCTAGATTGTACGTTCTAGAGGCCACTAAAACTTTTCATATTTGTGTCAAAACTTTTAATTAATTGGTTGCAATGGGGATGTGAAGAGTATTTCAAGCAATATGTAAAAAAATGTTCCAGAAAAAGATCCCCTACCCTGCCTTTAACCTTCTATATATCTTATCTATCTCCTTATTCTTACCTTGATCTCGCCAGTAACCAGCATGGAGTGGAGGCGTGTCTCTATCTGGAAGATGCTCCATCCTCTTTTGGCGACAAACTCAGGGGTCAAAACTATGATCAGACGTCTGCTCTGCTCCACGCTACGCGCCAAGTCTTCAATGTAGGCTAATGGAAACAGACATGGGGACACAGTGAAAGACGTACATCAAAATGTTTCTCAGTCTTGAGCCAAACAGTCCAGGATACCCTCTTTAATGGTTTTTATTCAACTTCACTTGAACACATCAGAGATGCTAGCAGGCATGTTTTTTTTTAATCTTTAGAGATGTTAGCGGTTTTTTCCCTGCTTCTAATGGTAGGGTGGGTTAACCACCTGCTGTCTTACAAGCCTAAACTCCTGAAAGACCATATGAGTAACAAGCCAAATCATGTCATGTATTGTACATATATGGGAGATGTCGATCCTCTATCTGACCCTTGCAGAGTTAGCACAAAAAAGGCAAATGATGTAGCCTACTTGCATTTGCTTCAAAAAAAGTGATGATAGACAGATTTCTATTTATTGTTACAATACACAGAGAACTACGACGTCAAAGAAGAAACAGACAAAAATTAGGTTTGACATTACAGTAAATATACTTTGTGTATGTTGATGGAGCAATTCTGTATATAAATGAATGCACTGACTGACTGGAGTATATAGCTGAGTGACAGAAATGCAGGAATATGATTGTGGAGGGGGCGTGGCGCATCAGCTGCGGGAGAGAGGTGTGGAAAGGGGCTCAGGGAAGCAGCATCAGGTGAGTGATTAGTACACCAGCAACCTATTGTCTAATCACTCTTCCCTTTTAAAAACAGTAGCGAGCCGGACCTGGAGGAGAGAGGAAGCAGACACCAGAAAGCGCATGTGGAGTCGGACGCAGACGCTGGGAAGACTCCACATGATAAAAAATAATTGTTCGCTGAAACGAACCCACAGTGGCTCAGAACCACCACAATGATGTTTGTATCTGGCACCGCACAGGAAAACGTCTCTTAAAGAGGGATCCGAGTTGGTCAGACACGCCATCAGTTTACTTTTCCTTAAATGTGTGAAGAAGAAGGAGCAGGTGAAAAGAAGGGAAAAGTGAGCAAATCTGAGGTGCAGCTGCTGTCTGTGTCAGTACAGATATGACCTTTGTGTCAAGCCCGGTGAAACCACGTCTTCCTTTAATGACCCATTTCCAATTATTTGTTTGCAATGTTCTCAATGTTGTTTTGTGACACACGGCGATGATATTGCTCATTATTTCTCTCTGAAAACTACGAGTTCTGTGAACAACAGATTCCCTCACCGTCTCCTCACTCGCTAACTAAATTAATGACAGAGACTCTTCGACAACACATTGCAATTTCACGCTCAATTTGAGAGGCACAAATAGTACAGAACATCCCCATATTCACTTTCTCTCATCTCTGCTTTGCCTTTTCCTTGTTCTTTTCATTTTTTTCTCCTCCTCTCCCTCCACGTGCCCTTCACTTTCTCTTTCTGCTCTCTATTTGCAAGGATTATGTTAATCGATTAATAAGATAACACAAACCAGTGACCCTGTCCCTTCCTCTTTCTCCTCCTGTTATTTATTCCGTGCTCTCTTGCTCATTTCGTTGGGCTAAGTGGAGTGGATAATTAAATGTTGTGTTTAAGGTTGCATCGCCGTGCTGCTCTACCAGTGGCTTTGGAAAGCAGTATAAAGGCACCTCTATCTTCATACGCGTATACTTTATAAGTAACAGGTAGGCAAGCTTAGGATTGCGTGTGTACCTCTGCACAGTGGACATTTGTTTTCAGGATGTTTTCAGGGCAAAGAGATGAAACCTCACTTTGGGAGAACTATGACTCTTTCATTTGTTTTCGGAGCAATCCGGCATGTTGGAAGGGGAATAAGTTTAGCCCGGCGGCAGGCTATGTAGAGCATGGCTATTCATTATGAAACTCTAATGAATGCATTTGTATATTTTAAGAGAAATGTTAAACAATGCAGAGGAGACGCATTCATTTCTTCCTTCTGGCCAAATTACACAGTGACTTTTGCGACTGTATACTTTTTTCTTATAGTTGCTTTCTTTTTTATAAGTTTTTCAAGATGACTCGAGGTGTGATATCGCTAACACGCCAGGCACGTTGGCACATTTGATAATTCAGCCCAACTTGTAACACACTCATTTCTTTGAGGATCATAATCACCTACAGTATGTTATAATACTATGTCAAAATAATCCCAGACTGATTTGTAACACCAAATCAACAGATATATTATAATCATAGATGAGAATATCTCGTCGGCTTCAAACTGTAGAGTCTAATTATCGACTGATGTGAAGGACCTCTGCTGCATGCCAGAGTCGTCTCTCTCTTCCACTGTTCCCCGTATTGTCTGTGCTGACTGTCAGAGGGAAAAATGCCAAAAGGACCATGAAAGGCATTTGCATCTCGTCATAATTTTGAATCTAACCATTAGTTTTTGATCTCGAAATGATCGTTCTCGTCGCTCTGGTAGAGATCACAGTGAGCTAGTTGACTTCATCAGGGCCCGGCTGTGGAGTCTACTAATTTGTGTCAAGAGTATATCGGATTACATTTCATTCTCACTGTGACAATACAACAAGCTTATTGATTTAACTTTAAGGCTAATTCACCGTGTTGCATTGCTGTTTTGTTGCACCTGAAAATGAACCGTTTTAGTTTACAGATGTTGGAAGTGTTTCACAACTCGACTGCATTTACATGTGCAATATCTCAGAAAAAAGCTTTAATAATAACACTTGACATACAATGAAACTGTTATTTCCCCTTCTACGCCTGTTGTGAGAAACAGATTAGTAGAGTAGCCTTCATCTGCATCATCATGCCACCTGCTTAATAAAAGTCCCATTTTTACTTTATTCTCAGTGTTTGGCTTTTATCGCTGCAACTGCAGCTTCTTTGATCCCCTCCTTTATACAACTCCAAATCCCCCAAAAAGGTTAGGTGTGGCTGTGTGAAATGTTAATAAAAACAGAATGAACTATTTCAAAACTGGGGTTGTACAAACAACAAAAGGAAAGAGGCGAGTCTGAGAGGACATGGGCAATAAAACACAAGATATGAGACATATCATTGAGCAGGTTTTACTGACTCAAGCATCATAAATTCTTAAAGTGATGATCAGAGTTTAATGCTGATGTTGCCGTGAAATAATTGGTTTTCATTCCCTCTGCCCCCTGCTGGTGAAGATAGAGTATGTTCACATCTTTCACCGTTTCCAACACTGGAGTTGGCTGACGTCGCAGCAAGCGAAAGAAACTGAGCCATCATGAAGCCCAATGAGCCAAGAGCCCTCTGTTTACACTGGAAACAATGGAAGGTCTGAAGAGGGCACTTACTCACTGCCTGAAAGCAGCCTCCCATTATTGGCACGAGGGAAATAAAGGGGCACAGAAAGATGGAAACACGGTGTGCCTACACTCGTGTACATATTGATGGATACACAAGTAACAGTTATGTTTCGTCTGTAACGTCATTCTGTATAGAATGCGTGGCCATCTGTGGGTATAATGCAGTATAAAAAGGTATAAAAGGGAGACACAGACTGTGTGCGTCAGCATTTAAAAGAGAAAAAGATGAAGCTGCATTTTGATGTTCGTAACATTGTAGGTGTGTTTTCAGTGTGCATGATGTGCACCTGCCATCTGATATAGATAAATGCTTGTGGCAGTATTTGTGTTGATGAAGGTCCACATACATTTTTATTTATTCTGACGGATTGATGAATTCTGGGTACTGGGGATTAGAGCGACCTATAGAGAGAGAATACATTGTTTCTGCGTGTGAGAGTGTGTGTGTGTGTGTGCGCGCATGGGAGGAGCAGAGGAAGAGGTTGATAAATGGAATGATACTCACTGCTGCTGGGTATTAAATCTCTGTCTGGTATGAACAGTTTGTATCCATAATGTTTCTCCAGGACGTCAGGCAGGATCTCCAGAGCAAAGGTTTCCTCATCGCTGCTCGTCCTGCTCAGAGAGCAAACAACACACGTGCTTTCAAGTTCCGTTTTGGACACAGAACAACATCTGTAAACAGCAGGGGGAATGAAAGATGAACTGTTTGAAAAGGAATTAAGCCAAACACGACATGTTTCATTCATATTTCCACCTTTTTTAGAGTTTCTAAACTCCAAAAGCTGGCAAAAAAGAATTCATCAAGTACATTACCGTGGAGGTAATGCACAGCGACAGATGTTGAGTTGAAAATGTAAACATTCAAAAAAAAAAAGGGGGGAGGGGGGGAATCAAGGAAACAGCCTTCTAAAGGCTAAGAAGAGATTTATATTTTGAGATTTAAAAAACAAAAAAGAGTAGATATCAGTGAGCTGGATTCTCTGATGTTCCACAGCTTTGGGGTGAAACTGGAAAATGTTGCATCTCTGATTTTCTTCCAGCTGTTCTGGGACAACTTCAGTAAACTACCAGCAGATTATTGCAGTGTTATTTGAGGTATAGAGTGACAGAGAGACTGTTCGTAATGTAATTTGATCCTGTTTACGCACAGATATGAAATTAGCATAAACGTTCTCATCTCACTCCCAGAAAGAGGGATGATTACGTCTTTTTTTCCCTCAAATTTCCATGCAAAGAAACCATGGGAGCCGTTATTAAATATAAATCATCAGGACTTCAATATTAACACACAGGTTTGATATTCACCCCACTGCTGTCACTGACAGCTGCATGTTCATATACAAGTCTTGTGCAAAAGCTTTGGCTCTTAAAATGTGTAGAGTTTTGTCCATCGGGCTTCCCTCTGCACCATAACAACAAGCAGCAAAGCACAAAGCCAGTTTCACAGAGAACAACCCACAGACAGGAACAAATTCCCCTCCGAGTGCCTTTAAAAGTTGGGCTCAGAGTGTGCAAAAGAGAAAAGTAGCTGTTCTAAAAAGCAGCGTTTTGGGTTTCTTTTCCCATCTTTTTTATGAATTTAAATGATAAATCAAATCAATTCATGGCACGTGTGCATTTTGATTGAACTTTTAGTCAAAGAAAAACCTGACCTGCCCAAAGAGTCGAGGTCCACTTTGGTGTAGGACAGATAGGCGTCGTACTCCTTGTTATCTGTGGAGAAAATGGAAGACAAACAGGACATGGACACTGTAAGCACACATCAAACAGACGCAGATATGACAACAACGGTTCAATTTGGCTCCTCCTTTCTGAAACGAATGTGGAGCTCTCCAGAGCCATTAAACGTTTGATCTTCTACAGTTTATGTCCCATGTGGGAGCTCCGTCAAACACCCTCCTGTCGCAGCGTCCGGAGCTTTCTTGGTGTAAAAAGAGAGCACTCTAAACTGCTTACCATCCTCAGTTTCATCGCTCCCAAAGTGCCTCCTGTAGCAGAGCATGATCTCCAGGTTGTAACACTTATAAAGAGCAGTTAGGACTCCCAGCAGCAGCAGTATGACCCCGAGACCACCTGCCAACTCCAGACGATACATATCTGTCAGAGAAGCAGCAAGGAGAGGAAGGATAAAGAAACTGATGAGATTTATTTCAGTTCATGCTCGGAAGGATATCAACAGATAGAGACATAAAAACAAAGTCACACTTCTCCAGAACGTCAGTGTTTTTCTTTTGCTGGTGTTCATTTCACTGTGAGAGACAGAGAGAATATCTCAGTGGGGCCGTCTGATGCCAACATGGAATTAAATGAGGCTCCGTCTGAATTATGAAAGGATGAAGAAAACTGATGAGTTTAAAGAGAGATGAAGGTCTACAGCTTTGCTCTGCCACAGCAATGACATATTACGTCATGGTTAATGCAGGCCTGAGGTGGAGAAGCGGTTGTATTGTGATTAAACTGGTAAACATTTAACCCCTGACATCCATCCGCACATTTTGGGGCTCTTTAGCGTGATTTTTTGCTGTTTAAACACTCTTGTTGTTGTTTTTGCTGGAGCATATCTATATTGGTTTCCAGATGCATAATGCGTGTTGGTCCTCCAAACTAAATGTTGCTATTTTGTATCGCTTTGCTAAATAAATTGTTGTGTTTTTTTCTTTTCATTATTACCCCAGAATGAGCTATTTTTTATCTATTACAGCTCACCTCCTAAACTGACTTCTATCACCACCGTAACACACAAGTAGAAGCAGAACGTGAAGGAATCAGTGGCAGGGTTGCCAGTTCCACACATTGTCAGCATCTTTGGTGACTTTCTTTCTCAGCAGGTGTCCCTGGCCTGGTGTTATGGTGCTTGTTGTCCCCTCTTTTCTGTCTGATGGCCTCCCTGCCTGAGTCTGGTTCTGATTGAGGTTACTTCCTGTTTTCCACCGTCACCGTGTGCATGCTGGGGGATCGAATCGAAGTTTCGATATAATCTGTTAGTTTCCTTAGCGAGGAAACTTTTTTTTTTTTTTTAAATTGGCTCCGTATGAATTGCACTAATTTGGAATTTTATGAATTGTATTGGATTGGAATGTGATTGTAATTGGCTTGTATCTCTGAAGTTGCTTAAGATGACATTTGTTGTGATTTGATGCTGCAATGATAAATCCGAGTTTAAATCCTTTGAGTTTGGGCTTTTCTTTTCTTTTTTTTGTTGAAATCAGTGAGAAATATCGGCAGTAGCAGGTTTCATGCATGTTTTTGCTGACCTGTGTCATACATGTTAGATGAAATATTTAGTGCAAGAGGAATATGCGTGTAGTTCTGTATGTTACAAGGCTGCAGGTTAGGGACTTTGTTCAAATTACACTCAACTCAAGCTGTAGCACAAAGTGTGTTGTCTCAGAGAGGCAGATGAAATCACGTCAGCATGTCAGACACACACATACATGATCTCAGACTGAGTGTGTCTGTGTGTGCGCACAAATGAATGATAGTGCCTTCATAGGCAATATGAGTGTATGGGAGATTAATGGAACATGGCTGGTGAATGACACCATGGGAAATATGATGTATTGCTGTCTCCCTCTCAGTCACCTCCCATACACACACACACACACACACACACACACACACACACACACACACATACACCCCACACACAAATACACACCAAACTCATCTCATCCCTAACTTCTCCTGGAACCACTTCATTTCAAGACCGCAGCTTATTGATTTTCCAAGTCATGGCAAGAAATAGTATTTATGACCACACGCTGTTGTGGAGCTTGAACGTTTGTTATGTGATGAGTAATATTAATTATTTTCATATCATCTGACATAATGTACAAACACAATCTTGTCTTATTAATTTAGCAGCACAAATAAAATGAATATCACCAAAGTCTAATAAATCACTCCTCCGGTTCCCGTCAGCAGTGATTTCCTGCAGTCTCATGTGACTTCATTCCATATTCTCCGAAGTAATCCTCAACTCAAAACTCTACCAGCGGTGCACCAGCAAAACTGTAAAGCTGCTGCCACCTTTTAGATGTTATGATATAACAGAAGGGGAATGCTATATCCAATCTAAAATGGATCATTCATTTATTGGAGTTCATGAACTTATAGAAAAACTGCGTTCAAGTATTTAAAACATTACAACAATATTACTGGGCATGTATTGTTGTAATGTTTTAAATACTTGAACGCAGTTTTTCTAGAGAAGATAATTGTTTTGTATATGGGATTATCGTCCATTGACTCTTTTGGGCTTTCACATGCGCGCGCCTACCGACAAGAGGTAAGTGACATGCTGTTTATAAAGTTGTTTTGTAACGTCCCCATGCCAGTAATGTGAGAACCATGCATATGGTTTTGATGGTAAGGCTTGTGACTTTATTGTCGGATGGTTTATAAAGTGGTGTGACGTTTCTGCAATGTGCAAGTTGTTGTTTTACGTGGAAGGTTTAGCGCTTGCCCCTTAGCCACCACGTATTAGCCTCGCATGACAGGCTACGCAAACAGCGCAATCTCCGCACAGGGAGCGCAGATTTGCACCAGTCTGTGTCCTACTGTCAGTATTTGACAACCTCTAGCAATGGGATTGCGCTTCAAATTCCCCGGAGTTCCCCTTTAAGTATTCAATGACAAGAGCTGGAAAACAACTGTAGTGGAGAAAAAAAAAAGGACTATATCTTTATTTTTAGCCACTTACTAAACCCCAGTTCCGCCTCAGTGAATCACTAAGGTGCTCTTTTTCTTCGCAGCCCTGTAACTAACCCTATCACTTTCCTACAGCTGTTTCTTTTTAGAACAACTTACTCCTCCAGCCTGAGTTTAACACACGGACATTCATGATGATTTTAAAAAAAACTTTAAATCTTCCAAAAATCTTCCAAACATCTTGTGTATGTGTAAGCCCTGTGTTTGAATTATGGTTGGTGATTCTAAGTGTGTTTTTTTTTTCTTTTCCCGTCAAATTTTACATTTGTTTGTTGCACCTTTTACACTCTCCATCCCTCTTTTACACGGCGACATCAAAAGATTGATTAAATATGTGAAATAGGGCCTCTCTCCAGATGTGGTATAGAACCAGAATACTGATTCTGTTTTTGCACCTACATCCCTTTTATTAACCACGACTGAATAAGCCCGCTGAAGTTACCATGTTCCACCAGCAGACGTCTCTCCAGCTCTACTTGCATCAGCCACACTGGCTCACACATGAATTCAGACATGACTTATTGTAGAAAGAGGTGGGTTGTCCAACGAAGGGGAGAGAAAAATAGCAAATTAAAGTAATTGGCAAATATTTGCTCAAAAGTAAAGGGAACGCAGATTGCCTCCATTAGCGAGACACATTTTAAAAACCTCTGCTTCCCTCTCATCTCCTCCTGCCTCCATCAATCCTTACCTCCCCCTTCTGTCTTCCCTTATCTGCTGCCACCACCCCCCCTCCTCTGTCACCTCTTCCTCTTTCATCTATTTTCCCCAGATAGTTTCCATTAGTAATGAGTCACTTGCCACCATCTCCAGATATCAGTGCACAGGAAAATGCACGCAGAATTTTTAAATTGATTTTTAAGTATGCTTTTCACTGATTAGGCACAAAAGAGCAGGCAGTTGCAATGGGGCTGGTGTCTGCGAGTGAGGAGAGGAAAATAATAAAAGAAAGTTCAGCGAGATGAGAAACGTTTCTCCCTGTCACCCTCCTGCTCTCTCATCCCAACCGAACAATACACTGACACCTTACTGAGTTCCACAGTCCTAACTGTTCCCCTCTCTGTCTTTTTTGTTTTTGATTTCATTCATCTGGCTTTATGAGGAGTGCATTTCGCATTTGCTGCCAAAGCAATATGTCAGAGCAACATCTATTGTTGTGAAGCAAAAAATAGCCTCAAATATTTTCTCCCAGTGTACCATCTGTTACCTCCTCAGCCTCGCTGCAGAGTTACAGTTGCCATTTTATCCATCTGGAAACCAAGGATACGTTACATCTCAACAGCTTTGAGTTGGAAGAGTCCCGTGTCTCTTCTACCTTATCACATACTGTTATTCTGTCAGAAAGGCTTCATTGTACACAATTAAAATTTTCCTCACCTCAACCAGGTAGTTTCATGAAACTGAGTGAAAAAACCCTGGTTGTTCTGGAGTTGAACATAGGTCTTCAATTCCTTCTATACCATAAAGGGTATAAAAAGGCTCTGATGTTGAAAGAAAATTAAGAAAACACAATACAATACTGTAAAAACTTAAATAGTCTCAAAAATGTAGTCAATGAACATACATGTGAAAATTAATCCACACCCTCTTTCAATATTGTTTCTACGAATGAGAAAATGTTTTTACGAATGTTTCACTATCTATTAAAAAAAGAAAAAGTAATTATTGCAAGCCAAAATGCAAAGGCAGTGTGTGAAAAACTATTTCCACCCTTACTGCTTCCAGAAGAATTAAGAAGGTAAGCAGCAGCCGGGTGTTGCTAACAAATGCCCCCAATCAATTGAACATAAGAAAGTGTGAGCACCTATGTAAATGAAATGAAGTTCTGCTGGTCAGGAGAATTCAGGTGTGTGTTAACACAATACCAGGGAGGAAAGACATTAGCAATTATCTTAGAGAATATATTAGAGATCTTGTTGCTGCCCATCAATCTGGGAAGGATAATAAGGTAATTTCCAAACTATTTGGAGTCCATCATTTTATGTAGAGAAAGATTATTCACAAGTGGAAAACATTCAAGACAGCTGTCAGTCTTCTCATTAGTGAACGTCCCAGCAAGTTGAACCCAAGGTCAGACCATGCAATGCTCAGAGAAAACTACAAAACACCCAAGAGCTTCATCTCAGACTCTACAGGCATCAGTTAGCATGTTAAATGTTAAATTTCATGACAGTACAATTAGAAACAGACTGAACAAGTATGGCTTGTTTTGAAGAGTTGCAGGAGAAAGCCTCTTCTCTCTAAACAGAACATGGCAGCCCAGCTTAGGTTTGAAAAGTTACATCTGAACAAACCACAAGACTTCTGATACAATGTCCTTTGCAAAGATCAGACCAAAGTGGAGATGTTTGGACATAATGCACAGCTGCACGTTTGGAGAAAACCAAACACAGCATATCAACACAAACACTCATTTCAACTGTCAAGCACGGTGGTGGAGGGCTGATGATCTGGGCTTGTTCTGCAGCCACAGGACCTGGACACCTTGCAGTCATCGAGTCCACCATGAACTCCTCTGTATACCAAAGTATTCTATAGATAAATGTGAGGCCATCTGTCTGACAGCTAAAGCTTGACTGAAACTGGGTCATCAACAGGACAATGATCCCAAACACAGCAGCAGATCTACAACAGAATGACTGAAAGAGAAAATAATCAAGGTGATGCAATGGCCCATCAAAGTGCAGAGCTCAACCTGATTGAAACGTTGAAGTGGGACCTTAAGGTTTGTGGGCATTATTTATCCACAGCTCTCTTAATGAACTGAAGCAATGCTGTAAAGAAGAGTGGACCAAAATTCCATGACAAGGATATGAGTGACTGATAACATCACACAGAAATTAATTGCGTCTAGTTATTGCTGCTAAAGGTGGCTCTAAAAGTGTATTCATGGGGTGTACAAAGCTCATCCCAGACTGCTACTGCATTTTGGCAGAGTTTTAATTTAAAAAAAAAACAACAACAACACAGATCATGTGTAGATTTACCTCATTTTAAGACCTGGTAAGGACCTGATAATGTTTTTGAAATCCGGATACATACACAAAGCCTTAGAATTGACAAGTGTATTATCACAAAAGTATTTCTCAAAATGGTTGTCATCGTTGTCTGCTCTACATTGTCATTCGTGTTTTCTCCAGACTTATTCCTCCTTGTCTTTATTATCAGGCCATGAAGTTTGCCAACTTTAATCAATCCCAATCTCAGCAGAGGTTCTGAGCAGGGATGATAAGATGTTGTGCTTTTTAAAGCCGATTGAGGAGAGAAACTTTGTCTTTTTGTTAACGTTCGTCTCCCTTCCTCATACTAAACCAAACCTACGACAGACACACGATGCAAACCTTTTATAAACCTCTGAGTGACTTTGAAAAAACTATGTCCACGTCTTTGCAGAGTCACCACACGTCCTTCCTGTTAGTAATTTTCTCCCTTTCCCTCGCCGGTCAGCTCTTTCACTCCGTCTCCTTTCTTCCGTTTTCTTTTCTAGTAAGACTCTCGTCATGGTGGTTGAAGGCAGCTTTTTCTGCTCTGTCAGTTACGATAAGTAGATGCTGTGTGTATTGTAGGTGCATGCGACTGTGTGAGTGCATGTGTGCAACCTAGATGCATCAACGCATTACTTTTGGTCATTGCAGAGTGAGAGCACATCCTAATTCAATCACACACACTCGGTACATGAAATCAAGCTTTGATAACGTGTGCTAACTTAGGATATCTTGTGCTTTGTTTAGGCTGTCGCATTGCGTTCAGGCACCCAAATGTGACCCTGTTAGCTTCAAGGCTAATAGTCAGTAAGCCTGGTTGGTGAACTTTTTGACTCAATGTGGAAGTTACTAATGACTTTGCTCATTGGAATGGTTTTGCTAAAGTCTGAGGCTAACAGTCTCTGACTATGGAGTGAGTTCACTTTATCATCAACACTCTATGGTGAGAAATTGAGTCTGCAAGCCCTGTGAATGTTTATATGGCTAAATCCTTAGCCACTAGCATCTAAAAAGCTGATTATGTCTGCGACTTTTGTGGTGTTTCAATAAGCGTTTACCCAGAGAGCAACATGCTGTGCTGGCTCTGTGAGCTGTCAGTCAACAGCCAGGGGAGAAATTTCAAGAGCTGATCAGTGTGTCAGTGAAGCTGCTGATTTCAGTATAACACAGTTCAGTTGAACAGCTCTTCATTAAGGATGTGCTCATTCAAACCCTGAACATCTCTGTATATGTGCTTCCCCAAAAGATTGCAGCCTTGAATGCTTCTTTTGGTGGAATTAAAGCTGCATTCATAGATTTTCTTGGCCATACATTAGAGTTGTGTAATGATATTCACAACACACTCAGACATCTGACTCTTTGCTGATGTAATATAACTGATTTTCACAGTTTAATGTCCGCCACAAGCGAAAGCACGCAAGACTTTGTGCTTGAAATGTCATCAAGTTTGCAGGTTCATAGAAGGTGGATTAGCTAAGAGCTGAGCTTCCAAACCGTTTTCCTTTGTGTGATTTGAGACCAATATACGTTTTATCATAGCATGGCACTTTACCAAAAACGTCTCATCCCCCAATTTTCTAAGGCAATAACAATATTTGTTTAGAACAACAATATGTTATTTTTACAATGCGACCGATACCTCCATGGATGACATTTTTACCCGTTGTAATTGGGTAAAGGATAAAATTACAGGCTGGGCTGCTTCTGTATCAGCAATACTGAGTGATTAAGTTTCAATAAAAAAAAAAAAAACAGTATTCATGATATTTTCCAAATAATCGAAACAGCAACCCAGTCATCACAAAATTAAAACCCCATTTTACATTTATGTAAACATAAAGTACGTCTATGTTCATTCACACATGTGCACAACGTCTCCATGCCTTATGAAACTTTTATGCTATTTTTGTTTTGTGCTTTTGGGACAGATGCGCAACAACTTTGGGAGCCATGAGCAAATAAATCAATTCAACTAGGGCGGAAAGTTTCATTTAAACAATACTGTGTAGAAAGTCTTCATCTACCCCTCATTTCTTTATATTTTGCTTCCAAGCAGCATGCCTTTCTTGTAATCTTTTGAAGTGGTCCTCTCCAGAGCAATACTTCTCCAGACTTTCTGAAGGTCTTTCGAAGTATTTCTTTGAACATTGATTGCTTTTTCACTTGTTTTCTGTAACTGGCCATTTTCAGAGGAATGTGCTTTTTGTTTGTTAAGCCAACTTGACACTGACTTATGAATCATTCAAGCAGGGAAACAGGGAGAAAAGGCCAAATGACACAAGAAGTGGACTGAAAATCAGTGGCAACAGTTCTTATGGAGGGATGAATCCTCCCCAGAGCCCGGACCTCAACATTATTAAAGCAGTGTGGGATCATCCAAAGAAGAGCTTTGGAATGTCCTTCAAGAAGCCTTGAGAACTATTCCTGAAGACTGGAAGAAACTACAAGAAAGCATGTCTGAGAGGTTAGGTCAGACTGTGTTGAAGTCTAAAGGTGCTTATAACAGTTCTTGTCTTTCGAGTTTGTTAGAATTGTACAAACTCCCACACTCAAGCTTTAAACTCAAGGGTTAAACATAAAAGAACCAGCAGGTGGCAAGTTGAATAAATATTTGGATAAGCGATACACGGAAAAATAAGCCTCCTTTCATCACGCATATAATGAGCTAAATCCAGCTTAATGCTGTTATCTCCTGCTCATTTCCTTTCATTATAAAATGATCAGAGATGAGGAGATGTAGATAAGGAAAAGCAGACCAGTCAAAGAGTTCTATTCTTGGGGATATGGATCAAACAAAAGGCTGCAAACCACTTCTGTACTGCATTGTATGTTCTGAGCCACGGATCAAACATCTCACTGCTCACACTGTGGATGACTGAGGAAAAAAGAAAAATCATCAGGAAGGGGTGAGAACTGCACCCAAGAAAAAAGGGGAAATATGACATGCATGTAAATATGTGTGCACAGGACCCGCACATTTACCTGTGGATGGCTCATTTTCAACCAGCCAAAGCAAGTTTTTACAATTCTATTTTGCAAGACTTTATGGGTAATCAACTGAAAATGGGGGTGTTGCTCCATAGAAAACAAAAAGCCTACAAAAACCTGCCTCAAGCGCCACACGTGTACAAACATGTGGTTTGTACTAAATACTGACATGATGGTGATTTTAAACAAAGTCATACCCGTAATTTCCCCGAGTGAGTGTTTTTTGTTCATATGGCCATCTTCATCTGACTCATGCACATACTATATGCTGAATATGATAGTACTGCTTCTGTATTTGGTTTAAAACTTTGTGTACAAATACTTTCACATGTACACACACAGTTTTCTGGAGGTAATCACCCTGTTAAGTAATGATAACCTCACAGTTCTCATCTGGACCCTCTCTGGAGGTTGGTGTGTGTGTCTGTGATCCTGTGTGAGTGTGTGTGCTTGAATCTGTGTGTGACAGTCCCTGGGGTGCTAGTTAAGTATAGTAAGATAGATTTGACACCGAAGGCATTCAGCAGAAGTCAGATGGGGATAAAGGAAGACCTGTTTTTAGTCCTCCTCCTTCTTCTGTCTCATCTCCCCAACTCCTCTCATACCCTCCCAAACCATTCCAATCTTTATCTCTCTGTCTGCATCTATCACCTCTACATTGTTCTCTAATTTCTTGCCTTGTTCCACCTCCCATCGTTCTTCGCCTGTTTATCTCTTTGCAGATTGTCTCCAATTCTCCCTGTCCCTGCTTTTTCGCACCGCATACATTTGTCTCATATAGCGGGCACTCATGCGGCTCTATTTTCCTCTGAGATTTGAAGGTAACGGTGACAATTCATCTTCTCCTCCAGCGCTGCTTTGCCATTCTCTCTTTTTTTCTCAGTGTCTGTAGGTATCGGTCCCTTTCTCTGGATCCTGGCCTCTGACTCACTAAGACCCCACTTCTCTCGGAAGGAGAGTATTGTGCCGCAGAACGACTGTAAATGCTTTACAAAAGGAGTTGTGTCATGCATATTCAAAGCTCTAACTATTAGCATAACTTTGTCTCCATCTGTGGAGCTCAGTACTCTCTGCTGTGGTGTTTTCTTCACTGTGCTTTCTGGCGCTTGGCTGTCAATCAAACAGAGTCCAGCGCTGTGACTTCTTCCCTCTTGCATTGTCTGCAGATGAAGTCTGTGATTATGTAAGCAGCATTACTCTGCCTCACTCTGCCTCAGAGCAGCTACCCAAATGTTTAAAATGAAGCTTTGGAAGAGCTTTGATATCTCACGCATTTCGTAAAAACAGCACACGTTGGGGCTCCATTATCTTGGAAGCTATTCCCACCCACATACATTTACTGTTTTAGGCCATGAAAGCAGCACAGAGAGTTGGATATCCCAGATAACCAGAGCAGACGTGGTTTTGTATTTGCAAAGCCAGTAAAATATAAGAAATGTAGCTCTACTCTTGGGCTGAAAGCCTTCATAATATTTCTCAGAATTTATTAGCAGCCAGGTTAAAATTGCTGTTTTTGATTCGCAATCGAAAGATGTGAATAAGTAAAGGTGAATGGAAACAGTAAAAATAAAAATGAAATCCTCCACTGATGCACAAAACAGTATTTGGCTCTCCGGTGAGGTGGCTTTTAAATGCTCTGAAAAAGAGGAAACACTTAAAGTCTAAAATGACACTCACCATCTCTTTCCGGACTGAGCCGGCAAACATATATCCTCTCTGATATATTATCTCAGATATTTCCATGTATGAAAGTCGTTTCTGAAGAGGATCTGTCTCCATTTTTCCCCTTTGTGGATACCCACTGCAGGTTTTTTCCCCACCTCAGTGGCTTTTTTTTTTATCCAGTAAAGAAACTCCTGCTTCTATTGAATTCCAACCATAAGCAATGTAGCCAATAAAGCCACCCTTCGGGGTCACTACACAGCTTATTTAATCAGCTCCATAAAGATTTTTTTTTGCTTGTAAACAGAAAACCAGGCTACTGGCTGCCTTTGCCATTACAATAACCTTCCCTTGGCAAACAAAGAGTCCCCACCTGAAAGTGCCACAGTGATTAATATGTTTCAGCTGTCGACAAGTCATTTAACTCTAACTGATGCAGTGAGTAACTTCTCGTTCCTTAAACAAGCATGTCAGAGACACATCCTGGGGTTGTGGAACAGATGTTACATTGCTCTGTTTCAAAAGGGTTCAATTGTTGGGCTGAATCGAGCAAACTAAGCCACTAAGGAGATTGTTGAAACTACCAAAAGTGAGTTAAGAACTGTCCAAGGCATTATTACAAAATGAAAAGATAACCTTCATGAAATCAAAATCTATTAATTCAGAAGGGAAGCTCTAATATTCCAGTAGGTCATTTAGATTTTTTAGTGGCAATTAACTCAATGAATTCTTTCTCATAAGCAGTCTTTGCTGATGGTAACTGCTGCTGAAAGGGATGTCCTCCTGTACTGTCTTCCATACATTATACCATCCAGTATCATCTTCAAGGAAGAAATATATTTGGAAAATCACTTTAAGGTTTGGTGAGATCAAATTGAAGAAAATAAACTGTAAATGTTGAATTTCCACACTTTGGGAGACTCACTTATTTGCTGTCTTGCTGAGAGTCAGATAAGAAAACCAATATCTCTCTGTAGCTACATACTTGACACACTGACACAAGAGCTTCCTCGTAGTGTTATCAATCTGTTACCCAACTTTCAGGAGGCAAATAAATCCATGCTATCAGTGAATGAAATATATATTATTTGACTAGTCATTGACTCGTTGAGTTCCGATAAGGAGTTTCTGTTTCTTTTGGATGAGCGACTTTAATGCCTGCAGGTAACTTATCCAAATCAAAGCAGTTATTGGATTTTTGATTTTGAGTTTGTCAAGTAAACCCTTTATTTGATTTACTCATTCATTCATTTTGTACCACGCTAACACTGTATCAAGAAGTATCATAAGAAATATTCACGTTAACTTTGAGCTTTCCAAAAGGAATTTGATCCCCCACTGTGTAGATGTTGGATTCTTTAACAACAAACATCCACACAGATTAAAGTTTTTTTTTTTTTAAAAAAGCACTGATAATAAGACTAGAATGAGATGCCAGTTTTTTTCAACACAAAGAAATGAGAACTAATTAATAAAAAAAACCAAAATCTACCTTTCTTCTGCAGGATCGCACTCCCGCTGCGCTTTCCTATGTGGTTCTCCACGTAACAGGTGTAGTAGGCCAGATCTGCCTCCTCCACCGCATCAAACGTTAAGGACAGCTGCACCTCCTTCTCCCCTAAATGCTCCCTCAAGATCCTGGACACACAAAGGGACACATAGAAAAGGGTCACACAGAGAAGCAACATTATTTTTTAGATAATATTTAAATATTTAAAGAGAATGAGAAGAAGATTTCGCCTCTCCCTGATCACTTCAGGGAGAGAAGTAAACATGTCTGAGAGATATTAGCTCTCCGTCTCACTGACTACTCCATTACGGCAGAAGAGTTTAGCTTGATGGAGCGCAGTATATAGGGCAGGTTTAATACAGTGATAGAGGGAGCAGAGGCATGTGCAGAAACTGCAGGCGACAGACGGAAAAAGCCCCTGTCCTTATGGCGAGGTCGCGCCTCCCCTTCCTAACCTGGGATTAGGAGGAGGAGGAGGAGGTGGAAGGGGCTGTGCTGATGTCTGGGTCACAATGTGCACATTCAAAGGTCATTTTCAGCTATAACCACTGAAATGTGAGCTCAGACTAACGTGCTGAGATGGCAGACTCGGCAGAGTATTCAGCACAGATGGCATAACAGTAGCAGAACAGATTTTACTACCCTGCTTCACTGCAAGTGGCCATGATAGAAATGTAATGGATAGTTATGTAGATCAGTCTCACTCACGCTTCTGATTAATCTGGCTTTATATTTAAACCTATCAAGCAAAATGCCGCCGTCTCTTTTATCTCCATTTGTTGTCACAGCTGTCTAAAGAACTGCGGCTACATCCAGCTAAGACCTAAGGCAAAAATGACAAGTGGCACATTTTGTCATTTGAATTTAACATTAACTCCATAGATTTGTGGATACTTCTGTGTTTTGGATTGAAACCACCCTAGTGCTCTAAAACTGTTTATATCTGTGCTTCTGGTGCTGCGGTTTTCATCCTAAGCAGCAGATGTTGCTACTGAGAAGATGACACAGCAACACTGCAGAATAACACTCGAAGAAGTCGTACCGGATTCATTCATACAACGATAAGCCATAACATTATGATATAGAGTGTATATGCCTAATATAGAGTGTGATCTCCTCATTGTGCCAAAAGAGCTCTGACAAGTCATGGTGTGGTCAAAGAACATCTAAAAGTGTCCTGGAGAGTCTTGTACCAGGACCTTAGCAAAGGATCCTTTGGGCCCTGTGGGTGGTGGGGAGGGTCTTCATGTCCTGGGCTTCCTTCCCATGGATGCTATCAGGTCCCATCAGATTGGTGTGTGGAGAGTTTAGAGGTCAGGGGAACACCTCAGGCTCTTTGACATGCTTTTAAGCCCTTCCTTAGCTGTTTTTGCAAGGCTCAGTGCTGTCCCACTGCGGAAAGCTGCTCGTTAAGGGGCTGGTGTTGCCATACTGTATGGCTGTGGGGGGTAATTGGTCTGCAGAAATGTTTAGGTAGGTGTCAAAGTGAAATCCATGTCAGTCCCATGATACAGGTTTTCCCAGAAGAACATTGCACCGGATCAGGAAGAAGTGTTGCTTACTTTAGCTGTCAGTGGTTTTAATGTTACGGCTGATTGGAGTACATCACCTTAACTAAACTGTTTCAACTTTCCTGTTTTACTCTTAAACAATATCTAATGATTCTGTGACCCCCCCCCCCCTTTTTTTTTCCCACCCCAAAAAGGCATGTTTAAACTGATTTTTTTAACTGTCTAAGAGAAGCTGATTAAAGCCCTTTCCCTGTGCCAGCAGGTGTACGTTTACTCTCAGTACTCTGAGGGCAGTGTTGTGCCAGTTCACAGCTTTTCTGAACTAGTTCAAGTTCAGTTCATACATGCTCAAAGTGAACAGTTCACGTTCAAAGTTCACAATTTTAATTCTGAACTAGTTCAAAGTTCAGTTCATTTTACTTTTTTCATGAGATATTCAAATAAATACTTTTTTTCACACTACGAGCTAGAAATCACTATACGTTCTTTGAAACTGCTGATTGTAGACATTTGTTCATGACACTGCAATTGTGGGTTTCTTACCAGGTGATGAAACTTGCAGCAGTACAGACAAGGTAGACTAGTTCTATACTTAGTGCAATGAAATCTACCAGCATTTAATTAAAAAAAGAATATATAATATGAAATGACGTCAGGGTCTTGGTTTGCAAGAGTGTAAAATTGTTTTAAATGTTCATAAGCAGAATCGGTGTCTGTCTCCGTGCCATCACTACCACTAGCCTTTTTTTTTTAATTGCAGCTCTCTCTCTCTCTCTCTCTCGCTCCTCCAGCCCTCCGCGCTCTCGTCGTTGCCTGCTACGCGGCGTTGTTATGCCTACCCCGCTCTGCTGCAATTCATCACGGGTAAATATATAGTTACTGGGACACATAAAAAGGAGCACTGATAATATTACCTTAAATACTGCTTATTTAGCAACAGCTAGCATCTTAGGCTGGGACACCTTTCTGCATATAATGGATTTTGGGATTTGAATTTGTGGCTAATCTCAGAGCAGATAAACAGACTCCTTTATCCATTTCCTACACTTGTTACATTCTGGCGCCTTTCAAGCAGGAGGAAAAATCCAGAGTTTGTCAGTCTTGATCTAAAAAGAATCATTAAAGCACCATTTGGATGTCATTGTTTAAAGGGCGGTTTAATGAACATCAAAGTGTAATAATAGTTGGAAATTACTTTATAGCCACTGTCTTGGGAAGATAACTGAGTTTAGGCTTTGAATACTTCAGTAATCCCAGCCTGACTCTACAAGTAAATGATCAGGAAACGAGTGTGAACATTTGGGAGCTCTGACAGACCAACGCAGGCCTTTGGAATGACATATGTGATAACATCGATGTGCAATACCTCTTTTGAATATGGAAGGTCTTGTGTGTACAGACAGAATTATATTTTTTGATTAAACTTTCATCACAGTTCAGGGAATTATGATCTCAGAACCAGGCAGAGATATGAACTGGAGCAAAAACAAACATGGCAATTTTCTCTGAATACTCTAAACTACATACTATATTCTATGTAAATTTGCATTTCATGGCTATGTTGCAACTGGTAATGGAGAATAGCTTCAAAATGATTGAAGAAAAAAGAAGACCATGGCAGTTTAAGCGTTAAAAGCCAAAGGATCATGAGCTATGAATATGCTCTGTTAAGACTCTGTAACAGTGTCTGAAAGTAAACTGCAAAATTAGAAATGATGAAAGAGTTAATTGGGCATAATAGCATCTGATGAAGAGTAAAAAAAAAAACAACTGAAAGTCACATAAATACCACAACCTTAGGTTGGCTGAGTTTAGCCGTGTTTTTGGGGTGGGTTGGTTTTAACCGATGGTAATAAACTAATGGTAATGAGCACACCCAGTGAAGAACGAGCACTCGCATCAGAAAAGCGACCAGGCGGGTCCATATAATTTTGTTCTTGCTCCTTCTAACATTATGTGCTGGTTTGACTCATTTTCGACCTACAGCGATGCAAACCAGCCAGCTTTTAAAACACCCAGGGCTTAAACCTCATGAGAGTTGGCACAGTCCAACCATGACAAGCTTGTGTAGAATCCTCATGTACTGCAGCTCACTAAAGACTTTTATCCGAGCGCTTCCAGGCAAAGAAGATTGACACACACACACTTTTTGCATGGGTGATCCCTGTGGGATTTGAACTCCTGTCCTCTCCATACTTCTATTTTCCGACTGCCATTAAGGAAGAAAGGGGAGAAGAAAAGAGCAGCGAAATACGAGTAAAGGATTATGATGATGGATAAAATTACTGAGCAAAGAGTTGCAGGATAAAGTTGCAAAAGGCCTGGAATTATTTGTGTTTCTGTACGTTATTTTCTTCTTTTTCTCATATTTGTCATTTCACTTCAGCGATGCGTCACTCTCATGTCTGACTGGGCTGAGCATCACAGGTGTCTATCCAAAGAAGCGACTCGCTAAAATCCTCAATTTAAAACTTATCACGTCCTCTAACCCTTTTCTCACATCCCCTCCAAAAGTTGTGTCCACACTCGGCCCCCACCAGTTTTTCATTTCCTTACTTTCTCTCTTGCCCCCTCTCTTGGATGACAATGTGTAAGTCCACTACCACACTACCATTCAGCAAATATGGACTTCTTTCCTTTTAAAACGGATACACGCTCCTTTTGGGATAGCTCCAGGAAATGCAGTGAGATTTTATTTCTTTATATTGACCTGCTGCTGCCCCAAAACACTTTCCCCCGGCGCTCATGATCAGTCCCTTCTCAGATGAGCGTCAGTAGCTACACCACTGCTGACTAAGAGCAACGCAAGCCTTGCCATTTAAAAGAAATGTCTCCGTAACCGTGATAGGATGAAGGCTCATGTCAAAATCACTTCAGTCTTTTGAGCCGGCCTTTTCTGAAACTTTCTAATAATTCCCAGAGCTAGAAATTCTCTGGTGTCATGTGATCATCAACATGATTCACTAATTTACGTTAATGATTTGGGCTCATCGATACACAGTCTACGTGTATGTCTACATATGACTTTGTCGAGAATGAGACTGCAAACCCAAGCGGCCAAAAGGAGCTTTGTCCAAAGGACTCACCCTTAGGTCTAAGGTGAGAACCTTGGTCATTACTTAGTGGCTTGGAGAAGAGTTGCTATTCCTCTGCATGGAAAGGAGCCAGTTGGGGTGGTTTGGGCATTTGGTCAGGATGCCTTTCAGGGAAATGTGTTTGATATGTCACGCTGGGAGGAGACCTGGGGCAGACTGAAGAGGTGGTATTGGTGTTTAAATCTTATTATGTTGATTTTGTACAATAGTTTCATAAAGTACAAAATGTTAGTATTTGAAAACCATTGATTGAAAACAGATTTTGGAAAAAAAAAAAACTTATTGTACTGTACTTGAGATACTCATAAAGAGGAGACATTAGCACTGACAAACTTTATTACGTCACTGAAACAGCAAGGCTTTGACAGAGGTTGCACTACATTACTGACTTGAATTTTAAGCAGGTGAAGAAGCCTCTCTGCATCACCAGACAGATGGGCCAGAGCTGACTTCAAGTGAATATATGAAGTAAGCACTGGCCTAAGTTGGGCTACAGTGATTATGCATTCATTGCACATGAAGGAACCATGAACTATGATAGCTGAGTTGCAAAAATGTGAAATAGCTGGACGGCAGTGAAGCTGTGCTCTGCCAATAGCTGGAGAGAAACTGATGATACTGCTCATATTTACTCTGTTGGCTGTGCGTTGAGCATACTGTATTTTGATCCAGAGTACTTGAATTATTTACAAGATGTGTTTACATTTTCTAAAGAGATATGTATGCTTTCAGAGGGGACATGAAGGTGCAGTGTGGAGAATAAATGTGAAACTTCTGCCCTCTCAGAAGTTCACAGCTCAACGTGCTCCTTGGTTTCTGTAGTAATAATGAGGTGTCAACCTTAATAAGTGTCAATATTTCTCTCACGTTCTGCAAGGGTTCATGATGATGATGATAGTCATAGGTATTCACATTATCATGGAGGCCACAGAAGTGAAATGGATGCTATTGGAGCACACAGGGCCAGTGCTGCAGCAGGTCAGGTGGAGGGAGCTTAAAGTCTTCCTGCAGTAGTCAAATTGTTGAATTTGGAATAGCAGAATGATTAGATCAGAGGTGGACTGGACTGAGAGATATAGAACTCATCAGGCAAAGGTTAATTTAATACCACAGGGAAGGATTAGTTTCAAGTTTAACCCTCATGCACACTGCTGCTCTCTTCATCTGCATCACCATTTCCCCAGGAGTGAACAGTTCAGAGGCAGGTAAGTGGTTTAGCAGTCACAGACACCATCCTAAAGGCATAGAACCTCTGTTCAAGCTCTCCCAGCTTCAGAGCTGCTGTTGCTTACTGTAGCTGACTCTGACCTCTGACCTCCCCGAGGAGGGACTGAAGGAGGACAAAAAAAAGGATATCCCTTTGGAAGGATTAAGGATCCATATCATTACTGGTGGACTGTGAAACGTGTTAGACATAGGAGACCTAACCTTAAAACACTGTTTAATGTTAAAAACTTTGACTACTCCTAGGTAGTAAGAATGAGGAAGTTGTAGCTGATAGTTGGGAGTGAAAAGAAAAACCTCCTGAGATTTTTTTTTCAGCATAAAAAAAATAAAAAACACTGTTATGCTTTAAAAGGCCACAAAAAATACCACCAAAAGCCCACAAAAATGGCTGGAAACCAAAGATGTGATCTGCTGTGTCTCGGCACCGGAACGCTCTAGGGCAGTTTCAGGCTTGGAAATATGCCAAACAAATATCAACGTATTTCAAAATGACTCAGAAGCACATAGTTTCTAGGTTCACAAACTTCTCCAGTGTTGCTTTAACATTTTGCAATACTTTTACAAAATCACAATGTGGGAACCAAGGATGAATAGCATTGCACCGAAATGGGCTCGGAGAGCAAAAACATGGAGAGAGCAAGAGCAATATATTGCTTTTGCTCTCTCCATGTCAATGGAAGATTGATTAATTCAAGATATCTTTCAAACTGCCACAGGAAGGCTGTAACTTGAAGTATGTACTGAAGTAGTAAATATGCTTTTAGTGCAAACTGCATTGTCTTATGTCAAAAACACACACTATTCTATGTAAATGTGTGTTTGAAACATTGCTAATCAACTTGGATTTTATGAGACAAGTGTAGAAGTCAAGAATAAAAGTAGCAACTATGAACAGTTGATCTAAACCCCTTTTTTTCCGCATATGCGTCATATTACATCCCATGGGGGAATGGCCCTGCTCCAATGTTTGCTTGAACTAATGAGAGCTATTACTGCCCTCACAAAGTTTTCATGAAGTTAGTTGGTACTTTTCTGTACCAACTATATATTTACTATACATTTCAGAATATTTTCATCAAAAGAATATTGCATAGGATCCAGCCTTTGAAGACACAGAATCGAGAGTTTCTCTGAAATCGAGGGAACAATGAAATTAGCTTTCCTGCCTGGAGGCACTTTGTGCAGTTAGAGACAGTATGTCACTAATGGTTCTGCAAACAACAAACATGACAATGTGTCGTACTCATTTCAGGTTAGAGGCTTCTACTGTTTGTCTCTATCGGCATCAGGCTGTCACACCGCGGTGAGGTCAAGTGGGTTTTTTGTCTCGTCTCCATGTCATGTCTCGTCATTTCCGGTTTTATTTTGAAATGACTCTCCTTCTCATTTCAGGTCACTTGCCCTTCCTCTCGTGCTCCAGTCTGATTGTCGTATGAATGATTCCACCTGTTCCCTATTATCCCTGTGTGCATAAAAGTCCGCGTCTCCCCCTGTCTTGTGCCAGTGTGTTGTATCTGTTCGTCTCATGTGCATCACTCTCGCCTTTTCCAAGCCTGACCATAGCCACGTTCCAAGTTTGCCTTTTTGTTATTTTCTCACCAAGAGAGATTTTTTGTTCTTGTTAAATTTTGATAAGGTAGTCCTGTTAAAGTACCAGTTTAAGTTTCTTTTCAGAGCATTCTTGTTTTTTTCCTCCCAGTTGGAGTGAGTTTTGTTTTATAAATTTTCATAGAGTAGTGCCTCCGATTTTTTTAGGAGAGTTTATTTCTTTTTCCTCCATAGCAGGAGTGACATTTAGTTAAAGTTAAAGTTTGATAGACCTTTTGTTTGTTCCTCCGCATAGTGTTGTGATTTTGATTTTTCTGATAAGTTTTCATAGATATACTTCTCTCATTTTGGGATATATATATATATATATATACATAAAATATTAATATTTCTATAGCCTGTTCTGTTTCTTGAGAATTTCTGCTCCTAAATTAAAAGCGTTTAGATACAACATCTCCTGCTCCTGCGTCCTCCATTCTCTGGGTGTGGACACAGGCTGCCGGTGTTAGGCCAAAAAGTGGTCCCCTGCTGGTCATGCTTTAAAGAGAGTCTGGAATGAAATGATATAACTACATTATTTGTTTACCTGACTGAATTAACAGATGGAAATTTCAACAAGTCTAAAATTAAAATAATCAAATTTCATAGTTTTAGGTTAATTTTTTAGATTATTTCATCTGGGCTACACCGAGTAAAGATTGATATTCATAGAAAATGTCTCCAACCGTCTTTCGGGCTTACAACAAAAATGTTAGTCACGGCCCTTACTTTGGAATATTTGTACAACAATATAATAATAGGTGAAAGAGATGCTCTAAACAGTACAATTGTCGGATTATCATAAGTGTACATGTACTATTCATCTACATGAAGATATGATAAAAAAAGATGAACGAATGAAACACCATTGTCAGCTCAATATTATCACTGTAACTTTATTGGATAAATATAATAATCCACACCTGAAACGGTTACGCGCGCTCTCGTGAATGGGGATGCATTCCTCTGCAGGCATGCACTTCTCGGCATAACACCGGGACTAAGGGAATGCCATTGAATGAGAGCCGAGATTGCAGCGCTTTTAATGTTAAAGCTCCTCTTTCATTTATCTCACAGTTTACCTTCCCTTCTTCTACTCTTATGTCTGTGGCATTGTAAAGTGTAGCTTTATTTTGCTATAGACCACGGAGCATATTATGGCTAATATGAAGGAAGACCTATTTTTGATCAACTTTACAGTATAGCGAAAACAACTTGAGAATCTTCAGCTGATTTCAGTGTTTCAGTGTCACTCCGGTTCAGTTCTGCAGTGGTTCTCCTCAAAACAAAAACTTTTTTCTCCACAATGGACGTTCATTCTTCGAATCCTTGTTTATTCCTTTAGAGGCCGAGTGTTTCAGGAGCACCGATGAAATCAGATGGTGAAAACAAAGAACAACTGCTTCTTTGTTATTGTCCCTTTTCTCATATTTTTTTTTGTGATGTTACCATATTAAACAATCCACAGCAGGCACTGACATGTCTGATGGAGAGAGCCCCAGAAAGAAAACACTAAATGTAATGACCATTTGTTCACACACAAATTTTGATGTTGCTCTTCATCGTTAGGGAAATGCCACGCTCTCATATACTGGAAGGGTGTTTACTGATTTTGCAACCAATCTGGTTAATTCCACGATAAAATATTTTGATCTGGGATTCTGCAGCGCTGCACCAATCCTGACGGCTGGAATTGTAGAGTGGACCTTCAAAATACTAAAGACTTCTAAACTTTCACATGATCCAGTCGTCCATGCCTTTTTCTAACTCCACCCCATTCACAGAGCACTTAAAAAAGCCCACAGAGGCAAATTTATGAGCAGAAATGACTGCCACCTTGCTGCATTTTCTTCCAAGTGAAGTCAAGACATAGCTAAGGTGGAGGAAGAGTTTCAGTGCCACTCTGCAAGAATTTCATAAAACCCGGTGGAGGTGTAAAGCATGGCCATAGCAAGAGCTCATTCAGTTTTAGATGTGGAGGAAGATCGCGCTGAATAGCGCACTGGCCTTGGCAAAGGACGTGCTCTCCGAGTGCTCCTTTAGTGTAAGATTCTTGTACTGTCTGCACGTTTTGCTATCTTCAATAAGATTTCAGACATTTTCAACCTTGTAACTTCCATTTTACTCGGCTCCAAAGAATGAAAAAGGAGTAAAGTCTGTGAAACCGGACAAGTCGTCTGAGCTCAGCCTGATCCTCTGTACTTTACTCCATGCTTTATGGCTTTGGTGCAGCCTGCTTTTAAAGGGCACCAAAAGCAGCGCAGCGTTTTATATTTGTTTGGGAAAGAAGAGTGGCATGTAGGTATATAGGTGTGGAGGTGATGGCCCACGAAACCATTCATCTCTGTTATCATTTTAAGATAAATTGTGTGAATCTTTGGGAAGTTTTTAACAAACCGTTTAATTGGTACAGTTCAAAGATCTCCTTAATACATGATATGATGCTTTAGTTGTGAGTCCGTGTTTAGAAATTCTGTGTCTGCTCGAGCTTGTTTAACTGGTAAAGAGAAAAAAAGAAATGCTTGGGCAAACCACATCCACTGTGACGGTTCACAGTCTGCATTGTTCTGCACACAGTAAGACGGAAATGATTGTTTTATCCTCAGGGAAAACACTCAGTTGTTCATTTCTGAGGCTCTGTCAGACCCAGGCTCAGATGAGGAATCTGCTGTGCTCCAAAATCTACAACTAGCATCAGAACAGTCAGAAGTGCGGTTTGTTACGCCTTTTTTATTTGTTCATATAGTTTATAAGACTGCAGCTGCCAGCGGCTGACACAGTGTTGCTTGTTGGCTTCAAAACTCTCACAATGCTAATGCAAACTCCCGGCCTCTGCTGACGAGTCCACTCTCTGCTGGAGTTTTCAGGTTTTTTCTTTGTCAGCATTTGAAAAGTTAAACTTCCTTTTGAAGCTGTGAGGTACCGAGTCTTGCTCGCCCAGGCTGCGCTTGAAACCTCAGTTTTTAAGGGAAGTGCACAGACTTCTCCCCATTCAGCTGAAGAAGGTGACAAACTTTGCACAAATACGAGCTTGAATAGCCAAGGTCAGACATTTCAGGGGACACAGTCATCTTTGAACACAAGGCTAATCCTTCCTGTACTCAGGGAGCAGGTGGGAGAGCGACTGTGACATTACAAATGTTCCAGCGGTTACCATGGCGATCCAGCAGGTTGTTCTAATGATATTTGATGCCCCGCAGACAACCAGGATTTTCCCAATAGAGTTCGAGGTAATTGGTCCCAACATGGGAGAAAATTAATTCAATTTAACTTTATTATTAGAATTCATAATTTTTCAGGCAAGTTGAGAAGATCCCTGTCACAGGACGCTCACCGAGTCATAAATCATGGGAGAAGAAATTAGATCCTGACAGCGTGAGGAAGGAAGCTTGAGTTGAGCTCTTTCAGAAATTAATTAAGAATAGAAACCTGTAAACCTGGCAGAATGTAATAGAAATTGTCTTGCACTGATTTGCCGCAGTGGTGCAATTTTACCGTGTATTTAGTATTTACTCAACTTCAGCTCATATCCAATTTGTAAATCTCCTGGGCTTTCTTTATTTCCCCTTTCTTCCTGAGAATGAGCCTGAATGCGTAGATGCTGGCCTCTTTACCTGACTTCGCTTTCTTTAATGTGTCCTGCGAGTTCTTCAACAAACTTTTCTCCTTTCATCCAGTAGATGATGGGCCTCCTGTTCTCTCCGCTGTAGCCGAAAAAGGCCTTGCAGTCCAGACTGAGAGGCATACCTGCAACACACAACGACAGCGCTGTTATTTTACAGAAACTCAAAGGAGGGAGTCGTTCCACAGAGCCGTAGAGTCTCAGTCTATGTTTTTTCCGTATAGGTGTGCAGCTGTTAGTAGCTCGCCTACTGCTTCCCCAGGGAGAAACAACGGGTTACTACTCTAAATGTACAGCGAGGTGCCCGTCTGATGAGACAGTGAGAGGCAAAATTATTTTTCATGGTGGTAATTATGTGAGTTCAAAGAGAGGTGAGTTGAAAGTATTTGCAGAATTTGAAGAATGAAAAAAAAGGCATCCGCTGTGAATAAGCTGCAACATTTCACCAAAATAAACTTCGATTTTGTGGACCAGCAGAGATAAGAGGAGTGGAGAGCTGGGGCGATACCTAAAAAAAGGAAATATCAATAACATGCTTACAATTTATATTTCATGATCTGCTTCCCAGCAGCCGGACTTTCTCGAAAACTTTTGGAATGTCCTTCAAAAAGCCTGGAGAACTATTCCTTCAGGGGAGCTTGTCTAAGAGAGTTCAGGCTGAGCTCATACCAAATGTTGATTTTCAAGCTTATTAGAATTGTGCAAACTTTAGTTTTTTGCCTTATATACTGTATTTGCATTTCTGTTTGCACATATAAATATATATAAATCAGTGCATTTTTTTGCACAGTGCTGCATGTGGAGGCAGGGTCCACACCAGCTCTTACACACACTCGTGTAGGACCTTGAAACCCCATCCTGCTGTGATTACAGCTATCAGTGGTGATGATGGAATATTAATGAGCATTCTAATGAACGCCACCTCATTAGGCAGTCAATTAGCAGATAATTATGATAGACCCCAGTATTATCATAATGGTGGCTCTATCAGTACAGTGAGGAACCAAAACGCTGAGAAGTGTACAACTCTGTGTTTGTTGCCCCCACAGAATGCTTGAGTTGAAGATTAACATGAGACATATTTGCATTTCAGACATTAAGTGTAACTGATTCTTTATGTGGAGGGAGGAGAAAATAGAGGCACTTAAAACTTATTATTGAGAGAATTTGTCCCAAATGGCAATTTTTAAAAGGTCTTCTAATTATTTGGCAGAGCAAAGAAAACGACAGAGAGCTTGAATAAACATGAGTTTTGTTTTGATATGGAAATGTTTGATCAATGCTTCAGGTTTGGTGCCTCTGCTTAACATATTTTGATTGATGGAGCTGGTGAAGGGCAGACAAGAAGCTTTGACATGTGTCAGTCTCAGAGAATTTCTACCTCTCGCGAAGACAAGCGTTGGTCACCAAAGCCACATCCACACATCATGCATGTGTGTTGCTGGGCTCTTGTGGTGAGAAAGCTTTTGGCTTTCTGCTGAGGCAAGCAGCATCCTGCGCTACACACACATAAACACACGTGCCTCCGAAATGGCTTTGAGAAAAAAAACTGCATTGGAATGAAGTTGGTTTAGCTTGAATGTGTGTGTGTGTATGTGTGGGCGCGCGTGTGTTTCTTTGTGTGTTTGCTCGGCAGTAATTGATTAGCACCCTGAGGGTGTGTTTGTGTTCTCAGCATGTTATAGTGATTAAAATCATCAACAATGTTTGCGCTTGTGCAGATTGAGGGTGTGTGGGATTTAGACTGTGTGTGTGTGTGTGTGTGTGTGGGGGCATGTGTGTATGTTTCTCCTGCAAATAGAACCATCAAGCTTGAGATCCAGTCTGCATTTTATGAAGCTGAATGGAGCTGTTTTTGTGGCTACAGCAGCGGGGTGTTCATAAGGCGTTGATGCCGTGTTGTTGTCATTAGTATCAAACAAAGGCTTTGCATGAATGACTGATGGGAATTTTCTCAAGTATGTTCATTATTTCCCGCAGCAGCTGAGTGTGATTACATCTGTATGGTGTTTACTTGGCTGTGAGAGACAAAAAAAAAGAATTCTCTTTAGTCAGTTTGCAAACAAAAATCTCGAGACCGTTTCAAAATTTAAAAAAAAAAAATTTCTTGTTTTTTTGTACCTTTTTTGGTTGACTTGTCTGTGCTCTACAGTGTAGCTTATCTGATGAGCTTAATATGTACATTAGTCCAGAGTGTGGATTGCAGCTGCTTAATAATAATAATGGGGACAACTGAAACAGAGGATGGTAAAATCACAAGAAAGCAAGATCTAAACGCAAAGATATGTGGCTAATTGGCACTGTTCATATTCCTGTAAACATAAGTAGAACACTGGATGATTCTAATTCTGGTTGTTTGATTTAAAATTGCTTGATTTGTTTGATTTTTGAATATAGTGAAAGCCCTACTGAGATCTGCTGACTCAGGTCAGATAGTGGAGCCCAGAGTTCAAACTAGACACGGTGAAGCAGCTTTTAGCTGTTATGCTGCACACAACTGGAACAAACTACCAGCAGAACTGAAATCAGCCCCAACTGTAAGCACTTTTAAATCCAGGTTAAAAACATTTCTCTTTCGGTGTGCGTATGGTTGAGTTTATATCTTTCTTTTTCCCCTCTTCTTTGATTGCTTTTAACTGTGTTTTTAATTTTTATTCTATTTTTTTTTTTCTCTTTAAATTGCTGCTTTATGCTGTTCTTTTAAATGCCTTGTCTTTATGTAAAGCACATTGAGTTGCCTGTGGTATGAAATGCGCTATATAAATAAAAGCCCCTTTCACACTGAGGAATAACCCGCGTTTAATCCGCGAATTTAGCGTGTCCGCTGTTGCGTTCACACTGCCGACCCGGGCTGCCGCGTCAACTCGACTCGCCTTTCGACCCGCGTCGGACCCTAGTCTTTTTGCCGAGCCGAGTTTGGTGTGAACGCAATCGACACGGATCGGACGTGGGCGTGGCGTGACGTGAGGAGTTTAAAAGACAGAATGGACAGCTGATTCAGAACAACAGCGACAGGTGAGGACAAGTTTTACTCTGTTTTAGCCTACATCAAGTTCGAGACATTTTTTAATATGGCCAACTGGGGAGACAAGGAGGTCCGCGAGCTCCTCAGCCTCCGAGCAGAGGACGTTATTTTCCGCCACATTTCGGGGACTATAGTGCTCTTGTATTCTCCGCATATGTTCTTCGGCGGCATCCCACGTTGTAACCATCCACACCCCGTAAAATAACATCTCCATGAACTGCATATACAATCGCAAAAACGAGTCCTCAAGGTGTATTTAACCCTACCTCCGACGCATGGCTTGTGCCTACGTCATTGTACACGCCCAGCATTTTCTGTGTTTCGTGTGACGCTCTGCCACTAGGCAACGCCCCCTGAACTCGGCTTCAGGCGACACAGGTCACCTAACACGCCAAGCGTTCACATTGCTCGACACAGGTCGAAGGTGCAATTTGGACCCGCGAAGGTAGCGGGTCGCAGTGTGAAAGGGGCTACAGATGCCTTGCCTTGCCTTGAATACTACCTGCTGGATGTGCCATTAAAAAAGGATCATTCTGGCAAGAGTTAATACATTATCCAAAATGTAACATTTTGATTGAAGGAGGTTCAAAAGAGAGGTGTTATAGATTTCAGTAGCCCCTTTCACACTGAGGAAGAACCCGTGTTTAATTTGCGAATTTAGCGTGTCCGCTGTTCCTTTCACACTGACGACCCGGGCTGGCGTGTCAACTCGATTCGCCTTTCGACCCGCGTCGGACCCTAGTCTTTTTGCCGAGCCGAGTTTGGTGTGAACACAATTGACGCGGGTTGGACGTGGGCATGGCGTGACGTGAGGAGTTTAAGGGCGTATTCACACCTACCTTGTTTGGTCCGGACCAAACGACCAAACGGACCACATTTTTGTTTGTTCGGACCTTTCGGGATGGTCTGAATACAAACCACCGAACTCTGGTCCGGACCAAACAAGCGGACCGAGACCGAGCTCAAAGGTCGGACTCGGTCCGGATAAAACGAACCCTGGTGCGGATCTTTTGGAGGTGAGAAAGCAGACCGGACCTAATCCCAGACTTTTAGCTTTTTTGTACCTCGGGAGCATCCGTCGTTTGTCTGCTGCTAGGTAACAGAACAGAGCGTCGTTCTTCTAATTACTAGACCGGCTGTGGTAAAGCTAACGAAAGACCGAATCAGCGTTCTCCTCCGTAGCCGCCTTGCCCTTTGTCGTCGTTGTTGATAAATTACTTGTACAGCAGCATAGTAATTACACAGTTGTGAAAATAGCAAAACGTTGAAAAAACATATAGTTTTGATTATATTAAAAGCAATAACGGCACGGAAAGCGTCCATGAATACATTCACTTTTGAACTACTACTTGTGTTGCGCGTGTCGATTCTGACCAATAGCCGAACGACTTCAGGGCGCGTGGCTTTATTGACATATTTTGGTCCGTTTACTGAAATGTACAGTCTGAAAGCAAACCGCACCAAAATGAAAAAAAAAAGTTCGGACCAAAGCAAGTGAACTATCGGACTTTCCTGGTGTGAATACGCCCTAAAAGACAGAATGGACAGCTGATTAAGAACAACAGCGACAGGTGAGGACAAGTTTTACTCTGTTTTACTTCAAGTTCGAGACATTTTTGAAGATGGCCAACTGGGGAGATAAGGAGGTCCGCGAGCTCCTCAGCCTCCGAGCAGAGGACGTTATTTACCGCCACATGTAGGGAAAGGTGAAAGATGGACCTCTGCTGGAAGGGCTGGCGAGAAAGATGGGAGAGCGCGGTTTCCCACGCAGCAAGACGCAGGTGACCAACAAACTAAAGGCCATGAGGAAAAAGTTCCATGCTATTAATGACCACAACGGCAGTAGTGGCAGAGGGCGATTTCCTCAACTTGGACATTATAGTGCTCTTGTATTCTCCGCATATGTTCTTCGGCGGCATCCCACGTTGTGACCATCCACACCCCGTAAAATAACATCTCCATGAACTGCATATACAATTGCAAAAACGAGTTCTCAAGGTGTCCCGCCAACCTTTTTTTAAAAAATTTGATGCAGACAGGTGTATTTAACCCTACCTCCAACGCATGGCTTGTGCCTACGTCATTGTACACGCCCAGCATTTTATGTGTTTCGTGTGACGCTCTGCCACTAGGCAACGCCCCCTGAACTTGGCTTCAGGCGACACAGGTCACCTAATACGCCAAGCTTTCACATTGCTCGACGCGGGACGAAGTGACAATCTGCTTCTCAGTGTGAAAGGGGCTAGTGTTATTCAAAAATCATTTTGGCTTTGGAAAACAAATATTCAATAAATACTTCAGGTAAATTCCAGGTGGGTTCCACTCTGGATAGGTCCCAGTTGCTGTAAAACATCCATTATGCTACATGCTGTCCTTATAGTTTCTCAACTAATTTTTTTTTTTTACAGAATTGAAAATGCAACTCTGAAAGTTGAAATTTAAAAAACAGCATCCAATCAACAACACATTTAACTTTGTATGATCTGTTCCTGATTCTGGCAAGATCTCACATTCCTGGAGGACCTGATTTGTGATGGCAGTGATATGTCAAAGAAATGAAAGCTGAGAAGAGGGGATACAGGATGATGGGAAATTCATAAAAACCTCTCTACCTCTGTAACTCTTGCAGCAGCTATTCACATTAGTCTTTTTTGCTTGTCAGTCTTCGGGGTTCCCTGTTCTCTCCTCGTGTTTCACTAAAATAGATTCTCTCTCACCTCTCCATGTCTCCCTGCCTCGTTCCCTCTGTGTGTCAGGATTTATTCTCATTGCAATTATTCGCCTTCCACGCCTCCTCTGCGCTCTCCTTTGCTCCCTGCTTCCCATTGTTCCTGTCTGAAGAGGAATGTTTCACCTGCAGAGTTACAGTACAGACACACGTCTGTCTCTGAGGTGTCTGTGGGTTGCTTTCTGTGTGGACAGATCTGTGTATTCTTACCCTCTGAAAAAATGTATTGTGTGTACCTGCAAAAGTAGTCGAATGACATTTAAAAAAAGCATCAGATAAGGAGATTATTCTTATCAGTTTATGATAATTAAAAAAAAAGAGAAATGTAGATCGACCAACTGTAATGACTGACTCATTCAGCTTTTTTTTTCCTCCACGTCATCCGTGATTCAGCCCTTTTATGAAACCTTGGCCTGCTTCACACCAAGACTGACATATTATTAATGTTATTGAATTGAATCCTCCCTTTCTCTGGGAAATCCAGACGTGCCGGGGGAGCAGAGGAGCCTGTGTGTGTCAGAGCAGAGGGATAATTTTCAATTAGCTCACTGGATCAAATTATGAGATTATAAGAGTTTAAAGGCTTCCTAAGCAACTGTTACTATTCACAGCCTTAAAACTTCCCTCCCTCCCAGAGTGAAGAGGCGTAGCAGGGAAATAAAACTGTTAATGTACAAATAAACATGCCAACACGTTATATACAGCATGATAAAAAGTCTTAAGCCAGCCCTCTCTTCTTTATGTTTTGCTTGCAGGGGGGCAAACTTTCTTGTACTCACTCAAGTGGTCTTGAGGAATAGTTGAGACAAAACCTTGGCGCGTCCTTCAAATATTTTGAGGCTTAAAAAACTATCTACAGCAGAAGAACACTACCTGAAAGTGATGTCCTCAAGAAACATGAAACATCCAGCAATGACCCGACACAGAACCTGAGAGATGCATTGAGATGCACCCTTAAATTGATCCATCTCTGTATTGAAATTATAAATGATTTAAGACGGTTCAGGCTGTGTTGAAAAATAAAGGTGGTCACATAAACTATAGACTTACAAGCTGGTTAGAATTGTACAAACTTTGTTTTTGCCTTAGAATTAGCAGGCAATCAACTTTCTCCATACATACATAAAGTTCTTGATGAGCAAGCTACATAACATCTTAAAGATCTCATAGTGCAATATTTTCCAAATAGAGCACTTTGCTCTCAGACTGCAGGTTTACTTGTGATTCCCAGAGTTTCTAAAAGTAGAATGGGAGGCAGAGCCTTCAGTTATCAGGTCCCTCTCTGTGGAACTTGCTGCCAGTTTGGGTTCAGGAAGCAGAAACCCTCTCTACCCTTAAAATATAAGCTTAAAACTTTGCTTTTAGATAAACCTATAGTTAGGGATGGCTCAGGTGATCCTGAAACATCCCATAGTTATGCTGCTATAGGCCTAGACTGCTGGGGGACGTCCCATGATGCACCTCTCCTGGCATGTAGGGGATTCTTTTCCAGTGTTCCATGCATTGAAACAAAGTGAAAAGCATAGTTTCAGCTTTTTCCAACATCGTGCAGCTAAAGTCCACACCTCCACGCACCTCAACCTGACAGCTACTCTTCAAGATCTTTTGCCAACATCAAGCAAAATGTTGTGAAAAGGGAACATTTGAACCCAGATTTTGAAGAAGTTTGGTTCCAGAAACAAAAGCTGTTTTCTTTCCTAAATCGAATTACTATGTGAGCTATGATTATTACAAAATACTCGTAACTGGCCACCTCCAAGATAGAAATCCTGCCACCTCTTCCACCAACATACCGATTGATGTTTGAGTTGCACCCTAATGGCGTTTTCCAACTTCCACTTCACAGCGCCACTTGTCGGAGTGCTTTGACTGGCATAGGTTCACCCATATAATATTCCACAGGTGTTTTCAGTGTTGTGTCTGACCAGTGTATACTGTGGATGGATTCTCACTGTATCATAATTAAGGCACTATAAGTGTCAAGTCTATATGTAAATAATCAGAAGATAGTAGTCAACCTCATTACCCTGACTTCGAGTATCAGAAGAGACAAGTTGAAGACAAAATGGATCCTGAAAGAACAAGGCCAATTGCATGGAAAAGTGTAGCATTAAGCTCCATCTCCATTCACCTTCTCTGTGTCGCTCTTTTCATGGCCATTGCATGTTGGTACAAAAAAACCTTCCCACTTCCTCCAAAAAAACTTTTTTGACAGCTATAGCCACACTCAAGCAAGGCTTGCATGAGCACATTGTCTAATTCTGGCATCAGCATGCTCCAGTAACACTGACCTAACAAATGCGCTGATCCTTTCCACTTAAATCTTGCTTCTGTGCGGCAGAGCTAAAAACATTCTGCAGGAACTTCACATGGCAGGAAAAACACGAACAGTCCTAATGAGTCCAGACAGCTCCTCTGAAGACAGAGTGTGCTCAGGCTTTAATTCATGGGCACTAATTGTCAAATATTGCTTAAAACCTTTTCGACATACCAGTCCGTCTCATTCTATAGGTCTGAATCTGTGGTTCATTTGGGAGCTGGGGAAAAAAAAGAATGCTTGAGTGAACACAACGTAAACCTCAATAATTCTTGGAGCCCCGTCCAAGAAACATCACAGTTATACAGTGAAGGACACACACCACCACCATAAAGAGCAGTACATATATGTGAAAGAGGGCAGAACTTTTCATTCCAAGTGCATTTTCCTCCTGAAACTTGTTTCTAAACATGGACACAACTGGTAGCAATTAAAAGTTTAGACAGTTCGTCATTCAAAATGAGCCGGTGGAAGTATCCAAACTTTCAGCTGATATGGTGAGAATCTCCTGGATTTCCATTAGCACGAGTGGGGTGATAAAGGGACTGCAGGCACTTGCTGGCTTGACCTGTTCTAACTCCCAACTCGTCAGTGTTGGTTTTCAGGGCAGAGTATCGCCAAAGAATTTGGACATGCAGGGTTTCTTTATGAGCTGGTAACATGACAGCTGTGGGATGAGTCACCATGGCAACTCAGAAAATGTCAGGGAAGCATTTTGGCAAATAAATGTACAACTTCAATTCCAAAAAGGTTTAGATAAATACCTGGAGAAAGTAAGTGATGTATATATAAAAAAAGAGGAGTTGGAGGAACATGTTGGTTAATTGGCAACATGTGAGTAACATGATTGGGCATAAAATGAGCACCTTAGAGAGGTAGAGTCTCTCAGAAGTAAAGGTGGCCAGAGGTTCAGCAATCTGCAAAAAACTGTCTACAAATTGTGGAGCAATGTCAGAACAGGGATCTTGAATGGACACTGCCACCTCCCAACTCAAGAGAAGATGGATCCAGTTTGTTAATAGCACTCAGCTCAATAGCCTGCCTCTGATGGTATGGGGGTGCATTAGTGCCTATGGAACTGGCAGCCTCCAGCAGCAATGCTGATAGGTATACACAGGTTTTAGAGCACCCATCCAGACAACACAACAGCTTGCAAATGTGTAGCGTCAAGTTTGGATGGCATGCACAAATGATGCTCCAAACAAGCGCAGGATATGCAAGGTAGCCATGATGAACACACATGTAATTAAAAGCAAATATGTTCTTGGCCTAAAGCGGTGTCATGTGCATTAAAAACTTGACGTGAAGTGTGAAAGCTTAACCAAAGTTAAGTATGTGATGAGTTGGGAATAAGTATGTGTTGTCTGTCTAGAAATAAATAAACAAACAAAAGTTCCAAAAGATTATATTGAATATAAAATGTATGGTAAATAGATATTTAGTCAACAGTTTTCAAACAAAATATGCATACTGTCTGTATGAATGCTGCTGACAAAAGTATGCCTGATTAAAAGTCCTCCATCAAAGCTGTCTGGCTGATTAAATGAGTGAAAACATATGTTGTGCCAAGTATACACAGTATTTCTGTGGAGACTCAACTCATCCTCACCATCATACACTTCACACACACTGGAGTATGAGCAAAAGACCGTAATCTAAAACTGAAACACAGACTGTCCATCTGCTTGTCTCCCTCTTTCTGTCTCTGTTTTGAGCGCTCTCTCTCTCTCTCTCTCTCTCTCTCTCTCTCTCTCTCTCTCTCTCTCTCTCTCTCTCTCTCTCTCACACACACACACACACACACACACACACTTAATCAGAACTGATGCATCTCTGTTTATCTGTTCATTTAAAAGCACAAAGTGTAAGAGCATTAGGTGATTCTGAACACTGTGTGTGTCCGAGTGTGGACCAGGTATGGGGTGTGTGTGTATGTGGGGGGCTGTCTTGGTAACAGCTTACTTTCAGGTCTTGGGCTCTGAGGGAACGCAGCTGCACATGGCCACACAGATGGTGCCTCACACGCATGCACGTGCGTATACACAGACAGACAGGCACTGAGCCGAAATACTCAGACACATGCATGCATGTTCACACTTTCAGAACATGCGCACACACATCCACGTGTAAGTAAATGGGCTGCTCAGCTGGAGGCTGTCCAAACTTTCATTTAGTCTATTTCCAGACGTACTGCCTGGAAAGTATTCCATGTGCATTCTGAGTCGTTTCTATTTTCAGGAAAGCTGTGTATATGCCTGCAACACTTCTACAAAAACCTCATCCTTTGTGGGATTTTGTGGATGCTTTTCTTTCCTCCTTTATGATCTTTATGTCTTGTTGCCAAGCGGTCATTACTTTGCTGTTTTTATGCTGAACTTCCCTCCACAGTCTCTCTTTTTGCATGCTACTGTCACCATATCATCAGTTAGTGTTTTTTTTTTGCAGGAGCACATGTGATGTACAACTCTCTATATTTCTACTAGATGTTTTTTTAATTCTTCTTTTTTTTTTTTTTTTACAAAATATGGCAAATCACTGATTTGCTACAACTGTCATATCTTGCCTATTGTACATGCTAGTGCATCAATATTAAAAAGGTGGTACACTGTGGTTTGGAATATAATCGTTGCAATTGTCAATAACATCATAGACTGTCCTCTCAGATCAACAGATTGCAGAGACCCATCTCATTTGGCTTGGAATTGAGCAACCACACTCATAAAACTCAGAAACCATTAACAACCATATATCAGTAATTACAAAAGTGTTTCTTTGAACAGGTAGGTTCTGATGGAATATATTCATGTAATTACAGTTAAACTGCACCATTTGGTGTGCCAGCTGTCCAATACAAACGCAGCCGCCTTCTCTTCAAACTGGAACAGAATATGAGGACAACAAATAGGAAATTACGGCTAAGTTAGAATGTTAAAGATCAACTTATTTTACATTTGAACAATATGCGGTAAACTATATGCAGCCTCTAGTGGTCATGGCACCAACTGCACGTAAATTGAAAAATGGTGTCCGTGAGGACAACGCTCACATTGTAAAAAGTATGTATTCAGCCACTAACCATGGTTGCTATCAAACCCTAACCAAGTGATGCTATTGCCTATTGCCAACCATGAGGTGACGATGTATTGTCATTTTTTGTTGTATTTACTGGTAACCAAGGCAACTGGCAAAATAGGGCCCACAAGGGTGATGGTTGCATGGAAAAATTCAGCCCTCACCATGATGGTTTTCTAACAATGAAGTGGTTGTATTTCTCACCCTAACCTTGAAACCCAACCAGGAAGTTACAAAAGTGTTGTGTAATAAGTAAGTGTTGTCGTGTTTGTTATCAACTGTTGTCATTGTTGGTCTTGAACAGGCAGCATGAATGTCTGAAACCACTGTGTGTAACTGTGTCATCCAACCACCTCCCCTTCCTCCTTATTAGAACTTTGCGGGCTCTTAAAGGAAACACTTCAGAATGACGTCTGCTCTGATGTGGAAACTCATAGGATTCATATAAGATTTATATGTAGAGACAGTACTTTACAGGACACTGCCATAGGTCATCTTTAAGGGTATGACCTACAGATAAGTTTTTAGAGATTTTACAACTGCTGGAGTGGAACTTCAAGTAAACTATTTGACATAGTTTCACAATAAATCTTTTCTTTTTACTTAATTGAAATCCATATTTAACATGTTTACAGTGAAATGAAAACTTCAGTGAGCGCTGTGCAGATTCAATATCTTTTGACATTACAATCACAGGGCAGAGACCGAATATTATTAGATAAATATGAGATGCAGAATCATTCTTGGATATTTCCTGTCTAACAGGAAATGAAGCTGCCACAAAGCTAGAAAGAGTCATATTTGATTAATCTGAAAAAACTAAATATTTTTCTCTCTTCATACCTGACTTTATCGCTCTGCCCTGTCCTCACTCCCCTCTTCCTCTCGAGTCTCAAACACAAATTCACAGCACCGGAGGTGATTCCCACATAATTAATAACTCTTCCAGGAAAGTAATAAAGGGGAATCCATCCTCCGTCTTTGTCCATATTTGTCCATTTTCTGACAGCTCTAATTAACTAAGTCATTTATGCGTCTGTACCTGACATTTGACTGGCTTGGGGGCTGGCCTCGTTAAGAACAGTTTTAAATTAACAGATGAAATTAGAAAGGAAATTACAGCAGATATGCTTGACGAGGTTAATTAAATGACCAGTCACAAGGGGGATGTTAGCTGATGGAAATTCTCCTACTGGAGTTCCCTCTCACATTCTAGTTCTCCAAAATAGCTCTCAGTGGCTCTTAAACAGCAATAACTTACCGGGATGTTCATTTCAACATGTTAATTTGTTCACCATAAACATGTGAGACTATATCCTAAAGACTTTTAGCTTACTGGAGTCATTACTCCATATTATAAAACCTGCCACTGGGTCACACTTGATAGGGAATCTGCTTCTTTTAAAGCATAGAAGAAGATGACAGTGTTTTACCAGTGCATCATTTCAACAAGTTGTGTTTAATGGGGGTAATTTGGACCAATTCTACCAAATAATTAAGTTCAAAGTTGTGAGATAAATGTACAGGCTTCCCAAACTCTACCTAACAAACACTTGCGTTAACACAAGTTAAAACCAGATGAAATAATGTCCTCCTTTATACATGATTATGTAATTGTGGTGGAATAAACTGCAGACACTACATGATGTAATACCAATCATCTTTGTTCAGCAGACACAAAACATTAGCATTCATCACAGTCTGATGAATTCAGTACAATACTGTCTCTCCTTTGAGCTTGGCTTTATTTGCAGATCAATGTTGAGTAGGCAGAGAAATTAGAGATTTTCAGAGCAGCTGATGAGAACAGTTAGACTGAACTCCAATAATAAAGATGCAACATCAAAATCAAAACATTGAGCCAAAAGTGGTCAACGTGCTGTGCTTTTCTTTTACGAATAACAGAGCTGACAGGTGGAATTTCTGTTGATTTAGGACTACAAATAGCCATTTCTGTATTTATAACCATTTGATGCATTGAAAATATAAATTATCTGCATTTTTGTAGTGCTTCATCTAGTCCTGTTGACCCTACTTCCACCCATTGAAGCATGAGGACATATAGAGATAATGCAGGAAAGGACGTAACCACCAACTTTCTGATAGGTGGATGACTGCTCTACACTCCAGGTATTAGTACTGTGAGTGTAGTGTTAAATTCAGGGCTAGAGAAAGAGTTTTGTTCTCACACAAAGGTAGGCAAGACTTCAAGGCTGCTTTAACTTATAAACCAGGAAGTTTAAACTCTTTTTCTCTTCCTTTTCCCCCTCGCTTTGAACAGTCAATTCTCATCAGGAGCCAATGGTTCATTTTTGAAGTTTATTTTGAAGTTTGCTTTATTTTTATTTTTTTTTATCTGGACTAAGAAATCCCATTTCTAATCAGTGAATTCAGTTTGCATACTCCACACCCTGAAATGAGTTGCAAGGAAAAGAGCTGTAAATTTGGAGTTTTAAAGGAAAGATTTGTGATGTCACTTTCTTATTCTGAACCAAGTATGTCACACATTTCCAAAGAGATGTTGTGATGGCTGCATCTACGGCCACACAAATGTGGTAATATACATCAAACATCACAACTGCAATATAGTATTACGTAGAACATTACAGCTATATATTCTTAAAATGTAGGATTTGATTAACAGAGCAATGCACAATTGGTTTTGGTTTGGAATTAGTTTATGTACACGGACATGATGTGCGCACATGATTTAGTTTACACTGTATCATGATTGAATTGGTTGCTTAATTTGTTTTGTTTTCTGAGTTACCTCAGCTGAAGCTGCTCCAGGCCATTGGCTTACAAAAAGGGTGGGACAGGCCTACTGTATATGCTGAAACCAGGAAATGGGACCATACCACAACTCAACATCATGGGGTGGCTATCTGTGTTAGCTTTAGTTAGGTTTATAGAGTGTTCTACCCCTTTTGTGTTTTTGTGGGCTGATCAGCCACGATTTAACTTTCCCCTTTGTCTCACTTTAGGAAGCTCAGTTTGTTTGAGTTAGTGTCTTGTGTTCTTACCAGTTGTGTTACCTTATTTTGTGTTAACTTCAGTGACTTTGACCTCTTTTATGGGCCCATTTTCTTGTTGTTACTTTGTATACTTTGAGTTTGATTGTTTATGGGTTGAATAAAACACCCTTTTTTTACTTTAACCTGTGCCTGATTGTCCTTTCCCTGCTTGGTCCATCACAGATGTCAAGGATGTGTTTTAACGTCTGGTAAAAAAAGGTAACATGTCTCCTTTAACTTCTCTCATGTTTTTTTTCTATTCATATCTAAAATTTCTTCAGAGGCTGAGACATAAATGTTTTAGTGGATTATGACAATTATGTCAAGTTTTCCCAAAAGATCCTGAGGTTTTTGGGAGATATTTTTAATGTAACTTGACTTTAGGCTGCTTGCTTCACATTGAAACAGGGGAGACAATATGAAAATCTTACGTGTGTGTGTGTGTGTGTGTGTGTGTGTGTGTGAGAGAGAGAGAGCCTAACCCAGGTGAATCACCAAGCACCTTTGGCAATGAGCACAAAAAAAACGATGATTTAAAAAGATAATAGGACCAAGCAGATAGTTTAAGCCTTTGGGGTGGTTGACTCTGAGCTGAATAAAGAAACAAGACTCAGGAGGTGAAGTTAAAAAAGGAGAGGGAAGAAGAAGCAAGTAAGCCCACATGAGGTTAAGAGTGCTAATAGTTTCAGTCTCAGTGGTGGCAGTGAGTGTGTCTGTTGGGGGGGGGGGGGGGGGGGGGGGTTCATGACAGAACTGGGTGGTAGATTGATTGCTGACTGACAGCTACAACCAGAGGCTTCTGAAAAACTAACCAAGAGAGCTCTACTTCTCTGGCTTAGATCCAGGGGTTTTAAAAAAAGGACTACATGGGAAATTAAATTTGGTCCCTGAACTGTTTGAGTCATCTGTGGTTTGAACAGCTGTAGGCATTAAAATGACTAGACAATTACAATTTTGTATCTGCTTCCAGGCTGTAGCTATCACATCAAAGCAGACAGACTAAAGAGAATGTTTAGGCAATTGGTTTAATGATTTTATATCTATAATAAAAAGCAATAAAGTCTTCCAAACATTCTTCTAAATTCATTTTTTTCAAACTGACACAACTATCAATAAGTCTAAGTACATCCAAAACATGTTTGCAAATGCCCTACAGAACTAAACATATGAGGCTTTTTTCTGACACAGTCTGGGCAGAATGTCACCATTTATATCCGAATTATAAACAGTTTGAAAATAGTTGTTACTATTCTTCCACCATTGAAGTTAAGGTATTGCCTGGGTAGTGAAATCTGGGTTAAGACTGTGACATCTACAGCAGAAATCAGGCTTCACCAATAATACGCGTCAGTGACTCACAAATAAATACAGAAGAAACAGCAATGGAAGTGCCCCTGCCCAACTGCATGTGCAGTACTCTTTGTTCACCCATGTGCAATACAATGAAGAACGGCTCAACCTTAAAGGTCAGCAGTTATGACTAAATTATGAGGTACATGGTTAAGGTTGAGAGAGGTTTGTGGCAAAAGAAACCAGGGACACAGGAACAGACACTTATCTCCAGAGGTGGCTAAGAATAAAAAGAAAGTGTTAACATATATAAAGTTACAGTACAAATGAGCTACTAAAGCAGGGAAGGATATATGGAATATGATATGATATGACTGACACCATATTATGCTATGTCTGTGTTATTTTCGATTAAAATGATGTGCTTTGGAAACATTGCAGTGTGTCTCTGAAGACATGACATGAAATAACATGAGTTACAGTATCCTTAAACTTTAAAGTCTCACACTGGCAGTTATTAATCTTTTTTAAAAACGCATCTTTGTTTTAAAAAATTGTATATTTCAAAGTTATTGCCACAGAAAAACCTCCCCTGGGCTTGGGGCTGACTTTTTCCTCATTCAGTGATTGGAGCTCTATGGATATGCTAAACGACCCGGCCCACACCTACAGCTGACTCTGGCCCTCCCCTGCTCACTCTGATTCAGTTAACACTCGGCTCTTATTGGATTCAGTTGTACATGTTTGAACCAGAATGTGAAAAAAATTAATTATTCAGGGTCACATGCAAGTGGAAATAACAAAATGGCAATGTCTTCACTTTCTGACTTTCAGCAATATTAGAAAAGGCATTGCTCATCAGCCAAGAGCTCATCAGCCAGTGAGCTCCCTGCTCAGGCAGTGTGCAGAGCCAGCTCTCATCTCCCAGCCAAGGGAGTCCACAACTCTGAGGTCCGACTAGCTCAGCTAGCGCACAAGTTCCCAACTGACCAAGGTCCCATTCTAATCTCAGAAAGCTAGCTTCTCGAGCAGCTCTGGGTCTCTACAATACAACACAGCGCCGTATATTATATATTATATATATATTTTAATATTTTTTGGGGCTTTTATGCCTTTAATGGATAGACAGTTGGAGAGAGACAGGAAGCAGGGGACAGAGAGATGGGGAAGACATGCAGCAAAGGGCCGTCCGGTGCGGGACTCGAACCGGGGCCAGCTGCAGCGAGGACTGCAGCCTCTGTACATGGGGCGGCTGCTTAAACCCACTACGCCACCGACCGCCCCCTGACCTCATCTTTCTGAGGATGTGATTGGCGATGACAAGATTCAAAGCAGCAATCCTTAGCCACAGCATTAATGGCTTTTCTCCCTCGTAATGCTTTGTAAAACATGAAAAAACGTTGTATAGATATGCTTTATTTATATGTCCCACAGAGTCAAATTACTGATATTCACACCTTTCAAGAAAATTCATATAATCCACAACAGAGTAAAACATATTTACAGTTACATAACTCTTCCATAGGAGGCACATGATTTAAACATGTTTTAGCTAAATAGAAATACAAGAGTATACAACAAGTTTCAATTGAGACATTTTTATCAAACATCATATTCTAGGGTCATGATGACCTTTTTCTCTCCAATTGTCTAATATTCACGCACACTTGTGTGTACTGTATTAAACTTGCAAAACATGACCACAACAGCTTTAAGACAACAACTTCGCTCTGTCAGTTTAGTGTCGATGCCATTCTCTTATGTGCCGACCTCAGACCAGCACTTCCTTGTTCTCTCATTTCACTTTGGCTGTGGTCTGAGGTCGGGACATCGGACTGCTGGCTGACACCGACCTGCCCTCAGACCAGCGTTCACTCATTCGCTGACTGCACTCTGGCTGCGGTTGGTTAATATGAGGTGCCAGCGCTGTCTGAGAGCCAAACTCAGAGTGAAAAAAGGAAATGGAGTCATCTGAATGGCACGGGGCAGTTTCAGCCATAATCATGTTGTGAAGGAAAACGGCTGCAATAAGATATCAGAGCACCAGCACTGCCTACTCAATTGAATGTAAAAAATGCAGATAATTAGTTCAAAATGTTGACTATTTTTTTCCAAGAGTAAACACAAGTCGTAGAAAAGTAGGCAACATTAAAACTTCATTAAAACTCAAACAAGAACAATTTATAAAAACGATTCAAATGCAGATCTCTACTCTCCTTCCCATTTTTCAGTTCAGGCTCAACTGGTAGCACACAATACAACCTGTAACAGGTGTGTTTGCCCATGTGCTCGAAACACAGTAGTTTTACAATAAAATGCAAGAAATCATGACATGGTAATGTTTTACGTTTCTAGTTTTGTAAAGAGCAATGTTCACGTGAGCTGATGCCAGCCTCTAACTATGAATCTATTCAAATATTGATCGTGAAGCACAACCGAGGTTTATTTATGCTTAACCCTAAGAAAGCAAAACTAACAGCAAAGCTGAAAAGTAAAAAGTTCTTGGAAAATATTGAGTTGGCTGACTGGGTTGTCTGGAGTCTGAAGTTTAACACCACCTTCCACCTCTCATCACTATAAGTTTTATGTAAAATAAAATGTAGGCATGTCACAACTTTGAAAGTCAGACATGGACACGCAAAGCTGTAAAAGCCCATAAAGTGTAGATACTTTACAAATGTGGAGCTCACATTGTGAGACTGCTCTGTTTCGTTCTGTGGACTAATGGAGCTCCATGTTCTGAAGCGAGACTGCTTTACATGGTGCATTCGAGCAGACTGGCTAACACTTCCACCAGCTGTGAAAAGAACCACTGCTATGATGCAGTATCAACTGAGGGCGTTGCACATCCTCTCTTTTTGAACATGTAGCTAATGACACATCCACTGATATCATCTTGGACATATTTTGTTTTGTTCTACTTGGAAACCAATTCCACGTGTTTGAAATGAGTGTTTAACCAGCTCAGAAAGAGCTGCCCTGTGTTGGTCAAAAAGGACAAACTACGATGGTGGATTGGAATAACAATACTTATTTCTTTGGTAACAGATAAGAGCTGCAGTGCCTATGAAAAAGTAATGCACTTGACTAATTATATAACTACTACATTTATCATCAATTAGACAAATGTATTAATAATACTGCCATTTAGGAGACTTTTCTCATGTCATTGATTCTTCTGATGTGCAATTTGGCCATAAGATCTTAAGGATATATTGTGAATTGTGTATTTCATCTTAATGTGTGTATTAATGTTACCATCATTATAAGTCTTTCTTTAAAATCTTTATTCAAGTTTGAAGATAACTGTGAGCATTGCTACACGTCAGCGCTGTACACGTAGCTGCTGTTTATAATAACCTTGAGGCCACAAGAGCATTTTCTAAGGTTAGTAAGCTGAGTAGAATTGCCTCTTGTTGGAGGAAAGTGTTAGAGACACCCCCTTCCTCCATTACACTCAAAAAAAGTGAGAGGAAAAAACGAATGCACTTAAGAAGATTCCTCCTCCTCTGTCTGCTCTCACAGCTATTAAATGTGTGAAAAAGTTGGGAGTTGAAAAAGATTTGCCACTTGCTGGAAGCAGGTACAAACATGCCAACTAAATGCGGCAAATGTAATGACTCAATGCACAGACACTGAGACAGGGGAAGAGATGATATGAAAGGAAGGGGTGAGGGTGGGAAAAACAACAATTCCCAATAAGAATAAAAATGGGTAAACTAATATAAATTGGAATAAACATTTGTTTATCAATATTTCATATATTCAGAAATTCTATGGGGAAGATCTGGATTATACAAATAGGCAAACTGTACACAAATGCATCAGAACCTGCTTCAAAGCTGTGTCTGTTAATTTATGAGCTGGTTTGCTGCCGTTTGCTCCACAGCTGGCTAAACACTGTTTTAAGAATGTAAATCAAAAAGACAAACCAGGATAGAGTACAAAAATATCTGTTGGTAAATACATGGTGCCAGGTTTCCAATATTCTTTAGGGTATAAGACAGAATGTTTATGTCAAATGTATCAGCAAAGCTCACTGTTGGAGTTTGATACCTGTGCACGCTAGATTAAGTTGGAAAGTGGGCTGAAAAGCATACTTTGTGTTCTTTTTTTTAAAAAACAGCACCAGCAGTTTGCTAAATCAGGATTCTGATTCACCAGCCAAAGCGACTCGCAGACAAACGTGTTAAATATTCAGATTTTCTGTAGAAAGGCTTGCAAAGTATTTTATGATTATATAAATCAAACAAGGCTGACCACAGGAAATATCATATAATGCACATGTACAACATGCTCCCCCATAACTGCTGTCACAGTGTCAGGGGGAATCATCAATCAAATGAGTGGGCATCTTCAGAAGAAAAAAAGAACCTCTAAATGTATATCATTCAATCAGCACAATAGATATTACAGAAAAAAATTATTGACCATTAATTAAACCCTTTAACTCGTTTCAGTTTCAGCCAAACATGAAGTTAGTTCTACAAGTGAAATGCATCTTTGCCTCTTGGAGAAACAGAACCATTATCAAAGATAATGATATTTATGAGAGACTATGACAGTCTTTTGGACTTAATTGGTTTGTAAAAATCAGTTGTGGCGAGACACATCGAGGCGGTGCACTGCACACAAATTTGCAACAAACAGAGAGGTCAGAAAATCTTGGTGGTTTGGTGCTCCAGGTGATTCCCAAGGTTCACCCTGAACACTGCTACAAACATCTGCAGCATGCTTTGAATAGTTTGCCCGTAAGCTGGGTGCAGGTTTGAACTGTAAAGACTGTGTGATGAACTACGACAGCACTAATATGAAACTGTGGATTCTAAGTCTCCGATTCAGTCATTTGAAACAAGGTAAGCAGAAATACTGAGAAAAAAAAGAGTTATATGGAAAATCTCTACATTTTTCAACTTGTGCTGAGCCTTGTTGTGAACAATATTCACATGTTTTAATTAAGAGAAGAAAATGACAGTTTACAAGATATTTTTGGGGGTTTGATGAGTGTAAAGTAGAAAAGTGATGTGAAATATGGATGCGTTTCAGTTTTGGGAGAAACATTTTTTTAAGATCTAAAAAAATTAAGGACCACAATGTAAATAGAATAATATTTATAAATAGTGCAGATTTTAGGGTGGAATTGTGTATTAGAATTGGTCTGTCTTAGTCTCGCTGATTATCTGTGGGACTCAGGTTGGTACAAGATATGCATAAATAAACCCACACAAATTGAAATAAATTTATTAATTCATTCTACACACTGCTTTGTTAATGTTAGGGCTGCGGCAGCATGGGGACATGCTCAGGCTTCCCTGTCTTCACCAACAACCTCCAGCTCCTCCTGGGGATCCCCAGCTGCTTCCAGACCAGCATGGTATATACTCTCTTCAGCCATAACCCATGGCCACAGTTGAGAGTAGGAACCAGATGGTAAATCGCAAGCTTTGCCTTATGGCTCAGCTTCTGTCTGGATTAAATCACCGCAGGATCTTCATCCGATGTACCATAGATCTCACACTCCCTTTTCCTGTCACACTGGAATGAGACTCTGACCCTCCAGCTGAAATAGAATCTTCCCCTCTTCCCCGGCAGGAAGAATGCTTTCCTTTTCACATGAAAGAACAATGGTTTTAGATTTTATGGTGCTAATCTGCATTCTAGCAGCATCGCACTCGGCCACAAAATGCTCAACTGCTGTGGGCCCTCCTGCGATGCAACCATAAGGACAACATTTTTTTGCAAAAAGCATATATGACCTCCTGATTTTCATGCAGGATGCATTCCTCACAGTGCGTCTCATGTCTTGAAATCCTGTCCATTAACCATTTAATGTTCTTTAATGTTCTATCTCATTTAAATTTTGTGGAAGTAAGGCCTGAGCCATCTAAACCATTTGGTTTAGGTATGTAATGCTAAAAGTGAGAATCTGTGATACCCTTACTTAAAAAAAAAAAAGATATATACTTCTACTATGAATTGATAAAGCAAAAGAAAACACCGATTCTTATTATTCTTGACGCCAGAAAAAAAAAAAAAATGCAGATAAATATTTTCCATTGCATTTTTCTCAGAAGAGGACATCACAAAGTTAAAATCACAGGCAAGAAAAAAATACGAGCTACAGCGATGGCAAAATCCATCTCCCTCAACGATTAGATCTGATTTGGGGGTAAAAGTGGCCATGCCACCTGCACAACCCAAACTGATTCAAATGCCTCCTCAGCAGGCACCAACACTCCCACCGCCACCATCCTTTCCAGCCCTCTGATGTGAACGTTTGTTACTATTTTAAGGATACTTTTGCATTATTTTGCCTTCAGGTGCTTGAGAGATATAAAACACGACACTGACATGTTCTCCTGCAGTGGATCATTATGTCCATTACGCGCCTTGAAAGTACACATTCAAGTACTTTCGATACTGCAAAGTGACAATCCAGCCCCACTCACACTTCAGTCATTAATCCTTTCACTTTCATTCACACCCACAGTGGTCTAGTTCAGGTAGATTTTCACAGAAGGCTTCTTAATAAAAATCCAATTCTCGCACCACAGGATCCTTATCCCACAGAGAGTGAGGGTCTGAAGACAATAGAGGGGGAGGTAACACAGCAGGCGAAATAATTAGACAGTGATGGAGACCGAGACGAAAACGTACCAAACAGTGTGGATTGCTTCTTTTTTTCCAGAGCATTAGCTTCTGATGTCATTTGTGAAGAATAATTATTTTTAAAGAAAAGATCTTAAAAGGCATTTGTGTGAGAAAATAATGTTTCTGTCTGCAAACCTAACAAATATGGTTTCACGAGTGCAAACTTAAATTGCTCATAAAATTACAGTGTTTTATGGTAAAGATGTCACTCCTTGAATAATACTGATATCTCCTGTCATTTCTAATCATAACCTCAAACTAATCCATGTCAAAAGCACTTCAAATATATTAACTAAATAAATGAAAATAAATAAAACACTGCAATAGAATAGCTCGCTCAAGAGAGCACTGCAAGGTACGATTAAGCTATGAACGTTAAATCATACTCTGTGGCAATTACAGAAATGTTGAGCAGGCACAGGTGGTTCCGATTCTGTTTTAAAATTTCATTGACTTTGAAAGAGTATTCAATGTTGGGGTGCAGATGGCGGGAGTTTCAGTCAAAAACACTGGTCAAAGTTGTTGTTTTAATAAGAAAAGTGATCAGTAAGAAGTCTTCAGGAAATAAGGGTGGATTTTGTGGTTGACAGCGCACATTTAATAACTGTGATGTTTGTGCAATTAATCATATGCATGGAAAAGCAGACAAGCAACTCGGCCTCAGGTGATTGAGAAAGCCAGTGGGGGATGCAGTCTTGTTTCTTGTGTTTCTTGTCAGTGGTCCTGGCCCCGAAAGCCTGTGCAAATCAGCTGTTTGGGATTCGACAGCACCTTTTCAATCTAGCCTGCCTCAACCGTGCCTTGTTCTGGTTCCTAAAAAATGTCATATATCTGCCCTCAGTGACCACAGACCAGCTGCTCAAATATCCTGAAAGTTCTGGAGAGACTGTTATTAAGGCTGAAGCACCCGGATCAACAAGCCCACTCTCATCTGGACAAAACAGACAGCACTGTGAGGATCGTGTTCTTTGTTTTTTCTAGTGTGTTTAATATAAGTCAGCCTGCACTGCTGTGTGAGAAGGTCCACAAATCACAGGAGCATTCCCTCACAGTCACTTTGATTAGTGACTACTTAACATAAAGACTACACTTCATGATAGATATGACAGATAAGTTCTATTGCTAAGAAGTTGGTCAGCAGTACAGGAGCACCACATGGACCATTTTCACACAGTACACCTCAGACTTAATACAAGGAAGAGTCAGGACTCTAGAGTTGTATTGTGGGATTGTGAAGTGTATCAGTGATGGACAAGAGGCTGAATACAGGGAACTGGTTGACTACTTTGTAGCATGGTGTGGAAACAATCACCTCATCTTGAATGTAAACAAGACAAAAGACATGACTGTGGATTTTAGGAGGACCAGGCATAAACCAAAAGAGTAAATCCATCCTGGGAGAAGAGGTGGATGTGGTGGACTACACATATTTGAGAGTTTACCTGGACAACAGACTGAACTGGAATTGACTCTGAGGCTGTCTACAAGTAGGGACAGAAAAGAGTCTACTTCAAGTGTGTTCAGTCAGAGGCTTCTTCCGGTCCGATTAAGGATTGGTAAAGGAGGTCATATTTGACCACAATGATGCCTGATTATTATCTATAGAGCAATAATATAATATCATTTTGGTGAGAAGGAAAGTATTATTGGATTAAACTGAATCAGACTTCACCAGTAAGAACAGTCTGTCCACAGATACAGATACTCAAGAACAACCCACATTGCAAATGGGAACACACATTTTAGTATTTAGTAGTGTACCACTAAACAAACCTGTGAGCTTGCAGTCAGCTCCTCCAAGCCTGAGCTGTTCTTGCGCTGTTACTTCTGTCGGTAAGAACACAGGCAAACAGATGTTCCTGTGATCGTCTCACTTCCATCACAAACACCCTCTTCTTTCTCTCTCTCTCTCTCACCTCATCAGCCCATCCCTCTCCATAACGGCTGCAAACCAAAGCTGATTATCATATTCATGAGTTCCCCAGATGACGAATGAAAGCAGAAGCGTGAGAAAGGACAAAATCCATTTTTCATTATTCTTTCATTGCATATTAATCAACCATTTACTTACAATTATTTCCACAATCCTTTTGATGCCCTCTAAACTTTTATTTTACCTCATTTTCCATTTCTTGTCTTTTGACAGCCTGTTTATATGAAGGCACTGAGAGAAATGTGTGCCTGTGTCGATGTGAGTTTGCGTGACTTTTGCAGTTTGATATGACATTGATGGAGAGGCTAAATACCTTGTACCTGAGAATGTAATATGAGATTTTCCCTCTCCTGTGTTTGTGTTTCTTTGTGTGCTGCGAGTTAAAGGATAAATGTGTGTTATGTGTGTTAACGGTGATGAAGAGGCAACACAGACAGCCCAACAATGAAAAACTTATCCTTGGCAGGTGTTTGTATATGCATGTCTGCTTTCTAAGATTGGTCCAGTTTAATTTATTCCTTGTCTCTTCTTTCTTTCTCTATATCAACTTTTCTTGATCTCCTGCAGTACTTTCAATCAGACATTGACCTTCCCTTGAGCAGGAAATGAGCAACCATACTTTCGTAGGTGTAGTAAGAGACAAAATACAAAATTTGGATTTCTCCACATGCAGAATAATTATACATCCAAGGCCAAAGAGTGTTTTATCAGCTACATTTCAGAAATGTAGTTTGTTATAGACCACATAACATAGTCCTACATGGCATATCCCCAGTAGATGCTATTGGGAGAGCTAGAGTTTAGGATTTAGACACACAGCCAACTCAAACTTTCTGGGTGTTATGAAACATTAAACTGAGTATCGATTGAGAAACATTATTAGAAACTATTCGATGATGTATATCAAATTCTTTTTTTTCAGTTTTGGTGGCTGATATCACAGAAATACTTCATGGAAGCTTCTGGCTTGGAAGTTTCAACTTTCCAATAAATTTAAAGAAAACATTCAACATAGGAAAATGCTGAACTGAACCTGAATTGACAAATATCACCATCAAGATGGAGGTATGATCCATTATCACATTTTAGCAGACTATTATGTTAAGACTGGTACTATGCTTTTGTTGTTCAGTATCATTGAGTTTGGTAATGGAAGTTAGTCAAGGTAGCAGTAGATTTGCCAAATAGTTTTGGCCATCTTCATCCTAAAAGCCTCTTCATTTCCTTTCCTAGTATTGATTTAACCACCAAAAACTAATCTCTGTTTGTTACAATGGCTTTTTTAGACTCGTCCTTGTACCTTAAAATGGCTCAGATGTTACTCTACACTGTTCCCTCATTCAGAGCATGCAGATCAATGAATGCGCAAATTAGCCACTGTTTCCATGTGTATCTTGCAGCTGGTCAACTTTGACTTTGCTCAAACACTATAGCCCATTTTGGTGACACGTTATTGGCGTAAAAAAGACATCGTTGTTAAGCTGACCCTGTTCCTCTTAGATTATTCACATACCAAACAGAGGGCTCAGTGCTGCATCAGTGTGTGGCTACACACAACAAGATGGGGCCATGGACTCAGTGATGAGTGAGCCAGTGATGACAGCATTGGTTGGTCAGAGCAGATCAGCAGCAGATCAGCTTTGATGCTTACCTTACCCTCCATCCTTTGTACTTTCACACATGACACTGAAGCGGAAAGAGGGAGCCTTAGTCCTTTGAAAGTAAATGTAAAGTGCTTCAAAAATAAAATGCATTATTATTATAATCATTATATGTGAAACGGCTTAAAGAGACTATATTTCACAGTAGCAAGTATTGATATTGATATTGTAGTTTCACTAATCTACAGAAATTAGTGTGGTTCCCTGACTTTTCTATCCTTTTTTTCCATTTACCCTCCCCTAACCCTTCAGTTTTCTTCTTTTGACATCTGCCTTTGCTTTGCTCAGTCTTTTTCTTAATTCATCATTTTCTGGCTTCCATTCTTTTTATTATTCTTTCATCTATGACTGTTCCCTCTTCCCTTTCACTGGTTTGTTTCCTCATTACTGATCCAATTTATGTTTAAGCAACATTTTTTCAGGGTTTATAAAATACAGATAAGGTCTTAAATCAGACCATCAAACAAAATCAAATTAATAAATCATTGTGTTTTCTTGCAGATAATGTGACACTGTAGACACTGTTGCACTACACATTGTTCTGATCTGAATTACACTGCTTACTGGAGGATGACTACCACCTGCAAACAGAATCAGACACTCTCACCGATGAATATCTAAAAATATAAAGAGCTTTTCTACATTTTATCCTGTATCCCTCCCACCACATGTTATCTCTGTGGCAGTTTGAAAGGGAATAATGACATGACATGTCATCATTTTAAAGCACGATGGCAGTGAAAAGGCTGAATGAGCCGAGAAAGGAAGACAAAGGGACAGTTAGAGATAGGTATAGAGAGCGATGGAGGGGAGACAGACAGATGGTAGGAGAGTGAGATAGAGGCAGACAGACATATAGCGATGAATACGACGGGAGAGGAGAAAGACAGAGACAGACTGAAGAAGAGAGACAAGACGAGGTACAGAAAAAGACTGCCTCCTTATCGTACCCTGCCTTTCAGAGCCTGTCTGACACTGGCATCTAATACTTCTCAGTGTGTGAACTGCTGAAACTATCTGAGAGCATGACTTGCATGGCTGTTTCAAACTCAGACTGAAACTAATGGAACTGACATTATCAGTGAATCTGTATATCATTCAATCATTTCAGCCAGATATAACTCATAATAAAAATAATAGTGTCATTCCTCACTACCCCTACAGCCCCACTCCCCTTTACACATCCTCATCTTGCCTGTTTTTTTGCTGTGCATTGTCACAAACTGCCATTTTGTCAAGACCTCCAGGTGTCACAAATCAATTCAACAAGAGGATCTTGGTTTCTGAATTTACTGATTTATATGTGTATTTCTGCATCATTATCCAACACACTAGACGAAACACAATGGAAAAAAACGTATTCAGGCTAAACCAAATCTTTTACTAAACACAACAAAATAGTTTTAATGGCTGAATGTAACCAATGAAACTGTTGATTTATAGTGAGTGATAGAAAACAAAAAATTAAGAGAATAATTTTCTCCCAAATTTTTCCAGTACCTTTCTGCCATTTCCCTCTAGCCCCCTGATAGGGACTTTTTCTTTGTTTCAGGGGTAAACACTCCTGAATGATATAAGATCATTTTCTGCTCCTATTAAACATGCGATAAAACTATGGAGGAGAAACGTTTTGACAGCCTTATTATTCATTTATTTGATAACTCAATCTGTTGGATTCTTCTGAACAGCTTTTGTATTTTGTTACACCAGAATGCTGTTCATTGACTTCAGTTCAGCATTCAATACGGTGATCCCCAAGCTGATCTCCAAGCTCAACCAGCTTGGCATCAAGTCATCCCTTTTTAACTGGACTTTGGACTTTCTAGCTAACAGACCCCAGTCTGTTAAAATAGACAACTTCTCCTCCTCCATCATCACTCTGAACACCAGCGTGCCGCAAGGCTGTTTGCTGAGCCCTCTCCTTTACTCCCTATTCACCCACGACTGCGCTCCTATGTATGGTTCTAATACCATTATTAAGTTTGCAGACGACACCACGTGATAGGCCTGATCAGAAGCGACAATGAGACGGCCTACAGGGATGAGGTTTGGCACCTGGCTACGTGGTGTGCTGACAACAACCTGGCACTCAATAACAACAAAACCAAGGAGATCATCGTGGACTTCAGGCGGGCTGCGAGCCATCCACACACCCCCATCTCCATCAACGGAGCTGAAGTGGAGCGTGTGTCCAGCTTCAAGTTCCTTGGCATCCACATCGCCGATGATCTCACCTGGTCCATCAACTCCTCCATCCTGGTTAAGAAGGCACAACAGCGCCTCTACTTTCTGCGGAGCCTTAAGAAAGCTCACCTCTGTCCTAGGATCCTGATGAACTTCTACCGCTGTACCATTGAGAGCATTCTCACTAACTGTATCACAGTATGGTACGGCAACTGCTCCGCATCAGACTGGAAAGCACTCCAGCGGGTGGTGAAAACCCTCCCACCCGAACAATAAACTTTTCACTCTCCTCCCATCCGGCAGGCGCTACAGAAGCCTTTGCTCCCTCACCAGCAGGCTCAGGAAGAGTTTCTTCCACGAGGCGGTGATCCTGCTGAACTCTACCCCATCCCTCCACCCTACTCCACCCCCTCACTCTTCTCCATCCACCCACTCTTCTCCTCCTACCCAATAGCACCATCTTGCACTCCACTGCCATTTGCACAACTTCTGGTTTGCACTAGTTCTGGTTTACACTGTTCTTTTTCATTTCACTCTGTTTTGCACTGTCTATGCACTATTTATATTTAATAATTTAAGTTATTTATCTTCAGTTACTTATTTACATAGTATATATAGTGTAAATATATTTAGTCTGTATATATTCTGTGTATATTATGTACATTATTTATTCTGTATATATAAAAGCACACCTTTGCACTTCTGGCTGGATGCTAACTGCATTTCATTGGCTTGTACCTGTACTTGCTCTTTGACAGTAAAGTTGAATCTAATCTAATCTAATTTAATTTAGGCTCAGTTTTCATTAACCCTTGTGCGGTCTTAACATTCTGTTTACTCCCCTTGTCCTATGGGTCAAAAATGACCCGCCCTTCCAAAGCCCCAAAATCAGTTTTGTATGATGAAACCACCTGTTATTTATCTATTCAACTCAATTCAATACATTTTTTATCATGTATTTTTTGTTACACAATACAAAAAGACAATCACCAGTTTTCAGGATTACACTTTTTTTTTTTTTTTTTAACCACAAACCAACTGTCAGTTGGACCAACAGTTTTCTTGTTTTCTCAGTTTTCTTTTACATAATAAAGGTTTATTATTGCTATTATATAAATGTGAAGTAATTACTTCTGAATTAATTATTTCGAAAGGGAAAATAAAAGAAATTTTTTCTGGTGTTTAAATGTTTTTATAATTCACTGGTCAAAAATGACCCATAAGACAATCTTTGTACCCTAGTGGTGTACAGCCCACATGGAAACATAAACAAAAATAAAGTATGACTTTTTCTAATGATGGGCTCCCTTTAGGAAAAGTCATAAAATTTCAAGTTGGAAAAAGATAGTTTAAGGTATTTTTTTCTACAGCTAAACATGGTAGTGGGTCACTTTTGATACGCAAGACAACAGGATGGTTAAAAAAACAAAATAATGACTCAGTCTAATGTGTCATTTGTTGTTTATCTGATATTGTATTTACATAACTCTGAAACTTGGTAAGGACCAAATAATTTTTGTATTAAGTCCCGATACATAAAATATTAAAATTAGGATATCTCAATTGATGCAGAAAGAAAATACTTATTTCAAAGGGCTTTGATAAATAAGCAGTTCTCGCTGCTTCTAGAACAACACTGAGGTAAGAACAGATTGCCTCAATGGGCAAGATGCAAATGTTGTTCACCACCTTAAATCATGAAAATGTCACACAATGTATCACTAATGTTGCACAAAAAAAACCCCACTTTTATCTATAATGACTATTATTAGGCTTCCTGCTCAATAACTCTTCGAAGGTCTGCAGACTGTAGGAGATCAGATGTTTCGGTCAGTAAAAGCCTCTTTAAGTGCTTTGTCAACCAGCTCAAATGATGGATAGTTAAGAGGCTTTTGAAGTTTAGACACTCAGTTGCATCAGAGGAACTCACATTGAAGATGCATGTCCATAGTTCATGTATGCATTCTTAACATCCAACTCTTAGGTGTTGCTGCGTCTTACACTGAAGAATCACACAAATAAGACCCTCACCCGAGCTTAAAATGAACTTCTGTGTTTGATTTTGATTGATCTAAACTGAATCAGACTGAAGCCAATAATTTCAGAAGCAGGATTAATTCAGGATTCAAATTTTTTGTTTTACAACTTGATTAACATTAGACACCTTCTCAACCGTGAGGCCAAAACAACCTTGGATTGTTTGGATAGAGGACTTTGGAGAATTTTGAAATACAATATCTTTAGGCAAAGTGACTTTAAAAAAAAAAAAAAAGTACCTTCTGTCTTATCAAAGTCGCATTAGACAGTAAATTCCAGCCTAATAACAAAGAGTCAGTGATAGTGATGTTGTTTAAAAACTGTTAAAAAAATTCCAAATAGCAACTTTACCAAATTGATGCAAATTCAGTTACTTTTGCCCTGAGGTGCAGGGACATTCTCAATGGGAAAGGCTAAGAACATTGTTTAGAAATTTTATGGATTAGCCCAGTTGTCAAGAGTGGCTGCAGCTCAGGAGAAAAAGCAGTCATCTGCTGTTCGGAAGGTCGGTGATTCGACTCCCGGCTTCTCCAGACCACATGTCGAAGCATCCATCTGTGTATGAATGTGTAGAAGAAAGCACTGTGTAGCATATATGGACTAAGGTGTGCTGTGAATGGGTGAATGTGGCATGCAGTGTGAAGCGCAGTGAGTCTTCAGCTAGACTAGAAAACCATACAAGTACAGTCCATTTACCATTTACACAAACATACTGTAGACATATTCAGAGATCATATCAAACGTTTACATACACTCATCATGCCATGAAAATATGAGACTTTTTCTGGGGCAGAAATGAACTCAAAATTAATATGTTAAGTACAGATTCAGCCATATCCATCCAGACACTTACATTATCAAGCCAGTGGTGCTAAAAATTCCAAAATTGTCTTTCAATAAGCAATCATGGATGATGACACCTGATGACTTCTCTGTGCCAACATAAAAACTGATTCTTTTCTGACAGCACTCCTTTGGATTGACAAACACAGTGCAACAGGTGCCTTTCAAGGATACTCAATTCAGGTTTTAGGGCAACATATGCTCACATCCAGAGTATTTTTCAGCAAAGGCCCTGCAAATAAACCTTCACCTTTGCTGTTCTCTTTACTGCTGGTTTTCACCATGATGACTGCTAGTTTTTTCCTGAGGTTTGGAACAATATTCCTTTGAAGTCTCCTGCCAGTTTATAAGGGGATGTTTGTTAATGCTTCTCTTTTGCTGTATTTGTTAATGATTTCAGGGTTTCCCTCTTTGCCTTGCTAGTTGTGTGTGCATATGGATTCCACTCAAAAGGTTAAAAACATCTAGCCTGGGCGAAAGCCGACTGTTGACTCTGTCAAACAGTCTGGAAAAACCCAAGAGGAATCCGTTCCCATGGAGGGTGGGACCTTACTCAGCAACTTAAATTCATTGGAGTTCCCTTAACCAATCAGTAATGTTTAGAAATGACGTAGGTTATGCGCCGAGGTTCATGCTTACTCTCGCGAGGCTCTAATTGGCGAATCACGCTTCCCACATCCGCTTTCATTATACCGGGTTGCAACACTAACCACCATGGGCTAGACTTTGTTTACATCGCGGAGGCAATCATTATTTAAGATCATGGATGTCAATGACATGTGCCGATTTTGTAACGGTAATTTGAAAGTTGGAGGGTGAATAACAAACTCCAAACTTTTATTTCAAAACGTGACAAGCACAGATATATGCACGACAATGGCTATTGTATTCGGTCTCCCCAGTCTCTCCAGTACTAACGGTACCATTTGATAAATCAAACTTTTCCCAAAGCCAGTTGGAAGGAGAGCTATGACATCCTTGCCACTAACAAAATTGACGAGGCATTCCTCTTGCTCTTGTTTTAATTGTGTAATGCTCTCCAGAGTTGAGACAACTTCATGGATAGCTTCTAGCGTCTCTTCTTCCGTCGCCATGTTTATTTCCGCTGCGGTTGAACTATAATTACATGGACTACAATGGACTCCGCGCGTAAGTTCTGCGTCACCACTCTCAACTGTTTGCTGATTGGCAAAACACTGAGCGAACCGAGGTAGGGTGGTTTGGCCAGACTATGTGCGGAGCCAAAATCTTTGGGCGGAAGTACGTAGGATGGCGTCGCCAGGCTAAAAAAAATCATCCACTATAACCAAACCCTAGCTTTGTTTGCTTGAATCAGGTCTTACTAAACTTTGTGTTCTCTTTCAACCAGGTTCAAAATCTTTAGCCCGGGGGAGCGGTGGCACAAATGCTGCAGTTAACTTTGCCCATTGGCGCTCACTAGCTGTGCCCTACAGAGCTTCAAGTGGTGCCTCTTTACCTGTGCAACCTCCCTTTCAGACGGCACAAGTGCTTGTGCAAGCTCCTGGTGGCCCTCTGGTTGTTCAGCTTGTGCCAGTAAGTGTTAGCTCTGCTGTTGCACCAGCACAAATGCTTGTGCAAGCTTCTTGTGTCCCTCAAGTTGTTTAAAAACAGACAGAGAGCAAGCCTGTCTGACGTGGAGAGGCAGATTGTTCCACAGTTTAGGATCTGCCACAGCAAAGGCACGGTCACCTCTGACCTTGCGGTTTGTTTTCGTTTTTTGGGTTAGAGTATAGGGCTGTAGCAGCTCGGAGAGGTAGGTATGGTGCTAGACTATTGAGGGATTTAAATGTAATTAAAAGAATTTTAAAACTGATCCTAAAATGTATGGGCAGCCAGTGAAGTGAGGCTAAAATGGGGGAAGTATGCTCGTATTTACGTGTGCCAGTTAAAAGACGTGCGGCAGTGTTTTGCACCATCTGAAGACGGGCGATGGAGGACCCACTAACCCCCACATAATGAGCATTACAGTAATCCAGCCTCGTGCTTACAAAGGTGTGAATTACTGTTTCAAAGTGTTGCTTTGAAAGAATAGGTTTTATTTTTGCAAGCTGCCAAGTGGAAGAAACTTGATTTAACAACTTGATTTAGTGACAGTTGGCTTAATGAACTGGGACAAGGAGCCCAGATCTACAAAGGGGGCCCCAGTAGTGCCACCAAAAACCATCACCTCTGTCTTTTTCTCATTAAAATTTAAAAGGTTTATACTCATCCAGGCCTTTATGTCGTCCAGACACCTGAGTAGTGGTTTCACAGAATAAGCGTCTTTCTTTTTTAGTGGGACATAAATCTGGCTGTCATCCGCATAACAGTGGAAGGAGATACCATGCTTTCTTAGTACGGAACCAAGTGGTAGCAGGTAAAGAGAGAAGAGAAGAGGGCCTAAAACTGAGCCCTGGGGAACCCCACATGAGAGATGAGCAGAGGAGGACACAGAGTCACCAATGTTGACACAGAATGTTCGATCAGCCAAGTATGACCTGAACCACTCTAGTGCTACACCACTGATGCCCACCCACTGTTTCAAACGGGAAACTAAAAGTTCATGGTCCACTGTGTCAAATGCAGCAGTTAAATCTAAAAGCCATAGAATTGCACAGTCACCGGAGTCAGTAGCTAAAAAGTTATCATTGAAAATTCTGTGCTGTGCAAGGTTTTAAAACCAGATTGGAAGACCTCAAGAATTTTGTGCTCTTCCAGAAAAAACATTCATTGGTTGCGAACTATCTTCTCGAGGATTTTTGCAATAAAAGACAATTTAGAGATAGGTCTAAAATTTGCAAGAACATCAGTATCTAGTCCTGGTTTTTTAATCAAAGGTTGCACTACTGCATGTTTGAAATTTTCAGGGACCACACATGAGGACAAACTGCAATTAATAAGTGCCAGAACAGAGGACCCTATAGTGGGGAGAACCTCTTTAAATAGCTGAGGAGGGATCACATCATTTGGAGAACCTGAGGGCTTTAACTGACCAACAGTCTTCTGTAACAAGGACAGAGTCACAGGCACAAACCTGTCAAAAAGAGCAGAGCAGGCCACAGCGACTGAAGTGTCCTGTGCAGAAGGTGAGATTAAAGCCCTAATGGAGGCAACCTTATGAATAAAAAAAGTGAAGAAAAGTTTCACACACAACAGGGGAGGACTCGGTACAAACAGTCTGTGGGGCATTAAGAACATAGTCAATAGTCTTGAACAAAACACAAGGCTTGTGACAGTTTCATAGAGTATGGAGGAATGGAGGAAAGGAGTATTAGATTTTTGATGTATTGCCAACTCCCCTTAACCTAAAACTCTGGGTAATTGGAGACCCGCTGTATTTGTTATGTTCAGGTACTGCAACTCTAAGGCATGTTTTGTCAGGCTGTAAGGTTAGTCTGTCACAAGGCCGGTATACGTGGTGACATGACCAAGTATTAAGAAGCTTAGCTGCAGGTATTGAAGATAAACGAAGGCAGGTCAATTTAGGAGGGTCTAAGGCAAAGAGAGTGGCAATTCAGTTTTTGCAAGAGGGGTAAAAAGTTAAAAAGACTATAAGGAGGAAAGGCAGCTTGGAGGATGCTTGTGATTGGGAGATGCAGGTAGATTTAGGAAATAAGCTTGTTGTTCCCCGGGAAATAGCCTCTACAAATCTAAGGCCTGATATAGTCTTGTGATCTAGGAGTAGAATGAGAGTCTATTTCATAGAGCTGACATTTTGTCGTCGTTTTGCTCGCTTGCTGTATGTCAGGACAGGGTGTTAGGGTGCAGCTTGATAAGTTACATGATGGAAACAGGAATCAAACTGTATGGAACTGTTTTTTGTTTTGGCTGGAGGGATGGATAGATGGCAGGAACATTTGACTTGAGCCTCACCGACTTTGCATACGCCTGAATTTAAGTCGAAGAGCATTGGCAAGACAAATTATAGAAAGTAAACAATGAACTTTGGTAATTTACTGAGCCTTTGATAAATGATGAGAACATTTTAGGTTACCAATTATTAGATGAATTGTGTTTCATTTACGGAGCCATAACACAATTTCTCATGCTTTAGTTTATGTGTACTTTCGGCACACTGATCAAACCTTCACATTCATTTACACTCTGTGGTCTACATTCATCAGTTTGCTTCATCAGCTCCATTCTTCTAGCTTGCACTAGGAAAAAAAACAGAAACTCATCGTTTGCCTTGATTTCTCATTGATAATTATGAAAGTTCAGAAACTGTAAATGAATTAATTTGGAATAAATAAGAGGAAATTTATGAGGAGGGAAAAACAAAAAAAACATGTTTGTCAAAGAAGACAGGAGATTGTACTTCTTAAACTCTGCCCAAAAGGACCATCGTGACCAATATGAAATGATCACTCAGCTTAAAATGACAGTCGACATTTCAATAAATACATCTGACATATGAATAAAGAATATATCAACATCTATCTGATAATCACTTAAAGGTAGGGTAGGAGATCCTGGATTTTGAGTCCAGCGAAGCTGCATTTTGAAAATACACAGGTAAAAAGTCCCAACATTTTCTTCACTTTCCCCCCGAAGGCACGCCTCTAGAGTACATGAACGCGCACGAGCACGAAGGTGCACGAGCGCTGTTCTGACAGCAAGCATTGATCGTTGCCGTATTTAGTATTTAGTATATGATAACTATACGTTTAATAATGCTAGGTGCTAGCCAAGCTGGCTCTAGTTTAGCTTCCTGCCAAGCTTCTGGACGCGTAATTCGTTCACGGAGCAGGGTACGCGCACAGGGAGAAGGAGGGGGAGGGAGGAGCAGATTGCAGTTTGATAGACGGCATCAGAATCCAATCATTGTTAACGGTCCGTTCAGTATGATTGGATAGTGTTTTTCCTAGATTGTACGTTCTAGAGGCCACTAAAACTTTTCATATTTGTGTAAAAACTTTTAATTAATTGGTTGCAATGGGGATGTGAAGAGTATTTCAAGCAATATGTAAAAAAATGCTCCAGAAAAAGATCCCCTACCCCACCTTTAACTGTTCATACTTGCTGACATTTCATTGGACGCCCCTCCATTCATAAATTGCAGTTTCCAGAAAGATGCATCTACCAGAATATGGCCATGTCTCCGCAAACACCATCAGCTTTTCTGCTTTTTCTATTTTTTTTAAAACAGTATATCATGAATCAATCTTTAATTATGAGCTTTTTTTGTCTTCTTACTGCCCTCAGCTCATATCAGTTTAATAACAGCGAGCATATTGACATGTGTTTACAGACAACATCCTTATGGAAAAATGAGGAAAATAACACAAGAGGAGGAGAGCGAGGACGACAACCTCTCAACAAAGCAAATGAGGAGCAGAAAGTAAAAGGATGTGCAGCTACCATTCAAAGAAGGAAATAATGATGAAAAGGAGAAAAAGAAATAAACCGAGAGCAGAGAAGAGGAAGTATGGAGCAGAAAGGAGATGTGGGGAAAAAGAAAATGAACAACACAACTGTGGTTGCTAATGTGAATCCCCCCCAGGTTAAAACAAGACGATAATTAAAAATGTACCGCAGGGTCACACTGCGACTGCGTGTGTGTGCCTGTTCTCAGTGTGACTACGTGTGTGTTTGTCTTAATGTGTGGCCCTTATTGCTTTAAGAGAGTGTGTGTGGTCAGGGTGATATTGCGGTGCCTATTAAAAGGTGTCCCTGCTGCAATCAGTGTACGGAGGCCTTGGGGCCTATTTGTTACTACATCAATCTGGAGTTAATGGAAAAAACACAGCACACAAACACACAGACTTATACACGCATCCAAACACATTCCTGCCTACAGTGCTAACATTGTCAGAGAGACCGCCGAACAGCAGGACATACCCGTGCATGCACGCACTTATGCGCTTAAATACACACACCCAGCTGGTGAGGAAGGCAGCCAACTGGGCCAAACGCACAACACAACACACACTGTTTAGTACACAAGCTAAATCTAATGAGATCCTTTCAGCGTTTTCTTGTCATCTCTTTTTTTTCTTTAATCGATTTCAACAAAAATGACATTTTCGCGCTCAATCCACTTTATCAATCTGTTTTTATGAATCTGAAAATCTTCCAGTGAAAATTAATTAAATAAGACCCCCCCCTTTGAAATTGTCACAGTTTTGACCGTCTGCCAGGTCTCGAGTTGATCGGGCAGTGCTTTGGAGAGTTCAGCGTGTGCTCGGAAAGGTTTTAAATTGGATTGAAGACGTATCTGCTCATAAGTCACTGTTATTCACTGACTTGAGGAGATGACAGAACAAAAACGTAGCAGGGCTGCAGTGGGTAGTGTGCACGCTGACGGAGAGCAGGAGGCCAGTTCAAAGATTTGACATTTTTCATTTATCTCATCCAAGATGCTTCATTCCTGCCAGCACTCTGGCTGCTGGTCTGTGGTCAAACCTGACCTCTGACTTGCTCAAAGACACAGACAATGACCATCTAGGGTTTCTGTAAAACAGCTTTTCATAAAGCCTTCAGGAACATCACCAGCTAGTATGGTGCTACCAGTACAGCTTTTTACAGATAAAATGGACAAGCTGACAAGGACACAGCAGGAATCTCAGGAAAGCTGCAGGAACATCTCTAACAACTCTCTACTCAGCATTAAGACTATACGGGCAGACATAGACTGTAGTCAGAGCTCGTTAACAACAGATGATGTAATCCTAGACATGTCATTGAGAAGGTCCGACTCTGCATCCCAGATGTTGAACTGTTGGCTTTGAGTTTCTGTCCATGTTGTCTACTGACAGTTAATCTCTACTACCTGCCGATGCTGCATGTGCACTCATCAGCTAAGTTGTTGCCAAGCTACAAAAACAACACCCCAACCCACTGATGGCAACCTCTGAAGATTTCTTCCATCCCATTCTCTCTGCTACACTTTAACTTTCTACCTGTTTGTCAGCTGATTTGATCTATTTTTTGTTATCTAATTACAACAACAGCATATCTTTAATAATAATTAATACTGCAGAAATATAAGCATGTATAGTCCTTTGTGTTCCATAGGGCAGGTACACAAGTGCGGTCATCACCGTCCCCCACCGCCTAAAGTGGATCTGTCCTTAATAATCGAAATAATCAAAATATAAATGGATTAAAGTCCCAAAAAAGTAAACGTGGATCAGAAAATATTAGCGAGACAAATTGGAAAAAAATCTTGAAGTGCTGCAAAATAATTCACCCAAAAAATGTATTCAAAAGCAAAATGTCAACTTTTACTGCTGTGATGATTAAAGTCAAGTTCAAAGGACACTGATACCAGAGCATAATGAAGAGGCAGAGGAAAGAGCCGGGATTGAGGCTGATTCTAGTGAGGAACACAGGTAGCAACTGCTGAGGAAGAGTAGCATGACAGCTTGGCAGGTGATAGATCACCATCCCCTTTGCTTTGGGAAAAACATGATGCTTACCCTGACACTTGGCTATACCAATAATGAAAACATGACAACCATGCACTGTTTCTAACTCATAGGAATTGTTTGATAATGACATAAATTAAAGGGATAAGTATATGTTTCATATGTTATATGTTTTAATTCCTTTACATAGCAGTGCATGAGGTAGAAGAAGAACATGGGGCCAACCAAGACAAAAATTACTAAATTGAGCTAAATTTAGTTTCCAGTCCGATCATGGCTGCATCCCATCACAGACCTGCGTTAATGCTCAGCTCCACATGGAATATAATTTGTTTATTTGCCAAAGAACATATACACCCAATTTATTCAATATACGGTTTATTAAAATCTTGCCTGAGAGGGACTGTTCATGTGCTGCAGGCCTCCAAAATGGAAAACCTTCTGAAGTCAGATGCATGACCAATGCCTACACACAAAAACCATGTGTACGCCTTTGCCTCCACACAAGCTGGCTTCTTCAGACCATGCACACACGTTATTAGACCAACTGCAGCCTGTGATGATGGAATGAAAAGGTGAAAAAAGAAGTAACTTAATTTGACCTAAAACAAAACCATTTTGCAGGAACTGGATGATAAGTCAGGAGGTGTGGGTTCTCTGCCCTAAGCCTTGACACCGCCTTTTGTGTGAACTGGAGAATTTCTTTCCTCTTTTATGGTTTAACCAACTCTTGTTGTTGTTGTTTTTTTACCTCAGCAGAGTTTTTTGCTCTGACTTTAAAGTTCATTGCTTCTCTTAATTTTCTCCATTCAGTAGTTATTTTTTTGCTCTGATCACACCATCAAATAAAAGAGATTTCATTCTTGCTACTTCACTGATGTGCATCTCAGTTTATCATGAAGTACTCTTACTTTCATTATCATGCTTGCTTAGTTGTGAAGCAAACAATGTTTTAAATGCAAATAATTAAATAGATGAGCGCCTGCATCCATTGAAGGGATTGGAAATCGTGTTTGTCCACATGCATACGATTTCACGATGACTGTCCTTTATGCCCAATGCACATTTCTGCCATTGTGCATCCACGCAGTTTCAGTTGTGAAAGTACAAACAATCCCATGCATCTGACCTCCAGTACACTGTATAAGGGAGATTAGGAGCTGCTGCTGGAATTACAGTATCATTACAGTATCAGTGCTTAATATAGAGTAATAAGTGTAATTGTATCTATATCAGTTCATAGGCCTGATATATGCTGCTTTAATGATGCCACAAACAGACACGTTAAATCCCCAGTGCGAAGATCAATACGAGCAAACTAAAGGAACAAGCTCCACCTTTTGAATTGTTATTGACAGAAAGTCTCTAATCAACTGAAACTGTAGTGGAACACAGAGGGGTTCCAAAGTTTTGTGGAATACACAGAACTAGTGCGCATCTATAAAGTATGACTGGTCCACACGGCTGCCTGCATTCTCTCTTATAAGTTTGTGATGATAAAAGAAGAGAAGACAATATGTGTCAGTTGAAAAACACAAGGGAAGACCATTTACCCTGCAAAACATTTGTTCTAGAATATTCTTATATTTGATAACTAGACATGGTAATCTTCTGAACCTATTTTTATTTTTCTGCTGCAAATTTCTCCCTCATTAACTCCGAGTTCAATTCCAGCAAGTTTTCAGATTTTTTAATCATTGCATCTTTGCACACTGAACTATTAGTGGAAACACATCTACTAATAAGTAAATTAAGTAAGTAAAACACCAGCCTCAGAGCTCATTAATGCTTTAATGTTGCAAGTATCCCTGATCAGATGTGTTGTGTTAGAAAAAAACTGAGTCCCAACAGGACGTGCCATAACACGAAGGAAAACCGTAGCAAGAAGCACTCTGCACTCTGCACCAGGAACGGAGACACAGTTGTAAAAATGAGGACCTTGAGGACTACCCCTTTTACCCAAGAAAAAAGAAAAAGGGAGAAGGCGGTGATCCTTACCAGGCGTGACTTCTATCACCGTGTCTTGTCTCTCTGGGGGAAAAAGGACCTTGGGAGGCTGAGTTGTCTGCAGAGCTGAGGGTAAAAGAAAGAGATGAAAACGTTATCAGGAGCATGCGACAGTTTCAATCTAGTGAGGTCTGCATGGGTGCATCATCATCGTACGGACTGGCTCACAAAACAAAGCAAAAGCCAAAAAAATTAAAAATTAATATCATTCAAAAAGACAAAGGAACAGAAGAAATTTGTTTTTTATTTTAAAACCAAACCATCGGTGTCATTCCTGTGGGGTAAAAAAAGTTGTTTACAGATATCTTTAGTGTCACTGTGGAGCGCCACGGTTTATCAGGTCCGGCATTCCCAAAGACAAATATTAAAAGAGTGAACCTCGTCAATTGTCAGAACCCAGAGATACTGCCTCATCCACACAGGCAGCTCAATCCGCTGTGTGTTTCATCTCATTTCGTCTTCCTGTCTGTGTACAGACACACACGCTAGCTGAATGACTGCCTTTGTACTCCGATGGCCAGCAACACCAACTGATTACACCCGAAGCATCTTTCAGTTTCATTTTATGGCACTCTGAGAACTTGAGCTCTCTCCTTTCCGGCACTTTTTCCTCTCATCATCAACACTGTCTCAGTATTCTCATTCTTTTCTGCTGTCCAGCCACATGCTTTGAGTCTTGTGTCTGAGATTGACAGCTTTGACATGTAGGCAGAAATTGAGATATTAATGCATGTCTGTCAGAGGGAAAAATATTCTGACAGCTTCAGTCCCTCGTTAAACATCAGAGATCATGTGGTTGCATTGTGTCATTATTCACTAACTTAGAATTTTTTTTTGTTGGGTGCAGGTGTCTTCTTGCAGCGAGGAAAAAGGATGCAAACATGAAAAATGCTGATTGCAGGGAGCTGAAGCAGTTTGTTTTAAAAAGGGTGAGACAGTATTCTCCTTCTGTTTGCTGTTAAACATGAATCCAAATCTGTCAAAAGATAATAACCACAATAAAAAGTGTAAGTGGAAACAGGGTCCTGAGGTAAATCAGTTTAATTAGTCTGACTTTTAGGGAAACTTTATAGTTTTCTCTATTGGACTAAATGTCCTTTCTGGGACTTTTGCCATGATGATTATAATGATTCAGGCTTTCTTTTCTTTTCTTTTCTTTTCCAACTTCTTTCCTAAATAACCCCATCAACACCTCTATCGCTCTGTTTCTCTGACAAGATTGATGGCTTCATTTGCATTCTGAAGGTTCCGTTGTGCCCTTTTAAGATTAATGAGACAACCCTTCACCTAGGCCTCCTCCTCTCCTGTTCTCTCCTCCGTTCCAAGACTCCACCTCCTTCTCTTTCCTCCTTGCTTTGGCACCGTTTCCTCAGCATATTGTTCCACTATCTTTGTTGGCCATTCAAGGAGAAAAGAAAAAAATAAATCATTTAGGTTTTTATTTTATGTGGAAATATATTTAACTTCTGCTGGGTTCACACAGGTGAATTTACCTGCACACAGTGTAAGCATAATATTTAGTGGGAAATGTCTTACTGACTGATTTAATATACATTTCCCCCTATGTGTTATTTAAAGTAAGATGGGGAAGCATCCAGTGTGCAGTAGTAATGGTGAAAGTTGTTTAGGAGCAGGTTTCACAATCTCCAGCCTTTCAGGACCTCACAATCCATGATTTTCTGACCTAACGAGGTAGCTCTCCCGCCTGGGTGCATTTGTGTAGGTGAGGAAAACACCATATAAGTGTGGAAACACATTATTGTGTAACTGCTACCAGCTGCAAAATGAACAAGGTGGCACAAAAGTGGAAGCACCGACGACATGTGTCATTAATTCTAGGAAACCAAAACCTTTGTGGAGGAGACGGAAAAATTGTACATGTCGTTGTTTGGGGCTTCTGTCCATCCCTGGAATATAAATTTGATTATGAAAAGGTGTGCAGCAAACAGATGATAATGATGGGGTTGGTGTTCACTTGCAGCACTTTGCTTTCTGAAGACACAGATGTAAGAATCTCTGAACTTTTCACGACTGCTTGTGCTGGAAATTGCAGGACACTGTTGATGTGCTGACAGCTTTTGTGTCTATGTTTGAATGTGTGCTTGGAGGCACTGGCACTGGCCGTGTACAAGTACAGGTGTTTAGTTCTTAAAAGGAGTTGTTTGCTAGTGGCAAACCAGACAAATGAAAGGTTTTGCAGGGTTGCTTGTCCACTGTGTTTGGACCTTATATGATTGAGAGATGTTTGAATAGGATGCTGTCACGGAGATGAACAAAGATACAAAGAGGGAATTGTAAGTGCCAGAAAAGCAAAGAGAATACTGTATCTGCTGAGAACTTAGTTTTCTGCCTTAAAGCATAGAAGTCCCACATTCAAAGCTGAACCACTGTTCGGTTTCCGGTGAGTGTGTGTACATTTGATTTATCAAAACTGAAAACAACTGCTATGGAAAAGCTGGTTGTTTGGAACAGAGTTGCTGGCTGGAAAACAAAGCAATGATCCAAAATAGAACGCTAACCATTGGATTGCTATTCTCTGTGTGTTTGACTGAATGCATAGCCTCTTTCATGTTACATGCAGCAATTTCATCTACTGTTAATTCTATCCTATTGTTCAACTTTCATCCTCGTCTTTCTTTAGACTTCTCTGGAAGTCAGATAAATGACTTTGTTCAAATGTCATTAGGCTAACAAATGCTGCTGCTACTAATGATAACATTACTTTTTAAATCCTTTCTTTCGTCACAGAAATAGCTGAAAATTGTCAAGAATGTCCAGCATAGTTTGACATCTTTACAGTTTGATTGACAGTCCGACACCTGTTTATACTGGAATACAACAAAGACCAGTTAATCTTCACAATTTAGAGGGTGCTATATTGAATACTCAAAGCTTTGTGTGAAAATCCATTGACAAGTACTTTGATTCATGTTCTGTTGAGATAAAATTATTTCAGTCAAACCAAAACAGGCACAACATCCTTCCTCCTGCCTGCCACCGGCTTGCACTTAAATGGCACCACAGTTTTCTGTCAGAACATCAGGACATTGCTCTCTACAGGTGAACTAGGAGGTTCTATCCCAGGTGGAAGAACTCAAATGCTCCAAGGACTTGTTTAGGACTAATCGACCATAGTGAGAGTGAAGCTTCTGGAGTGATGGGATACCTGTACTGCACCTGGGAGCAGAACCATAAGGTATGTCTCTCAATTTCCCAGTCACTCTCTCCTTACACTACCTAAGGTTGCAAACATTGGGCAATGACTATAGATGATGAGAGGAACATTGTGAATAGAAGCATCTGAAATAAGTTTTCTCCAAATAGTAGCTAAACACTTTAAAATTCAGTGAGACGTTCAGAAATTACAGAAGAAGCTATGAGTAGACTAGCTGCTCCTCCATGTAGAGAGGAGCCAGTTGAGTTGGGTCAGGTACTTAATAAGGATACTACTCGATACTAGATGTCTCCAATACTTCAGCTGAGCATGGGACCTGTAGCTACCCAAGGATTTTCGAGTAAAAGTATAATTCCTGAGGCTGGCAATACCCCAGGAAGACCTGGAGGACGTCAATGAAGAAAGGAGGCCAATGAATCTCTGCTCATCCTGTTGCCTGCTTTGACAAGAGGATGGATGGCTGGATGGATGGATGGATGGATGGGTGTTTGATCCCAAATGTTAATAAAGTTACAGTAATGTCCCATACTAACTAACAAACTTCCACAACAGACACAGTGACCTTTTGAAGGGCGACAAATATGTACGGTGGGCCTGAAGAACAACAACAAACCATAAAATAAAACAAACTTTTACAAGACAACAAAACAGACCAATGACACAGGAAAAAAGAGCAAACATAACATCTCACAAAATAATTTAAAAAAACGATTGCTTCGTTCATTGTTGTGTTAGGTTCGTTTTGGAGTGCTACAGTTCAGGGACAACAAAAACCTGGTGATTTTCTAAAAACACGGAGCAGCAAACATTATTTTCAACATAATAAAAGACAAAAAAAAACAAACAACAACAAAACAATGAACTTCGTTGCTTATGTACTCACAGTGCATCTGTCTCAGGGAAGTTTTCTCAGCTGCACTTTGAGGTTTCAAATCAAATTTGACCTTTTCCTGTCACTGTGGTTTATTGCAGTCCGGCACATTAGGTCAGTCAAAGAATCGTCAAAGTTTGTTTAAGCCCCCCATCTCCCTCGGCAGTCATTACAGACTATGTAAATCTGGCATTTATGTGAACTTCAAGGTGCCTCAGAGTGTGAGTGCACCCATGTCATCAGATATGAAGGAATGTGTGTGCAGGAAGTTCTGATCATTTGAAAGTCATTTGAGTATCCTCTCTGTGACTTAAGAAGACTTTGATGCTATCTGAATCATCCTGATCCGATCATTTCAGCTCACCGGGTGCTCTAAGTAGATTAAATCAAACACCGTCTCGTTCTATCCACACAGATAGAATGAATCCAGGTCGGACGTCAAACCAACTGTGACTTTCTGTTTCATTTTTAAATCTGAAGACAGTACGCTTTTCAACAGGGAACAACCCTGTCGCTTTCCAGCACAACAGGAACTTGGTTAACACTTAAAACAATGCTCACAACTTTAGCACAAAACAACAGAATGATGTTAACAATTCCTGCTGTTTGACGCCGCATTGTAAAGATATTTTTCTTTTTTAAAAATGCTCTCTGCTGGGATTTATTTATTTTTTAAATTTTGTGACGGTGTGAGTAACTCAAAGATAGAAAGCAGTGCACTCAGCTGAGAAAGCATTCTGGCCCTCCGTTATTACAGTCACTTTTGATTTGTATGCTGTGGAGTTGAAAACAGGGCCTGGTTCAGACTTAAGAAAAATAAATAAATAAATAAATAAATGACCACTGAGATTTTCTCACTCTAAGGAACTGTAAATGTGTGAAGATTTAGAGAGCTGATTATTTAACTGTTCGCAATCATTTTTTAGCTGTCATTGTAACATTTTTATCTGGTGCAGTCAGCTGAGGAGGATGAAGACGCTGACAGGACCACGTTGGCCCTGATTTAATGCATGAGCAACAGAGCAAACACCCGTAAAGGAAAACATCGCTCCACAGATGGATGAGTTGTTAAGAGCTCAGCTGGGCATCTTTGAAATACACCTTGCAACTTCTGAACGAAAATGTTGACATAAGGTCTTACTGGCAAATGGACAGTTGGTTTAACTGGCAATAAATTCAAGTTGATTAACTCCCTACAGCCTTACTTCATCTGCTATGACTTGCCGATGTTGATTAATAATGATTCCTAAGGACAGATGCTGAGGTAAATCCTGCTATTCTCATGGATCGGTAACAGCTTAAATAATAAGTCCTCCAATCAAAAGGTTAATGTGTCTATATCCTAAAATATGGCTCATAACAATTCCCTGTAATGTATCAACCCTACATGCAACAGAAGAGTAATATGATTCAGCCTGTTAGTGCTGTTTTTCCTTATCAGCCAGGCTCACGATGCTGATGCACCACAGGTTGACATACTGTTGTTTTCAACCATTTAATGCTGAGTTTGTCACACATTCTAACAGTCGCTGGCTAAAATAGAAGCAGCAGCAGGGCTTTGACAGCACTGGTTTTATCTCAAAGAGTACAAAGAGAGGCTGCCATGTTATCAGAGGACATTTTTATCACTAAAGCTGTTTGGGACCACATTTCCAGACTTAGCCAACATCATCCGATATTAACCCAACCTGCTGAATTAATATAGAGAGGTGCAGTTGTAAACTCCATCAAAGCTTGGAAGTAGATCATTTTATACTGTTTAGTGACACAGTTCATTCCCCAAGGTAAATTATTTACTCCCATGCTTAAAACCAATGCTGGCCATCCTTAGTGAGGACACGCAAACTACTTAATCTTGATGGATTTTTCTCGTTTATATTTAAAAAAAAGAAAGAAAATCCAACAATTTTCCAACAATATTAAGATGTTTTTTTTTTGCATCTAAATATAACTTAAAATAAATGTGTGATTGCACAGAAGAGCCGTGTAAGTTGTTGAAAATGTGTTAAGTCTGAAAGGTTAAAAACTATATGTCATTTATTGTAGAACAATAAAATTCTCTTGAGAAAATGGACTTAACCTACAGGAGGTGTTAATACTGATGTTCACTAGAAAGAAAACATCTTATGTTAACCTCTAAAAATGTTTTTGAGTTTAGTAAAGTATTGGACTTCCTTCATTAATGTTTAAAATTAATAGTGAATGTAACACACAGTACTGAAGAATATTATACTGTACTAAAGTATTTGAATACACTGTAACTGACATATTCAGATTCTCTTTCATGTATATCATATCGAGTTGACCTTTTGTGGAATTACAACATGTTTGAGCAGAGAATGAGCAGAGAGGTTGGAAATATTTATGTTGATACCCATTCACACGTATTCACGTATTCACACCTACCTCGTTTGGTCTGGACCAAACGACCAAATGACCATACGGACCAGATTTTCGTTGGTTCGGACCTTTTGGGATGGTCTGAATACAAACCACCGAACTCTGGTCCGGACCAAACAAGCGGACCGAGACCGAGCTGAAAGGTCGGACTCGGTCCGGATCAAACGAACCCTGGTGCGGATCTTTTGGAGGTGTGAAAGCAGACCGGACCTAGAGCCCTGCACTCCCGCGGGACCCAACGCAAAGCAGTGCGGCGCAGGACACATTTTGAAAGCTCATTGCGGGCGCGGGCGGGAGGGGGAGTGCCCAGTGCGGGAGCGGGCGGGAGCGGTGATATGCTGCAGTCCCACAAACTAAAAACGTGTTTAATATAAAAGCTATAATGATCTCCTGCTGCTGAAAACAACTGAGAAGAAATAAAGCCTAACTAAAAGAAGTTCAAAAGCGCGATCCAACTCTCCTTTTATTCAGGAGATGCGCATTGCACAACGACGAGGGACAGGGCATGGTTAACCTACTTAAATAATAATTGGATTACATGTTACATTTTCAACATTCTGGGTTTAGAAAAGGTAGGGTAATTAATAACACATGTTGTTTTCATTCCACTTGTTTGCATTTAAATCAATGTAACGTGAGCTGTAGCCTAGGCTTAGATATTTATGCTCAAATCCACTCAAAGTAGGGGGCGGGGCTCCATCACGCTGTGTTTAAAATCATATTAACTAAAAATATATACTTTTACTTCCAAGAATGGAAATGTGAGGAGTGGCATATAACATATGTACAATGTATTATTCTTAATATTCACGGTAGATTTTGGTAGGCATGTTGGGTAGGCTTACTGCTGTAAAGCCTCAGCTGCATGTGCCATCTAATGCGCTCCTGCACTATGTGCCCCACGTGAAGGATCGGACAGTGGTGTGCGCAGCTAAGATCATGTTTCTTTCCTCAAGCCAATGACAAGAACGTCCGTGAGAAGTAACGCGAATGTCTGAATCATGCGGGAATTGTGGGCGGGAGCGGGACAAAATATGACAGGTGCGGATGGGAGCGGGACTAAAAATCCTATCTTTTTGCGGGAGCGGGCGGGAGCGGGAGTGCACAATGCGGGAGCGGGCGGGAGCGGGAGTGCATAATGCGGGAGCGGGCGGGAGCGGGAGTGCATAATGCGGGAGCGGGCGGGAGCGGGACTGTAAATTCTGTCCCGCGCAGGCCTCTAACCGGACCTAATCCCAGACTTTTTGCTTTTTTGTACCTCGGGAGCATCCGTCGTTTGTCTGCTGCTAGGTATCAGAACAGAGCGTCGTTCTTCTAATTACTAGACCGGCTGTGGTAAAGCTAACGAAAGACCGAAAATAATATTTCTAGACCAAAAATGAGTAGGGGACAAACGTGGGCCGAAGAGGAGACCCGTGCTCTTGTGGACGTTTGGGCAGATGCCCACATATCATATATGTTGATAAATTACTTGTACAGCAGCATAGTAATTACACAGTTGTGAAAATAGCAAAACGTTGAAAAAAAATATAGTTTTGATTGTATTAAAAGCAATAACGGCACGGAAAGCGTCCATGACTACATTCACTTTTGAACTTAGCACTTTGTGTTGCGCCTGTCGATTCTGACCAATAGCCGAACGACTTCAGGGCGCGTGGCTTTGTTGACATATTTTGGTCCGTTTACTGAAATGTACAGTCTGAAAGCAAACCGCACCAAAATTTAAAAAAAAAGGTTCGGACCAAAGCAAGTGAACTATCGGACTTTCCTGGTCTGAATACGCCCTAAGACTGATTATTTTCTGGCAAAATCTCCCCTAATTTGCCTTTTTATGGTGTCAACTCATCACTTTGATGGCAGAAACTCTGGTGAAACTCTTTGAAAGGTTGAATCTTACACCGCATATTCATTCGACAACTCTTTTTACAAGCATCGGCTGAGCTAACTTTTTAACACTCCACCAAAAATATCTTGAAATCTATGTAATGAATGAATAACTTAGTTAGTACTGGAGAAATGGTTTCATGCCAAACTAAACACAGCATTCTCGGAGCTGTTCAAGATGTGCTGAGAAAATCAAATGAGTGAATTGTCAACAGGAGTGCAGAATAAATGCCTCACTGAGAAAGAAAGTTGAATCACAGCGAAAGATGATGCAAGTCCAACTTATGGTAATGTTATTCTGACAATGTGGTCTTGTATGAAATATACATTTCTGATGCAAGAAAGATTCTATGGAGACAGACGGAGCCTGAGGGCATAACTCACTGTGTAAAGCAAGTTTGTGTGAGATCAATGGGCTTTAATGTGACCCTGGTGCAAGTACTGAGGTGAAGGATGCATAATATGCACTGCACATCCTTATCACAGATACCATCTGCTGCAGGAACGTGCCACACTGGAGGGATGCCCTGGTGGAGGAAACAAACGCGCTCCCTTAGCACTGCACATTGAGCTTGATGATTAAAGTCATAAATTAAAAATGAATAGCTCTGGAGGACGAGGAGACAGTTGCAGAGGAATAAAAGAACTGTTGATGAGCTCAGAAGCGACAGGGACCAGGTGAACAATTTAACTGGCTTTAGCTTACACATCACACATGCAAAGGTTGGAATTTCTCATCGTAATGTCTCCTTCATTGACTGCCTATACATTAGGTCTGCTGAAGTGATATATAATCAATCAGGCCCCCATTAAGTCATTGCAGTTGGAAATTTACATACACTGTTCATAACCATGAATGTCATGGCAAAATTAAGCTTTTAATAATTTTTTTGAACATTCTCGGCAGAATCAGAATCAGAATCGCTTTTTATTGCCAGGTATGTGGACACACACGAGGAATTTGACTCCGGTTACACCTCACTCTCTTTAGTGCAACAAGTACAAAAAATAGACATAGAACAAGATTAGAAGTGCAAATTGGTGCATGGTGCAAGGATGATACACTGAAGTCCGGTTTTAGCTGTTTAACACAGAGACAGCCTGAGGGAAGAAACTGTTACTGTGTCTTGTTGTTTTGGCGTACAGAGTTCTGTAGCGCCTTGCAGAAGGGAGGAGTTTAAACAGTTTGTGTCCAGGGTGTGATGGCTCTGCAGAGATGTTACCTGCCCGTTTCCTGACTCTGGACAGGTACAGATCCTGGATGGAGGGCAGGCTGACACCAATAATCTTCTCTGCAGACGTTATTGTCCGTTCCAGTCTGTTTTTTTCCTGTTTGGTGGTTGATCCGAAACAAACGGTGATGGATGAACAGAGAACAGACTGAACAATGGCGGTGTAAAACTGGATCAGCAGCTCCTTAGGTAGGTTGAGCTTCCTGAGCTGCCGCGGGAAGTACAACCTCTGCTGTACCTTTTTGATGGTAGTGACTGTGTTGGTCTCCCACTTCAGGTCCTGAGAGATTGTGGAGCCCAGAAACCTGAAGGATTTCACAGCAGACACTGCGTTGTTGGTGATGGTGATGGGTGGCAGAGTGGGGGGGCTTCTCCTAAAGTCCACTGTCATCTCCACTGTTTTTAGCGTGTTCAGCTCCAGATTGCTCTGACCACACCAGCAGACCAGCCGTTCAACCTCCCGTCTGTATGCAGACTCGTCACCGTCCCGGATGAGGCAGATAACCGTTGTGTCATCTGCAAACTTCAGGAGTTTAACAGACGGGTCTCTTGAAGTGCAGTCGTTGGTGTAAAGGGAGAAGAGCAGTGGGGAGAGCACACACCCCTGGGGGGCGCCTGTGCTGATGGTCCGGGTGCTGGATGTGATGCTCCTCAGCCTCACCTGCTGCTTCCTGTCAGTCAGGAAGTTTGTAATCCACTGACAGGTGGAGGAGGGCACAGTGAGCTGGGTGAGTTTGGTGCAGAGGATGGCTGGGACGATGGTGTTGAACGCCGAACTGAAGTCGACAAACAGGATCCTGGCGTACGTCCCTGCAGAGTCGAGGTGTTGCAGGATGTAGTGCAGTCCCATATTAACGGCATCATCCGCTGACCTGTTTGCTCGGTAGGCGAACTGCAGGGGGTCCAGCAGGGGGTCTGTAATGTCCTTCAGGTACGCCAACACCAGTCTCTCGAAGGACTTCATGACTACAGATGTGAGGGCAACAGGCCTGTAGTCGTTCAGTCCTGTGATGGTGGGTTTCTTGGGGACCGGGATTATTGTGGAGAGTTTGAAGCATGAGGGGACTTCGCACAGCTCCAGGGATCTGTTGAAGATTCGTGTCATAACAAAGGCCTCGTCAAGCAAACCGAGGCACAGAGAAGTTCATCGGACCACACAGCCTTTCACTGGCTAGTGTTTTTTGAGGCATCACCGGTAGTTCCAACTCCTGCTTCAAGTTATCAAAGGGAGGCTGAGACGCAAATATGGCAGAAGACGACCATAATTTTTTCGAAGACGAGCCATTTGCGTTTGAAGGCCAACCATACTTGTTTGAGCCCGAATATACAGACGAGGAGTTGCGGGAACGGGAGGAACAACAGAGATGTGCGGAGCAAGCATCAGTGGGCGCTTCTGCTCGGTCGCGTACTGGAGGTACGGAGCTACGGGTAAGACCCTTTGGTATTTGGCGTATCATGTGAGGACCATGTGGAAAAGTTGGATCTTTGCCAGAAAACCAACATATTTTTCCTTGAATCCTGCCAGTTCTGCTGAGAAGAATGCTCTAATATCCAACCTGAATGCTTATTGTTGGCTACCAAAAGAGTCGGGTAAAGGACACTCAAACGTTGATGATACGGATGTACTGTATATTAAAGTATATGAATTGAAAATGCTGCAGCTTCATTAAATAGTGAATAGCCAGTGAACAGCCATGAAGAAGATAACTTCTTCTACGCTTCATTTTAAGATTAAGTGCATTTTGAATTGCCTGTATTTATTTATGAATTAAAATGACAGTTTTTGATTTTAAATTTTACAAAGGAAATTTTTATTTACACTGTACACTGTAATTGTGTAATTATCAGACCGCCATTACATTTTTCCTCTGGCACACCCCCAGTTTTTCCAAACTTCTTCTGAAATATTAACTTCCAGTTGTTTTTCCCCATGTCTCCTTTGTCTTGTTCTCTGGAGTTGAAAGAGTTTCTGATACTGAAGAACTGTTGTGTTTCTGATGAATGAGGAAGTCTCCAATGAAACGGCTGCCATCTCTAATTCCACAAAGATCCATTTAGGATCCATTTTCTGATTCATCCACTTCATTATCAGGGTTTGTATCAACATCAAATGAATCCCTGGAGTCAAAAGAACCACTACTGTTATTATGGGTTTTCCAACAGATGATGGTGAAATATAGAGGGGAATGGCCACCATATAATGATGTTATCATATAGTTATTAGCTGCTCACTGGTGTGAACTATAAACCTGAACAAGTGTGTACAGTTTTTCAGTAATATTTGTTTTGATTTAAAAATCCCTTTACTCCATGACCCTTTCTCTAAGTTCAAAAATAGAACCCCAGAATGTTCCAAGTTCTAATATATCCGCTGAGGCCCCCTGTGACATCACACAGAACACCTATATGTACAGAATATGGAACCCGTGGCAGTCAAATCCTTACCAGACCGGTACAGAGAAACACGTGTATTTCAGTAGTTTGTGAAAGCCACTTTAACATTGTTCAGATACAGCTTGCAGCTTGAAGATGATGCCCTTCGGTGACGATGACGTGAGTACAACCAACTGTTCGATGCTGTAAATGGTCTCTTTGGGTCTTAAAATTCTTTTGGGTCAGCATTGAGGACAGATAAGCCACAGAAATGTATCACTGCAGTAATGGACAACCGTCGGCCCAGTTAAAGTAAATTACATTTGTCCTGACTAAGCTGTAACTGTTGTATCTCAAAATATAATGTTAATTTAGAGAACTATCCAAAGGTGATTAAGTATAAAGAAATGCTTTGAAACTTCATGCTCCCACTTAAAGGGGAACTCCGGGGCATTTGATGCGCAATTCCATTGCTAGAGGTTGTCAAATACTGACAGTAGGACACGGACTGGTGCAAATCGGCACTCCCTGTGCGGAGATTGCGCTGTTTGCGCAGCCTGTCATGCTAGCCAAATACGTGGTGGCCAAGGGGCAAATTCTAAACCTTCCACGTTAAACAACAACTTGCACACTGCAGAAACGTCACACCACTTTATAAACCATCCGACAATAATGTCACAAGCCTTACCATCAAAACCATATGCATGGTTCTTACATTACTGGCATGGGGACGTTACAAAACAACTTTATAAACAGCATGTCACTTACCGGTTGTTGGTATGCGCGCGCATGTGAAAGCCCATAACAGTCAATGGACGATACTCCCATATCCAAAGCAATTATCTTCTCTAGAAAAACTGCGTTCAAGTATTTAAAACATTACAACAATATTACTGGGCATGTATTGTTGTCAATCGCCCCTTTGGCACAACGTCCTGAGGCCCCTAAGAAGAACCAATTGGCAGCAATCCGCCCAGCTCCACCTTTGAAACCCAGCCCACCTACAACAGTGCAGCCAAGAAAGACCACAATGCAGAGCACGAAGATGAAAAGGGTCAAGACAGCAGAAACCAAGTGTCCTTGGGCAAGACACTGAACCACCGTTAGCTACCACTGCATCCATCCCGAGGATGCAAGTACTTCGAGGAAAGCACCGTCTAACTAATGTGCTGTATGAGTGTGAGTATATAAGTGAATGTGGCTTGTAGTGTTAAAGTGTGAGTCGTAGACTAGAAAGCTTGATACAAGTACAGCCCTTTCACCTTTTACCATCTCATTGCCCCTCCCTCTTGTGCTATACATAAAACTGCACTTGAATGAATTCCTATTGAGAGGCATTTCTTGCATTTAAAATCGCTCAAATGAAGGAAAGTGTACACATTGAGATTAAATATATATCAACCATAGAAACAGTAACAGCAGGTAACCCATCTTGATTCTTTAATATCATGTAAATTGCATATATTTTAAATCACATCACATCACATCAAATCAAATCAAATTTTATTCATATGGCACCTTCCATACTTAAAAAGCAACACAAAGTGCCTCACAAAGGCGAAAAACAACAATGAGAAAACAAATAAACCTTCCCACCCCAAAAATACCCAGAGACACACACACGCACACACACGCACCCACACACACACACAGACACACACACAGACACAAGCTCAGACCCACTGCACCCATTAGACAGAGACATGGCCGGGCACTGAGTCCTAAGGCAAGGAAAAAAACACCCTTGGGGGCCGACCACACCGAGAGGGCTCCTGGCCCACGACTACAAGGAGCGCCGCCACAGAGACAGCCCCGACCTGGGCAGACAAGAGGCCCCACACCAAGTTGCAGAGCCCTCCAGCCACCCGGGCCAGAGCAGTCCACAGGACAGCACCCCCGTCAGTGGACCAAAAGCAGCTCCCAGTGTGGTAGACTCCCATGAGGAAACACTGGAGCTAAAAACTGAAAGACTAAAGCAGTAAAATAAGATTAAAAAGGTATAAAATGAACAAAATAGATAAAATGCTTTTCAGCTCGTCAAATTAAAACATGTATTTAAAACATAAAATTAAAACTCTGGCCTTCAGGACCAATGACTAAAACCTCAGTTTTGTCCTGGTTGAGCTGTAGGAAATCTGCACTAAAATGCAGTTAAAAAGGGCATCAAGTGGCCCTGTGTCATCAGGAGACACGGCAATGTACAGTTGCGTATCGTCAGCATAACTATGAAAGCTGATGCCGGGCCTCCTGATGACATCCCCAAGGGGAAGCATGTAAAGATAAAAAGAATTGGACCTAAAATTGACCCCTGGGGAACCCCACACTTGGTCTCATGGGTTCCCGAGGAACATGTATCCATACTTACAAAGAAGTATCGATGTGTGAGGTAGGAACATATAGATTAAAATCACCAGTTATTAAAATCCTGTTGTAGGTGGTGTGAATGATGGATAGGAATTCAGAGAATTCACTGATAAAAGAAGTTGAATACTGGGGTGGTTTGTAGACTGTTATGCAAAGAATAAGAGGGCTGCTAAAAAAAAAAAAAGGCATGATGCTCAAATGATGGGCAGCTGTTAAAAGGAACTTTTAACAGTTGCCCCCCCCCCAGTAGAAAATAGAAAGTTAAAAATTGGTGGGGAAACCTGAGTGAAAACAATGTGTAGTGGGGGTGCGTGAGGGGCAAAGCGTCTATGTGCATGTGACTTAGCGGTTAGTCCGGAGGTGGTTGGGGTGTTTTAGACCTTCCAAGCCCGAGAAAAGTACCACTATGGGCCAAACTCATGAGAAAAAAAAAGCCATAATGGATAATCCAATTTTAAGAGGGGGCTCATTTATCAATATCAGAAATCTAAATTCAAGCCAGGTACCCTCAACATAAAAACTGGAACCCCTTGCCGTCACCGAATGTAAACTCTCAGAGCATGTGATCCAAACCATTTTCATGTCCATTTATTCATTCAGGCCGTGTACTCTAAGCTTATGAAATGTGTCAACTTAATTATGCCAACTGTGAATACTCTATTTCCTCAGTCAGAGAAAAGTGCCAGCAACATCGCACCTATGAATGTTTCTGCTTATTTAATACCTAATTTCATCAGACAGAAATGCCATTAATGCTGTAGGTGCAGTCTAAACTTGCTGCTGAGTCTCAATAGAGGCCTCTTTAAAAAAGGTAAAATGTTCCTCTGAGGAGGACAATAAAAAAGACAATTGATGGTGATCTCAGAGCACTTTCAAAGTGTTGCGAGCTAAAACAGCCCCACGGCCAGCTGCAAAAGGACACAGCAGAGAACTTTGAAAAGAGGAAAATGCAAATAAAAAGACTGATGATTGAGAGAATCCCAAGAATTGAGAGCAGCATGTGGACACAGAAAATTTGTACCAACTACATGCTGAAGGAGCATGCCTGGCATTACTACCACTTTGTCCTTTAGCTGCCTTTACCTCAGTATGTGTGTGAGAGATAGAAACTGTGTATAGTTAGTGATTCTAATTAGTTCATTTAAATCAGTTAAGGGACTCTTACCTAACCGCCGCTGGTCCCACCAACAGCATGGATGGGAGCTCATATTAATTCTAACGTGAGGGCTGGAGGGTGCCCGACTACCCACGGAGAGTTGGCTAATTATCTTTCTGCTATCTGTGGACTAAAGTGCTTTCTCTGAGTTTCACATCGAGCAGGTGGAATAACTATTAAGACACTGCAGTGGGAATTCATCAGCTTCTGAATTTCTGACAGACACACCCAATAAACACTCACTTTCAGGCCTAGAATGTAGAGCAGAAGTATAGGCTGTGCTCAACAAGTCATTCGATAAGATTTGGGAATTAAAGGCGGGGTAGGTGATCTTTTTCTGGAACATTTTTTTACATATTGCTTGAAATACTCTTCACACCCCCATTGCAACCAATTAATTAAAAGTTTTGACACAAAAATGAAAAGTTTTAGTGGTCTCTAGAACGTACAATCTAGGAAGAACAGTATCCAATCATTGTGAACGGACCGTTCACAATGATTGGATACTGATGCCGTCTATCAAACTGCAATCTGCTCCTCCCTCCCCCTCCTTCTCCCTGTGCGCGTACCCTGCTCCGTGAACGTCCAGAAGCTTGGCAGGAAGCTAAACTAGAGCCAGCTTGGCTAGCACCTAGCATTATTAAACGTATAGTTAGCATAAACTAAATACTATATACTAAATACGGCAACGATCGATGCTTGCTGTCAGAACAGCGCTCGTGCACCTTCGTGCTCGTTCATGTACTCTAGAGGCGTGCCTTCCGGGGAAAAGTGAAGAAAAGGGTTGGGACTTTTTACCTGTGTATTTTCAAAATGCAGCTTCGCTGGACTCAAAATCCAGGATCTCCTACCCTACCTTTAAGCAAAAAACTATAAATAAGTCTGATTTCTTAAAGGAGAATTCCGGCATTTTTACAAACATATCCCATCTGTTGGAGACCAAGGAAAGTTGGTCAAAGGGAAAACCGCGAGAAATTTTCATGCCCGCTGCGCAAAGTTGTCCGATTGCGCTGATTTCCATGAAAGCGGGCTCTATCGGGCAAGCTTTTAACCTTTCCTGAGGCTCTTAACGTGTATCAAAATACTTTTTACCGAATTGGCCGTGGTGTTAGTAGCAATACAATTCAACCCAGGGGCTAACATACCATTAGCTAGCACAGACATTATACATTTTGAGATTTCAAAAACACCGTACTAACCTTTCTCAGCTTCCGTGTTCCACAGGCGTGCGCACAAATTAATCGATCGCCGAAGTCATACTATAGTATTCCAAAGTACTGTCTTCCTCTGTGGTCAGTGCAATACAATGTCCACATCTGCACCCCCATGTCTCCCCAATGCGTGACCTAGCAGCAGCTCCCGTTTCTGGATCATCAGTTTGAGCCATCCTCGCTGAATCTTGTGCCAACAACTCTTCATCAGCGTATTCTGGTTCAAAAAGATAACCCCGACCATCAAACTCGTCAAACTCTTCCATTCCAACATCAGAATCTGACGAACTATCCATCTCTAAATTGCTTCCAATAAAATCCCGAGGGTTCTTATCTCCCGCAGCTGAATAATGGGCGAAGGTGCGCTCCTTCCAGCTGTCATGTGACACGTCATGACATCACGGCGAAAATGGGTGTTGAAACGAGTCAGCTGTTCGATAGGAAACAATAACAAACATGGCAATGTGTACTTCGGTTCCCGAGGGTCGTTTTTGGTGGACAAAAAGACAATTTTGGAATACTATAGTATGACTTCGGCGATCGATTAATTTGTGCACACGCCTGTGGAACACGGAAGCTGGGAAAGGTAAGGTGCGCTGTTTTTGAAATCTCAAAATGTATAATGTCTGTGCTAGCTAATGGTATGTTAGCCCCTGGGTTGAATTGTATTGCTACTAACACCACAGCCAATTCGGTAAAAAGTATTTTGATACACGTTAAGAGCCTCAGGAAAGGTTAAAAGCTTGCCCGATAGAGCCCGCTTTCATGGAAATCAGCGCAATCGGACAACTTTGCGCAGCGGGCATGAAAATTTCTCGCGGTTTTCCCTTTGGCAAACTTTCCTTGGTCTCCAAAAGATGGGATATGTTTGTAAAAATGCTGGAATTCTCCTTTAAGAAACACATGCATAGCATGCTGTGTTTCCAAATATAAGAAATTAACCACAGTAGTCTATATTATTTTCAGCAACTATCCCTATAATCGGCCAATAGGGACATCAGTATCCCCATTGGCTTAACCCAACTATTATCAGACCAATGGGAGCACCACAAAACCTAAGTCAGTGACTGTAAGCTTGATAGTTGCTGTTGAAATAAAAAGTTATAGAGATTTAAACTGACTACCTAAAGCTGAAAATACACCAGCAGTGCACTGCTGAGGCTCATTATATTACATGTGTCAAGTAACATTAGCACCAGTAGAAAGCACTACATCAAAACACACAAATCATGGGCTCAAATCTCGACTTTAATTCTAATTGCCATTTCATATGTCATCATTGGCAATTTTTAGTTATTATATTCCATGATTGTATATTTTGATCAGGGGTACATCCAATGAAAACAGTCGAACAACCTACATAGCAGGCTTTCTGATACCATAAAACCTAACAGCAATATTCCTACATTTTATACCTTACTAGGAAATGGGCAGTGAGGGCAGTTAAACATGAACTTCAGCTTATATAATACACATTTTTTGCATTTATTAAATATTTACCATAGAAATGCTTTGATTTCTCATCTGAAGAACAATGGGCCTCATGCAACAACCATTCGTACGCACAGATTTGTTCTTAAGTCTTGTGTACGAGTGATTCAAGAGAATTTGCGCATTCACCAATTTTTTCGTAATCTAAGTTTTCTTTCAGGTACGAACAGAATTTACCAGTGATCCAGACCTGTCGTAGGAGTTTCGTAAAATAGTCCGCTGTTATTCGAATCAAGTTCGCTTGACTAATGGATTGTACATTTAATTACTTTGAAGAAAACATAAATAAATATACACATTATACCTCATAATGATGCTGACATTATTCTGTTTGACTTAAACTATACACTTATTGAAGGTTAATTTGACTCTGTATATAATAAGGTCAATGGGAAGTGTAACCAGCGGCTGACTTGCTACTTTTGGATGCCTTAGCACGTCAGGCTCAGACCGTGTAGATATCCTTGTGGAGACAGACGAATAGCTGACATCGTGATTTAGATTGCCAAGGACTGTGGTGCTGCAAATATGCAGCTTGCTAGAGCCACAACTCCAGAGAGAAACACGCCGATCAAACCCAATTCCACCACATGTCCAGGTCCTCACCACCCTTGGATTTTTGGCCACGGGAACCTTTCAGGGGGAGATTGGCGAGTCGTGCACTCCCCTTGGTCATCAAAACTCTCATCAGTTTATCACCCATGGTACATCAAATTCCCATACACAGCTGTCGAATAAGTACAAATTAAGAGGGACTTTCATGCCTTGGCTGGACTGCCAAACATAATCGGAGCACTAGACTGCACACAAATACGCATCAAAGCACCTGTGTGGTTGTGGAGCGCACTGAGCTGAAGGCCAGGTGGGTGTGTCTCTATAGCCCAGAGAAGGCATGCCAGATTTGCACAATATTGCCATGAACGAGGGTCTCCTACTACCTGAACCAGCACAATAATAATAATAATAATACATTTAATTTTAAAAAAGTGCCTTTCTCAACGCTCAAGGACACTTTACAACACAGGCAGACCAGAAGGTGTGGTGCCAGAAGATCCCCCTCATGGGCCGGCCCATCAAAGAGTTGAGTTGAGGCAACAATTGATTGCACGGTTTTAGTTGCAGCCATCGAGCGTCTGGCCATTGCAAAATGTTTTTTGTTTTTTTTAAGCCATTTTCATATCAAACCATTTCTTCTTTATTTCGGTGACATTACGAACTACAGGTGATACGGTATTAACAGCACTCGTAATAACTTCCCATTTCTTCGCTTTAGCAGGTTCCGTAATTCCACTGCTGACACTGCTAAAAATGACAGATCTTCTTTTTTGGATCTCTGAAAGCTGAACTTCAATCTCAGAGCCCCTAAAGTTGTTCTTTTTGCGCCTTGATGCCATTCTCATGACTCAACACTCAACACTTCCTGGCACAGGAGAGAGGAAGCGTGGCCTTATATGGTATTATTTTGCGTGTGGAGTATGCAAATTTACTATCCTCTTGCATGTGCACTTAAATACGCACGGGTGGCATTCATCATTTACGCAGGTCGTTTACACACTTTTTCCCAAGTTAAGAGCGTTTGTTGAATCTGACTTGACGTGTTCGTACGAGACCTTACGAAAATAGTGAGAGAAATTTAAAATAAAAATACAAAAATGTTCTTGCATGAGGCCCAATGTATTTTTCCATAATGACAGGGTTGTGTAGCGTGGTTATTTCTTGACCTCCACAGTCAGCGCCTCCTTATCAATCTTCCATGCACTTGATATGACATGACACTGCTATATATATAGCAAGAAAAGAAAAAACATTTCAACAAACTGCTAAAGCACCATAGACAAAGAGGCGCTATGGGACAGAATGTACTTGCATTCTGTCCCATAGCGGGTAGAATTAGAAAACGTCTTCTTCAGGGCTGGCAAAGCTTAAAAAAATGACTGGTGTCAGAAAGTGACATGGGGTGGCACCCCTTGTCAACTGACTGAGCTAAGCTAGCTATTGCCAGCCTCATTGGTCCGGGACCTGGCTGCAATGTGACAAAAAAGAAGCACAAACTAGCAAGATAACATGGTAGGTTGAGTATTGCCATTTTTTATTTTCACTATCAAATAGTATCATTGGAGCTGCTTCAACTGATTTGAACCAGATTCGGTTTTGAGCGCAGTCCACTTTAAAACCTCTGTTGGGTGAGAAAATAGCTGAGCTGTTGGGCAGAGTGCATTACCTTTCTGATATATTGTAATTGATTAATAAATTAAGCTCAACAGCAACATTTCAAATACGTACCTGCCAATAATGGGATTATTACTTTATCACTTTTAAAAACAGGGGCTTTTGCAGTGGTAGAAAAGACCACAAGCACCTTTACTTCTACTGTATTTGCTCCTGAGTCTTTAAACTTTCTTTCCCCTTATATTAGCATTTTATGCTTAACTTATACCTCTAACAATAAGAATACAGATATGTCCTCATCAGTTCAAGGGACAGTGTGTGAGCTCTTTCTTCTTGAGGTAACCTTGACCTACAAAAGGTTCTTGTACAACTTTTCAAAATGGTAAGCGTGGGCCAACGTGTTGATGAAGATGATGAATGCATTTACTGAACAAGAAGTGAGGACCATCTGAGTGTGTGTGTAACTGGGTCTGTTAGGAGTTGATAAGACCTTTAATAATGAGCTTGTTCATTCTGTCATCAGTCAATGCACCGTCACTGTCTCAGCCATATTCAGTCATTAATGCATTTTTCATTTATACACATACAGTAGACATTAACAGGGACAGAGAGTGGAAATACAAATGAATACAGACACCATTTAAACAGGGACACACACACACACACTTTAGTCATTCAACTACACATTTATATACTACCCTCTGAGCACATTTGTCCTATGTCATTAATTTGTGAAATTTATGTATCAAATATCACTTCATTTCCTGAGGAGAAGTGGTCAGTGGCTGAAATATAGGAGGCTATATTAATTTGTATCTTTCATGTGAAAACAAATCTAAAGCCCATGCAAATGATTGCTCTCGGTGGCTCCTGAAGCATGCTTTCCCAATTTGCTATGTTCTTCAACAGAATGTCAATAACTAATCCCTGAAGTTTGGTTAAAAAAAAAAAGAAAAACTGCTCACAGTTTCCAGTGGCTGCCTGAAACAAGCACCTTTGCAAATCGGGAGATAACAACAGAATCCATGTTGCCTCTGTCGAACACACGCACACAGACACACACAGTCACATAAAGCTAATGAGGACAGAGGTGGCTGCCAAATACCAAAGTGAGCATGGTCCCCTCACAAACAAAGAGCGGGACATCCAGAAACACACACACACACGTTTCCTGATCGATGGCTCAGTAACCTTGTTCAGGTGGCTTATTATTCAAACAAAAAAAACATGTCTCTGACATCAGTTCCATCGAATTCTCTTGCTTATCAGTGTATTCATCCATCATTGTTCGATATGTGTTTTACATAAACAGCAAAACATTTCAGTGTTAAACATAAAATCACTGACGGGAAGTGGGATGGATAGATCTGAATGTATGAGCTGAACTTTGGTCAACCGTGCCAAACATTAAAAAGTAGACTAAACTATTACTATTTGCAAATGCAGCATTCAAAATTGGCCGTTCCCTCCCTGCGCTGCAAGTGAGAGTAGCAGCGGTGTTCAGAAAGAGAAATGGGGCTGCAGCCAGATGCGGAACAAAGCACTTAATCAAAGAAATGTACAATTTCTCAATTTTTTCATGGCTGTTACATTTGCCCAAACGTTCTAGCAGACTTGGAGTGACATAAGGATTCATCTTGAGTTGTGTTTCTGGTCGTCTAATGAATGTCAGTTCAGCATCCAGTGTCCTTTTAGCTCTGTTTTTAATTGTTTTTTCACCAGCTCCTGATTGTTGTTACACCAAGCTCGCAAATGAACAATTCCAACTTAGAGCTTTCAAAGATTTAATAGGTACATTAAAGGCCTTCGATGGAAGCTTAAATAGACCCATTTTTCTCTCCCCATTGATTCATTAGAGCTCAGTAATGTCAGCCTAATGTCTGTATGGAGAGTTGTCTGGCTGGTCAGGCTCCAAAGCATCTGCACCCATGACTCCTGAGGTGATTTGGTGAAGAGCACTGAGGAAATACTGATGATCCCCTACAAACATACACACACACGCACAACCTGCTGCTGTCCCTAGCTACTGAAATCGCACACATGCACACACACACACACACGCACACATGCACACTCACAGCATCGGCACAGATTGTCTGAATTCTATCCAAGTGGTTCTTGCCGCGTTTGCTGCTGTTGATGTCTGGGTGCTTTTCATAAAATTTTTAGGGTTTGTGAGTCTCTGTTTATACAGATTCATACCAGCACTGCTGAACCAAGAACACTAAGATGTGGATGTTGATCAATGCCACAACCACATTTGACAGTTAAAACTGTCAAAAACAAGAGTGATACATGTGGAAGTCACCACAATGGGAACGCCAATGATGGCGGTTGTATGATACATGTTCACATCTTTCTTTCAAAATGCCAGTTTTAACAACAACAGTACCGATAAACATCCAGCCAATAGTGTTTTTTTCCCGCTGACACATGCAGACGAGGTTCTTGACAGCGTTTGCTGGCAGATGGCGGGATGCAGACAGACTTCAACAACGCTTTAAACAAAGAGCAGGATATCATGCAAATGCACAATTAACACCAACTGAGGCCCATTCTGGGTTTGACTGTGGTCACTCGCCAGATAGGGTTTGGCTGGAAAATAATTAGAAATTGTAGAGCAGTCTTAATATCTTACTTTGGGACAATTCCAGCATTTTCCGTCAGAATTCAGAGATGGTGATGGCATCTGGTCTAGTTAGAAAACAACCAAATGTCTGAAGGGGAAGAGACTTGCCTACAAAGACATTAGACCTTTTTACATAGCAGGTGCGCCATATTGGCACAAAATTTAAGTCGTTGTTAAGCCACCGCTGTTCCTTAAACACCATCAAGCCAGTGTTGGCGAATGACCTGAGTAACAACAGTGATATGGTGAGAGTGGCGTGTTCCATCGTGGCACAAACATGCAAGTCTGGGTCTGTGACTTCCTCCTTTGCCAGTGCCACCTCAGCGGAGTATCAACTTTGACCCTCCCATTTCGCCTCTGTACTTACACACAGGACACTGATGTTCAACTAAGGTGCATCAGTCCTTCCTTCAAAAGGCTTTGTGTAAAGGACCATTGGTTGCAGTTTGTGCTTTTGAGGCCCCAGTTTTACAACAACTTCAGCAGGCAAAGGAAAAAGTTGTATTTCAGTTCAAACTGATCTTTTTCCAACATTCACCCGATGCTACAAAGCTCCATTCTTAATCTTCAGATGTTGCCGTTGTGACAGATCCCACCACAATATCCCTAAATAAAAAATGTATAGCCTGTATTGTAAAAGTGTTCTGTTTTTAAACACCATTCTATACAGAACTGGATTAAAAAGGATTCACAGCTTTTACTTTTAGGCTTTTTAAGCTTTCAAAAAAAGTATCTATGTATGAACTTATTTGACATGGTTTTCAATCTTATTTCCGATTGTTTAATGTAAAGGAATATAAGATATTAAGAGCTGATGAAGGTGTCAGTGTTTACAAAGAGAAATAAGACATGAAAGACTCTTCTGCAGAGTGAAGAACAGTCGTCCTGGTTTTCAACATATTGCACAGCAGATGAGTCATACATACTCTGACACAACTTCTGGAGTGCTTACACAGGTATAAAAAGTGGAGCATGAAATATTTAGGAGAGTGTCATGCAGACTCCAAAAGAGATGAGTGCCACATAAGAGTCATTACTTCTGGCTTTCTTTGCTTGCAAATCTGAAGCTCAATATGTGTTCCAACAAAATCTGTTACCTAACAATTTTCTTTTTTTCTTTTTTTTCTTATGTAACAGCCATTTCTATCTATAGGTAAAGACTGGTAGACGTGTCTTTCAGTATTGTCTTGTGTGTATTTTAGGTTATTATGTTTTTTTTTCTAATCTATTTCCTAAATTAATTTGTTCTCATCTTTTGAAGAGACAATTTAACACGATCTGGGCAGACTGGAGTCAAAAGAGTTGGATAGAAAGAGAGAGATATTAATCTGTATAGATTAAGGTATTATTAGTAATATTTAATCGTTTGTTCATTATATTGACCTTGAATGGCCTCGTTATCTGTATGAAAAACCCATGAAATATCGAACACTAAATTTAATTACCTGTCATCCTCATCAGCTCTGCTTTATAGTTATTACTCCAGTTGAGCTTTAATATGAATCTTTTTTAATTTGATCTTCATATTGTCTTTTTTGGCTGCAACACTTAGACTTCTTCTTTCATTAAAGCGGCGCTATGCAACTTTCAGTAATACGGGGTTTGTTTACAATGCAATACACAACCCAAAGCTGTAGGGGGAGCTCCGTAGAAAATAAGGCGACAGTCTAGCCAGACTGTCGTAAACCCACCAGAGGCAATTTACGGTTTATTTTTCAAGACACTGGCAGAGAGTTGGAGAGCCGTCGACAGCTAATGGAGAGATGGTGTGTCTTATCAGGCTACCTGGCTCGGCTCAGAGCCCTTTACGACCTGCCTGCTCTCGTGTGTCGCGAGACTTCCAGAGGTAAACAAAGCACGCGGCGCCACAGGCAAAGTTGCAAGCGCTGTTTCGGTCTAGGGCCACCAGATGGAGATGGAAATGTCACCGTTTTCATCAGAACGGGTCAGCCAAGCAATCTGATGATTGCCAAGCAATTTTATGACCATGAAAAAGTTGCATAGTGCTTCTTTAATAAAGCAGCAAAAGCAGCAAAGTGTTGGGAGAGAGCTGAAGATACTCAATTAAGGTTTAAAAATGCAATCTAGGAGTGGAGTATGACAGAAAGCTTGATTTTAAATGGCTACATTTTCCTACAGTCTAAACTATTACTTAACTTACATTGTAAAAGTGTGTGATGTTTTATTGTGGACTGTTATCGTACTCTCTTTTTTCAGTAAACAGAAGACATAAGTAGGTCATTTGAGTGTTTCCAGACAAAATAAAATTCTATAAAAGACACAATCACCTTCCTGATGTCAGGAAGCACTATTTTATGTCAGGGCCTGGCAGTGGGGACGTGTGTGTGTGTGTGTATGTTAACGAGAAGTGACAGTCTAATTTGTTTCTATTTTCAAGGAGCAGAGGGGGCCTGGGCTTTAGGTCAGGTAAACTGTCAAATATAAATGCAAACAGGTATAAACTGTGAATTGTTTTTGGTCTACTATGTGTAAAGTGAGTGTTCAGCAAACACGAGTGTGTGTAGTTGTGTGTTGATAGAGCTCTACAATGTTCTTTTTCAACTAGTACTGCCTTAAGCCATTATTTCCTGTCTTTGTGAATGCGCGCGCAGATCAAAAATGTGTCGACAACAAGGAACTGACAGACAATAAAGTAATTTTAGGGGGATTATTCATCATCACGATCCTTTGATTAAAAGTCAATGTAAGTGTGGAATGAAGCTCAGACTTTTTACTTTAACTCACAGCTTTACTTACTCTACTGTCAGTTTAGGTTTGCCTCGCTTAAAGAAGCAAAAGCAAATCACTCCCTTTAAATGACCACAGTAACTGCTACATGTAGGGGGTGGATATGTAAGCCTTGAGGCGCTTGTCAAGTGTAAGAAACTTCTAAATACTGGAGGTGTTTTACAAAAAGCTGGCTGAGTTTTTTTTAGGTTGCTTTATACCTGGGCTATTCTATCCATTTGGAATTGGGGCCAGTTCGTGAATCTGAGGCAAAATAAGGGGCCGGAGAATATGAGTAGTCACGGTAACAAATAAAGAAATTACAACAACATACTGAAGGAGTCAACATATTCTACTGGTAAATGCAGAACAACATATGCACATAAATCCAAACACGGACAACTACTCTACTAACTTTGTCCATTTTGAACATAAATCTGACACCTTAAAGGAGAACTCCGGTATTTTCAACATTAAGCCTCTTTTCTGAGTCGTCTGCAATGTTTTAGAACCCCCCTCACCGCTTTTTTGATGTTTACTGCTGTCTCCGGTATTTGCCTAATTTTGATTCTTCTCAACCTGCTTCAGAACGGCAAGTCATGCGCATGTCTACCAAGGTCCGTAAAAGCACCATAAACGTCCGTTTTCAAAATCATCAACTCACCGGAGTGGTTACTGGTGTGCACTGGTAATCCATATCAAATTTCGTGGCGAAAAGTTGCTTCTGTCGTGTTTTATTTGACATTTTGTACTGGATGTTCGTTGATATTACTCCGCCACCGCTAAGAAAATAGTGCGAGCATGAACGAGCTGCCAAATAAAACACGACAGAAGCAACTTTTCGCCACGAAATTTGATATGGATTACCAGTGTACACCAGTAACCACTCTGGTGAGTTGATGATTTTAAAAACAGACGTTTATTGTGCTTTTACGGACCTTGGTAGACATGCGCATGACTTGCCGTTCTGAAGCAGGTTGAGAAGAATCAAAATTAGGCAAATACCGGAGACAGCAGTAAAAATCAAAAAAGCGGTGAGGGGGGTTCTAAAACATTGCAGACGACTCCGAAAAGAGGCTTAATGTTGAAAATACCGGAGTTCCCCTTTAACAATCAGTCTAGGTCAGCCATATCACAGATATTTAAGATTGCACTCATTTAAATGACAGGTAACATCAAATTTATCTAAATAATATTGGAATTTGCTTGATCGAATCAATTACACTTTTTCGGGTTTTCTCATCTGTTACCACCTCATCAGTGGGTGCCGGCATACACTCCTTGACTATCTCGGAGTCTGTAAACAGCGTTTTCTTTTTTCCTATATCCATGCCACTTATAGGCTAATGATGCCGCCATTGCTCTCTCGCAATCCGTACAAGCCCGGAAGAATACGATGTCTTTGCTTGTAACAAAATGTAAGCCCCGATATTGAACCCGTGGGAAAGTAGGATTGAAGTTAGCATGCGTTGTGTTGAAGTGCCTTCTCAAATGATACTCTTTACACTCGGCGAGGCACTTGCAATAGAGCGTGCCACGAATGGCGATTTTGGTTGATTTCCACTTAAACGTGCACCTCCTACTGCACGGGAGAATGTACAGGTAGTCATGCAGCATATGAGACTGTCCATATGTAATTACACTACACTCTAAGGGCCGGTACAAAATTCCTCAGGGGCCAGACCCGGCCCGGGGGCCGCCAATTGAATGGCAGGGCTCTTTTACATTTCTGCATTATTATGCAAATGAGGGGGCTATCTTTCAGAGTGTGTCATGTGGTCATAGCTTCAGCTTTGGTTGATCATCAGGGTACAGAGATCCCACTTTTAATAAAGCTGACTATTTAGTCCATTGATCTGACTGCAAATTAAGCTAGTGCTTAAGCTAGCAAGTAAGGCAAACTTCCAGTCTGTATGAAACAGGCCTCCATGATGGACTCTGAAATTTAGCTCCCCTTATTCAAATAATCAAGCAGAAATACATAAAATATATTGAAAATGAGACAAATAAAAATATAAGTTTGCAGAAATAATCGGGGGAAGAAAAATTTAATGGAAAATGTGACAGAAATAAATATATCCATGAAAATATGAAAAAATAAATACAATGACTGACTTCAAAAAACGCATTGTAAACGAGAAAAGAAACTCTGAAATACATAAGTTTAGCCTCTCGTCCAATGGTAGCGGGGATTGGCTTCAGTTAATTAATTAACGATCTGAACCAGTTATGTGTATTCTTGTTTATCTGTTTTGGCAGTCTTGGCCCTCCATACTGGGACGTATGTCACTTGTAATGCAAATCTTTCTTAAATTTCCCACAACAAATGGAGTGTTCTGGAGGTCATCCTCCTACAACACTGAGCTGACAAAGACAGCTCTGAAGGAAGAAGGACGCAGTTTTCTGAAACGGAGAGGTCTTTTACTAGACAAGAAATTTCGGCTTATAAAAATGGAAAATAAAATAAAATAAATAAAAACGTACTCTTCACAAGAAAATGGTGGGCACGTGTATCCGTGTTGAGGGGGAGTGTAAAACATGCTGACAACATAGTCATTGCTTTGCCAATGGCTGTTGGATCTGTAAACATAATGATGTCTGTTTCATATTCACTTATCTGGATGTTACAACACTGAAAATGGTGCGACAGAAACAGCGTGTCCCGATAAAAAGGTTTCATGTTGACACGCTTGCAGCTATATTGGATTTGCTCAGCTCTTAGCCACAACAGCTGAGCAAAATACATTTATAATCATTAGCAAACACTCACAAAAAAAAACTTTGATGTTATCAAAGTATGAAAGTATGAACTAATATCTAAAAAATGTGTCAATTATTAGTATTAGTAATAGTGTGTGTGTGTGTGTGAGAGAGAGAGTGAGGATGGAATGCAGGAGCAGGACTTTCTGTTTTAGATTCACATCAACTACCTTTAAGGTAGTTAGTCTTGAAATGATGTCATGCACTTAAAGAGAGACATGCAGAAGACAAAACACGACTTTCTGAGAAAACTGAACTCCTGCCTCCAAGGTGGCAATTTTCACCGTGCTCCACCGAACAGGCATGATGGTGATGCAGTAGAAATGAAGTGACAGCTGAACGTTGATCATTCCAGGATCCCGTTAGCACTGATACACCTCCCTGCTGGATTTTGTCTCAGTAGATCAGCTCGTAACTCAGCCTCATCTCAGCTAGGTTCCTGTGCTGCCCAAAGGTTCCAGGACAGATCATCTGGATGCCGTCATGACGTCTCAGAGGGATGCTGGTACTTAGGAAGAGAAAGAGGCCTCTGAGCTCAGGCTTTGTGTGTCTCCTGTCCTCAGGGCTGCTGCAGTGACTTTACAAGCCAGCAGGCTTCGAGCCATTCGACTTTGTCTCACAAAGAAAACAAAGCTCTGACTCCAGACTCAGCATTTTACTGGATAAGAGATGTATGGGAACGTTTTAAAGTTGCAGGTTCTCCCACTAGCTCAGGCTCAGTAAGCAAACATATTAGGTTAGCTGATGATTCAAAAATCGACTGTAGTTGTGAGTGTTATAACACATGGCTGTCTGACTGCTGGCCTGTCCAGAGTGCATCTGCCTTTTGGCCAGTGCCAGTCAGCCCTAAACAGCAGGTGTAGATAATGAATGAAGGGATGTAAATGCATGTGAAAGCTCCTTCAAGAAGTGCACTTACACCTGGAATAACACAAGATTACGCCCAATCTGCAGTATTTGAGCACATATTACTGATCGATTTAGAACTTTACCACCATCAGAAAACTAACTGCTACTAACTACAGAGGACACCGCTGACATTAAGTGGGTTGTATTTGTATGTGTGCAAATCAATGTCCCAACCCATGATTTCTTACCAGAACATCATGATGGTGAGTGATTATGCCTTCACCTTTCAGTGGCTTCAAACTGGTGGCTGATTAGTGTAAACTATCTTTTTCAATGTCTTTCAGTCACTTAAGAGATTTCATTCGTTTTAACTTTAATTAAAACCCAATTTCGAGAAAAATGGGAAATAATGCCAACTACACCCACTCGAACAAAGTTGAGAGAGTGTCAAAGAAAGACAGAAAAGTCAGGCGTGAGTAGTAGATTTTACTCTAAACTAGGAAAGATATACAATACAATCCCACTAGCAGCTTGTTAATCACATCTTTGACCCATCCTAAATCTCAGCCTGACCTATTGTCTGTTTTATTTTCAAAGGGGCCAAAGTTCAAATGCTATCAAAAAAGGTATCTAATGACCTTGTTCGATCAGTATATGAAGAAGACACCAGCTTGTCGGTGAAATAAAAGGTTTACTGAGATGAAATAAGATCTGAAAAAGTATATATTACAAGACAAATGTTTTGTTTTGTTGGTCTTTGTCACAACTTTAACTAAAATAAAATACATTTCATGGTGTAACGCCAGTCAAATGCAGACAAAAGCATTCACGCCTAGAGTGCACAAGAACATTATCCTTAAGCCGTCACACAGACTGAGTGGTGTACAGATTTCCAAAAGTATTTGATATCATGTGGGGTTCAGGCTTTATGTTATGTCTTTCTTCTCTTCCTCTTTTCTTTGACTTCTCACATTGTTGAGTTCACTTGAAAATGTGCCACGCAAAGTTTGACGTGACTTTGCCGGCTGTCAGAGCAGCTAAAACTTTGCCATGGACAATACACAAGTGGAACTGAGACAAAAGGTTTTTTTGGGGGGGGCACTGGCTCCCAACCAGTGTTTGTATTGTCTCTGCACAGAAGCCAGACCTGGCCGGAGTGTAACTGAGCCAAAGTCATCCACAATCAGGTCGAAGCCAACTTGCAGGCTCATCAGATAATGGTCAGTCTTCATTCTCTCCCTCTTTTAAGTTTCTGAATAAAATTCTGTCACAGCTCACGTACACTGTGTCTGAATGAGTATTATCCTTAAGATTCAACTCGTCAAGCTACCTATGTACGGTGTTTTTAGTATGGTTTTCACTCTATTTCTAAAAAAAAAAATCAGGGGATAATAGTCACAAACTGTCTGGATGATGATTTCTGGATCATGTGGGTGACTTTTGCACAGCAAAGCAAAGCAAACCTGACCTTTACACAGCTCACCTACTAGATTAAACTTAATCTTGTGAAAGCCAGGCAGTTCCTGCCGAGCACATCTAGATAGAAAAAAAAAAAAGTTTGCTTCTTTTTTGGGGATTTATTCCTTTCTTCACATCGCTCAAGTTGATTTGAAAATAAATACATATTGAATCACTTTCAGGGAAGACAACTTGATTCATGCCGTGTGTGTGCGTTTGTGGTGATGGAGTGTGCGTGTTTAGACATGCTGACTCAGCAGTGACAGTGCACTTTATAGATCGTGTCATTGAGAAATAAAACATGCAGCCACGCACACACATACACACGCACGCACGCACACCCACCCACACAAACACCCACACACTTTGAAATTTCTACCTCGGCTGTTTGTCATTGCAGCATCTCTATTTTTGTGTGTTCGGTACTGTACAAAAGTCTTCATCCACCCCTCATTTCTTTATATTTTGGCTTCCAAGCAGCCGGACTTTCTTCTAATCTTTTAAAGTGGTCTTGACAAATAGTTGCCCTGGTTTTCTAAAAGTCTTTTTAAAAGTTTTTCACTGCACAGTGGCTGCTTTTTCATTCATTTTCAGTCCAGTCCTCGTACCTGACTATTGTCAGATCATCGTGCGTTTTTATTTGGTGATCCACTTAACATTGACCTACGAATCATTCAAGCATATAAGACCACTCAGCCTAACACAAGGGATGAATCAGTGTTGTGTCTACACATAACAGACAGCTCAACAGAATAAATAAATAAATTGCATCTTTAGGCACTTTGTTTCCAGCAGAGACACATTTTGTCACAATTATTTTAGTTGCATCTATGGAAACTGCCAAAAACAACAGTTTGACAGACATAAAATAATATTTTGGGATTTTCAAGGAGCTGACAAAATGAAAACATCGCATCTCAGAACGTGTCCTTAAAAAAAATTGAGGAGCCTGGATAAAAGTGGAGGACAAAAGAAGCCTAAAAAACTACAGGCAACAGGTCTTATGGAGAGACGATTCTCCCCAAAGCAGTGTGGGATCATCTGGACAGAGAACGGAACAAAAGGCAGCCAACATCCAAAGAAGAGCTTTGGAATGTCCTTCAAGAAGCCTGGAGAACTATTCCTGAAGACCACCTAAAGATCAAGCTGATCAGTGCAACTTTATTTCTGCCTTAAATAGTGCGTTTCCATTCATTGGAGCACCAGTTTCAATAAATCGCTGCCACGATTTCCCATTTTTTTCTCTAAGCCTTTTAAAGAAAAGAGAGGATTGTTCAAGACACTTGCACAGGATCGTATGTCTTTGGAGACAAGAAGGGATATTACTTTGAATGATGAAAAACATCAAAGAAATGTGTGAAAGTGTGTGAGATTTGGCTTTACAACCTGCAACAGAGAGGCCTGAAAATCTACCTCGATACTATAATGAGACCACAAGAGACCTGACCTTTTAACCAAGTCAACATATGGCACTACTACACCTATCTATTTCTGTCTGCCTTCCACACAAAGCAGACTGCCAATGTGTGTGTCTGTGTGTGTCTACCTGAGAAATCTTCCTTCTCCAATAGAAACAATAGGTTCTCAGAGTCACTTACACACTGAAGCAGTCATTCATTTCACTTCAGGATCAGAGTAAATGCTCAGTAACAGAGCATAAGAATGTAACTCGCTGGCCTTTTTTATGAATGAAACACAGAGTATCCCTCATGAGCATCTCAATACAAAATGTGTGTCTGTTTGTATGTGCACAAGTGGACAAGTACAAACGGCACCACTTATGAGGCAATCTGCCAAATGGAGCATATTGCGAGTCTGTGTGCGTAATTGTGTGCTTGTGTGTCTCTTTGAGGTGCCCCAGAGGTATCAAATATTAGCAGACAAGCCAAACTGAACATATTGCAGATTAAGGAGGTGGAGAGGGCCAGAGCGATCACTTGGCAACAATGTGTCTTTATTGCTACCAGGGGAATGGACAACAAACATGTCCCACTCACAAGAAAAGAGAGGAAAAAGAATTAAAAAAAAAACAAGTGGACATCCTCCATCCCTGTCTTCATGAAGTTTGACATACCTTGTCTGCTTCTGTTTAGATTGTCATATTGTCCATTAAGAACTCTGTATTTCACTCCTTTTAGAGTAAATCTGCCATAACTTTTGTTTAAGGTATTAAACCGCTTATGTTGCCAATAGAAATATGGACAAAGTAAGCCTTGCTTCCATTCCAAGGTTTCACGTGTCAGGATATAGTCACCTGGATCTTATCAGGTCTTTAAATTGGTTAGATGCAACCTCGGATGAACAGCACACGACATGTTACACTGCTGTCGTTATTAATTCCAACTAAGCAAAAATGAGGAAGAGCACCCCATGGTTCAGCGGCTTGTAGAACCACCTTCAGCAGCAATAACTTGAAGTAATCGTTTTCTGAATGATGCCATCAGTCTCTCACACTGCTAAATGCAGTTAGCGACTTCAGTTAAAGACAGAGTGTCTGGTCATTGCCCTTGACAATGTGACTCCACAAATCAGGGAACAAATGGTCTCTTCTGGCTTCTCTGTTCAGTCGGGCTTGACAGATGAAGGTGTTGTGTTTGACCAGCATCATAAGTCTGTCATTCACACAGCTGGTTTTTCCACACGAGTAATATCACAAAATTGGAAATGAGTATTCATGCTTGAATTGCTTCTTGTTTAGATGAATGTGACATGTTTTTTTTTTTTCAATTATTTACCTTGACAATATAAAGCTCTTAACCAGAACTAATGACTCTTGTTTGAATCTCTCTTCACTGGTTACCCGGTAATCTTAAAACTGATTTTAAAATCTTGGTGATAACTTTTAGGCTCTGCATGGACAACCCCTGGAGTATATTTCAGAATTGTTAAAGACTTACCCTACAAATTAAACCCGCAGGTCATCCAACCAGAGATTATTAGTGGTTCCCTACGACTGATTTCAACCGGGCTGTTCGTTTCTCTCGAGCTGCTGCTCCTTGACTGCAGAATGAGCTTTCCTGGTTTCTATGTTGCACTGATTGTGTTGAGTCCTCTAAAAAGCAGCAGAAGACTTTTTCATTTCGAGTTTAATTTTCTTGTAGCTGGCTTGTATGACGTGTTTTTGTTTTTTATGTAGTTTCCTCTGCCTTTTTTACGTGTTTTATATCTTAATCTTTGCTATATAACAATACTTTATGCGCTACTTAAAACAAGGTTTAAAAACTTTAAAAAGTAACTAAATTTGCACCATGGCAGATCACTGACGTGATGACGTCCGACAAGAAGTACCGCGCACATCGCTCTCCTAATCCTTCATTCTGATTGGTTAACCCATCAATGACCACACCCCGACTACACCCCCATATCTGCCCTCACATCCCAAGATACGAGTCACAAATTACTTTTGGCACAAACCTTTAATAATAAATAAAGAAATACTCACCAGTACACTAAAGATATTCACATCGAGATTATTTCTTAGTTAGCAACTATTAGATTAGTGATATTTAGTTATATATATTAAAATTTCCTTCGGGATCAATAAAGTATCTATCTATTTATCTATCTCAGAAACCAAAATCCACCCCATCACTATTAGTGATCACGCACCAGTCTCTATCACACTAATAAATAACAGTTACACAACCAACTAGAAATTGGGGATTTAATACATCAATACATATACAAAAGACCGTGATTTCATTAATTATTTCAAAAGGGAATGGTCCATATATATAATAATAAGAATGTATAATACATATAATAATAATAAACTGCCAGGAATGTCAGCCTGTGGTCTCTGGGAAAAAGGAAGACCAGTTGTGCGAGGCAAAATAATCTTTTTTTCATCAAATAAGAAAAACAAGGATTGTTCAAGAATATTGGAAATCGAACTCAGGATTAAATCATTAGAAGTTGCCCACAGTGCTTCCCAAGAGGAACATATACTGAATAAGTTAAGGAAAGCTAAACTCGAGTTAAATGAAATCATTGACAAATAAACACAGTTCCTGATACAAAGACTTCACTTGGAGAACTTTGAGCATGGCAATAAATCTGGAAGATTCCGAGCCAATCAATTAAAGATAAACAAAGAGAAAACAACAATCACTTCTGTTAAGGACTCAGAGGCAAATATCACCCATGACCCTGACGTAATCAACAGCAGGTTGGCACCTGTTGACACACATGCACAGGGTTACACGCTCAGAGACAGATGCCAACCTAGAGCGGTGGGCAGCCGTTCACAGCACCTGGGGAGCACTTGCTCAAGGGCACCTCAACTGTGACAAGGACATCAATCTTTTTTTTTGAGTGGTGAGAGTGGGAATCGAACCTTCCAGTTATTGGACGACCGACTCAAACCACTAAGCCACGGCCGCCCTGCAAAGGGCCGTCTGATGCGGGACTCGAACCGGGGCCAGCAGCAGCGAGGACTATAGCCTCTTGTACGTGAGGCGCCTGCTCAACCCACTACGCCACGGACCACTTCTATAAAACCTTATATTCATTACAAAATGATCCATCAGACGGTAACATTGATCAGTTTTTTAATAACATCAACCTTCCAAAATTACAACTCGAACAGGCCATGGCTTTGGAGTCACCTCTCTCAATAGGCGAACTCCATGAAACCCTTCAACATATGCCTATAATAAAGTATGCCTAGAAATACAGTTATACTGTAAAAGAATTTGGGACTATTTTGGCAACTCGCAGACATCTCTCACTCACATGATCACACTCATAGATATATTCTCAGCACTTTCTGACTACTCTATTAACTGGTGTAAGACCACAGTTCTTCCTATTAACTAGTTTCCAGAATATACCCGCTACCACTTTACAGTCAGAATATATTAGATATTTAGGCATAAACATTTCCTCCAGGCTCTCAGAGCTAACAAAGCTAAATTATGTCAGCTTTTAAAGACAGTAGAGGACGATCTTGCACGATGGAAGTCTTCACCCACATCACCCATAGGAAGAGTAGCCACCATAAAAATGATGGTCCTACTAAAAGTAAACTACTTGTTTTCAATGATCCACATAAAACCATCCGCTACTTGGTTTAAGTCACTAGATTCATACGTCTCCAAATTTCTGAGCAAAAGCAAACAGCACGTATTAGTTTAAAAGCTCTACAGAAGACCAAAGACAGTGGTGGATTAGATTGACCTAATTTTCAACATTATTTCTAAGCCAATAGGTTACAATATATATCAAACTGGTTTAAAAACCTAGCCCACTAGATGAACCATGGCTAAATATAGAACAAGCATTGCTTTAAAAGCATTAACATCAGCACCTCTCTGACAAGCCTGGTGGGAATTTCTTAAAATGAGAAAGTCTTAACTTCTCCCTTGTAAGCTTACACCCATCTGGAACAATCCTGACATCCTGCAAAACAAAAAGATGCTAAACTTCACTGTGTAGAAGGACAAAGAAATAAAACATCTTGAACATATAACCCAGAATGGAAATTTGATCCCATTCCATGCGCTTGTATCACAACAGGGGATCAGCGGCAACAATTTCCTAGAATATCAATAACTTAAGTCAATAATAACTAAGAAATATATCTTCAACCAACCCTACCTACAACTCCCTATTAGGGTAGTAGAACTTTTAAGCATCTGCACCCCAAAATTGTTCTCTACTATCCTCAAAATGGGAGGCAGATCTAATTTGCAGCTCATACAGTGAAAAGTACTTCACAGAACACATTATACAGGACAAAGGATGTTCAGGATAGGTCTTACATACTCAAACATCTGAACACATTGCAGAGATAACACACCTGATAATTATTCACATGCTTTGTGGTTTTGTGCGTCTTTCCAGAGTTTCTGGCTTGAGGTCTGTGAGGACCTATAAACGAGGCTCGGCTGTAATATTCCTGCATGCCCCACGCTGTGCATACTGGGTGACTCAGGTGACATCAATATGGGAGTAACAGCTGTAATGTTATTTTTTCAAACCAAATGCTAGTTTATGAGCTTTAACTTTAGCTAATTGTTACAGAAAACAAAGATACATGAGGCATCAGTAGTTTCACGACTTTATTTGGTCATAACCAAACGTTTTGGTTGAAGAACATTTGCCAGAACAAAATGTCCACTTAATGGTGATATTTTATCCAAAAATACAAGAAGAAAAATATATATTAGATTTCCTCTTGAGGGAGCAGTGAATATCTTGACAATCGATCCAGTAGTTGCTGACTGATTTCTGTGGTGGCCTGAACAAACAACTTAAAGGGGAAGTTCTTTTTTTTTTATATATACCTGGACCTTATTTCTGGCATGAAATATGTTCATCTACTCACGATAACAATTTTGGTGAAAGTCAGCGTCCTTCGGAAGACATTTGGCACGTCATCAAAATCAGATAAATATCCTGCCATGTTGCACAAAACTAGCAGTAGCAAACTCTGTGTGAAGTTAGCCGACTGTTACAGAGCACAGAGTAAATAAGCTGTGCTGCAGCGGCGCGCGGCGATGAAGTCATCCCACCAGACGCATGTGTAGAAAGCTTCCTATAAGCCCCCTGATAGCCCCAGATAACAACAGCATGTCAGCTATGAGCTAACAGTGCAATAGTATGCATTCATTCATACATTCATGAATAAAGAAACCCCACCCTAAAGGACGCTCAGCCTGATTAATAAAGTGATAAATCTTATAAGTGAAGGCTCATATGGGGTGCCTGCCGTGTTTAAAGTAAAGTAGAAATGCTCTGATACAGGTTAGCTGTTGAATGTCTCTACAGCGCAACCAGAAGAGCCAGAGGATGAGGTTAAACACAGGTGAGATGCTACAGTGAACAACTTCTATCTATTCAGGAGCAGTATAATACAAATAATGTGCAGTAAATAAGTAAAATAAAGATCAGAAGATTCTCCATTTCAGCCTGAAGCTAGCCAAGATTACTTTGTGTGAGCAAATGTATGTACACACACACACACACACACACACACACACACACACACACACACACACACACACACACACACACACACACACACACGTTTACTCCTAATAGAGTATTATCTTGGCTGTAAGCTCTTAGATTGCTCTGCTGAACATTTAGCTTGACGATTAATACTCTTTAATAGGGGTCAGTGCTACAGTATCGAGGGAAAATGCACACAAACTGCACTCATGGTTTCTGCTCTCGGAGCACACACACACACACACACAAACACACACACACACACACACAGAATGCTCTGTGGTTAAATCTGTCTTTAGTAGTGACTGAATCGGGTTAAAGAAAGTAATTAACACAGCCCCAACCACCCTGTCGATTAACATGATTTTTGTATGTGTGTGGGCTCATGTGCACAGTGACGACTGTGCTTTTAGCGCAGTTCATATTCATAACAGTCTATGAAAGCAGATATTCTCAATGTTTATCTACATACATATAAATGCCTTTGTTGCATTTGTGCTCCCATGTGATATATCTGTGTGTGAGTGTGTGTGCGTGTGAGTGAGGCTAAATTAATAGATTTCTTCTTTTTTTTTTGTGGTCTGAGCGTTTTGGGAAATTAGAGATACAAAATTAAGTGTGATTGCCCTGAAGGCCTTTTCCATTATTACTTAACACTGTTTGGAGCACAGACAGCCTGACAGCGGTTTACACGGGCCAAGAGAAGCTTAAAGAAAGAAAAGGAAAAATAAGATCAAGAAAGATAAAAAAAAGAAAGTGAAGTGGTCATTGAGCCTGGCAACGTGTCAGCCAGTCAGTCAGTGAAGCCGTCAGCCTCTGTCAGAGTGGAACAGAGCACATTACAGCAGCTGAGGCAGAGCTTGTTGATCTCAGTGAATCAGCGTCTGGCTGTTTGCTGCCTGCTGTCAGTCACTTTCCCAAACACAACAGCTTATTTTTCTGCAGTGACGGCAGACAAGGAGACGGGGGAAAGAGGCAGGCCAAAACACTGTCCGCAGTTCATCAATCAAACAGCGGCGTTTCTGCCTTTCTGGGTGAGTCTCAAAGCTGTATGAAGGCTGTATGAAGATAGCACCAGAATGAATTCCAAGAAGGCTGTGATAAACTAGCGCATCACTCTGCAAGGAAACTGACCACCATCTGACATTAAAGCAAAAGTGCGTGAACAGCAAAAGTGCTAGAAAGACAGAAACAAGTTCAGACCTGTATTATTCATTGAAAATCCATCTACCTGAATATTTTAGGCAGTAACAGACAAATCTGAGACGTGGAAAAGGACTTTTTTTTTCCACTTTGTGCTGTTGACCAAATCATTGTACTGTCCCAGTTTTTTTTTCTTTCTTTTCAGAGAAATCTTTTCACCTTGCTCCAAGCAGTATGCACAACATATACGCATTCCTCATTTGTTGACCAGGAATTAAGAGAGGAGGGTCGATCAAACACTTTATGGGAGAGAAAAGATGCCATCGAAACATGGAGCACATCAAAAACACAACCAGCAAGAAGCATAAAAATGCTCATTCTAGAAGTCTTAATTAGCCTTGTTATGGGCTGGGTAGCAGCAAAGTATGTAATTTAAATTACGTCATCGGATAACAAAAATAGAAAATAAAGTTAGCTTAGGTTTGGTTTGAAAAACGTAATTAGAAGACAATTACAGTGTTGATTTACTCATAAGTAAGTCTCTCTGGAGATGTATTTAAATGGATTTCAATCTACTATTCAAAAAGCTGATATGTTCTGAGGTTCATCAAAGTAAGCTGCTTTACATAGTTTTAGTTCAATTTTTTTACAGAGAGAAAAAGATGAACAGTTTTAGAGGGTTTTCTTCTCGCTTTACTCCAGTAAAACTACAGAAGCTGAAAGGCCACGCTTGGAAAGTTGTCTTGTCATCATTATCTTGAGATCACGTGTTAATCATGTCATCGTCTCGAGATAAGATTACGTTGTTACAGTTTAAAACTTTTATTGGTGCAGTCTAACAGAATTTGTTTTCTGCACACTGAAAACAGGAGGCGCACCTTCAGGGCAGCTACCGGCTGAAGAGGAGCTGGTTGAACTCTTCTCCGTACCTACAGGAGCCACTGGCAGTGTTCAAGGACAGACATTGACAGCACCAAACAGAAATATGCCCTCCCAGACCCCCATGAGAGTGATAAAAAACTATGAAATTAGGTGTTAAAACAGGAAACACTCTTTTTCAAGCTGGCATATGTAGCTAACGAGCCTTTGATAGAGTGTAGATCCTAGAGGCTGGACCAGAGCTGAGTTAATCTTTTTACACATAAAGCCACTCATTCCCATTAGGTTCCGATTTTTGTTGGACTCACTTAGTTTTGAGGTGCTGCTTTGTTGTATTTTCGGTCTGGATAGTTCGATAAATCAGGCAGTTTTCTGTTTTGTTCGTTGTCGTAGATGTTCTGAATACATATGGCTATGGTTTTGTTTTTTAATCTGAGAATCACAGAGCTGAAGAGCAGCTAAACACATTCTACATGACACACACAGAATATCTTCCTGGTTTGCAGGAGGCCTGTATTTGGAACAACTTGAGGCATTTTTTTCTTATTTAGTTGAAGACACCCAAGGCAACGCACACACACATAAAGAAGATCCACGCACTCTTATTTAGTTAGGCACCCAGGGCATGACTTCTACGTAACATCTGTCCAACATTTATCTGCCCTGACGCAGCCTCTCAGCAAGAGATAAATGAGATGGAGGAGAAAGTGGGAGAGGAGGAGGAGGAGGATGATCCCGAAAGTAGGAGGAAATGAGGATGGCGAAAGAGGGTAAGAGGGTGAAGAGGAAAAGGTTAAGGAAAAGATCGTGGAGGACGAAAATGATGGCTTGAGGATGAAAATGATGGCTTAAGGATAAGGGCTAAAGAAATGAGAAGAGAGATGATGCATGGGGCAGAAGATGTACGAAGATAGAAGACCAAGGAAAAATAAATTCTGTTTCAGTTCGACGTTTGGTGAAGTCTTGCGTCTATTTTGGAAAAGCAAAGTCTCTTATTATTAAAAAGTCCCTGATTTAAACACACACACACAAAACTTTACTGCTTTAGTTTTAGTTTTTGCACTTTGCACTATGCTTTCCAAAGGACTAACTCTTCCGAGTTCATCAATTTAGTTTTGCCTAATTTCATGTAATTATTTTCAGTGTTTTGACAGGAGATTTATAGCAACTGTACGTTCAAGGAATACGGCAGAAAAAAAACAGTTAGAACTCTGTGACAAGATGACAAATCCCAACACGCTTACTGCTTTAAGTTCAAATAAATGAGAAGGAGTTTAAGCTAATATGAATGTCTATTTGTGATTCGTTTGTCTTCCCCCATAACAAGCAGAACTTACAGTAATATAGGAAATACTCTTGAACTCATTAAGAAGGCATTAGTTGGTGGTGACACGGCCCGCATTAAAATGATGTACTGGTGCAACAGATCTGTCTCTGTCGAGTTATCTCACATTGTGTGAACACATGCTGGAGACAAGTTTAATCAAATCGTTTAGTGCACCTACAAAAACTGAATCAATTTCTTTTCATCTGTCGCTTTTGTTTTTGGATTGTTGGCACCCAAAACTGTGTTTGATAAGAATAATAAATAAATAAATAATTTGAATAACTGAATACAAGATTTTTAGGATTAGGAATACACACACACATATATGTGTATATGCATATCTATACACACTTTATTTACAAAAGGTATTCGCTCATCTGCCTTTAAACGCATATGAACTTAAGTAACATCCGATTCTTAATCCATAAGGTTTCATATGACGTTGGCCCACCCTTTGTAGCTACAACAGCTTCAAGTCTTCTGGGCAAGTTTTCCACAAGGTTTAATAGTGTGTTAATGGGAATTTTTGACCATTCTTCCATTTGTGCGGTCAGACACTGATGTTGGACAAGAAGGCCTTGCTCGCAGTCTCAACTTTAATTTATCCCAAAGGTGTTCTATCGGGTTGAGGTCAGGACTCTGTGCAGACCAGTCAAGTTCTTCCAAACAAAAATTCCTTTCACTGGAACTCAGGGGCCAAGCCCAGCTCCTGAAAAACAAGCCCACACCATAATCCACCCTCCTCCAAACTTTACACTTGGCACAAAGCAGTCAGACAAGTACCGTTCCCCTGGCAACCGCCAAACCCAGAGTCCTCCATCATATTGCCGGATGGATAAGCGTGATTGGTCACTCCAGAAAAAGCATCTCCACTGCTCTAGAGTCCAGTGACGACGTGCTTCACACCACTGCATCTGACGCTTTGCATTGCACTTGGTGATGTATGGCTTGGATGCTGCTGCTCGACCATGGTAACTCATTCCATGAAGCTCTCTACGTACTGTTCTTGAGCTAATCTGAAGGTCACATGAAGTTTGGAGGTCTGTAGCGATTGACTCTGCAGAAAGTTACCGACCACAGCATCTGCTGACCCTGCTCTGTCATTTTACATGGCCTACCACTTCGTGAATGAGCTGCTGTCGTTCCCAATGGCTTCCACTTCGTTATAATAGCATCTGACAGTTGACTGTGGAATATTTAGTAGTGAGGACATTTCACGACTGGACTTGTTGCACAGATGGCATCCTATCACGGTACCGCTCTGGAATTTACTGAGCTCCTGAGAGCGATCCGTTCTTTCACACGTTTGTAGAAGCAGTCTGCATGCAGAGGCGCTTCAATTTATACACCTGTGGCCATGGAAGTGATTAGAACACCTGAATTTGATTATTTGGATGGGTGAGTGAATACTTATGGCAATATACTGTATATATATATGTGTACACTACCTTTTCTGACCCTGGATAACATGTAAAATGGTACCTACTATTGAAAGATCCCTGTACAGACCCATTTCCTACAAATACATGAATATTTGAATGTTTTGAAACAGGTGTTGATGTCACCACCTCCTGGGACAGGACTTATCACGCTGCCAATCAAGCAGGCTAGTGAGCTGATCATTCATACCCTTGTAGGAATTAACTGTTCTTTGCTTTTGTGGGTACCAAAACAAGAATATAGTCTTCATTATGTGAGTTGGATGATACTTTTATGTGAGTTGAGCATGACAAACAACTCCTTTTAAATTGCAATGAGTCATTTGATCCATTTGTATGGAAAACATTTAGATTTACAAAGCTTTAAAATGTCAACTTTGTTTGTGAGATGGAGGCAGAAAGTAAATCGTTTTTGGTGGGCGGTAAAACACTTAAGAGGTAAATCATGATTTGCACAATATGAATAAAATAAACTTGACTCAGTTCAAGCATTTACATTAGCCTTTGACAGCAGACAAAATTATGTTCTGGAGATTTGTTCATCTCACATGCATCATGCATTCGTTGATATAAAAAACAGCCATTAATCTAACTTTGGAAAGGTCCTTTTAGAGGTCACACTGTAAAGTTGCTGTGTGTAAGTGGTTATGCATGCATGCATGCATGCAAAAACAAAAGTAGAAAATCTCAGATTCGTGAATCATTTCTCGCAATAAAGCATTTTACGACAAAGTTACAACAACGGGTGTAGTCAAAACCAACAAAAACAACATTTAAAAAAATGAAGTTACAATATTAAGACAACTCAACAATAAAACCTTCTGGTGATCCAATCATCGACATTTCCCCCCTAAAACGTTCCTTTTTTTCGATAAAAAAAGGCAGCTCTGCTTTTTTTTGTAGAGAGTTTGTACTGAACAACAAGCTTTTCTTTTTTTGGAGTTCCAAACACAAGTGTTGGAGTCACTTTGACCTCTAATCTAAGCCCACAGTGACAGATACGTGGTACCAAACCTGGCAGTGGTGAAGCACTCTTCTGTTGTTTATTTTATGGCAGTCGGCAAACAGCTCTGTGCATTACAGCCACCTTGTAGTGTTTGCAATGCTGTAGTCATCCAGAGGAATTTGTTCACAAAAATAGTACATAAAATGAACATTTTTTTTTTAAATATTTCTTCAGCATCTTCAAATGTCTGTTTTAGCAACATGTAGAGTGATTCTAACCGTTTTCAAATTAATTTACCAAGAATTTACACTATATGGTTCTGGCACGGCTCTCGGTTTACTCTGGGTATGCTGTGGAAAGGCGTGATAGGAAAAGAGGTTAAGAGTGCATTGTGGTGTACGGCATGCTGTGTTTGCTTGTGTTTGAGCTATTCAGGGCGAATGAACTGTTTCCCAGTGTGTCAACAAAATTATACATAAGGTTTCACTAAGTATTAGGAAGAGGAAATTAGATGTTTCCCACTCACATTTATAGAAAAACTCATTAAAGCTGTTGGGAATGCTTCATATTACGGATATGAATTCTGTAGACTGAATAACCTTTGAAGACTGTTTTGTCATTCAGAACGAATAGTAAAACCAGGCCAGAGGCTCAGAAAGCTCTTTACACTGACACTTATTAATGCAATATGTAACTACCCTTGATTTAAGACACTCTTAAACACATAAGACGCTGTATATTCTCACAAAGACTGAAATGCCAGTTTCTAATGTCACAAGCTTGCGTGCCTTACTGTTTGCATAAGTGTGTGTTTGTATGCAACTACATCTAACACTTTTATTTCAGATCTATCATTCAACATTTCATGGGCCCTATTTGTAAAACTCCCGACAAGTGTAATTAACACATAAATCTCCTCGTTTCGACAATTAAATCTCTGACCACTGGGAAGATAACAGCATATTCTGCCTGTCTGCAGACACTCATGCAATCACTGACGTGTGAATGAATGTTCATGTGTGCTGTTTGCATTGATCAAGAAACTTTAACGTCAAGCTGTGCACAGTAGGAGCACTACATTAAGCACACTAACAGATAAAGTGGCCATTAAACACTGATTTTTACATACCGCTGTGTTTTGGGCGGTTTCAACTTGACATCTATGAACGTTGGAGTTTTCAAATCTAGCAAAAAAAAAAAAATCACTTTATGCTAAATTCACAATTTTAAGCCAGAAAATCAGCAATCTTTCTAATTTGATGGCACTGTCATTCTGATTGACGTTTGGTCAGATTCAGCCATAAAATTGTTTGTTCAAGGTTTAAAAAACGTGAAATGAGTTCTTCATGAGATTTAGGGACCGGTTGCTGTCATGATTCCAACAAACAGATATGGCTGGAAACGACATGGTTACAAGTAACCAAATTGGAAACACAGTCTCTCTTGTCTAAACTAAAGGTTTTGTTTGATCCAAAAAAAAATCTATAATTATTTATTGTAATACCATATTACCTTTGGGAATGTTTTGTACTTCTAGTTGTCTACTTTATTCTTCCTCAGAACTTAAAGGGTTTAAATCTCAACAAGTCTGACTGAAACACACAGATAAGCTGTTTGTTAATACCCTTGAATACAGCTCATGACAGAGTTCTGTAAACTACTGCCCCTACAAGCAGGAGAAGGAAAATACGACTCACATGAGCATTTCCACATCAGAGAGGACGTCATTCTCAAGTTTTTGATCTAAGAAGCCACAAAGTCCTCATAAGGACTAAGGGGGAGGCAGATGGAGCAGCTAAGCGCTGTGTTTTCAAACATGGGCCTTTGCATGATGTAAGATCAAGATCAATAAACGTTCCTTCAATAAGAGGAAAACAATTACTAAAACACTTCTGTCACTTTCTGATTGGGTTTAGACAGCAAAATTTCTTGGTTAGGGTTAGTAATCGATCTAGCTATCTTAAGAAAATAACAACACTTGTATAAGTTCACAATCAAAACTACTTGGGTAGCATTTGAAAACAATTCTGGTCAGGGCTAAAACGGCTCTTTTTACAATGTATCCGTACCGTCACAGACACCACTTTTACACTTCATAGCCAGTTGTTGTCATCCAAAATTCAGTTACACATATGAATTTAGAATTTAGTTCAAATTTATAGCAGTTTGAAAATACATCTGTCTGAGTATGGTAGACAAAATGTAATAAAATCCAGAAAAATATATAAAAAAATACATTCATGACTTAATGAACAATGGAAAAAATTTAAATGCCAATAAAATGTTCCGAAACTGTACACCTAGCTATAGAGTTACTCTGTATGGCATTTCCTTAGCTTCTGGTACTGCAGAGAGGAACCTTCAAGTTATTTTTGACCTGAGGATCTGTCCTTTGACTCCCATATAAAACAGGTTTCCAGAACTGCTTTCTTTGCCTAAATTATCATCCTGTCTCAAACTGAGCATCTGACCAACAGTTGTAGATGGATAAACAAATTGATGTAAATGATGTAATGTATGTGTGAGCAGAAATTAACTGAATTTTGTTGCTCTTTATGCATACTTAAATCGACTTTTCTGACCTTACTGACCTTTCTGAGCCCCAGCCTTAGAGGCAGCATTCAGGGAAAAGACACCTTCCTAAATTTGGACTTTTAACATTTCAACCGCAGCTGAAATAATGAAATTACACAGGCTGTCCATTGGGAGGATGGGTTCTGTTCCGAGCTTAATTGCGCCTCCTTTCCCCTTGAGTTCTGTAGTTTTGAAAGAAAATGTCTGGTTGAATTGAAGCATTCATGAGACCAATAGAGTAGTCTTTACATCTGCTTTACAAGACTTGAGAGCAAAGATGATCCAGTCTTCAGCTCATATCGGCTCTTTTGAGCCGTTGCATTCAAGTTAGCGTTTCATAATCATCTATAAATAGAGTGTTTCTATGATCATGACCATTTAATAAGGGTGACAACTGCTAAAAGGATAACATATGACATCAAAACAACCAGTTTTAACCCCATTAAAGCATATCAATTAGCAAGACATTGAAAGCCTAAACTAATCCAGCAGCTTCATATCCAATTAGCACAAAACAAAAGATAAACTAAGCATATTTCCTGTTTTTAAATCCCTGTTTAATGAATTCATTAAATAAAACGGAGAGGATTGTGGTGTTACTTAAATGAAGGACCATAAAAAGAAAGAAATAACAACAATGAATGGTCTAAACTGCCTGAAAACACTTCAACATGCAGCATTTTGTCTGTGTTTGATGGACGACAAGCAAATACTTCTGTGGCTTTGTTAGATAAACAGCTGCCTTTGTCTCTGCTGTGTCTGTTGCATTGTTCATCAAGGCTCCAACATATTGATGTTGATTGTGCTGACAGTTTATAGAATAGATGTCAGAATTTCTCTGTTTATTTATTTATTTTTTTACAAACCTACATGTATCTGTTTTGTTCTCTTTTGCTCTTACTGGGCTGGCTCTCCTGAAATTGAGAGGTATGGATCAGTGAAGGCTGAGTGACAGAAACGCATACGGAACACTAGTAAGACACACCTTCGCATTAAATTATTTCATTTAACCTCTAAAAGCATGCACACTCATTCATAGGCTTAAGAGTTACAATACACAAGAGTAAAGTGGAGGAAGAAAAGAAGCACATCGTAGCAGAGATCAAATCAGACTGCGAAGGGCTTATGATGAGCTGCTTGTATGTTGTCCCTTCTTCTTCTTCAGGGTCATAGCATCTGATTCAGAGATTTAGAATAGAATAGTTCATATAATACAGTCCGGTTTTCACTTTAAGTCAACAGTGAATTGAAAAATAAACTGATGAAATGTGGTGGTAAAATTCTAAATCTCCAAAGATAACTGGGGCTAGCTAGCCAGCTATCAAATAGATAGCTAAGTATGCGACACACAGAGACAGAAAGCACCCATTTTAGGCTCACAATGGTTCTCTTTATCCAAGCGTCACGGATTCACAGTCGCGAGCCATAACACACCGTACCTGGAGCCTAAAACTGAAACACATCGCCTGGATGCAACCTACATTAATTATTATTTACACCTGCGCATCCTCGAAGGGATTTATTTATCATCTTTTAATTTTGCTATTTTTTCAGGTGGTGCATTTATGCATGTCAGTTTCTTACATGCAGTAGTGGCATTTTTGCTGATTATAGGACTGTTTAGGTGAGTTTGTCTGCTGAATCTGCTAGTGTGTCTTGTTCTGCCTCCACCTCTGGCACCCTCTATACTTTCATTACCCCCTACCCGAACCAGGGTTTGCATCCCCACCCCGCTGTAACTGGTGTGCAGTTGGTGAGAGTGAGTTGTATGGCTTTGTTTTTGCTGGCATTCTTAGTGACTGTAGGATTGTTTAGGTGAGTTTGTCTGCTGAATCTGCTAGTGTGTCTTGTCCTGCCTCCACCTCTGACACCCTCTATATTTTCATTACCCCCTACCCGAACCAGGGTTTGCATCCCCACCCCGCTGTGACTGGTGTGAAGTTGGTAAGAGGCTGAGGTAGATTATGGTGGTTGTGGTGTGAGGGGCAGTGTTGGCTGGCATTAGGGGGGTGACTCTGGGACGCCAGTGGTCATTGTCTAGCCTCCTGGAGGTGTCGTGGGCCCAACTAGACGAAACACTGATGAAAGGAGGTTCCCACCTGATGACCCCAATGATATGTTGGTCAGCACTGCTCACTGGTCTATATAGGGAGTATAGGGAATTACTCACTGAGTCTGGTCCTTTTTTTTTTTTTCTTTAGCACAAGTTTCTTGTGTTTACCTTGAATACATGCAGTAGACAACAAGTTTGGAAAATCAGGAAGGAATTCGGATAGGGGAGCTAATCTAACAACTATTCAGAAAGGGGCAACAGGGGAGTGAATCTAACCTGAAAAATGCTATAGTGGTTTGAGGTAGTAAACACTTTTACATCACTAAATGTCACTATTGCATCAGACAATCATTTTATTTGTCACTACTCTCTAATCGGAAAAACACTCATCTTCCTCTGTCAGTGCATGCACGGTGGACACTAAATGCATCCTGGTCTTGATCAGTCATGGCTGGAATTTTTGCCTTATTCCAAAATACCACCAACAGTCAGTAACAAGTCACAAAATACTTATCACCTTCAACATCTTTGCAAAAAAAAACAGTCTTGATGCACTCAGCTGATAGATGGCAAGATACATTGGGCAGCCAACGTGGATGCAACGACAACGTGAACAATCTTTGGTTGAAAGAATAGTGGCAACGTGAACAACTGTCTGATACAAAAGTGATGAGGTGTCAAACTTCCTATGTATTGTGTTCGTTCAAACTGCTGTGAAATTTTTGAGGCACCAGAACCTGAGACATTACTAGGCAGTAATGCTTTATTTTCATCTTCTTCCTCCATTATGTGCATCAGCATGACTCATCGACATGCAAACCATCAGTATTAAAAATGTTTTGATGGAATTATCAACTCGTTTCCATCCCGCTGAAGCTGCCAGAAGGAATGTCTCAGTTCTTCAGGTTGTCTTGTGATAAGTTGTTGAATCCACCCTCAGCTACAACTCCAATCTTCTCTATATATCGCACAGTGTGTACCGTTCATCTAAATCTAGCTCTGTCTAGTCTAGGGACGAAACTGGAGGGATGGAGGAAAAAGGGAGGGAAAAGGAAATTGATGTAGTAAGCGGAAAGAATCGAGGAGTAGGAGAGGTGGACACAGTCTGTGTGTCTCTGCTTGGTTTAATGATTTAGACTGTGTCTCATCTCGGTAAAAAATAACACGGCCCTGCACTGCAACAATGTGCTGTGAGTCATGCAACAAGCCTGTTAAACAACAATCGCTGGAGAGGTGGAAAAGCAGGAGAGATGCTGTACAAGGATGATGAACGAGAGGAGGGGGTAAAGTGAGAAAGCCAGAGAAAAAGAAGGCAGTTTCACTAAAACGACACGTTTTGTGTCTCTGGTGCAAGTTGTGTGATTGTACGAAAAAAGGTTCCACATGTGCCGTCGGGACAACATGGCAACAGCTTATGAAATTATCCAGCAAATGTCAACAGTGTTCTAATTTACAGCCTTCCAACTCATCTTGTTATCTGTAATGTAAAAGTAGGCAAAAAAAAAATAAAAATAAAATCATATGATCAAAAAGTAATTACATTTAAAATTGTAGCAATATAATATACCTTACTTGGATTTAGGTACAGGAGTACATGGTGGAAAAAAGTATTCAAAACCTTAACTTAGCGCAACACTAAAGAAGTCTATGCACCTTATAACCATGTGCTCATTTTAAAGTACATTGACTTTTGTTATGTACATTCCTGGGACTGTGGTTTCCAGCCCCACATTATGCTATTTTGCTTTTATTGTCACTTGAAATCTTTGTGGGTTTTTTAAGGTCTTTGTGGCCTCTTCAACATAAACTCATGTGTAGAGCTGTGCATGGGCAGGGCTCACACTGATTTGTTTTTGTGACAGTGGTGTTTCTGAAGGTCTTTCACAGTTTTTCTTTGTACTTTGGCTGCTTTTTCCACAGTCCAGTTCTTCTGCTGCACCAATTTCAGAAAATCTTTTTTTTATTATTTGGTTTGTTTGGCCACTTTTCAGTGACCTATGAATTATTCAAGCATTAAAAAGGTTCCTAACTCAAGGGATGAAACGGTGTTGTTTCTACATAACAAACAACTTAAAGGGATAATCCGGCGTAAAATGCACTTTAGATCAATTTACGGGATGTTGGGAGTACATATGTTGAGTTGACATCAAAATCATGTCATTCGGATGTGTTTTGAGAATTTCGATTTGACCGTTTTTAGCCAAAAGTCGTTAGCCTGGAAGTGATGAGGGCATCGAGTATCGCCGCCACAAAACGCTATTTTTATACCTCTTCTACAGCTCCAAACAACATAACACTTACGTGGTAGTGAGTAGAGGGTCCCTAAAGCCAAACCGAAGTGTCCCGAGGTCTTCATGTGGTCGGATATAGAGTCCAGAATGAATTTAATCAAGCCAGTACCTTTCCGGAAATATTGCTGCTGCAGCTGCCGCTTAAGACCGTGGTGAAGTTGGTTTGATATTGGTTTGAAAAAAAAGACACCTTATTTCCTTATTGTGAATATCTGTCGAATATCCAATATCAAACCAACTTCACCACGGTCTTAAGCGGCAGCTGCAGCAGCAACATTTCCGGAAAGGTACTGGCTTGATTAAATTCATTCTGGACTCTATATCCGACCACATGAAGACCTCGGGACACTTCGGTTTGGCTTTAGGGACCCTCCACTCACTACCACGTAAGTGTTATGTTGTTTGGAGCTGTAGAAGAGGTATAAAAATAGTGTTTTGTAGCGGCGATACTCGATGCCCTCATAACTTCCAGGCTAACGACTTTTGGCTAAAAACGGTCAAATCGAAATTCTCAAAACACATCCGAATTACATGATTTTGATGTCAACTCAACGTATGTACTCCCAGCATCCTGTAAATTGATCTAAAGTGCATTTTACGCCGGATTATCCCATTAACAAAGTGTCGATTTCAAATTGATATCTTTCGAAACTTTGTTACTACCAGTCAAAAAGACACATCACTGTCAAGAATCTATTCATAAGAAAGGGAAATAGGTATGCTAAATGACACAAGAAGTGGACTGAAAATCAGTGGCAACAGGTCTGGAGGGATCAATGCCCCCCAGAACAAACGGCAGCCAACATCCAAAGAAGAGCTTTGGGATGTCCTTCAAGACTTTTTCAAGGCTTTTGCACAGAAACCTTTGAATCACATCTTCCAGCGTGATCCCATTGTGTACTAAAAAGACAGAACAATAAGAGAGACTTGAGAGTTGAGATGGAGATGGAATAAGAAGAATGAGACAAACTAGCAAGAGGTAGCAGTATTCAATTAATTAATTGGAGTCTCATTAATCACCTTCTCATCTAATCTAATGTCTCACTCCATGGTGCCAGGCAGTAGGCAAGGAGCAGGTGGAGGGTTGTGTGTGAGTGTGTATCCCGAGCAAACAGAGTGTTGTGTTGCAGCAGTTAATGAAATGGGTGGTTATCAAGGCAAACAGGCTTCATTAAGTCCAGCGTAATGACCTGTGCCACGTTTCATCATGCTCTCTCTTTGTGTCTTCTTTTTTTCACTCTACCTTCCTTTCACTCAGCACGTAGTACTTCATGGAGAGTTACACAGAAAGTACCTTTCGAGTCATTTTACTACATCTGGGCATATTTTCTTTGGCATTACAAAAAAAGCTGCATCAATATACCTCATCCATAGAATATTTATTTCATATTCCTGACGTATTAGTGTAAAATATTAGCTACCAAAAACATCTCACCATTTCTGTTAAAGGTAATTATACTCTGAAGAGGCCTTGGGATTTCCAGCTTAATATGATATTGGTCCTTTGCGTGCCAATAAAACAGCTCTGATCAATCCAGAAGTGACCACTGAAGATTACATCTGGCATCCCAGTGTTACCAGCAGATCCGTTAAGTTTGAGTTAGCCATATCATTCCTGTCCAAACTTATATTACTCTCTCTGTTTACAACCTTACAATAAAGAAAAAAAAAGTACACTGTATAAAATCCAAGCACACGCATAAAAATATTGAAATAAATTAATAATGAAATAAACGAAAACCATGTGATGAATTTGTGGAAATATCCTCGGAGACTCCCCTGTCCTCTTTCCCTTGTTACAAAAATTATTCTCAGTCAGATTTTACACAGGACAAAATATATTCAGGCCACTAAAAGGTTATACTGGCATGCTTTATCATAAATTTAGCTTCCTTGTTGTTGCTATTTTTCTCATTCCTTTCCCTACTGTATCTGTCTTTCTCTATTTTCAGCACTCGCTTCTGCTCTTTGGCTTAACTCTTTCATCACTTTTCACCTTTTCCTTCCCTTCATTTTTGCTACTCTGGAGCAAGCACCCAACATTTAATTGCTCAGTCTTGCTATTATTGATTAACAGTAGAAATCTGCTGTGATTTACTTTGGTGGCACAATGATCAAACAAACTCAGCAAACCTTCGCAAGCAAACTCAGCAAATCCTTGACAAATTTCAGTCAGGCTTCCGACCTCACTACAGTACAGAAACGGCTCTTATTAAAGTGTTAAATGACATAAGGTTGAACACTGACTCAGGCAAGGTGTCAGTTCTGGTATTGTATCAGTTCTGGTATCTCAGTGCTGCATTTGACACTGTGGATCACAGTATACTGCTGAACAGGTTGGAAACCTGGGCAGGACTCAGTCCTAGAATGGTTCAGTTCCTACTTGGAGGAGTGGAGTAATTTTGTGACTATTGGAAGTAATCAATCTGATCGAGTGGCTATGACATGTGGAGTTCCTCAGGGGTCAGTTCTTGGACCCCTTCTGTTCACTCTATACATGCTGCCTCTGGGTCAAATTCTGAAGAACTCTAAAGTCAACTACCACAGCTATGCAGATGACACACAGATATATCTCGCACTGTCTCCAGATGACTGCAGTCCTATAGAGTCATTGTACGACTGCTTAGAGCAAGTCAAAAAGTGGATGAACCAAAATTTCCTTCAGTTAAATCAAGAAAAAACTGAGGTCATTGTGTTTGGCAACAAAGAGAAGAGGTTTGCTGTCAGTAAACATCTTGAGTCACTGTCTCTAGAAACTAAACACCAAGTCCGGAACCTCGGCGTGCTGATAGACTCAGACCTGATCTTCAACAATCATATCAAATCAGTCACCAAATCAGCCTTTTATCAAATTAAGAACATATCCAGAATTAAGGGTTTCATGTCCCAAACAGATCAGGAGAAGCTGATTCATGCTTTCATCTCCAACAGACTTGACTACTGTAATGGTCTTCTGACTGGACTCCCCCAAAAGAGTCTCAAACAGTTGCAGCTCATTCAGAACGCTGCAGCCCGAGTTTTAACCAGAACAAAGAGATCAGATCAGATCACATCACCCCAGTTCTCAAGTCTTTACATTGGCTCCCGGTCAGATACAGAATAGATTTTAAAGTTCTGCTGCTCGTCTACAAATCACGGAATTGTTTAGGTCCAGAATACATGAATGACATGCTAGCAGAGTATAAACCCAGCAGAGCTCTGAGATCTACTGACTCAGGTCAGATAGTGGAGCCCAGAGTTCAAACTAGACACGGTGAAGCAGCTTTTAGCTGTTATGCTGCACACAACTGGAACAAACTACCAGCAGAACTGAAATCAGCCACAACTGTAAGCACTTTTAAATTCAGGTTAAAAACATTTCTTTTTCGGTGTGCTTATGGTTGAGTTTATATCTTTCTTTTTCCCCTCTTCTTTGATTGCTTTAATTTTTATTCTATTTTTTTTTCTCTTTAAATTGCTTGTTTTTATGCTGCTTTATGCTGTTCTTTTAAATGCCTTGTCTTTATGTAAAGCACATTGAGTTGCCTGTGGTATGAAATGCGCTATATAAATAAAGATGCCTTGCCTTGCCTTGCCTTCGTAGAGAAAATTAAAAGGTAAGAGAATGCTTCAGGAATCAGGTAATTGAATTACAATGTGCTCAGTGATTTTTAATTATTGAGATGAAAAAAAGAAACCAAAAACAAATGAGTTAGTAAAAGTAGACGCTATGGATGGTGGAGGAGAAGGTGACATTTGTAGGTGTAAGTGTGTAGCTACAGGAAAATGAGGCAACATTATCTGATTTTGACGTCTCACAACATCAAAAATCTAATCTTAACATTGTTCAAATTAAATCAGGCTTTTAAGTTTTACAAGACATACCATGAGCAAAATCTGCCATCGATGTGAGGATTTCTGCTTTGCATCTTCCAGGCACCGCCAACAATCTCAGAAAGGCAATGCCAAACAGCCCTTGTGTTTTACACAGATCATTGGAGAGACCACTCGTGTCTATTTGCAGGGTGGCTGTATGAGAAATTTAAGAAATGGCGAAGTAGCGCAAGCTACAAAGACAAGCTAGGCACCAGGTCTGAGCCTAGCTGACTGACCAGGCACAAGCCACCATCTGCTGGGTTTGGGCCAAAAGAAGGAGGCACTGGTAGCTGAGATGGCCCCAGGCTGAGAAAGTGGCCACTAGTTGGTGCTGCCAGCTTGCCTGAAGAAGGGAGTGGCTGCTAGCCCATGGCTAAGTTCTCTGAGATTGCACTAGCATTTCCTCTAATTGGAAGCAGGATGTAGGTGAGGATGTACCACCATATCCACAGAGCTGAAGGAGGAAAAGTCACACATTTTAAGTCCATGAGAGATTTTTTCACTTTATTAGGAATGTATATAAACTTTTGGGCAAATAACTGCTGGGACTAAATAATCACACTTCAAAAAGCTATCCACACATTTTGGAACCAAGAAAAAACTATTTTTTAGTTAAATATGTATCAGAAACACACATTTAACACACGAAAAAAGTGTAATCTAAGAATAAAACACGGTATGTACTCACACTTCATTTTCATGTTCATGCAAGGATTATTAACAGTCCATTTGGCCTGAAAACTATTTTCCCCTCATTTTTGCATTATAACCGCAACACCTCAAAAACTGAGAATGAGAGAATACAGATACAGATGTTCTGTGAGGGTGCAGCACATTCGCACCAAAAGAGAAGAGGGAACAACCGCAACACAGGAGTGGTGCTGATGATAGACCAATCAAAAACATTAAAAACAAAAGGAATAGAACAAATAACAGAAAGACAAGACCAGTTTTGACAAATCAAATAAATAAAAAGAAAAGAAAAGAATGAAACGGGAGAAAAGAGAGAGCAAGGAAAAACAGTAAAAAACTCCGACAGAAGTAGACAGAAGAAGACAGAAGATGGAGACTAGTATGGAGGAATAATGGATGAATTAAACCAGAGGAAGGTGGATAGGATTTTTGACCATTTGGAATATGATAATGGACCTATTGAGTTAATAATAGTGGGTCAGAAATATTCAGTTTCCCAGAGTTCCCCTTTTTTAGAATGATTGTTTCTGGGTTGGGGATAATGGATTCCAGAGGAGAAAGGGGATGAATAATCACTGTTTGGAAGACTTTTATGGATTTAATATTGGGTCATTTGGTTTATGAATATAGTTAATGATTCTAGATTGCATACTTTGTGCAACAGAAGTAAGAATCAATGTTTGAAATAGGCCAAATGTGTTATTTTATGTTTAACCCACTGATGCACTGTTATTGATTACTGCATACTGCCATTTACTGGTGAGTATGCATTCATATAATAGATAGGGACTGAGTATTCTCTTTTCTGCCAATGTGGAAATGAAGAAGCCTTCTAAACTAAAGTTGTTTTTTTTATCTTTGTAGGTTAAAGCACTGGTGGAATTAATCATGTTAACACGAGGTCTGTTTTTTTTAGATGTGCCAGTGAACCATGATGGGATCTCTGAAACCTCACTTTCTGAGGTCAGTGAATAAAAGATTAATAAAAGCTTATCGCCTCTTACTTTCCTTCCAAACTATTCTGACAGTAAATGATCTGTCAAAACAGACTAATATGGAGTCAGCAAACTCTTTCCAGACTCAATTTGACGCTGCCCTCATAAATTGATTTTCTCATCAGTGATAAATACACCCATCTAAAACCTTTAACGCTTCTTTAAAAGGTGCTATGTCAAAATTTTTTTTATCAAAATAGAACTAAAATGTCAGATATGAAAAGTAATTTGGTCAAAACAATACACATGACATCACATGTAAACGCCTATGTTCTATGCAGATAAGATTTACAGCTGATTATTCTGTAATACCACCTTATACCACTATGTGTGAGTCATGGTAGTGTCTAGTTTGCTGGATGAGACAAAAGAAGAAGAGGAAACAGTGGCCAATGAACAAACTAGCACAACAGAACATAAAGCAGTGTTGCCAATTTAGGGAGTTGACGCGAGACTTACCTTCTTTTTACAACCCTTTAGTGACTACTTTTTTTTCTGGAGAGTGTTTTCCGACAAATCTAGCAACTTTTAGGATAAAACGTAGCTGCTTGGATGAGAAGAAAGCCACTAATATTGCTCCATGAGGACAGAATTTGGTTTTCTGCTGTTTGAAATGTAGTGAGTCAGATGACGCTGCGCTTATGAAATTGAAATGTTGTTACAACCCATTAACAGCAAAGACCTGGAGGACATCTTACGTCAGATGAACTCCTCCTCTTGCTGCTTAGACATCCTGCCAACAGCTTTTTTCAAAAGGGTCTCAAAGATTTTGGAGTCAGACCTGTTACTGATGGTGAACTTGTCTTTAATGTCAGGTGTGTCTCCAGAGCCACTAAAAACAGCTGTAATCAAACCTCTGCTGAAAAAGGACAATCTTGACAAGACACAAATGAGGCCTATCTCAAATCTCCCATTTAAGTAAGATCATTGAAAAAGCTGTTTTTCAAGAGCTTAATTACTTTTTAAAACAAAATAACTGCTATGACACCTTCCAGTCAGGTTTTAGACAGAACCACAGCACTGAGACTGCTCTGACCAAAGTGTTTAATGACATATGTCTGAATACATACGGTGAAAAAATGTCAGTCTTAGTTTTACTAGATCTCAGTGCTGCATTTGATACAGTTGACCACAATATATTACTCAAACGACTGGAAAACTGGGCGGGTCTTTCCGGAACTGTACTAAACTGGTTCAAAACATACTTAGAGAACAGGAAGTACTTTGTGTCAATGGGTAACTTTACATCTGAGCACACAAGAGTCACATGTGGAGTTCCCCAAGGTTCCATCCTGGGACCTCTTCTGTTTAACATCTACATGCTCCCACTGGCACAGATTATAAAAAAACAACAGAATAAACAACCATAGCTATGCAGATGACATATGCAGATATATATTACAATGTCACCAGGAGACCGAAGCCCTGTACAGGCTCTTGGTAAATGCATTGAAGAGATTAATGACTGGATGTGCCACAACTTTCTCCAGCTAAACAAAAACAAAACTGAGGTAATTGTCTTTGGAGCCAAAGAGAAACGATTACAGGTCACCACAGAACTTCAATCTATACACCTAGAAACTACCAACCAGGCCAGAAATCTGGGTGCAGTGATGGACTCAGACCTAAATTTGGAAAAACACATTAAGGCAGTAACAAAGTCAGCCTACTATAACCTTAAGAATATATCAAGGTTAAAGGATCTGATGTGTCAGCAGGACCTGGAAAAACTAGTCCATGCATTCATCTTTAGTAGGCTTGATTACTGTAACAGCATCTTTACAGGTCTACCTAAAAAGTCAGTTAGACAACTGCAACTTATTCAGAACTCTGCTGCTCGAGTCCTCACTAAGACCAAAAAAGTGGACCACATCAGTCCAGCTCTGAGGTCTTTACACTGGCTGCCTGTCCATCAGAGGATAGACTTTAAAGTTCTGATGCTGCTCTATAAAGCTCTGAATGGTCTAGGACCAAAATACATCAGTGACCTCCTGACCCAGTATGAACCTTCCAGACCCCTCAGGTCATCTGGATCCGGTCTTCTATCAGTTCCCAGAGTCAGAACCAGACATGGAGAAGCTGCATTCAGCTTCTATGCTCCACATGTCTGGAACAAACTCCCAGAAAGCCTCAGATCAGCTGAAACACTCAGTGTATTTAAGTCCAGGTTGAAGACACACCTATTTTCAGCTGTGTTTGAATAAAGCTCAAAACTTAATCACATTTTAGCTACTGATTTTACATTGTTCTTATTTCTTTCTTTTTGTTTAAAATTTAAATCATGCTTTTTATTTCTACTGTTTTAATGTCTCTGTAAAGCACTTTGAATCGCTTTGTAGTTGAATTGTGCTATACAAATAAAATTGCCTTGCCTTGCCTTACAATGGACCACCAGCCTGGTAATACTTTCAAAGGACTGGCGGGTCGTTTTAAAGTATTGACGCTCAGTGTTAAGCGGGGTGCTCTACAGTCACAATTTCTGACTTGTTTTGCCATCTTACAACAAAAAAGCAATTTTGTTGGTAATTCATTTGAATTAAGATGCAGTGTTTGTGAACACAGAGCTGGAGAGAAGCACATAGATGTAAATGGCAGGAGAAAAAGTCCTAAACCCCAAACTGGTGATATTCGCTGGAACTCACCAAGTTCATCTGGAGAAAATGAACTAAGTGGAGAGAAACTGGAAGATGCTATCGCACTATAACAACGGAAAACTCTTCACAGTTGCCCTGGGGTCCGTTTCACAAAGCAGGTTCAACCAACTCTGAGTCTATTCCTGATGTCTGAGTTGATCTACTCTGAGATAAAAAAAACCCTGAGTTTTCGGTTCCAGAAACGCTGATTTGAGTGAGTTTAATCAACTCTGAGTAGGTTCACCTTGAGTTTTGAGTGTGCACCACAACTTTAAAAAGCCAGCATCAATGGAGCCCCGATTCGACGAGTCACCATGGCAACGGGGAAGAGGAGGGGCTACGTTTTTCACCAACCTCGAATTGGAAATCTTAATGCGCTCATAAGGCGAGTTTCAAAACGTTTTTAGAAATAAGTGCAACACCGTTGCAGCAGCAAAAGTGTAAGTTTAAATGTATTCCTTTGCAATCACAATAATATTACAGGGGAAACTGCTTGAATGGTAGCCCATTCATTTATTTCATTTAGGTGCAATCCCGCGGGGGAGAAGCGCACTTGGCAGCAGCTTAAGATGAAATATAAAAAGGGAATCCCTGGAGGGAGTCCACCCCCAAGAAACGAGTGCCTTTATAAAATAAAATAGGCCTAGGCCTATATATGTCTTTTTTAAGCATATTCATACAAATATTTATTTGTCTTTTATGTCTTTTTTTTATTTTGTCCCAACAAAATTCTGATGGTACCGCTCAAAAAGATAATTGTCTATAAATGCAAAAATCTATGCACGGTCTGATAACCATCTCCGACGAATATTTATTTCTCTGCGTAATAATGCTGCACCTTCATCCACGGGATCGTTGTCAAAAGGACATGTTCGTGAAAAAAGTCGCCTCCTACTGTGCCTAATGGACTTCTAGAAGTAGAAGAACTCGCTCTGCTGATTGAATGAATGAGGAAATCAAATGGCGTGTGTGGCTGAAAGAGGGCGGAGACAGAAAGAAACTCGAGGTTTCTTGAATAAAACCTGGTCCTGACCAGGTTAGGTTCAGAGAGTCTGTTACTACGGTAACTGACCGAGAGGTTAAGTTACCTCTCTTTGTGAAACAGGCTAGAGTTACCCCTCTTTCTTGGGGTTGAGTTACCTCCCTTTGTGAAAGGGAAAACTCAGGGTTTCCCACATTTCAGGGTTAATCAACTCAGAGTTTTCACTAAACCTGCTTCGTGAAACGGACCTCTGGTGGGCTGTCAATGATCTGACACCTGGAGCATAATTGTCATTTTTAATGCTGCTGAAAATGTTTAATAAAAGCTGTTTCGAGATCATAGTAGTTCAGAAGTACTCGTCACGATGTAAGGATATCTGATTTTTTTACTTTTTTAAATATATATTTTGAGTAAGTCTTTTTCTGTTATCAAAATAAAACAGAAAAATAGAATAAAAAATAACCAACATATGAAAAACTATATTGTAGTGTTTTGGTAGATATATATACTAAGGGCTACTTTTAACATTTTTGACCATTCTAAAATAAATACGGTTCAGACCCAAATTTGTGTAAACAACTATCCAGGTAAGAATAGAAACTAAACAAAATGAAACGAATGGAATAGAATAGAAAAATACTTCATTCATCCCCCAGTGGGGGAAATTCAAAATAGTCAAGTAGCTCAAAATCTTTCAAATATTTACAATGATTGCAAATTAGACAACAACAATAACGATAACACTGCTACTAATGATAATAAATGACTAAATAAATAAATAAATAATTTGAGAAGAACATGTCAGCAGTCACTGTTAAAAAGCCTGAGTTTAAAAGTGACTACATCCAAAGGAACAACATATTCATGATAATTCAGAAAAAAGGTAATGCATGCAAATACACAGGAAAATGACGAACACATTCATCTCAATAAAAATGGAAAAATACACCTTGCCCGGTAAAACTCTGCCAGAGGCTGAGTTTGTTTAATAATCAAAGGTGGGTGGAGGATTTGGATAGATGGAAAGGAGTGACAGCACTATAGAGTGGTGAAAACTTTACAGTTCAACCTCTCTTTGGAACGTGTTGCAGACTCGAAAGACTTTCTTCCCCTTATTTTTCCATACTGACCCAACTGTTTATCAATCTAATATGTTGATACATGGTAGCAGAGCAATCCCTCCCCAAAATATTCCAAAAACACAATCTCTGAGAACAAGAAGACGTGATTACTCTCAGCTTATGATTGGATGCCCGATCTCTTCGCTTGGTAAACTCATTCTACTCACAGCATAATGACAGAGACAGAGGAAACAGATTATCCAAGCATAACAGTCACATGGAGAAAGTTTGTTAAAGTGTACCCGGAGTAACTAATGTTTGATATTGATGTCCTGTATGGGTAACCTAACAATAAACCCATTTACATCATCGCTCCAGTTTATTTCCTCCACATGTTTTTTTCTTCCTGTTTTGTGCTTTTTTGTTGTTTTCCTTCAGTTGCTTCTCTGTCAGAGGTATCGATGTGTGAGACACAGAAGGGTCTGCATCTTAAGGTTGTTTAATGCAATTAACTTGACCACTGGGTTTTATATGTGTGTCTGTGTGTTTGTCTGTGAGAGATGGAAAAACACGAGGAGAGATGGTTAACAGTGACGCTCTTTTGAGTCTTTTCCTAAGCAACTGTGCACGGCTATGTGTGTGTTTGCATGTATGTGTGTGTAGGTGAGGAACGTGGCTTTTTGTCTTTCTTCTGCATCAGTGTACAAATTAAACTTGTATCTGCGTGTGAGTATGTGTGTATACATAATGAACCTCTTGACTCCCTTATTTTCCAGACCAGTGGATGAATCATGTTGAAGCACATCTCAAGTGGAAAAAAATACGAAGGGTATCAGGTCACGACCAAATTCACACAAACGCAAGCTGTGATACGAGGGCGTGCATACACTGAAAAGCAAGCTCTGATCAATCTGGAAGTGGGAAAAACGTTATCGTTCATTTCTCAATTCTCGACACCCACTAGAGCTGCAGCTGGAGCCCATCCTGGCTGCCATTGGGCACCTTGGAAGGGTCACCAGTCCGTCACAGACACAAACAACGATGCACACTCAGAAGCAACAAGAAGCTGAGCGACGTTATCATTACAAAGAACAGCCTGCCGTCTTTATCGCGCCACATATACTTTCATATGGTTTTAGGACAATTGATTTGTGGATTTGATACAATTGCCTACTTTAATGACTCTATATAATCCTGTTAAAGGTAAAGAGTTTCCATGTAAAATGAATTCTCAAAGTAAATCCCGATTTAAAGACTGTGGATGAGGCTGTGCTGTTACTCGCCTCCTCTTTGACCTCTGTGCTGTAAGTTTTAGTTGTGCGAACATGGCTCCGGGCACAGAGACATTCGACATCTGTCAGTGGGTCCACCAGTTTGGCAAAAAAATGCAGTCTATCATTTCACATTCCAACAGCTTGGGTGCCGAAAAATAACAGAAATTAACCAACCATCAAATACTGTAATGATACAAACAACCAGGCTTATCATTTTGTCTTGTTTGTGATATTTTATGGGAGAAAAAATAACTTGAAAAATGTCAAAATACTCCAAACTGGGTTCATAATTGCAACATTCTATGGTTAGTAGAGCTCTAGATATCAACAAATGAGGCCGATGTACAACCACAGTTTCAAGTGATTTATCTGCACCCCCTTCTTTGCATAATTTTAAGTTACTATTCATCCGATCTCACACTGACTTTGCTCCTTTAAGGCATATTGCTAGCCATGCATGGTGCAACACGCCTTCTGCCACAACAGGAACTGTTACCAGTGAACATTGTGGAAGTAGTGAGAGGAACACAATACTAACGACAGCACATCAGACAACATCCGGGATTATTTGCAACACAAATCAGCAAAGTTTATATTGTCAGAAACCTAACCTCAGGGCAAGCGGGGACATCTCTGCATTTTGCAACCTGTAGCTATATGCATCACAATTTAATTTAATCTAATCTGACCACTGTCAGTTTCATCACATACTTCATTTTAATGATTTAAACATGTGATTTATCATTAAAGTTTCCCATTTCCGCCAGTTCACATGAGATACCAAATGAGAGGATATCCAGTTATTAGCACCTTTCTGTAGTTTTCTGTAGTTTGATTCACATTGTAAATAAGATTTTTTTTTACTTTTAAGCATTTGATGTTATTTCACATTTCTATATAAACAAACTGAACTGAATTAAAACGTAATTTAAAGCAATGGGGGAATGCCTTGATGTTTAATGTTCTTTCGTCTTATCACTCCAAGAAAACCTTATAATCCATTAAGTAGTTTCTAGTTATGTTCACATTATTGACAAACGGTTTGCTGTTAGAAAGTAGTTTACAGTAAGCTCAATGCCTTTGTTTAACAGAAGGACTGTGGTTTTGCTACTGTAAGCATATTTACATCATTACAGACGTTTTACTGGGTTTAGTTTGAGGACATTTTTCAAAAGTATGTCATTAATCACAACATTATTGTGACAAAGTATCACAAGGCCTTTTCAATCATAACATCAAGCTGATTCTGTGTTTGTGGAGGATTTTCAGCATTTTGAGCAGTCAGGTCAAGAAAAAACCTATACATAAAGAAAACAATAAAACAATAAGAAGATAATTTTCTTTATGTTTTGTACTATACAGTCACTCTCAGTACATTATATATTACAACTGTCAATATAATATGTGTAAAAATAGTTGGAAAATGCATTTTTTTTCTAACAAAGGGAATATTCAAGAATACATCGAGACCAACCAAGAAAGTTCTCCAAAAAAGAGCTATCATTTCAGCCAGCTCCCAGAAGTTTAATTATTTGCATTTAAGCGATGCACTGACTGATATCTTTCATGAAAAGCCTTTTTTTTTTAAATTAAAAAATGTAAAAGCAGGTCTTGTTATTTTTGTGCAATGATATTTCACTCCTCTCCCTCATAACTCTGCCCTCACACTCAAAAAGACTCACGTCACTTAAATCTTGTACTTCTGCTCTCAGATTCACTGCTGCTTGTCCAAACAACCTGATCTCCAGTCCCTCCTCGCACTCCAGCTTCTTCTGTCCCTTTGCAAAACTTAATAATATCTCCAAGATGAATCTAAAACAATGTTGCAAGGTAAACATAAAGGTTGTTTATCACAAACTACATGAATCTATATGTTTATATTTCTACTACACACTCAACAAACCCAGAGAATTTATTTGCATTTTGATTCGTATGCTAATCTCCAGTATTCTTGGTGTAGCATAAATTCAAGAAATGGTTGTGACACAGTATGATTTCATTAGCTTCATCAGCTACAGGCTGCAAATATTCATGTTCACCCAAACTCACCAGTTATATTGTCATCCTGTTAGTCACTTCTTCTGTTTGTATTAATTCTAAGTGCAAATTAAATTGAATTAGACTTTATTAGACTGCATACGATTAGACTTGAACTGAACTTTCTTCATAAACTGCCCTGAGAAACTTTGGAAATAAATTAACGCTTTATGAACTAGACCAAACTAAGCTGCAAAAAAAAAAAAAAAAAAAAAATCATGTGAAGCTGTTCAATCCACTTAAATAGATGCTGATGAGTAAAAGAAGCGCACCCACAAGGAGGCAAGCCTGTCAGTGTTCAAATCTGACTCTCTGCTGGCTGGGGATTTTTTACAACAACCCACGAGGAAGCAGAGGAAGCCTCAGTGCAGGGAGAAAGGCTGGAAGTGGATAGCAGGACATTTGTACAAGCAAAACGGGACCAGAAAGTTTTGAGGTGAAGTAGAGCATATCTGCACACAAGCAGTGACCATCGGGGTGTGAGAGGAATTTCCGAGGATTGTAGTAAAATATTCGAGCCAGAAAATCAGAAACCTCTCAAATTAAAAAAGGATGCTCTCAATAAAATATAGCAAAATACCCTTAGTCTCTTTCTGGGGCCCATTAGGTGAAAAAGAAGGAAATACAGTACGTCGCATTATTATACCCTGAGTATGTTTGCAGGCATGTTAGTATGCTGCTTCTGAATCTTATTAAGGTTTTGAGCACATTGCACTTATGCCGTTTACAGGCATCAGAAAATCTTTGCACATTCAACTATCCATGTTTCCAATCATGCGAACACAACTGTTCTCTAAATTGTGTCCGTCAAATAATTTTGTCCTTTGACTGGAGGCATGGGAATTCAGCTGCAAACTCAAAGGAAAACCTTTTTCAAAAGTGTTCAAATAACTATCTACTGCAATCCCTATTCAATTTGATCAATCTGTCCTTCTGTCTATTTATCTCAAAGCTGGACGATGGGAGGAGTGGCCATTAAAAACAAAGGAATAACAAGAAAACATATTTGGACTTCACCAAAATGCACCTGAGAGAAAGAAACTAAAATAGAGAAAAAGAACAAAATATAACTTTCTGGCCTTCAAGAAAATGCTCCACAGTCTCTAAACCTCCCATCACCTTTAGAACACAACCACATGGTGAAGCATGGTGGGGGGATAACATGGTGGTGGCAGTATGGGAATATTCCTCATTAGCACGGTGTGTGAAACTGGTAAAACTTGATGGACGATGTAAAATGTGGGCACGCTTGTTTTTATGTTTTTTTTTTACCAGTTGTTTCAGTTGCCAGAGAGTTGAGGCTGTGATGGAAGTTCAGCTTTCAGCTTGATAACAACCAGAGGCATACTGCGAAAGCAGCACTCAAATGGTTTGAGGGATAATATTTGTCTTGAAACGGTCTGGTCAAAGCCCAGCCCAGTCTCAGTCTGACTGACAATTTGTGACTCAAAGATTACTGCTCACTAGCAGAACCCATCCAGCTTTATTTCTGTTGCACATTCAAATCTGATGGCATGTTGTGTTGAACAAAAGCTAAAAACCCCTTAAAAATCTATTTCATTTGCAGGTTGTCAGGAAAAAAGGAAAAATGCTAGGTGACACATGCATCACCTTGACCAATCACCAAACATCAAGGTCACAGAAGGTTTCCCTGATGCAGAGAAAGAACCAACTGAGGAACGAGTTTGGAAAGATCCTACAAAGGGGGTTCTATGAACTGCAGCTGTCTTCAGTTAATGTTGTGCTGACAAAAAAATGAAGCAGAGTACTTCCTGCGAAAAGTTCCTGCGGTACCAAAGCACAGGAAGTACCCTCACAGTTCAAAGAACCCCCTTTGTGCCACTGCACCAATACAGGGAAAGAAAGGGGAAATAAAATAAAATAAAAACACTTGAAAGGGAGGTTTAGAGTATCACACAGGCTTACAGGTAAAGACAAAGCAGTCTTTAATGTGTCATGTGTGCTGCAGGAAGCGTATGAGTGAGGGGAACTGGTGTGGAGGGGAAAGAGTATTGCATTAGACCTAACATTGTTCCAGTGAGGGAAGATTTTACACCACAGTAAATTGCATCTGTAGCCCCTTTCACACTGCGACCCGCTACCTTAGCGGGTCCAAATTGCACCTTCAACCCGCGTCGAGCAATGTGAACGCTTGGCGTGTTGGTGACCCGTGTCGCCTGAAGCCGAGCTCAGGGGGCGTTGCCTAGTGGCAGAGCATCACACGAAACACATAAAATGCTGGGCGTGTACAATGACGTAGGCACAAGCCATGCGTCGGAGTTAGGGTTAAATAGAGTAGAGTACTATTTATTAATCCCGAAGGAAATTCAGGTGTCAAGTAGCAAACATATATCAATACAAAAAACACAAGGCACTATACACAACATTGCACATATAACAGCCATATAACTCTTCCATATATTACACATATATCAGCCATATAACTCTTCTATATATTACACATATATCAGCCATATAACTCTTCTATATATTACACATATATCAGCCATATAGCTCTTCCAATCAGCAAAAAAATCACGTTGAGGACTCGTTTTTGCAATTGTATATGCAGTTCATGGAGATGTTATTTTACGGGGTGTGGATGGTTACAACGTGGGATGCCGCCGAACATATGCGGAGAATACAAGAGCACTATAGTCCCCGAAATGTGGCGGTAAATAACGTCCTCTGCTCGGAGGCTGAGGAGCTCGCGGACCTCCTTGTCTCCCCAGTTGGCCATCTTCAAAAATGTCTCGAACTTGATGTAGGCTAAAACAGAGTAAAACTTGTCCTCACCTGCAGTGGTGTAGTCTACCTTTTTGAGGTGGGTATACTGTATAGTTGGCCAGTCATAGGCCCGTGGTACCAAACTAGGGGTCGGGACTCGGGACCCCTCGGGACCAATAGTAGCCCCTTAATGCACGCCGTACCTCCAGTGGCGCACTGTAATAGTCATTGAAAAGTTAAGTACCATAGTACTACAATACTATGACATAACACAGGGCTTTTAATAATGCACTACGACTTGGTCATTGCCATTCTGGTAACAGCACATTTATAATGCTGTCTTAACGTGTTAAGGGACAAACATGTTTGTGGGGTCGCAGCTTTGCACTTACCTGCCCCTTGCATGCATGAGGGACAGCATAAACTCACTTTGATTGTGTGGACTGTGTGCTGTGTATCTCAGTGGCAATGGGACTCCCTGTGACACTTAATCTTTGTACTCATACCTCATAGAGCGAGGCCTAACAGAGTGATTGTTTTAAAGCAGCAGAACACCCTTTGTGCTCTTGTATTCTCCGCATATGTTCGGCGGCATCCCACGTTGTAACCATCCACACCCCGTAAAATAACATCTCCATGAACTGCATATACAATTGCAAAAACGAGTCCTCAAGGTGATTTTTTTGCTGATTGGAAGAGCTATATGGCTGATATATGTGTAATATATAGAAGAGTTATATGGCTGATATATGTGTAATATATGGAAGAGTTATATGGCTGATATATGTGTAATATATGGAAGAGTTATATGGCTATTATATGTGCAATGTTGTGTATAGTGCCTTGTGTTTTTTGTATTGATATATGTTTGTTACTTGACACCTGAATTTCCTTCGGGATTAATAAATAGTACTCTACTCTATTTAACCCTAACTCCGACGCATGGCTTGTGCCTACGTCATTGTACATGCCCAGCATTTTATGTGTTTCGTGTGACGCTCTGCCACTAGGCAACGCCCCCTGAGCTCGGCTTCAGGCGACACGGGTCACCAACACGCCAAGCGTTCAAATTGCTCGACGCAGGTTGAAGGTGCAATTTGGACCCGCTAAGGTAGCGGGTCGCAGTGTGAAAGGGGCTAGTGTTTCTATCACACACACTATGACATACTGTGACACAGAGATTCTCAGCAGTTAAATTGGCTGAAATGCTATGTACTTTGCATTTTACTTTAAAATGCCCCTGAAATATGGATGAGACTTTTTTTTTTTTCAAAGACTTTTAGACGAAAAGAGAGTGATAAAAAGAGAAGAAAGCTGAAAGATACTGGGTTAAACACTGAAAAGATGAAGTATGCAAGGAATCCTCTCAGACAAGTGAGATTGGAACATTAATATTGATGATTAGCTCAGAAATGTAGCACGAAACAGACATCTGTCAACTCTCCGGTATGTTACAGAGCGTGATATAAAGATGTACTTATGTAACTGTAGTGGCTATTCGTCCTCTTGTGTCGATAATCAAAAAACAAAAAAGATGTCAAAACCATAATAAACTAAATTAAATCAAACGGCCACTGAGACACCATGGGAGTGAATTTACGCAGGTAATTGAGTCCATTGTCCAGGCAAAAAACCACGTTTCTTTCGGTTTATTTCTCCAAAAACAAGCAAACAAACAAATGACAATGGCCTTTGCCGCCTCTCTTGCCCTGGTAAAAACCTATTTGCCCTCCCAGGTGCCTGCTCACCTGTGATTGCCTGCTCATCTAAGTAAACTCTCCAGTGCGCCCCAGCTACCCCGTGCTTTCAGAATAAAAGCATAATTAAATACCCAAATTAACTCAAACAATACTAAATATCATAAACAACCAAAAAAGGTTTATTCCCCAAACTAAACCCCCAAAAGATAACTAACTAATAAGTGAGGCAAATATACAAAATAACAAATAGCTCCAACAGTAACTGTGACATGAGTGTCTCACAGTGGGTAGAATTGCCAACATGTTCACTGAAAGAGATGCTAATTTGTCTTCATGAAGCAATTTAAGGCGATTAAAGTAATTGTAACTGTGCTAAAGGGGTAACCATGTAGCAGTAGCTAAGGCCAGTAGAATTGAATGTGAAAACGTACCCACCTAAACGTGTCAAATTCAGTGTTCACTTTAGGTTCGGTAAAACTTTAACTTTCTGCTCTGATTGCTCTGCTTCAGTGACCACTAACCATTTCACACCAGCTCTGCTTCACTTCAAAATTCAAGAAAGTGTTTAATTAGACACAAAGTAAGTATACACTCCCCAGGTGTAGGGTTTTTAAACAGTTTCCTAGAAGATGACATACTCTTAAATACCATAAAATCATTCCAATAAAAATATTTTTTTGTTTGTTTTAAGGCAGAGATTTATGTATAGAAGATGTGTAGTTCAAGATATAACATACACAAACACTTCAAACATCAAATTTGATTTGTTCATGAGTGACAAGTGCACTCTAGCCTACATTTTTTTTTTTACCATAGCCTGAATGTTGTGCATGAGTTCACATAGTTATTTGAAACTGTCAGCTTCTGTTTTAAATAATTTATATCCAGTGAAGTGGAACTGGCTTTCATAAACAAGTATTTTTGTCTTTCACCTCCACTGCTTCTTGCCCAGTCAGAGGTGTGCCATAAACCATGTATAAGTGAACTGTGCAGCAGAATGCTCCCGCAAACAGTGGGAACAAGCATCCTCCAACCTTTCAGTTTCAAAGGGCAAATGGAGAGCCACTTATTTCGTTCTCAGATGGTGTAACGTGCCAACATACTCTGACTTGGTATGAGTGAGAAGATAAAGCGGATGTTTAACTTAAAGAAATACACATAGCAGGTGTTGTAATACAAAATTCATAGCTTGTATGGCAAAATGCATTATTTACGTCGACAACTCACTGCATATGACACACGAAGAGGCAGATTGGTTTAGATTTAGTTGAGTAGACATGCAAAAGGTACCTGCCCACACAGGCCAGTTAGGAGGTCTATTTAAGCAAGATAAGCAAAAATGCATGTATGAGGAGGCAAGTTTCTAAGTTATAGTGTTACAACAGATATCGTAATGCCTATGTTTTTTATTAATTTAATTAAGATTTTTAAATATATATTGTACATGAAAAATAAACTGTTGATAAATTTTTATATAATAAAATATTTATATTTTCTCGATATATTACGCACATAAAGACATGAGTTTGCACACAGCATTAGATCCATCCTTCTTAAGTCTTTATGTGCATCCTAGCAGGCAAACAAAAAACAGAGCTGTGGTGTGGGAGGCAGCAGAGAGCTCCTGAAGGCAGCTCAGGGCTGGTGACGCTCCTCACTCTGACACATGACGGATATAAAACCCAACGGAAGAGTTAAGTCTATCTCTACCTTTTCCATTTGCCTTAGTCCAAGAATGTGTTATTTAATCATTTCAGAGAAAACATTAATTTCTTTGATAACCATGGAAATTAAGAGGAAGACCCTCAGGTCTCACTTTGGTTTTATTAAATCTCCATATACAGTTTTCTACAGTGATGTGTTAAAAAAAAGTTGAGACGTGGTGTAGAACAACTTTAAGGACAATTGTTTAAATATGATAATTATGTGTTTAAAACATCTTTCTAAACTTGAACCTAGTTACATGTAAGAATAAGAAAAACATGGACAAAGGGGACAAAAAACTGTCTTAAGTTGTGCTTAAGCTTACAGAAAGGACAATAACAACAACTAGTTGAACATCTCACAACCAGTTTGGCTGATGGGAAACTGTCATGGACGTTTTTCTATCCCACAGTATGATACAGTAAGATTGAGTTCAGGTAGTAAGCATCTAGTTGTCCACTAGAGGTAGTACCACCTTGACAAAGGCTGGATATTTCACTGACTGTCACATTGGCATCACCTACAACTTCAACAACATCATCTTGATGCAACATAAATAACTGAGCAATGGAGGCTTTGTAAGGAAATGCTATTCTTGATTACCGGTCTGTAATTGTTTGTCCCAATGAGGAGACAAACTTTATCTTAATAAATGATAGCAGCATGGAAAAAATAAATAAATAAATAAAATAAACAGTGGTGTTTGGGAGTTTTTACTCCAAATCGCAGCCGACAAGACCACTCTGCTATAAGATGGAGTAAAATGGTAAGCTAACGTGGAAGCTAGTTTGCCAACAACAGATTTCCGGTGACAATCACTGTACTTTCTAAACATTAAAAAGCTTTTAATGTCCCTATCACATATCAAATATAATGTACTCTTTGTTTCTGTATGTCAGATCTGTTGCTGTGATGATTCTCCATCAAGTCAGTTTATGTTACTTTATGTTACTGTAAATATCAGTCCAGCTTGCTAGGATCCACAAATGAGCAAGCACTAAAAGTTAGAATCAGTTACATGGTTGGCTACTACGTACCATGGAACCCCCCCAAAAGACCTGATCTATGCCATATTACACTATACTACTGAGTGAAAAAGGCACATGATATCATTTAGTCTATTTTAAGTAATTTAATCTTGTTCATTTTACCATTTGGTGTAAAAGAACTGATGCAGAGAGAGGCATTTAGTGTTAGTATGTAAGATTTCAACAACGTAACGCATCAAACATCCACTGCCACTGGATTCTGGGTGATGAAAGACTTTTTTATAAGAAACATGGTTTATTTTGGCCTGTTCATTCAAGCAACATACTGTTTGCAGAACAAGACACCCAATCCTGTCTCATAAGACTTTCTGTCCAAAAAAAACCAAAAGACTGCCTCAGAACATTAAGCTAGCAAGCAATTATTTTTTCCCCCAAATGCAATTATGAAAACAATTAGTTTGTTTAGGATCATCATTTCTAGGAAAATGGTTTGACAACAAGTACTTACCTCTATAATGAAAATCTTCCATTATAAGTCAACTCAGGATATCCCAGGGCTAAAACAGAACATCATTACAAACACAAGAGATTACCCATCTTAACAAAGTGTACACTTCCCTCAGGTACAGCAGGTAATTAGAGGGTTGTAAATATTTAAAAAGAAGAGAGAAGCTTTGAATGAGGTGCAACGAGAGTGTGAAATTTACAACAACGTCTCCCAGTTGCATTTTTCGAGTCCATTTCCAACCTTTTTATTTCAGGTTTATGTTTACTGGAATCAACATCATAGCCAAGAGCAGATCTCTAGGCTCTGTCAGTCTCTGTATTTATACCTTAATCTTTATTTAATGTTAAAAGCATGATGATAAAATCTGCTGCCAAGAGACAGACCTACCAACAGGATCAACAACTGAGTTGTTTAGCCAAGGCCTGGCGTGCGCTGGTGGCTGGATTCACTACACATGTACAGCATAAGCATGCAGTTGAATGGCTCCTTTACAATAGTGAAACTTCAAGGACACTTAATAGTCTTAAATCTGCAGCTAGTTACACATAAATGACTGTCTGCACACAAACATTCATACACTCGGTATTGGTCATGAGTATTAGCCCATTCACTCTGCTTGTATAGACAATTATAGTCAAAGATAGACAGATAAAGAGGATGAAAGGAGAGGCTGAAAAATGTAATATGAGCAGAGATCTTTTGGCTTCCTAAACAGGTCAAGATAAATTGGCCTCACAACAGTCTGCATGCACAGCATCCAGCTGACAAACTCACAAAGCTCGGTTAGTTCATGCTTTTATTGCTCCGGTGAGTTTCTCAATCCCCATATGCTTGTCTGCTTCCCTCTCTAATCTAGGCAATTTATCTAATAACGAGACAAAAAAGACAGAAAACATGTATATAACAGCCAGTAAATGCTAAAAGTTGGAAGAGACTTTAAAAAAAAGTTTGTTCTAAGTATGGACACCTCATTATTAGCATTCTTTATCTTGAGAAAACAACTGAGCATATATCAAACCTCATAAGTTACAACACATATTCAGGCAGATAGAATAACAACACATTTAGCATATTTTCCTTTTTCCCCACTCGAGCATGAAATATGCCCTCTGCTCTAAAGAAATCTATATCTCATCCATCTCAGTCTTCAAACGCCATCGTGCTCTTATGGCACTGCGTATGAACAGAATGTCATTTTGGGCATATTTTGCAAATGATCTAGGCATCCTTAAAATGATTAAACAAATGTTTAGTATTAGGTAAGGGTGTTTTCCCTTCACAGAATCTTACACGCTACGTGACATCTTATTAATAAGCTTTTCCAATAAACCTGGGCGCTAAAAGATAAGTTTCAAATGTATCAAGTTCGCCTAAAGTATCCTCAAATGTTTTACAGTATATTTCTGTTTCACATGTTAACAAAATCACTCGGGACAAGGTCAACATAAAAGTCTCAGCTCTCATTATACTCATTCTACCTTAAGTAAACTTGAACTGATATTGAATTTAGCTTTAGCAAGTGTTACGGTTTACATATAAACATTGTTGTGCACCCAAAGGGCAAAATAAGGACTTTTGTTTGTCTGCTTGCATTAGTTCACAAATTAGGTTTATGAGGTTTATTTCACAGCAACCATTGCCTCCCATCTGATTCATAGAGAAAATCTGAAATGTATTATATAGGTTATTTGTTTATGCAGGCTGTATGAGCTGTTTATTTTTAAAGAAGATGTGACCTCTAGTAGTCATGAGAGCAACTGAATGTGAAGTATAAGAATGGTGTTCATCAAGGGGACTGTAGCAAAGTACGAAGTATGTATTTTAGCCCAAACCATGACAATTACTAAGCCTAACCAACAATGTTGCCTAAACTCACTCAGGATGTTACAAAGTGTTATCGTAATACGTTCTGTTAAATAAATTTTAGCCCAATCAACCAGGTTATGATTATGAAGCAGGTTCATTATATCCAGGGTATTTTCCGCTGATCTGGTTTAACTAATCCTTAGAATGGAAATTGGTAGCCTACTGCTATTATTGTTATCAACTTGGTAAATCAACATAGGCTTTCCGACTCTTTGTCGAGTGGTCTTCAGTTAACAATCATAATAAGTATTTCCATCAGACTGAAAAGCAGCACAGCTTCTGCAGCCAAAGCTGTAAGAACAGATGACAAAAATTGAAAGAAAAAAATGGAAAAAAGAAAGCCAGCAGCTGACAATCTAAATGTGAAATTACTGAGCTGATCAGAATCACTGCTACGCTTTTACAGCACGAGGAGATACTTTATGAATGAATGTAATACAGATATATTCCTAAACTATGTGACAAAGTTTCAGTCTTATTCTGTCAGATTTAATTCTATGAGTTCTCAATGCCCTTTGCACCAAATTGGCCAAAATAACAAACGTAAAAGAGATTCGTAAAAGAGATTCAGAACAGTTCATTTTTCTGTTATCTAAGCTCCTTTGGCTGACAAACCTCTGATAAAGATGCTTTTAAATGAAAGTTAAACAGCGGAATCAACCATTGGCTCAAGTCGGAATCAGACAGAGAATCTCTTACTGTTAACGCACCTATTTTATTTTTCTAATTTTTCTAAGAAAAGACATTGGTTGGGAGGCAGTGCCTTTATGTGTGTAAAACACCAACATGGTGATTTATCAGATTAAATCCCAATGATGGTAAGAAGTGAAACAGCTTTGTGATTCTGAAAATCCAGAGATAAACCTGAAGTTACCTCACTAAGCCACTCATCCTGCATGGTAATACTGGAATGGACAGAAGCGTTTTAGTAAAGCGTTGTAGTGTTATTGACTACAGACTATTGACTGAATATCGTGAGGAAACAAACTGTTTTTCTGGAATTTGTTCAAAGGATGTCATAAAACACCACCCTTTTATCTAACACACCCTATTACTGCATATCTCTGACTTGTTCCTTTGGGGTTCTGGATATCACAACAAATGGCATCCTTTGAGCTCTTAGAACACAATTTAATTCTACATGCCAGAGAAAAATGGCTGTTTTTGATAACGGTGCTTAACATTAATTGTAGCCTAAGATTTGATCTAGATTGACAGCCAAAAGTGGGAAACAACCAACATCATTTTCCTTATGAGTACATACAGTTTGCAATAAATGCACAGTGAGAAAATGTAGAGGAATGGCGATGATTTCTAATGCTGTCCTGCTCCACAGGAACATAGACGGAGGCAACCCGGGCAACGTGTTGGTGAATAATTCCTTGAAAAATGAAGCAGTGCCTGTTCATGTCAACTCTACTCTGCAAGAGAATGCTGTACATCTGAACCACGGCACAAAGTGCCAACTGAAAGAGGTGCAGACTTTGCTTCTGGGATTCAAAATGTAAGACGAAATGGAGCGCTAAATGTTATGGCGTACCCTCTTAAAGAAAATGTTTCAAGTTGTAACCACTCTCACATGCTGCTTATCATGGCAGTATGAGAGAATCAGTCACAATGTGTGGCGTCGTCTCTGTACCGTATCAGTGTAAATATTCCAAACACACTGCACGTGTGACGCTAAACCAAGGTACATGCTTATGTGTATGTATTATAAAAAATAACCAGAATATGTTTGCATTTTTTGTGGACGCCAACAAGATATTACATATGGCACAACAAGAAGAAAAAAAACAGAGGAAGCATAGAAGCAAAGACAACAAGCCTCCCTCTAAAATCAACACACACAAGAAGCAAAGTGCAGATGGAACTCAGCTTGAGGTTATAACAGCAGAGTGCAGATGTTACTACTGTTTGAAAGTAAAGTCAAGTCACTGAAGCTTCACAATTTCTATCTTTATATTAAATGGTGAAAAGCATGTAAATCTTCTCCACTATTTTAGACTACATTTGTATAGTGGACTCAAAGAAACTTTAAAAGTGCTGTAGTAATGATGAATGATGTATTGCTGAGTCTAGGCATCTGTCAAAATAATGGATGCTCTGGAGTCAGGAGATCAGTTATATATTAATAGCCGGCAGAGAGCATGTTCATACTATGTTGAAGTAAACTCGGTGTCTTTGATGGTTGTTAGTTTACCCAAAATTCCCCGAGTGTTATCTCATCAAAAATAGCGACGAGTGAGTAACCAGAACTGTTAGCGAACTGCTTTTATGTTTCTTTCCCAGTTCACATGTTTGTTCTATCAAACAGCACCTGACAGGCCCCATCTTCTCCCTTGTCTGGACCAGTTTCATCAAATTCCAACCCATTACATCCAGTCATATCTAATCTTGTCCAAACTCATCCCATTCAAGATTCACCTAAACAGCATATAAAAAAGACAGAAAAATGCTCTGTTGCGATAAGCAATGCCAAATTCCCAGTCAGTATTACCATCTCAATTGCATCTTATGACCAGGAGTCAGTTGGGGGTCGAACAGTCTAAAAAATGTCACAAAATGGAGTATACTGTTCTTAATCGTAGTTTGGGAGAAAACCAGGTGTGTGTGGATATGAATAATGAGTATGCAGGACTTTCTTTTGTTTTTTAAGGCAAAAATGTCTATATTTGGAGGAAATAGGATTTATGGTCCAGAAGACCAGCGGCTGTCCACTGTACATCAGTTTTTACTTGCTGTTTGCTTCATTACACTGTTATTGTTAGATGAGTGCTTTTACATGAATGTCAAGTTCACTTCAGACAAGTTCACGCCACAACATTCTAAGTCTGATCTTCACACTTCAGACAAATTTTGGTGGTTTCACACAAGTGACACAGGTCAGAGGAACATCCGAACTTGACTGGTGACCACTAATAGCCAAGTGTGAACATGTTAAAGACACGCTGGATATTTAAGAGAAGTAGTTGTTGAGGGTTTTAAGACTGAGACCCAGAAAGGAAAGAAACAACAACAAAAAAAGTACAGCAAACATGATGGAGAAGAAAGCACAGTCCGCTCAGGAAACGCAGTATGGTAATAAAGATCTTAACAAACTCCCTTCAGGGGCTGCTGGTTCATCTGGGATTTCATTTTAAAATTTTCCCTTCTTTACTTCCATGGCCAAAGGTGTTCCAGACTCCAAATAAAGACCACCAGTGTCAACTCTAAATCCTGCATTTTTATTGATACATTCCTTCTTTCCACACAGCGGTGACGTGTGCACTGATTACTATCAAATGTCAAAACACAGTTTGAATGACTACTTTAAGATATGATGATATGATGTATTTTTCCTTCTTAGGACCATCCAGCCATGCACTTTTTCCTACCTGTGACTTTGAGTTCTGTTGTCCGTCGCACCAGCCTGGATCCATACTGTAATTCACAGGTGTAATTTCCACCATCACCCTCTTCTATCTCAGGAATCCAAATATTTGTGGTGTTCACAATGATGGAGCTTCTCCATTCAACCCGTTCACACTCCTAACAGTAGATAGAGGCATATCTGGTTCAGTTACAACACTCTACAGATGACTTCTCAAGTGTTTTTCCCCGTTTGCGTCATACCTTATACCAGGTCATCTGCGGCTGTTTGTATGGAGCCAAATAGTCTTCTATATCAGGACAGTTGATCATTTTGCTGTGGGTTATCTCAGCTTTCTCCAGATGGCGGATTTTGCTGCTGAAGCATTTGCCCTCATCGCTCTCCTCCACCGTCATCGACATGGACACTTTCATGCAGTAAGTCGAGTTCCTAGGCAGATCACAAGCAGAGGAGAAGAACAATTTTTCACTTGACCCTCAAATGACGTTCACAATTTGACATGAGGACATGAGGCACATAAAAGGGTAAAAAAAATTCACCCACAGACTTCACATTGCCGCTCTGGATGTAAACTACTTGACATCTTAAAATAACACACTGCATCTGCAATATGTATTTCCAAGCACCCTCAAATCAACCTGAGTGGGGGTGTTTTGAGCTGATTTGTTTAGTCATCCAAGAATTAGCCCCAACAATGACATGAATCATTCCTCCTTTTGTCCAACACAGAGACTCTATGTGAAGCAGTCCAAGAGCTATTTCCATGGTTACAGTAATGTGCAGACCCACATGCTCCGTTGTAGTTGAAAATTATGGGTCTCTGAAGCGTTTGTTGTTTCATGGACATTATTGAAGTAACTGGCATGTAGAAGAAATTACAGGGTACACATACACTAACTTACAGAAAAACACATAAGAAAAGGAAGTCTGTAACAGAACTTTTCTTCAGACGATATTTAGGAAATATTTTACTGTTCATGATGTATTTTTGTAAACAGTCAGCCCCTCATCCGTTAAAGTATCAAGATCTATCTATGACAATATAAGAGTGAATGCTGGTTTTTGCTTTTACTTGATGGTCAGTCGACTGATGAATACACTTGTCTGTATGACAGTAACATGAGCGATCTACCAGAGCCTCTATGATAACAACTACATATACTTCAGATATTTCATATTATTTTTGAATGATAAAAAAATTAAATAAAATAAAAAAAATCATAATCTGACAAAAACTGCCCTTTGACCAAAAGTATTCTGCTTTTTCAGCTGCTAAGACTTTTCTTTTAATGAATAAAAGGATTTCTTTCAGATCTCCTCTGCAGCTTCAAGTCTCAGGATGAAAGCTCGAAATGATCCACAGTCTCGCTGCTGGAGACTCGATCTGCTTTTCAGGTGTACACAGCAAATTCTGCCTTCAGAAGAAACTCACAGGGGGTGAGTTCAAATCAGCTCAATCTGACAGTATGTGACCATCGGATAAACTATTGTTTAGAATTTAGATAATCTTTTTCCCATCCTTTATGTTTTTCCAATAGATATACTACACAGAAAACTCTAAAGTGAGTCGGTCTTAAATTCAATTTATGAGGTGAAATTGGCACTTGAAATTTTTAATTTCACAGCAATTGCTGTCTGTTTTCAATTTAAGTGATGGGATCAAAACTTTCTCGACACGGCGATTGTGAAAGCTACATTATTATTTTCAGGGAGAATGATGGAACAACGACTTGTTTAACAAGGATCATTTGCTTTTATTAGACCAATGTGCGAGCTGCAACACAAACTGTAGTTTGAGCTAAACAGTAAACTCTTTACTAGTTTGCCTGACTCCAGAAAGACGCTGTTTAACTTTACAAATTAGCAATGTGATAAATTTGTGCTCAGATGTGGGCATTTCTATTTGTGCCAAAAGAATGTAAACAATGCGAAACAATAAGAAGATAATGGAGCCGCTGCTTTGTTTGCATAATGGCTGGTTCTTGTGGTACAGCTTAAAGTTAATATAATTTCAAACTAGAGATTCCCTATGCAAGGCAGAGAGCTCTGTTTGACGTCAAACAGCAGATATACCAGAAAAACCATTTCAAATCAACACTACATAATTAAAAATACACATTTATTACTTTTCTTTTTAGAGTACAAGGGTATGCAAGGCTATGTCTGCCCTAACCTAATACAAAATATAACATACTGTGGTTACATTCTACAATGATGAGTAGCAGTCTACTTTCTAGGGGTCTGGTTTCATTATAACCGTTGACTGTATCAACAGTGATCAGTCAATCTCCAGCTAATCTAGTCGCTCTTACAGAAATGACATATAACATCTTTAATAACATTTTATGAATTATGTAAAGTGAAAAGTGTTGCTGGTATGACGAGCAAGCCAAAACTGTAAGCCTTTACAGGTCAGAACAAAGAATCCAGTTAGCGGTTAGCTAGTTTAGCTTACACAGTGGGACATTTTGCAGCTAAAGTTTTTTTTCGTACTCAGTGTACAGCATGTTGCTCTGTACCTTTAGAGTAAACACAAACTCAGTTATAAATAAGATATGAGATAAGATAAGATATATATACATGTTGTAATTTGTTCCCCAAACTTTTCCCGAATCCTACCAAAAACAAGGTTTCTCCTGCCTTGTTTTTCCACACCTGCTCTTATTGTAGCAGATGTGCAAAACTCAGTAACTCAGAAGACAGCTTTACAGACTGGAGGCTAGAGCTCATACTACATCTGAAGTCGCACGTGACATGTCCTTGAGTTGACTTACCTTATTAAATAAAAGAGCTTTGCAGTTTATGATGTATCATGCAATGTCTTTTCTACATCATATTGCACTTAAATCCTACTCAAGGGGATAGCAATAGCTTGTGTATAGGTAGATCACAACCACACTGTGTGTTTTTTTTCTCCCAAGTTCACCTCCAGACACAAAGCGACACATTGATCTCTCTTACTTTCATACACACACACACACACACACACACACACACACACACACACACACACACACACACACACACACACACACACACACACACACACACACACACGCACACACACACAAACACAAACTCACCTATTGTCCTCTAACCACAGCCTCTCATCTAAGTGGATCTAAACCACTTATCCCATCAATGCTATATATGTGTGTGTTTGTTTGTGTGTGTGTCTTGCAGGGGACGTCGGGATTTGGGCCATTGACCCAACCAAGACCACTGAGCATTGAACTGGAAGCCTGGAAAGCTTTTTATCCATCCATCCCTCAGTTTCTCTGCTCCTCATCAATCTATCTCCAGTCTGCGGCATCTTGTTTTCTTCTCCAGTGACTTGGTTACCTTTCTCTGCATGCTTCTGTGGCTCTATCTGTCTCTCTAACACTTGCTTTCATGACTTCAGTCAGTCTTATATTAATTCTTCACATTTGCTTTGACTTTTTTGTCATGTTATTATTATTATTGTCAACAGAAAAATATATTTTGATCACATTTTTCCTCGACCATAGAACAACACAACTAAACAAACAAAAAAAAAATTACCTGACAGAGCACATTACATATTAGATAAATTCCTAAAAGCAAGATTTTGTTTAAAAGATGACTAAAGAGAAGAAATGCAAATAGAAAGATGGAAAAGACAATATAAAAAGCTAGGCTAGCATGCTGACATTTATAAAATAAAATAATTCTATACCATCATGGACTGTAAAAGTGGCTTAACTAATTTCTGTGTCTACAATGACCAGCTTCATGGCACTTGGAGAGTATAAACAAATTTCAAATTTGATGTAAAACATACTCAAAAAATGTTGGGAGATAGGCAGAGTTTATAGAATTCATAAGTAACACCATTGTGGAAGATTCTACAATCAGCTGATTGCCTGGTGACAGGTAAGGGTGTCAGGGTTGGATATAAAAGGAGCTTCCACTACAGGCTTTGTCTTTCTAAGCAAGGAGTGATCGTGGCTCATCTGTTTGGTGCCATGTGACCTTTGAGCCCTCAGGCAGTAATGTTAGAGAAACTGGCATGACACCATGGTCAATATAGTCACATTTGCTCAGCTATAATCATTTTCACTCAACACAGTCCACTGCTGCATCCAGAAATGTAACCTGAAGCTTTATTACACCAGGAGGAAGCAGAAATGTCACTGCGTTTTCAGGACACAAGCTCATCTCAGATGGATGGAAAGACAGTCGACATGTGTTTTGTGGTCAGATGAGTCCATGTTTCAGCTACTTTTGAAAAAAAAAACTGGCATCTGGTTCTACGTGCAAAAGATGAGGAAGACCAGCCCGTTATAAGCGAAAGGTGCAAAAGCAGGAAGCTTTACAGCAATAAGCCTACCCAACATACCTACCAAAATCTACCGTGAATATTAAGAATAATAAATTGTACATATGTTATATGCCACTCCTCACATTTCCATTCTTGGAAGTAAAAGTATATATTTTTAGTTAATATGATTTTAAACACAGCGTGATGGAGCCCCGCCCCCTACTTTGAGTGGATTTGAGCATAAATATCTAAGCCTACAGCTCACGTTACATTGATTTAAATGCAAACAAGTGGAATGAAAACAACATGTGTTATTAATTACCCTACCTTTTCTAAACCCAGAATGTTGAAAATGTAACATGTAATCCAATTAATAAGTAGGTTAACCATGCCGTGTCCCTAGTCGTTGTGCAATGCGCATCTCCTGAATAAAAGGAGAGATGGATCGCGCTTTTGAACTTCTTTTAGTTAGGCTTTATTTCTTCTCAGTCGTTTTCAGCAGCAGGAGATCAAAGTCTTGGCTTATGCATTTGCCAGTTTCTCTAATAATAATAATAATAATAATAATAATAATAATAGCCTAATAATAGTAGTAGTAGTATTACGAGGAAGGGAAGACAGACAGACAGCGCGTAATTCCAAGTGGAAATTTTGTATATTTATTGTTCAGCCATACAAAACATTTGGCTAACCCAGCATTTGTAAAGCATTCCTTCTGTATAGCCTATGTGATAGACATAAATGAATAATTTATTGCTTTTATATTAAACACATTTTTAGTTAGCGGAACTGCAGCATATCACCGCTCCCGCACTGGGCACTCCCCCTTCCGCCCGCGCCCGCAATGAGCTCTCAAATTGTGTCCGGCGCCGCACTGCTTTGGCTCCCGCGAGTAGTGCAGGGCTCTACCTCAAGGTACAGTATGAATACCAAATATACTTCACTATTAAAATGTACAATAAAAATTCATCTTATCTGTTGTTGCTGTTTGATTTCAGTCTCCACGTCATTGCTTCTTACATGTTACAAACTATTATGTTAAGGTGAGTCATTAATAACTGCATGGCTAAAAAAAACTCAAGGCTTGGATAGAAACAGACACTGAACTAACATATCGTAATCAAGATATCCTCTTTCCACATCGCTGGATGACAAGTCCCAGCCTTTAGGTTTAACAGACAAAACGTTTTGGACACACAAACCAGTTTACCTTTTGGAATGCGTTACTTTGAAAGCAGCTTTTCCTGCTGAGTGGCAGGAAAAGCAATACAGGATTCATGGTCATCAGCACAGACACAGAGATTTCTTTTTCATGACTACATTTTCCAATGAAGCCGAATTGTCTGAAGCCTTGAGGCAACTAAAATAACAAGGCTCTCGGAAATAGAGTAGGAGACTAAAGCACAGATATTTCAGTTAAAGGGGATAGAGAATCAAAATCGTCTTTTTCACGTTTTTGGTGTTAGTTCTGAGTCTCCCCGCTGTGGGGAGTAGGCCTACACACGAAGTGCCAGCAAGTGTCAGAACCTCTGTTTCAAGTACTCCCCTTTTTTGAATATCCCCCAGAAAAAGTGCCAATCCGTTTTTGTGAAAAAGTGATATCACTTTTTCAGCAATCGCAGGCTTCAGTCGGAATTTTGCTCAGTACAGGGTTAGTTCCGACAGGGACAGACACAGACTGCAGCGAGGTGTGCGCTCCGCTGAGAAGGTGATCGGCTGCACGTCTCCAGGACTATGGGGCGAGCAGGTCGGATCACAGCTAACCCTTCTCTATTTGCACCACTCCCCTCGGGCAGGAGGCTTTGGTCCATTCGGACCAGAACCTCCCGTCACAAAAACAGTTTTTTTCCCCCTTGCAGTTGGACTTATGAACACTTCATAATCACCTCATAACCTGCCCCAGTCACTTTACCATCATTAAAATTACACTAATGAAGCTGCACTGTTGTTGCTCTGTATATTGGATACTGTGTATTGTTGTACACACCTTGTACATTTTATATTTATATATTTTATTCTTTATTTTTTATTATTATATCCTATGTTACATGTTTGCACCTTACGCCGCAGCAAATTCCTAGTTAGTGAACACTGTTCACTAACAATGGCAATAAAACAAATTCTGATTCTGATGAGCTTTCTTTTCAGTCAGTGTATTACTCTATAGCTCTGTTTTCAGTGAGAGCAAGGGCAGCCAATAAAGCAACGGCAACCTAATAGCGCCAACACCTACCTGCATTTCATAGTGAGGTTGCCAGATAAGCTCTGAAACGACGCCAATAAGGGCAAACAACGCATTCTAAACCCAGCATAGTTTCAGAGAGCCTTTTAGGGAGGTTCTGAGCCATTACAGACCCAACCAATTTTTTTTGGGCTACATATCACATCACAGAACAAGGATTAATGCCCCATTCAACCATTCTCTATCACCTTTAAATGTTGTACAAGACAGGAGACAGGACCTGCAAATTCTACTTAAATGCCGTATTTTATTTAAAACACAAGAAACTTGTATTTCATTTTTCCTATCTTTACTTGTGTGTAATTATGGACAGTAAACATAAGCTGAGGATCATTTTAAACTTGTAACTCTCCCGTGCTTTATGCTGGCATGTGCAGAAATTTGTGACTTGGAAGAAACTTATATCCTCTCTCACCTACACACTGATACAAAAGCACTTTCAAATCTTTGTAAAGAGATTTTATGCCAACATTGTCATTGCTTCTACGTCATTTTATATGTAGAAGGAAAAATGCACCTGAAATGAAAAGGTCTGCCCTCTTTCCACAAATCTGCACTGGTCTTTACGGTGGTGTGGATGAGCTGAAAAAGCAGAGGCAGAGCAGCTTTCTCTTACCTCCTCCTCTGCTGTGTTTTTCTACATTTTCCACTTATTTTTACCCCGCACTTTAAGCCTTTGTCACGGCCTCTGCCCCTCTGTCCAACTGAGAAACCGGAAGGCTAACACTAAACTGTAATAACAGCATCTATGTAAAGAAGAATGTATTATGTGCACGTCACGATAAACATGATGATTCAATTAGACTGCAATGCAAACGGTGCGTCAGAAGCATTTAAAGCATGCTGTGCACCTCACGAATGCAAACTGTGACTGTGTGTGGGTGCGTATTCATATCTGGTGTTGCCTGGAACACATTTACATGCTGTTGTTCGTGAAAAAAAACAAAAAAAGCCACTGACATTAAAACACTTGAGTATCTCATGCTACAACTGCACACTTTCCCACTCTGAACAGAGAAAGAAAAAACACGTCCAACTGCTACATCTAATTACAGTATGTTCAAGACTTTTGTGTATGAAATTGCACAGTAAGAATGAAAGGTGTGAAATGACCAGTAAAAGCAGGCACAGGTGGACAATAAAAGATGTGGCGTACCAAAGGATAAAATAACATAATTTCATCCCAGACATTCTCTGAAAGTAATGACCATCACAGCATTTCCAGTGTATTTCCTCAGAGTCTGAACCATAATTGGCTACTTCAAAGAAAAACTTGATTCAGCTTTGCAAATCAAACACTTTTCAAATCGGTTCATCCATTTCCTTTCAAACAGACGTGTGTTCAGTATTCCTTTCTCTCTTTTTCTCATCTTTTAGCTGTTTTGTGTTGTTATTTAAAGGAGATTTGATGGTATAATTTGTCGTGTTTGGATGACTAGACCAGAGATTTCCACAAGGACATGGTGTAGCCCACCAGTAATAAAAGCAGCCAACATTTTGGCCATTTTGTAAAGTCCTGTTCTCAGCTGATCATGGCTTTTATCATAAAGAACATCATTATTCATTCACTGACACCATCACTGAAAATGTATAAATGCTTTCGACCGTGATAGTTACGGAAACATACGTCCCTTTCAGATATGCATATGCTAAATGGGTCTGTTTCAGCACCATGGTGCTTTTCCGTCACAATTTGTGAGGGCAGCCAGAATACAATCAATCGAGTAACATTTGTGTTTTACTTTGAAAATATGTCAAGCATGAACTGCATACACTCACACTGAAAGATAGAGAGGTGGGCCTTAACTTGGCACACAACATACTTTCAGAGGAAGTAGAGAAGTTTTGTCCAGACGATACAGGAATAAACCCTTTTAGTGATAAGTTGACCCTTCTGGTTATGAAACAGACTAAAGCAGAACAGGAGTGCACTCAATTCTGTACAGAAACGGTTCGATTTTGGGATCTGGGGACTTAATAGTTGGCATTATGGTCTGCCTTCTTCATATTGTCACCAAGTTTGAATAAAATGCTCACTCAAAGAAGTACAAAACAACTGATATATGTAGGTATACAGAAATTGAATTAGTCATTTTGGTGATGGTTTTGGTCACGCATCTGTCATTGCTAGAGCAGCAATTTCCTAAAATATAAATTTGGTTGCCTCACGATGATTAAAAAGAATAAAACCGCTACAGGTAGGAGGGCTGAGCTGGGTGTTTCTTCCAGTCTCGAGTTTTATGTTAAACTCAGTTGACTGTGAAAGAAAATGGAGGGTAAATTTGGCACGGAAACAGAAAATTATTAGAATTAAATTTTCTAAGTGTCGGCACAAAAATGATACGAAAGCCCTATGAATATTGATGTTGATAATGGAATGTCTCAGCCCTGAAGACAGCTGTTAATGTGAATATCTTACAAGAGCAAGGAGAACATTTATGTAGGACGGAACTTTATCACGACGACTAAAATAGCTCCAAGGAAGAGAATGAAAAGAGGTTCTGAAAAGCTGAATAACGGGGGCATTGTCGCGCTACGGATTAGATTCTGCAGAGATCGTATTTATGGTTCATCTTGATCTTATCAGAGATGTGTTTGCATTTCTTGGCCCCGGGTTACACTTAATTCTAATAAAGAGTACACACTTGGAAGGCCGACAAAGCAGCCTAAACTGAGGTTTATCAGGATTATTTACGAGAGGCTAAATTGTGTTATTGTCAGTTTAAACTGTTTTCAATATATCAACTGTATCATACACAAATTAAGGATTAAGGAAACCAAAGGGTCAATTCACTCAATGAGAAAAGGAGGTGACACAGTTAAACAATCTGCACTGCTGTTAGTGGATGACCTCGTCTACTGCCTTAGCCCTGATAGCCTCTATTTTGGTATTAAAAAAAAACTACTGTTGAGCTTAAAAACACAGTAAAATATCAGCCTTGGAATTTTGCCACAACAGTTCATTTTGCACTTGGTCTTGTTATATATGCATCTGTAAGAGTGTACCTGTTAGAGCACAAAATAATTATAATGTTTTCATGGCATAATGCAGATGAAAATGTACAGTAATATTTTGCTCTACAGTGACTGTGTCCCATGACTTCAGGGGTACCCAACATTTCAGTTTGATGATGAGAAAAGAACTTGGAACGGCTTTTGGTCAGAGTTGTCTACGTAAACCAAGGAAATAATCACAAAAAGAAAAAAGAAGATCCCGTGCTTATTAGAAGTTGTGTAATCCAAGATGCCACCACACAACAATGTCATCATGCAAATTAAATTATCTTAAAAAATTTTGGGTTACACTCAATATTTTTCTCATTAACAGTATTTCTTTATCTTTGAACCTCTTAAGAGCTGCAGCCTTTTGAGATCGTGTCAAAATGTAAGCTTTTTCTTTCCTTTTTAACAGTGAAACAGTGAAAAATAATGGGGTTTTTGAATGACATCAAGCTAAATGACATTAAGCTACGGAAGGATTAAATAATGAAAGCTAATCAAACTCATTATTTGACCGTAGACAAATATCCCAACTAAAATATTTCTATCAATTCATAACCAAAAAAAAAATTTAAAAAAATTTAAAAAATCAACTAAACCTGACCACATGTTCTTATGACAGTAAAATCTGTCCAGTAAAGCTGGACCCTTTCTCTCAATTCAATGAATGATGTGCAAAAAAAGGGATTAAAAGGGGGAAAAGAAGCATCTTATGTGAGCGTATGACATCCCCAACCCTTGTATAACTTCACTGTTTCACCTCAAGCCTGGTACACACACACACACACACAAAGGGCTTCTGTGTGTGTGTGTGTGTGACTTGTTATTTTGGAACACGGCAAAAAAAAAAAAAAAAAGGATACACTTGGTTGCTTTTTTTCCTGTTTATTTGAATTTATTAGCATTTGAAGACAGCTCTGAATAAAATGTAGGGATTTTAAATTTCATTCTTAGCAACGCGACTATGTTCATGACCTTCATGTGCATCTGTGAGGACAGGAAATGTGCTTTATTCTGAAAGAGTTATGAGGTGTGAGTGAAAAACATCTTTAGACTAATAATACTCCTGACGAGAAAAACAGTTGTAAAATAAAAAAGAAAGACTGTTCAGTTCAGAGTTCAAATGATGGATCACATTATTAAAAATCAGATTGTATCAGAGTGCAATGGATTAGTTTGTCAAACTTTCTGAGCTCTTATACCTAAAGGTTGAGTTGAATGTCATGCTCGAGGTCGTCATACACAAGCAGAGAAACCATACAGTACTGACCGTGTTGGATTCTTCAAATCTTATCAGATATGAGCCCGACTTGGATTAACTATAAATATTCAGATCTAGATCCGTTACAGATCTGTTACAGTGTACAAAATCACCTCCAGAGAGTCCTGAAGCAAGGCAGCATCATTCCAGGGTCCTTAGGTTTAGGTTGACCACATGTCTCGCTGTGGAGCTTTCTCCGACAAACCCCACAATTTTCCAATGACACAAAATGCAAAATGAGTCATAAATGAATCTCCAAATCAGCTTGTAATCCACCATATCCAGCACGTCAATAAATCAAGCTCACCCTCCCTGCAATTACCCTCCTCTGATCAGGGCAGGCTGCTGAAGGGTGCTTTGAATTATGGAGCTAATAGAGGGGGATGTATCCTGGCCAGCAGGCAGCGTGTTTATACCTGGATGGAGCTGCAGATTAATTTGACAATCAATCTAACTACCAGGCAGGGAGAAAGAGGAAGCAGAGATGTGGACGTGTTGAGAGTGTCGTACACATTTATGTGCGTGCAGGGAACTGAATGCATGTGGTTTATACATGTGGACACAAGCCTCAGCTTAACAAGCTATGTTATGTACAGTAAACGAGGTTGAAAATAATCATTTTTTTCCCTATCAAATACTTACATTTTCCAACAATTTTGAAGAATATGTTTCCATCAGTGCAACTTAATTGAATCTACGATTGATAATAGACTTACTGTTCCAAGTTACAGCTTCCTCTGACATTTACTTATAACAGCAGGTGCAATAGCAGTTTTTGTTAATGTTCAAATGTCTGTAGATGCTTTGAAGTCCTTTGATTTAAAAAAAAAAAGAGAAGAAAATCCTTTGACTCATTTGATGATAGCATTAACCTCACAAAATACACAGCTTAGGGAGAAAAGCAGTGACCTGTCAGCGCTCTGACACATGAAAATGGTTGAAGGGGGTAACCGCTTTGCCCGATGTTTGTTCTATTCTGGTTTAGTTCAGAGGGTCCCTTTCAGTGTCAGTACACTGAGGAAAAAGGAGTGTGTGTTTGTCCTAACTGCTTACATTCTTTAAGAAGCAGGGCCAGCTACCCCTTCCTGTGAAAAAAAAAATCAATATATATCGGTATTGGTCAGCAGCAGTTTAGCTTTTTCCACAATGAATAGTTTAAACCAGAGACAATAAATACTTGCTAGATTTAGCCCTGATTGCAATAAAAGTTTGGACGCTGTGTAAAATGTAAATAAAAACAAAATGTAATGATTTGTAAATCTTCCAAATAATAAAAGCTCATAATATTCATAATAGAACATACGAAACATGAATGAATGGTGTCTCCTCCACACCAAAGAGATGCACCATCCCCCATGTGTATTTTTTTGTATTTACTTCGAGTCATACCTGGTTTTCATTACTGATCGTCTCTCCTGCTGTTTGTGATTATTTCTCCCTCAGTATATTTACTCTGTTGATGTTTTCTGTTCTACATTTTCTCAGTTTGGTATTATTGAAAGCTTCCAGACCATCACTTGGGTCCACTACTGCCATACACGTGACAATTCCTCTCCCAAAGATCCAGCAACTGGTCTCCTCAGTTCCCAGATGTTTACAGACTGCTGCTAAAAGAAGAGGGGATAAACATAGCCCTGTCCCAACTTTTTTGAGATCTGTTCCAAACGTTAAATTCAAGATCAGCTAATATTTTTAATTAAATAGTCAAATGTCTCATTTTTAACATCTGACATGTATTCTATGTCCTATTGTGAAAATAATATTAGTTTATGAGATGAGCAAATCATTGCTCTTTGTTTTTAATTTGCATTTCACACTGCAGCCCAGCTTTTTTTGGGAATCTGGGAATACAATATATCCATGAAACTACCAAGAATTAGTTACCTAATTGAAAAACAGGCGCCTCGGGGGCCCTAGAACGTTAGTGGAATAAGGCTGGATGGATAAGCTTCAACAAGCTTACCAATGTATCCTATTTACAAATGCACAGGAGCAAAACTGTTTGCATTTTAGGATATGGCACTGAAACAAATATAAAAATACATTTTACATGTGGACACAGTAAAATGAAATGATTGATGTCAAATGGACAACTACCTTTATTCCACTTTGCAGTTTCTGCAGGTTGTAAATAAGTGAAAGTAAGAATTACTCTGCACGGGGATTAGCTGTTAGCTGCTGTGTGTGAGAGAGAAAAGTGGTGTCTGGAGTTAACTAGGCCAAGGTGTTCTGAACAGAGGTAAAAAACAAACATCTGATTGTTTACTTCCTATTTCCTTATTTTATTTGCAACTATTCTATTCATATTTATCCAGTCCAAATAAAGTTAAAGTGGATTTAAACAAAAAAAAAAACCTTTATTATGGGTGCACACATAATAGTATGATACATAGTGGGTTTGGGTTTTGCTGGAACACTTTGAAGGACACATGGGGCAGAATGTGGAGGGTCCTCCACTGGTGATTTTAAGTTTCAAACACTTTATTTACTGTATTCTGCTGAACATTTATGCGCTGCTTTGCATCTTATCTGTATCAATTTATGGTGGACTATTTTTGCAAGAAAAAAAGTAATCTGGCACCAATTAAGCCAGTTAACAGTTGAAAACATAATGGAATATAGAGCAATCAAAGGTTTCAAATATCTATTGTCTGTTGATTAGCTTATCTAATTATCTATGCCGTACTAGCTAAATGGTAGCATGGCAAAAATACAACACTTGGTCATTTATCACCTGTGGTATAAATTATTCAATATTACAAATAAAGTGAAAATGAAATACAAAGGCCTCCAAAATGAGTATTTCTTAAGGTGAAATGAGAGTAAAATATTTTCAAGCAGTGGAATGAACATTTGGTATGCATCGGGGTAAGATGTTATCGAATAAGAAGAATCTATAAAAAAAAAAAAAAAGAAAGGTTGATCAGATTCCAACCGGATGGTTTAGATAACCATCTTGAAAGTTTGGGCTCCTTCAGTCCACTGTCAGAGTGTGTACACATTTAGTTATCTTCCCCAAAAAATATCACTGTAAGATCAAGGCTTGGAATAATCTGGGAAGTCACCAAAGAACAAATTAAGCACATAACATACTCTCACATAAGCTCTGTTATATGTTCACGAGTCGACTATCAGTTAAACTGAACAACATAAGACATAAGTCAGTATGCAACTGCAGGGTTTAAGTAGAGCGTCACTATGTGTTTAAAAGAACACTTTGACTTCTTTTCTCAGTTCTTGAATATGTTTAATATCTCATCTACCTCCTTGGACTAACAGGGAAGTACGCTCCACTGCATTTGCCTCTGGTGACGCAGATGCAGGGGTGAAAGTAGTTTTCATTTCTTACCGGTGCTACAATGTCCGGTGTGTCACTCACTGTATTATTTTTTAACTCCATTTTACCCGGGGGGGGGGATTCACACCAATTTCATGACTTTTTAATATTCTTAACTACTTCACATTCTTGTGGGCTATGTGAAAAAATGACATTACAAAATATTTTACTGTGAGTACTTTATTTTCAGTACATTTGGAACTGGACTGAAAAATGCAAAATGATGGAAAAAACAAAAAAAATATTTAAAAAAATCAAAGTAGGCCTAATTGTCTTCTTCAGGGTGCTGGTGAGCCATGCCACATGAAAACACGTGATAATGTAAATATTACAGGGAGTGAGAGGGGTCATATGAATACTTTTTAGGGTGTCAGGAAAACGCGTGCTTACTTTACAAAGCATGCTCACATTTAAATCACAAGCTTACGGTCCTGTAGCCCACTAAAGCGGACATAGGCCTACGCTCTATGCTCAGCTGTGCCCCCGTTACAAACAGCGTGAACAGCCTATTTGAAGAAGAGTAATTTATTATTTGTCCGAGTAGAAGACATGTCTCAGTATGCCACCCAATCACAAAAACATGCAGTTTTTGAAAAGCCGATTTAACATTTCGCTGACACAGTTTTAAAGACGAGAGTCGAGACGACTTCATTCACTAGAACTAACTGCGGAGCAAGCGCGGGCAGGAGATGGAAACAAACGGAACGCAAGCTCCAGACAGGCACCAACAGAAAGACCAAAATATATGGGATATTTGCAGACGTTTTGAAAACTGATTACCATAGGCTACTGGATGGCTTTCCCATTAGTAAAATTTAGTACCATTATTTCCAAATATTTTTTGTTGGGGTCTGAATAGGGGTGGATTTGAAAGCGTCAGTCGATGCAATTGGAAGCTGGCGCACGCTGGAGATCCTTTGACTATTTTAAGCAAGCCAAGCTGTTATCTTCATCGGAGCTGGTCAAAAATGACATATTGTGGGTAGCCTAGATATGTTTTCTTCTTAAAAGGCGAGCGTTACCGCATTTTTATTTTTTATTTTTTTTAATTCAGCATAATAAACCCTTATCAAATCTTACCGGTGCGCCGCACCGCCCCGAAATCTTTTACAGGAACGCAGCACCGCCTCGCACCGGCTTACTTTCAAGGCTGCGCAGATGGATACAAAAAGGCCAGATATGACCTACGCAGATCTATCAGGGAAGCCAAGAGGCAGTACAGACTGAAGCTGGAGGGATACTACAACACCTCAGACTCCCGATACATGTGGCAGGGCTTGAAACACATCACCAGTTTCCAAAAGAGGAACAGCAGGGTCACAGCCAGCCACAACGCATCACCAGATGAGCTGAATGGTTCTATGCTCGCTTCGACACCCTTCAACACCAACCAACGCAGAGGGAATCTACCAGCAGCACAGAGCTCTTCACCCACTGTGACTTGAACTGAGTTGAGCAAGGTTTTTAGGAGGACTAACCCCCGAAAAGCAGCAGGTCCTGACAATAGCCCCGGCCGTGCTTTGAGGGCCTGCTCCTCAGAGCTAGCAGAGGTCTTCACAGACATTTTCAACCTGTCCCTCTCCATGTCGCCTGTTCCCACATGCTTCAAGACCATCACCATAGTGCCCTTCCCAAAGAAAGACAATACAAAATGCCTGAATGACTATCGCCCAATTGCACTCACTTCAGTTGAAGTGTCTTAAGAAGATAGTCATGTCACACATGAAAGAGGACATCCCAGACACAATAGACCCCCTTAAATTTGCATATCGTCAGAATCATTCAACTGACAATGCCGTCAATGCAGCCATCCATACTGCCCTGTCACACCTTGAACACAGAGACACCTATGTTCGAATTCTGTTTGTGGACTACAGTTCTGCATTCAACACTGACATGCCCAGCAGACGGACCGAAAAGCTCTCCACCCTTGGACGGACATCCTCCCTCTGCTTCTGGGTCCTGGACTTTCTCACGAACAGACCCCAGGCTGTAAAGGCTCTAGCATGGTTGCCGCATCTGCTCGCGCGAGCGGTGTTGATGACGTCACGAGTTCGTGCCCGCCATAGGACCCTATATAGTGGCGCAAGTCGTTGCGCGAGTAGTTGCAATTTTCTCCGTCACAGAGGTGGCGCTGCTACATGAAGGTTACCTCTACTCTACAACCACGAAAGTGGAGAAGAAAACAATGCCGCTGTCAAGAGCAAGAATACTGTAATTAATGATACTGCTGCAGTTTTCAGATCATTTTAATTTTTTAATTCAGTCAATAGAGGTAAAGGTCTGAAGCCCCCGGCATCAACAGAGTCTCTGCCCTCTTCTTCGCCTTCACGTATCTGTCCCGTAGCTTCTTCCACACATTCTTACAGAACTCTCCCTCTTTCCCCAAAGTTCTGCCCATCTCTGTGCAGCAGTTTTGGGAGTTTACGTTGGTCCCTGTGCTGTTTCACTGCAGTTTCGTACAGCTGTCTGTACAAACGCACCTCCTCACTGAGCCTGGTCTCACATCGGTCCATCCGGTTCGTTGTGCTCAGCGCCGCCAAGTTACAAAAATCGACTGGTGCACGACAACGCGCTGCGCCGTCTTTTCAAGGGAAGCGCCATGCCTGAAACGTCATTTTGACGTCACGGTGCGACACCGCCGTGACAGACGCGGCAACCATGCTACTGCCTTAAGAGTTGGTCCCAGGACATCCAGCTTCAGGACAGTGAGTACAGGGACTCCCCAAGGCTGTGTGCTCAGTCCACTCCTGTACACCCTCTTCACCTACGACTGCACCCCCCACCCCCAGAGCAACACCTTTGCTGACGACACTACTGTCACTGGGCTGATTCTGAGTCTATCAACACTCTGAGGTTACCAACTTGGTCAGTGATTGTAAGGGCACAGTGGAGAACGTCCTAACAAACTCCATCACAGTGTAGTATGGGAACTGCACAAACCAGGACAGAAAGACTCTCCAGCGTGTCATTAAAACAGCACAGTTCATCTGTGGAGCTGCCTTCACCCCACTACAGGACACCTACAACACCCTGTCACTAAAAGGGCACAAAACATTGTCAGGGACTACACCCACCCACAACACAAACTGTTCTCACTCCTACCATCAGGCAGACACTACAGGAGTGTGAAAGCAAGTACTACCAGACTGACAAACAGTTTTTATCCTAAGGCCATCAGGCTCCTGAATCATGGACAATAACCATCTACTTGCAATATTTGCAATTTTTGCACATGACATTTGACTGATCTTTTGTTGCATATTCTGCATTTTATACTTTATATTCTATTCCTATATATTACTGTATATTCTCTTTTAGCAGAGTTCTTTTGGTTGGGAAGTTGCAAAGTAAGCTTTTCATTACACAATAATAACCACTGTGTCTGTTATTGTGTTTATGACAAATAAACATTTTGAATCTTGAAATTTTTAATTTAAGTTACATTAGCAGGGTTGCTGGTTGACAGGGAATATAAGACAGATATTTTGCAAAGAAATATTCATGGTTGAATGAGAAAAAAAATATATATATTTTTGGTTTAGATTATAAACATTCGGTCTAGAAAAAGGAAATTGCTGCATTCCAGCATTAATATCCTGTCCCATATAGGAAGCATGGTGGTGGTAGTATCATGGTTTGGATCTGTTTTGCAACGTCTGGGCTTGGTGAGCATACTGTCAATGAGGAACTATGAATTCTGAATCATACCTGTGAATTGTAAAGAAAATAGAGGCTTGTGAAGAGGAGAATGTGATGCATAGGACGATGAGAACAAAGACACAGACCTTTAAGTTGTGCCACCTAAATTGGTTAAAGAAGAATAAAGTTAATGTGCTGGAATGACCAACATCCCAGAGCTGAATCTCGTGTCTTCAGAGAAAAATTCCTCCATGTAGACAAATGGTGTTGTGCCATATGCTGAAAGCAAAAGTTCACATTCTTTTGCCACTTAGAGGTCTGTATCTTTACGACATCTCATTTCTTTCACTGGGTTGTTTCCATCAACTTTTGGGAAAATCTGATAATCTTTTAGATCAACATTTTGATGAGAAATACAACATTCTGAAGAGTTCACAAACACTGACTCTACTTCAAGTCATATAATCATGCTCTGTAAGCCTTTGATAAGTGACTAACAGATCATCATCTCTATGAGAGCTTAGACAGTCTGTAGATACTGCAGAGATCAAACTACAACCTTTGCTTCACAAAGTTGTACTTCCAACACTTCCCCCTCTGGCCTCCTTTTTCCCCTTTCATTGCCCTTTTTCTCCATATCTCTACCAACCCAGATAGTATTTTAGGGAAACTTAAACCCCCTTCAACATCAAAGTGTCAAAACTAAGGCTTATTTTACTTTTTTTTTTTTTTCAAAAGCCTGGCAAGGGCAGCAGGCGTAGGCTCAAGTTGGCATGAACTTGCACATGTTAGCCCTCGTTGGCAAGAAAGTGATACTGGCACAACTGCTGCCAAGTTCGTGAGCACTGCCAAAAAAACTTCAAATGACCGCTCTCTCCTTCTCTGCTCATATTTTTCTCTCCACTCCTCTTGGTTTTACCCTTTTACTGCCATTACCCTTTTCATCCCCGCCCAGTTTCTCTCTTTCTTCATCTTCAGCTTGGAGTCTCTTAATCTGACGAAGAGAAAGGTTAAACATTTGGCCGGCATTAGAAAGCACCCTTGTGACAACGGTGGGTGCATTTCTTGCGTGTGAGTGTCCAGAGGGTGCCTGCTAAAATACAACAGCTTACTGATAAAAAATATCATAGGGGTATAGGAGAGAGAGTAGAGTGGTAGAGAGTTATACACAGACATTCAGCCTACTATCTGTCTAAGTGAAACTTCTTCAAGGAATGAAACATGGGGTAACGATGGTGAAATTTCAGAATGCAAACATCTAGATAATTAACTACCCATCAACCATCCAACCACCGACCAAGCAAACACCAAAAATTTGGCATTCTTGAACAAAATTGTCTGTTGGTGCCTTCCAAAAATGACTGTTAAAAACAACATCTGCCACTTTCACGTTGGAGGATCTGTGCAGCTTATTGGCTTCGTGATTTCGATAGATTTTGGATTTGCTTGTTTAGGGTTATGCAAGTGCACTCCTTGCTGAGGGGTTACAGAAAGTTTGTCGTCATGCTGAAAACACTTACTGTTGACGGATGATGGGATCTATACTGAAGTCTGCACTGTAAAAATCAATCAGATCGCACGCAAAGCAATCCACCCAGAACTTCTCTCTCAGAGGTTTAAGCCCTCTGAAAAAGTCGTCTGTCAGGAAAATGCTAACATGTGCCCTTTTAGTCTCAATAGTGCATCCTGGTCTTCTTGAAATTATGTTTATTTATTTATTTTTTAAAAAACACTTCCTGACAGCTTAAAATGCCAGTAAAAAGCCGGTTGACAAGACATTTAAATTGGGAACCTACATTATTCTCCATAGCAATAGTCATGGCAACCAGAGCGCAGCTTAATTAGATACATCAGGTGGTTGAAGAGACACGGAGAGGCCATGGTTTGGATTTGGTATGAAAATTGCAAAACATACCACTATGTGTCCACTGTGTGTTACTCTTGAATAAAACACTGTTTTTGGTGTTATATTTGTATGTTTTATCAGCTAACGTTCATTCCACACTCATTTACAACTGTTTCCATTCGATATTAAAATTCATTCACTCAAAATTGTTGACTGTTGTTAAAAGTTATACATATGGTTAGAGATTTACCACAGGACAAGTGTGGATATATTTTTAACATGTTTCTAACAATAATTGAGTATGAAAAATGTGTTAATCACTATCGCCTCTTCTTTAGAAATTAATGTACACATTAACCCTCTGGAGTCTAAGGCCTTTTCATAATTGTCTGTCACTGGCAGGACATTGCTGCCTTCCCCCACATGCTGGCTGAATGGGGCGTGTTCTCACCTGTGAATAGCCACTCAATCACCTGGTGGTTTTACATGTGAATAGCAATAGGTGTGGCCTAGGAGGTTGCTGCAGTCTGAGACTACAGAAAATCCAAAGATTTCTCTTCACTCTCTTTAAAAAGGGCCAGCTATATAATTTTTAAAATATATATATTTGAAAACTAGAAGTTTCAAGGTTTTTAATGGTGTCACTTATATGTTTGAATGACAAAAACTCACAGAGTTACAGATGTGTTTTTGGAGATGTGTCAAAAATGCCCACCGGTGGGCATTAGACCCCAGAGTGTTAAATTGTCTTTTTTTTTCCATGCCCAAAACCCATGTCCATTTTTAAGTCACATGTATGGCCGTATTTGGCCAGATGTAGTAGTTCAAAAACTACTTTAAAAAAAAAAAATCAATGAAGTGAGTATGAATTATCTAAAATATACACAATATATATGTGGTGTGGGAGAAGTTCAGCCAAGTTTAACAGCTTAGGAGAGGATCAAAGAATGCCGCTGTGATCAAGCTGTGATCGACCTGTGGGGACTGAAAAGGACTGTAATGAACTCCTGAACTCTAGAGACTTTACTCCCTCATAGGTCATAGAGTTCAGAGGCTATCAGGGAAGTAATGCAAAATAATTGGGGTAGGCAAAAGACACAAAAAAACGTGGTCAGGCAGGGTGGCGGATGAAATGTACTTTCTATGTTGTTGAGCGTACTTTCATGGCTTCATTGTGCAACATTTAATTGATATTGATTCACCAGTCAAGCTGCATCTGGACCTTTGCCTATGGCCATGACCTTTGGAGTTCAACTGAAAGAGCAAAATCTTTTAATACTAGCAACTGTGTTGTGTTTTCTAAGCGGGAACCTGGGTTACTTCCCAGGATTAGGTGAGAAGTTCGGGGAGTTGCTGCTTCATCGCAGCAAAACTGTTCGGAACCTCTCCGAACTGGGCATCAGATAAGGGTAACTTCTGATCTCGAATAGAGAATCATGACTGCTGTATTTCTAACACAGGCAGTCTAATAACACAGACGCTACATAATCAACTAGCCAAAAGTCCACCAATGAGTTGGCTGGCGACACAAATCACGTTTCTACAGCCAATCAAGAAGCCAAACATTTCAGTTGGAAAATCAGAACACCTGCCAGCCTACCAAATTGTAGTTCACAAACCAACTAACCAGTGAGTGACCCTCCCACATTTGTAGTCCAAGATGTTACAAAATAAAGTAAACATTTATCTGCTTAACTGCGCTTGCAACTACAATACAGAAACTCATTATTCTGGAAGCCAGGCAGCTATTCAGCCAGACAGTTACTCATTTTACAGAAAACTTTCCATCTAACGTGATGAGCTGAGGTGGATAATGGGCAAAACCAGAAGCAAGAAATGTCTCATCTGACACTGCCTTGTTCTCTATCTAACACTTATTGTTCTGTTCTCTGCATCACATTGCTTTCCATCTTTGTTGTTCCTCATGTAGGATATTTTTGAGCAGAAGCACAACTTTACAGGTTGAGGTGTGACGCAAATGGTCAAGACGTCCCTCTCGAAAGTGAAGGACTCCTTTCTTTCCTTTCTCACAGCAGTAAATGAATTGAAAAACCATTTCCCTTGTGCTGAGCAGATAACAAAGACTGACATTCACCAAGCCACTTTAGGCCTCTAATGAGAGAAGAAACAGATTGAATACATGTAAAGTTAAAAAAAGACCGTCTGTGTTACATTCACGGCAAGATTCTGACTTCTAACCTTATGCTAAAAATTCAAATACTGCAAATCTACTGTTTGCATTAGTTACATGTGGGATATTGGTTTAATATTCCTGTTTAAATGTGTCTAATCATTGTGCATTTGACCCTACACAACTGTAATGTTTGACCCCATAATAAGTCTTATTCATACATATAAATTAGAAGAAAAAGAGTACTTTGGTGTCTTTCTCACCCCAGAAGAATGCACATCCTGTTCTGGATGCAACATTGTGCAAGGTGTATACAATGTTGGAATATATATGTCTACATATTGCAACCAAAATCTGACTACTCCATATAGCGTAACTCAAGTATCATTTACCTCATTCAGGTTAAGTGTAAAAAAGAAAATCCTGTTTACATGGCTGTGTCTTCTTCAGATGTGGCTAATATATTTGAATATTGTTGCCCGTGCATAACTTTAGTGGTGACTGTTGTAAATGACTGAAGGTTACAATTCTCGCAAGGAAAAAAAAAACAGCCTCATAGTGTCAGACTTGAGCCTTGGCAGGCCACAAGAACCATGTGGTGCACCTCCCTGCCCCGATTGGCACCTCACCTCGAGGCCCTCGTTTCAACACACGTAGTATTTAACATGTGAATAAACTGATTGCACAGCTTTATTCCTCTGATTAGGGAAAGCCCACATCACGGGAGTCCTATACCAAAAAATATGAAACCAAAAACTCCAGAAACGGTTTCGTCCTAAAGCACAAACAACAGACAAAGTGTTAGAAGCCCAGCGTGCAGTTAGTATTTTTCTATATGGTAAACATTTTGCTCTTCAGACGGCCTTGGTCTTAGCTGTGATTAGTTTGGCTTGCTCGTCATTAATCCTTTTCTGATTCTTCAAAGTTATTCTGACTGCTGGCTACCACAGATAAAACACTTACTATTCATATTGTAAATGAATGACATCTGTGCAACACTGGTTCCAATGGGCTCAAACATGTATATTTAGATGCCATTCTTAATTTTTTTCCTAAATGTAAAAGAATGTCTCTTGAATGCATCTGAAAAATTATTTTAATTACCAGTAAGAGGGCTGCCCAGTTTGTCTCCTCAGCCATCTTTAACAAGTTTCATTCGTCATTGACACACCCCCTGGAAGCATTTCCTGTTCTCCAACTCTTGAATTTGCCGCGCCGACTTAAAGGCAAGTAGTGTGAACTTTCTTTCAAGCAAATTTTAGGGTTCGAATTGGATTGTTTCCCCCTAAATGACTGAAATCTCTGCTTTAGCCAGTTGCTTCCTGTGACAATCTCTTTTCTCACACTTTTCTTACAATTCACACATCCATTTATTTTGTTAGCTGAGTACAAGTTAATCCCCTCCAAACCATTTGTGAGATACTTTTTCCTGATCACCGAAAGAAAACGTTAATTGGTTTCATTGTGTGGATTATTGGGATTAGGTGAATTGCTGAAGTGGTTCCTCTCAGTAATTTGTTGTCAAATTTCCTCAAAGTAAGCAGATTTCCACACATATTCTTCATCTTTCTGTGTGTGTGTGTGTGTGTGTGTGTGTGTGTGTGTGTGAGTCTATAAACTTCTTGATCCCATTCTCCCTCGGACAGAGAGACAGTTCCAGGATGGAGGTTTGGTGAAAATTCTTTCCTGCGCATTAAAGCTGAAAGGTAAACAGAGCTCTCACTCTGTGTATCAGTTTCTTTCGAAGTGTAATCCGTGTGTATGTGTGCACTGCCGTCCTTATCAAAGTGTGTTTGGATCCTGGGCAGTCTGTGCATGCCTCGCCCTTGCTGAGGTCCTTTTACCTGCAGAGAAAATAGAATTTTGCTGTTTTTTTTAATGCTTCTCTCATTTCTAATTGTTTATGTCTTTTATCATCTGCTTTCCTTTCCCTTATCCGATTATTAAATTCCATATTTTCTCTTTTATTTTCCTTCTGTTTTTCAGTGTCTCTATATACCCTCTAACCGCCCACAACCCCCCTGCAATTTCACCACTTTCTCAGTGACTTTACCCATTACCCTTTCCTCCTGGTAAGCATCTCTCCGTCTCTGTACTTAATGTGAATGTTATTTTGCGTTATTGTCTCCTTGGAGGGAATGTCCCTCAACATTTAAAGTGGGTTCACCTTTTGCACTGTAACAGTATTTGTCGGTTGGCCCCTCTTTGCAGCCAATACAAACTTACACACTACAGCATTCACTGTGGATCTGCAGTGAGTTTCTAACCTGAAGTATATCCACTGCAGAGGTTGTGGAGAAGGGTTATATCCCACCATTCCGACATGGGCCTCCAATTGCCAGAATGGCGGGACTTAATTTTCTATCAAACGTCCCGCCATTCCCTCCCAATGTTGCAATGGCGGGATGTTCTATTCTTTTTAAACATCCCGCCATTCTGACAATTCCTTTAATAGCCTATCAAAGCCTTTTTTTTTTCTTTTTTGGAGGAACTCCACAACCTCCAAACCAACTATAATAAATTATTATCAAAATCCCCTGAAAAATATATATGAAAATATATGAATTAATGTAAATCGGGCGAGTCTGAAACATGTTAGATGAAGCAGAAATACAGTGTCAGTGACCTGTCACAGCAGCCAGCTGGAGCGGGGCTCTCCACAGAGTCCATGCGTCTTTTGCACGCTGGCATCATTATGCAACATTAATAATTGCAATTACAGACATCAATGACAGCTCACCTTTGTCGGACGTCCCGGTGCTGCAAATAAAACCAATTTCATATATCAGGCTACCCAAAAAATATTATTATTTTTATTAGTTTTGAATCAATAAGTGAACAGTGTTTATCTATGTTTATCGCTCCTTTTTGTATAATAAACTATTTGAATATCATTAATTTGCTTTTGGAGTGTGTTTTGAAAATTACCACGGACTCATGACATTGTCAGGATTTTACGGTATTCGACACACCTACATGACGCTGTTACACGCACACACCAGATTTATAGTGAAATAGTAACAACAAAGCCCTTATGGATGGATCCTGAGTGCCATCTTTTATTTTTATATTTTAAATCCGAAATAAGCCCACATCCAGCTGATCCTCCCCTTTGACTGTAGATTTGACCCTTAAATCATCATTCAGTGTCAATTTAATATCATTCAAACATCACAAGCTTTGAAGAATAACAGGCAGAGAGAGAGGGGGAGAGGCTTTAATTACACTTTTAAAGACTGTATCACATCTGTACACATCTTAAAACATGTAAAATGCATGAATAGAAAAAAGGGACTGTTAACTGTTGAGTAACGCACGTTTCCTTATATGGAAAGCCTTGTCCTTATGGTGGGAAGTTTGCATGTCGGAATGGCGGGATGTTGGAATGGGTGGTGCAGGGAGAAGCAGTTCAGCACACCTGATGAAATTTCATTTAAAAAGAAAAATTCAAATGTGACTCATTTTACGGCTACAACCTCACATAAACTTCAATGGATTGACCAGGACTCATCAGTCCTAATGCACCAACTGCCATTCTTTTGGCCAGTTCCCGTTCCGTTCCGTTCCGTTTTTTTTTTTTTTTTTTTTTTAAGGTCTGACCTGTCAATTCGGATTTTGATTTTGGCCAAATTTGGATTTTCTTACTGAGAACAGGTCACGGGGTCGTGTCTCACTGTCACTTGAAATCACAAAATGTGTGCTTGAGGTTATGGGACAAAAGTATTAGTACGTATAAAATCCATCTTAACGGAAAGCACAGTCTGTCCTCCAGATGTCTGTCTGAGAAATGACTGCTACTTTGAGACTACATTTCCACAGGTAGTTTGTTTGGCATGAACAAACACTAATTTTTTCAGGAAAATCACTAAAAGGTATGATAAGCACCTTCAGCTTTGCTTTTTTTTACTGCTGATCACAGTGAAAGACAGCCGATTGGTTGGTGGCTGACAGCTGGCTGAGTGCTCTGGAAAGCTTTTAATTTGAGCTTCGTTGACTTCTTTGACATGTTACCTTTGGGTAAATTGGGCATGTGTCATGGAGATGATGCAAGTTAAAGTGTTGGATTAAAGTTGAAGTTCCAAATATTTTGGTCATTGTTTTTTTCTGCAAGATTATTGTGTCTTTGACATATTACTTATGACAAAGCTTTGGGTCTTTCTGACCCACTCACTGAAAACATTCCACAACCAAAAAATGCACATGTGTCAGTATGCATGGCTGTTTGTGTTGTTGTGCACATGATGTGCCTGATCCTGATCTGCCAGTCACTAGTCATAGCCGGTCATGCCAGAAATTGTCTGATTCCAGACAACGAGTGAAGCGATAGGTGTTCCCTGCTCATCATTTCTCTCCAGTAATAGACATCTCCACAGTGTCATTATCTTTTAAGAGAAGACTAAGACTGCAACCTCAAGAGTTTTTACCTATTCTCATCTCTGCACTTTTGTCTGTAAGTGTCTGCATGTTGGTTGGAATAGCAAATCTCTTCCCATGAAGCATCAGTTCTACATGAATGTGATTACAATAATAAGAAATGCCAAAAATAAATGCACATCCATGTAATACTTGTAGTAAACTGATGAATTATCAAACTTTGTGTCCAGTAATAAATGCCATTTCTGAGTTTGTCACTCCACAGACACATCAATTATTAAAGAAATTGCCAAGCATACATCATCTCTAAATCAATGTGCCACTTAACAAAATCAATCACTAAGCATAAGCCATTAGTAATTTAGAGCGTTCAGGGTATTTAGAGTATGTGCTTAGTCTCCTAGTGCTATAGCAGCGCAAGTTCCATTATTCAGCGTGGTTCTTCTCCAGATTTGTCCACTTCTTTTATATCTCAAAAGATTTTTCACAATATGCCTGTGTTGTTGTACTGATTTGGCATTCAGGAAAGATACATTTGTGTCACTCAGTGACTAAAGGATTTAAAGGATGTAAAAAGGAATTTAGAGAGAATGATAGAGGTTAGCATTTGTGTTAAGATGATGGAAGAAAGAAACCGAAGCTGTGGCATTGTAGATGTTATTTAAGGCCTCTAAATCAAGGAAGTTGAATATATGCCATCATTTGCCCCTATACTGCTGCTACCGATCAGCTCTATAAAGCATCTTACATACTAGTCGTGTTGATTTCTGAGGAAGTGCACAGCTGACTTTCCAAAAGAATGCAGGACATGTGAGAAAGCCATTTCAAACACACATAGACATTATTCAAAGCAAGTATATTCCCAGCCACACGGTCCTTTTAAGTACAGCCCAGCTCATTATGTCATGAATTGTACTCAATACATTGCTGAACACAAAAAGATGAAATAGTGTATCCACAATTTAGAACAACAAAGTTTTCCACAGACTAAATAAAAGATTTAACAGCTGTAAATAAAAGACTAACAAAGTCACCTTGATGTGAGGCATATCTTGTGAAGTATGGTATTGTGGCATGTTTAGACGTTATTTCTTTCATAATTTTTGTCTTTCAAGAGCCAGAAGTGACAACATTTGGACAAGAGGGTAGAGCTGAAGAGCTGTACTTGTAAACTTACCAGACAAAAATACACACGTATCTTCAAGTGCAAATATCAGCACTCTGATCAGAAGCAAACAAGGAGTCAGTCAGGCTAATGACTTAATATTTTGATTGAGAAGAATAGAAATCTATAGGTACAAGAGATACATGAAAGTCAACTGTCAGCTGACTGAGCTTTTAAGCACTTGCCTACTTGTCTACATCTCTGACAGTGGGTGTGTAGTCCAATTTTTTTTAACAATTTATGTTCTTCTCACATTTCCAGTGATTCAAAGCAAATCATTCCAGATAAAATGTAAGGCCTTCATGACAGACTACTCTTAAACTAGATATGGCAGACAAAGATGCAATGTCCCACCACACTGAGATCCAGCTCAGAGACTTGGGATTTAAAGTTTCATTTGCATATCCAACGAAAGATCTGTGACATCAACACTTACTCATCATAACCTTTGACTTTGCATGTTATTCACACCCCTAGCAGATGTAGAGCTGCGTTTGGATGGAATGTTTGTCAAATCTTTGGAGTTATCTTACATTAAAGACACTTCTGTTTCCATGTTTACACACAAAAATCAGCCAATTTACTTGAGTCGAGGATTATAACTTCCTGTCTGTCACTTCAACTGAAACTGATGATGTTTTTATTGACCTTACTTGGATCCAATTCCACCACATTCCACAAATCTGATCTAGAGCAGTTAATACATTTCAAAATACTGTTTCTCTGTGGCTTTTAAAGCATGTTGTTACATATTTTAGATACAACCTTCTAGTAAGATCCAGTTGGTGGCTTCCCACTAGGACAGGAGCTGATTTGCCTCTCTCTGCATATGTGTGTGTGTGTGTGTGTGTGTGTGTGTGTGTATGTGTGTGTGTGTGCTAATAAGAGGCCCTGAGACAATGACAGACACCAAGCCCTAATTAGGTTGTCATGCTGAGAGAGCAAGGGAAAGACAGAAAGAGAGGAAGAATGGAAGAGAGAGCTTATTACCGAGGGTAGGTGTCAAGCTCTGTCAGGAAAAGGTGGGAGGAGAGCAGAGGCGAGGGAGGATTGAGGGGGAGGGCGATGGGGATGACAGGGGAAGGGGGAACCAGGCGCTGACAGGGAGGAACAGGAGCGGGAATGGGAGTAAGGAAGATGGAACTGTGGAAGGATCCAGAGAAAAACAGGAGGTGGGGGAGAAAGAGGTGTGGAGGATGGACTGGTGAGATGAACGAAAGGAAGAGTAGGTGTGGGAGGAAGAAAAGTGAGTGGGAGGCTGAGGCTGATGGTGGAAAAGATGCAAACAGGGAACAGTAAAGATGATGCAACAGAGGGAGTCAAGTCTTCTAGATTTCTTTTTTATAACTATGTCCATTCTGAATAGATACGTTATCAAGTTAACTTTGAGATCGTGGGATATCACTGTAGTAATCCAATAGAGATTTACACATACAGTTATCCACATGTAATTTCAAAACAATAAAGAATAAATAAAAAAAATAAATAAAAAAACTGAAATCATTTCACTCAAGGGAGGAAGTGAGTCTCTGGCAATCGGCTTAAGTGTTTTTCTTTTGTAGGAGCGTTTTACGAGAAAGCATCAGCGTTGTTCTGGGCTACAAAGCCAACTGCCTCCACCGTTGTAATTTCAAACACATTCACACACAAACACATTTCCTGAAAGGGCCCCGTAGTATTCATGCTAGTGTCTGAAGTGGTGCAAATATAGATACTGTGTATAAACAACTTGCTAAACTGGCAATGTAACACAAAGCTGGCAGATCAAACACTCATACATGTCCACATTAAAAAACGGCTAAAAGAGAAATATTTCTAAATGTTGAAAAGATCTCAACAAATAAGTAAGAGGTAATGGTTAGAAAAAACACAAAAACACTAAAATGACTAAAATGGCAGGCAAAATTACAGAATAATTGAATTATTTAGCTTTGTATTTATTGAATTTTATAGCACTCATTTGGGTGTCAAAAAGCTGTATTTTCTTACGTTATGGAGCATTAAAGTTCACATCCTTTGCTCCCCTTTGCCCACACCACGTCATGAATTAGCTCTGATTCAGGTCGGTTTTTGCATGCAGGTGAAAACCTCACCATGTCTATTTAATCTCATGAAGCAAATGCGTTTGCGCTGGAAGAGAATCTTCAACATGAAATGCATTTTTGTTTGGTGTACTTTGACCTACAGCTCCCATTTGGTGAGGGGAGCTGTAGGGAATCTACGTTTGTTGTTACAGCGTTTGTACACTGGGGTCGAAATGAATCCCGAACAGCTACATGTAAAGTTGTGCAGACGTGATACCTTAGAACACAGGTGTAGAATCCGTTATCTTCCAACTCAGCGGATCGGAACCAGATGGAGTCGTCTTCTTTACTCAGCCTGTGGCCTGAGAAGATGATGGGCTCCTAAAGGATACATCACAAAGAATATTAACGGTTATAAATTTGAAGGAAACAGTATTTAGACCATACTGTGTGTACAACTGAAATTCAGGGGACGATAGTCATTATACAAATAGGGTTTACAGTTTAAATAGAAACTCTCTCCCCACCTGAAATTCACAAAGACGATAAAAATCACTGCATAATCACATATTTCTATTCACATATAACCCTTGATTCTGGATACAGGGACAATTTTTTTATGATAGCATACAGTATGTAACCACAGTATAATTCATCAGTCCTTCTACCTTCTGTGTAATCGGCACCAGTGGACGTGGCTCAGGAAACAGAGTGGTCCTGGCGGTCCACCAGTCATAGGGTCAGCTGTTTGATGCCCAGTCCCCCAATGTGTCAAAGTGAACCCTACAACTCCAGATGTGCTCATCTCTGTCTGAGTGTGTGTATGATAAGTGTTGCATGTGTAGAATATGAAGCACTGTATACGAATGTCTAAAGGACCCTTTATAAAAATGTTTCTTGGGGATCCAGCCTGGACATACAGGGGGCTTTAGAAGGGCAGAGCATTTACCACTGGGGCTTACTCAACCAGTCACAAACAGATGCAAAGGAAGTAAAGACAGCTGTATACAAATATGTGAGAATACTATTGTAACTTTAAAGCAGCTTTCTACTACATTTCATTTTAGTAATGTTGGTCAAAGACCATGAAAATTGTGGGATTATATAACCCTTCCGGCCTGGAGACATCTCAGAATGCCCCAGGAGGAGCTGGAGAGTGTCACTGGGGAGAGGTATGTCTGAGTGTCTCTCCTGGACCTGTTGCCATCCCATACCCTGACCTCCAATAAGCCTTAGACAATGGATGGATGGATGGATGGACTGTCTGTGCGGTATGACAGCCTGTATTTTTACCAATGATGACATTGGGAAATGCAATGTTTCTTAACATTGTAATTTAAAATGAGCTAAACTAATGGTAGATTATAAAAAGTTACTAAGAACACCATGAAGCTTTATTGGCTGCTGGATGTGATTCTGCATCATATTTTGATTTTTACATGTAAACCCTTCTATTCGTAAGTCTTTACATTTGTTTTATTTCAGTTACTTCCAATGGTAAGTGGTCTAGACTTTTGTAAAATATCTTAATCTATGCCTTACACCGTTCAATGTATTTCTCATTAACCTGTTCTCACACACACACTTGCACACCGGTGGCAGTGGAGCCGATTTGTGAAGCCTGTCATCTGTAACTAAGAAGCCTGCCTGTCAAGGAAGGAATTATTTTCCTCTCAAAACAGAATTCATGAACCTCAACGTGATTGATGTGCCCCGGTTCAGTATGATGGCCAGTGTCATTGCATTGTCTGTCAGAAATATCAGAGTCCGGGATCTGGGCTATTCAGCTTAATTAAACACAGCAGGCCTATGGTTTGAGATTTAATCAAGCTGTCAGTATGCTTATTCTAGTTTCAACTGTAATGAAGCAAGTGTGATATTCTTTTAAAATTTTGATTTAAAATCAAGATCCATTTTCTTTATAGAATATCAGCAACTCACCCTGTGATCCTCACATTATCATTCGAAATGCCCCAAGACTGTACAGTAAAATAAATTCAGTTTATCTGATGTCTTCATCTTGTATCAGACTTGAATTTCTGTTAGTACACACCTTATTTTTTCTTTACTTCCTTCTTTCTTTCATGATCTCATATTAAGTAGCCTTTCAACTGTCTTTCCTTTTCAACTTGGCAAGAGGTCCTCCATTCTATACCAACAAAGGTTATTCGTACATAACCCAAAACAGGACCCATTAGCAGTGTCCTGTAAAGTGCTGCCCTTCAACTGGCAGGAGCAAAATATGAGCATTTCCACATGACAGAGCAGATGTCATTCTCAGGTCATTTGTTTTATAGGCCACAGTCCAAATAAGAAAGAAGGTTGGGTTTGGTAGGCACGTGGATGTCCCAGCTACGTGCAGCACTTCGAACCCAATGCCTTCGAGTGTCACAAAATCAAGAACAACATATGATAACTGATTGGTTTTCTTTGTTTTGTTTTTTTCCACTTCAAATTACATTCAGTTGATTACACAACACCACTTTATTGAAACACCTTTGTCACTTCCTGGTTGTGTTATAATATTATAATATTACTCAGTAAGGGAGAGAAAAAGATTGTGGTTAGGGCTAAAATACATTTTGTTTACTAAGCATCTATGTCTTTCATGGACACTATTATGCTTATTGCCATGGTTGTATGTGACAATGAAACAAGGCAATGACATCACTTGGTTAGAAGTAGAAATTGAAACCACTTGTTTTGGGCAAGAAACCAATAATGGTTAGGGATAAAAAAAAATGAAAAAAAGCATTCTTTTTACAAGGTGACTGTCACCCTAATAGATGCCATTTTTACACTTCACATGCAATAGCTCTCACAACCCCAAGAGGTCACATATTCTTCAAATTTAATCATAAGTCGTATGAGTCGGGGAGGATGGTAACCTCCATCTTACCTCTGCATCTCCTTTGTTCTTGTACCAGATGAGGCGTAGCTTGGCATTGGTGGCCATGGTGTAGTTGGTTCGTATGTAGCTGTAGAACAAGGCACATTTGACTCGAACAGGCTCACCGGCCAGCACATGGTACTCCTTCAGATCCACTGACCAGTCTATGCATCCATCCACTGAAAGAAGAAATTAGAAAAAGAGAAAGAAATATTAAGGCTGTGTTTGTATATTCATGTATGTACAGCATATACAAGTAAGTTAGAAAGTGACACATCACCAAGAACATTTACGTGGGACTTTGTAAAAAATTAAAGACATGTCTTAAAGGCCTACAGAAAGCTGACACTACACCCAATACATAATGATAATACATACACAGATGAACAATAATGATCATTGGACTCTACACCAAAACATTTCATAAACGCATGAAATTTGCGATTTTGAATTTGCCGCTAGGAAACCTTCCTGGAATTCCAGACTGGGGGCGGGGCTTCCGTGTGACGTCACAAGTGCCATGGTTTTTCCTGGCTGCCTCAGTGTTGCCAATTTAGCTAGATTTAGCGACTTTTGGCCATCTCTGGCGACAAAAAAAAATAATCTAGCGACTTTCGGGCTCAATCTGGCTGAATCTAGCGACAATTCAACTTGTTTTGTGAGTGACAAATCAGTTGCCCCGCGACACCATACAAGCCGAGACAGAAGCACTGCAGGACGGTGGCAACCCGGCATTTCCTGTCAAAACCGCAGTTTCAAGCTAGCTACAACGAGGGTAGGTTCACTTCCTGTTTTCAAAACAACAGCACGTAATGGCTTTCCCTATGATAAAAGGCAACGGGTATTTTATTTTGTCAAAATAACCGGAAGTGCGTTGCTCACTGCGGCTAGCTTTAGCAGCGCCGAATTCGTCGGAACAAAATGGTAAACAGCCGGTATTTTGTCAGGTTTTCAACACGTTGGGGATCTAAACGACTACTTTCTCGCCTGAAAATGTTTCAAATGTTGCGGGGACAGAGGAAGCAGAGAGACCAGCGGTCGGAACTTGTGTCTGTGCCTCCCTGTCCGCCTGCCTCCTCTCTGGTGAAATCAGCTGGAGCCATCCCGCCGTGTTCAGCTCCCTGCGGTGCGGACACTCAGGGGGAATCCACCTGGCGGAGAGCCGCGGGATGGTTGCCCTGAAATCAGCCGGCAGAGCGATCATCAAGAGCCCCGACGTGGACATGATCGCTCTGCCGGCTGATTTCCACTCTCCACCTGGCAGAGTGTGTCCGCTCTCCGCCAGGTGGATTCCTGTCCGACTGCAGGTCTCTCTGCTTCCTCTGCCCCCGATGGTGTGAGCTGCTGGTGCTGAGGACAACACACGCACTTCGTACATCTACTCGCAATAAAAACTGCACTGAACCCAACGTTTTATATTTCCAAGCGACGTCCCGCGGCACACATCGAAATTTGCCGTGAAGAAGCTGTCCAGGTCTGGCAAACTGCTGGCTTTGCTACTAGAACTACTGGTGATTGTTCCAGCAGCTGGCACTCGTGACGTCACGCACCTGTCGTTCCAGTTTGCCAAATTCGAGTCAAATGTGGTGATAGTTTATTGGGCCTAATCAGGACTATCCAGGGGCCTAAAATTATTTTAAAATCATAAAAAAATTCCATGGTATATAAGGAATCGATCTGCTATTTCAGTTTTGTGCAAAAAAAAAATCACCTTTCTGTAGGCCTTTAAAGCTACTGAAAAAAGAGGATGTGAGAAAGAGAACATTTGAGTGACAGGGAGACTGTTTTATCTGGTTTCTTTGGCAATATTTTTCTTTATCTTCAAGACAATAAAAGATAAGAGTTTAGAATTCATAGGTTTTTGTGTTTTTTGTTTTGAGGAGGTGCTAGTAAAGCAGAGGGTTATGAGAGTTACACAGAGAACATCTTCTATGGGTGATGAGGGCACAAACTGAGGGAGTGAAAGTAATAAAAAGGAACATATATGAGCTGCAGTTGAACGTCTTGCAGAAAACTTGTTTTTTAGATCAAATTCTTACAGCCAACACAAATAATCCTCTTACATGTCTCTATATTGTTTGATTTTTGAGGCTGGAAGAGGAGCAGAAAAAATAAGTAATAATCGAAGAACAAGTAGGAGGGGTCATGACAATACAATTGTTGAAAAAAAAGAAAGGGTAGTAGACCAAATGAAATGAGAAAAAAAAGAAGAGAGGAGGAAGTACGCTGTAGGTGAGACCAGGTCAACTGGAACGAACAGAAAACAAGTTGTAGATGAAAGACAAGAAGGAACTGCTGGGACTTATAGGTCAACACAGAGAATGACAAGGAGCGTTCCGAAATGGACATCTCTCCCCCTTTTCTACTAAACCCCAAATGGTCTGCAGCTCAGATAGATGCCCCGTTTTAACTGTCACCCTCAGGCACATTCCACAAGGCCTTCCCTTTGAATTCCAGCCTTTTGCCTGCCACATCAGAGCCTGTGAATCTGCCTCAAAATACTTCCTTTGTCTCACATTTTTATTGTTCTCCTCTTGTTTATTATGCAACAAGCAGCAATAACCGCTGTGTGTGTTGTCTGAATATTAACACATAATGTGCTCTGAATAAAATCAAATAGTATCAGAAATTTTGCTGTAATATTGTCTTTCATTTTCTCTCTTGCACTAATAATAATATGTATTATCATTATTATTATTAAATATTGTCATATCTGCATAATGCATGAAGAAAAATAAAATCAGCAGCGCAAGAGTCTGTTACGATCAACCGGCCTTTACGACAGGTAACTGCAGCCTATTGGTTATCATCACTGACAGTCTAAAAAAGGGCTAGGCCAATCATGAAATAGAAAAACACCTTCACTTTCAAATCGACAAAAATAAACGCGAACTTCAAGCGGACGCTGCGAAATGTGTCAAACTCACTGACATGTTCGCAACAGCAGGCTCTACATCTGCTCCGGTGACTGATGTCAAATGTGGTGGTGGTGGTTGTAGTGGAGGCGACGGCGAATCGAGCAGTGAACATGTCAATGCAGCTGCTGCAGTATTAGAATCTGCGGTAAGCTGGACAGTTTTCAGAGCCCCAAACTATGTAATGATAGGATAAACCAACCTACCCCTTAATGAATATGATAAAATAACATAACCCCAATAAAATTATGTTGGTTAATGTTCCATGGTCAAGTTAGTTTGTATAGTAAACACAGGTGCTGCTCCCCTCAAACTTCATGCTACCACTAGCGGCTAATGATGAATTTTCTAGCCTACACTGAGTGCATGGGAAAATAAGCCTAGGTTTGGCTAATACGTCTTAAGCCCTATTCGGACGGGACTAGTTTAATGGGGGGACCTGGGGTAAAGTAATAATACGAACGCGCCATGTCAGTAAAGATAGCGGAGTATGTCGGTAAACTTTGCAGAGAATTCTACCTCCTGTGAAACAGTCCGGAGTATCTACCATAGGTAATACTAATCCCGTGCGAATGCGACCTTCGGTAATAAGTACGGAATATGTCGTCACATCCTTTTAAAGAGAGAAACAATTAGGTGTAAAATAGAAAATGACACTTAAGTTTCGTTGTGCAGTCCTTTTTTTAAACTATACTTTACATTCAGGTAAAATAACTATCCTGAGCAAAACTTTTGGTGAACAGTACTTTACATTAAGGTCAAAAATGAATAAATCTTCTGTTCTGTTATACTGTACAATACGTTTTAGTAATACTTATCATTCAGGTAAACAAACAAAAAAGTCTTTTGCGTTTGTATACAATAATTTTGGAGCAGAATGCTTTATATTCAAGAAAACTCCTCCCATGTTAGATGAATATTACAGGGATTTCTTGTCCCGTCCGAATTGGTCATTTCTTCTCCCTGGCGTCGTCTGGTTAACCAACATTACCATACGTCCCCCCATTGGACTAGTCCCGTCCGAATAGGGCTTAAGTCTTCCACCCTGAACTGAACACTTTTCAATGCGAGAACCTTAAAACCACTATTCACCAACATAACAGAATGTAGCATGCAAATTTCATCATTAGACTATCATTGCTTGTGGGTGGAGTAGCCTTGGCTAGACCAGGGCTAAATGGGGTTTTGCCAAAAGGCAGGTGGCAGTTTCTATTAAGATGGATAAGGTCATTGGTAATTGATAATAAATCAAGGTTTTGGAGTGTCCACTCTCACTAATTTCCATTAACCCGTTCCATGCCTCAAGGTATTTATTTTTTCAAAATTTGCACAGTTGGTATACACATTCAGTAAACCAAAAAAAAAAAACTGACAATGTTTGTGTTGTGCAATGTGGTGGGCCAGTCTAGTCCAAAATGCCAGGGCCGATTTTGTGTCCCAGTCCACCCCTGACCATACCCAATTCAGACCTTAATATTATATGATTACAATTTTTCCGGGCCAGCTTGACCATACAGTGCCCTCCAAAAGTATATAATTGTTAACATATGGATACAAATTCTGCGTATGTATGTGTTTATGTATGTATTTATTATGTATAAGACCAGTAAAACTTACATAAAATGTGTAAAATGGTTATGACACATCTTCTTAGTCATCCTTTTGAATGACGACATGTGTCTAAACTCTACTGTATACAGAAAAAAAGCGACCTTTAAATTTAAGGCTTTATGTATCAGGGCACTTAAAACAATTTTCTGGTACAAATCGTGTCTTAAAATGACATAAATACAACCTCAGATGAACAACAACACAAACTTGTTACACTGTGGGGTTATTTATTTGATAAAACGAACCACACTCCTCAATATAGCAGCTTCTAGAACCACCTTTAGCAGCAATAAGTTGATGTTATCGGTCTATGATGTTATCGGTCTCTCACATTGCATTTTGGTTCACTCTTCTTTACAAAGTGGCTCCAGTTCATTGAGGTTTGTGGGCATTCATTTCTACACAGCTCTCTTAAGGTCCCACAACATGACTCAATCAGGTTGAGGTCTGCACTTTGACTGGCTCATAGTAACACCTTGATTATTTTTCAGCTGTTCTGATGAAGATTTGCTTTGGGTGACATGTAGCTCTTGGGTTTTTGCGCTTTCTCTGAGCATTGCACGGCCTGACCTTGGGGTGAACTTGCTGGGATGTCCACTCTTGGAAAGATTGACAGCTGTCTTGAATGTTTTCCACTAATAATCTTTCTCTCTGTAGAATGATGGACTCCAAATAGTTTGGAAATGACCTTACAACCCTTCCCAGATTGATGGGCAGCAACAACTGCCTCTCTAAGATCATTACCGATGTCTTTCCTCCTTGGCATTGTGTTCTGTTTTCATAGAGATGCTCACATTTAGAGATGATTAGTTAATCAAGTGCATTTGATAAGCAGCAACCGGCTGCTACCTTCTTAATTTCTAAGGAAGCAGAAAGGGTGGACTTAGTTTTTCCCACATCGTTTTTGCATTTTGGCTTAGTTTTTATTGAATAAATAATTATATGGTTTAACATTTGTGCCCAAGTTCTTACAATAAAGCATATCTCACTTCTCTTGTAAATTTGACAATAGTTACATGACACCCTTCCTAAAGCATGCACTTCTATAAAGGAAGGCGTAATGGCTATTTTTGAATCTGCCTGCTTTCTGTTTAGTGGAGCTACTTCCAGCTTCCATCTTTTGTGTAATCTGGTTGATGTCACAGCTTCCCGATGCACTTGAGCCAATTGTTAAAATTTGCCTCACCTGTGCTTTTCAGATGCTATATTTGATTCCGGTTGCGAATTGTCACCATGGCTACCACTTTAAGTCGGTATATGGACATGTTTTATCACCGCGTTGAACGCGCCAGGTGTAATTTGTGTCGAGTTAGGTCACTGTCAACAACTGAAGGCTTCATTTCCATTAGTTTACTGTTCATATTTACAGCCCCACACTTAATTGGTAACATTTATAGATTTAGCAGTATGCATCAAGTCACACGGTGGCAGGAGAGATTTAGCATCGCTGCACCCGCAGATTTATTGCAAACACAATCACTCCCCACACCCACTCAAATTAGTACTCATCCATGCCACACACACACACACACACACTGTCTTTAACAAGAGTAATTTAATCACTGAAATTGCAGATGGACATTAATAAAAACTCACCATGTGTGTTTGTGTTCTAGTATGTGGATTGCATGGCTGTTTATGGTTTTGCATGTGTAAAACAGGTCTGAATGTTATTTGTAAGGTGTATAGGAAATTAAGTAATGAATAGGCCAGTCTGACTTGGTGGTCGTAAATTAATGAGCAGACTGAAATTGAAGGTGTGAGTGCTGTCTGGTTCAACACATTACACACCCACCCACACACACAGACGCGCGTACACACACAGACACATACATACAGGATGCACCAAGGGCTGCACATTAATAGAAAATCACATTAGTTTGCTCTACTTGACTAATGCCTCTTGTTCTGGACAATGTTTAACACAGTTTAGACACAAGAACACACACTCAAATGCAGGCTAAAACACATTAGAACAATGAGGCCATATGTAGCTGCGTGTCAAAACGAGAGCAAATTCCCAATAATTCATTTTTTGTCGCTTCTACATGTGCACGTGTGCTAATCTGTGTGTGGGTGTGAGAGCGTGATGTGCATGTGTGTATGCAGGGTAGGGCAGCTGCGTGCGTCTGTAGACATATTAAGCTTGCAGGCGAGGTGTTAGCACGGGCATATATATCATTCCCGTCAGTTCTATCTGCTTATGGATGTACCCAAATGGTTGGATGAAAATAACTCTGGATAAATGGCAACTCTCAGATATTGAAAAACATACACACAAGCAGAGTCCCAAACGCAAATACAAAATGGTGCTTCTAGTGCTTTGGTCAGTTTTTATGAGCATGTATACAAATGTAGCAAACTACATTAAGATGACAATGAAATGGCAGTGACTCCATTCACACAAACAAAAAAGATATTGAAACTGTCACCTCTTTCTGATGCTGCAGAAATGTTTTACAAAGATTCTGCCTTTGGTAAAAATTTACCTTGTTCGGCCTTTTTCCAACAGGAAAACAAACAACTTACTTGGACAACATACCTCAAACCTTCATTAGCAAATGTTTATTAGCAATGGCGCTTTAATAACACCATTCAGTAAAGTGTAGAATGCAGTGGTGGATCTATGTTTTTCCCAGGTAGGGGTGATGTTGGACTCACATGTTTTTTTAAAACAGCCACCTCAAAACTTTAGCCAGATAGAGTATGTGCTTCCTGGGTTCTCCCTGCAGCCTTAAGCAATGTTCTGTTTACCTCGGAAGTCTGAACTTGGAGCTGGAAGCCCATCAAGGCAGATGGCTGCCCTACCTGAGTCTAGTTCGTCCTGTTAAATTAAAGTTTTTCCTCTCCTCTCTTCCCCCAGTCGACCTGTGCATGTTCAGGACAGGAGACTGACTCTGAGTAACATTTCATGCCATTCATTGGTTTCCTTAGCTTAGCATTTTAAAATGAATGGGCAGGATATACTGTAAATACAATCTTAAATCGACACTATGTAATATATTAAGTAATTTATTAGCTCAAATCAACATGTTCATTCATAAATTAGTCCTCATTGGTGTAAAATCATCTCTGTCAAAAATCTCAATTATCCTCCTGAGTGAAGAATAACTTGTCTGTATCTACATAGAGCGGGCAAGCTCTATGGAGGCTGCCATGTCCTTCCGGTCTATGAAAAACGACGAAGTGCAGAGAGGGACATAAAGCACTTCGAATCGCGTTTTCCCCAACGCCAGGCCTGCAAGTGGAAATTACGTCATTTTGACGTCACGTCCGCCGAATGGCTTATTACTGGCGCTAATGGTAAATAGATTTTATCTTGTAAATGATCCCACTAATAATGCATTGATTGTTACCAAACTTCTGCCGTAGTACACATAGGCTCTTAACTCACAAAACGAGGCATTAGAAAGTTTGTAAGTTTACCGGGAGTTTATTTAAAAGAACACTTTCCAGATAGCAACTACACACTACTGCTAACGCTACCGCTGCGTCGACGTCACTTCCGGTAACTCCCGGAATATGACTAATTGCATTGTTTGCACACCAAAGGCTATGTCAACTTATGTTATCTAACATGTTATCTGTCATTTGTATTTATAGTGTTATTGTATGTGTGTTATGTAATCCTTTGTACTGTGTGTCTTGATTTCTTTTTGTTTGTATGGACCTTGAGTCTGAAGCTATAGCTTCTTGAATCTTGACACATACCGCCTGCCGTAGTTCAAGAAGTTGCAACGCACATTATTTCTCTTTTCTGATGTCATGAGGTTACATGTTCGAAGTGGACACCTCCATCTGTCTGAACTGTCTTCCTGCTGAAATTATGTTTTTCCTCCCCACTGTCACCAAGTATTTGGTAAATAGGGAATAACTCGTTTTAATCTGAAAAGCCCTGAGCTAATGAGTGATTTGGTGCCATGTATTAAACAGAAAATTTCATTTGGTTTACTCTCTTCTTTTTTTAGGTGAACCGTAAATACGGGTGTGCTACATATGTATTAGTTTTGTGATATCATGTTCCTTTGATTTTTTTTCCCCATCCACAATACTCAATTAATTTATCCATAAAACAAAACATGAAAACTTGGTTGCTCCTGTAATCAATCTATGGTGGAAGCCACACCATGAAAAACTAGTCTGTCCATTGCATAAAGACAAAGTTAAGTGCTTCCATTAACTACTCAAAGGCTGATTCATTATCTTGTCAGATATAATTACAGTATTTTTTAAAAGTTTAGTCTTCTTCACAGATATAGACATGAATATAGTTAAACAATTATACCGAAAATAGTAAACAGGTTTTATTTCATTGAACAGCTGAAGAAGGACGAGTTATGAAGTTTGTGCAAGGTGCAGCATTTTTAGTTCAGGCCTGTCGCTCAATATAAAGCTCCTTAGAGATTTCAGTCGGTCTGCATGTCTCCAACAATCCCCTGCACTACCACTACAGCTGCTGCCATAATAATAGCTTGACCTGACCCCCCTACCCGCACACACACTCTCACACACACACACACGTAATGATCCCGACCCAAACAGGTGAAGTTAGACACAAGCACACAAATCGAAAAGCGAAGCATTCAGCCACAACAAGTAAGCACACAAACATGCAAGTCTATCGCCACTGCAGGGCAATCTGCACCCTGGGTGACAGGGGGAAGAAAAGAAGGAGAGAAGACAGAGTGAGAAAGGAAGAGAGAAAACAAGATTACAATGAGAATGAGTGAGAAAGAAGAAAAGTGTGTGTGTGTGTGTGTGTGTGTGTGTGTGTGTGTGAGAAAGAGAACCCTCGCTATTTGGGCCAGTGGTTTGTGTTGACGTTCAATTTTAGCAATTTCAGCACACAGCCAATTTGATGGTTACTCCTTTTATCAGAATATGTTTTTGAGAATAGACTTCAGTCTGGATAGTTTTTTTTATATATATATATATATATAATATATATATACTGTATATTGTATGTATATGTGACTGCAGGACATTACGTTTTGAGCGTGTGTGTGTGTACTTGTTTTTACTATACTGATGAGGTCCAAATGGTGGAGCCAGCTGGATTTTGTGGAGTCCATCGTGTTTTATGGGGACCAAATGATGAGCCCCATGGCCCCATATCTTAAAAGAGATTTTTGAGGGTCAAAACTTGGTTATATAGTTAGGCTTAGAATTAGGTTATCGTTAGGTTTAGGGTAAAGATTTGGGTTATGTATTTCGTTGTGATGTTTAGGTTTAGGGTACAGGGATAGGGAATTCATTTTTGCCAATGGGGAGTCATCGCAAAGATAGAAAAACAAGTTTGTGTGTGTGTATGTGTTTACGTGCACATGAAAGAAAGCCATGAGAAGCATTGGGGATAGACTGTTTGCCATTTTCAAAATGAGTTTAAAATAAGTTGTACTTGAAATCTTCACACACACACACACACACCAATACACACACACACACAGCGAAGCAATCTATTTTGTGAGCTGTATGAATATGGTAATGCATGTGTGGGTTATGGCCTTCATTCAGTGTGATGGAGTTACAACAGCATCTATCAGCATACATGGCTCGTAGTGCCACGACACACACACACACACACACACACCCACATGTAACCAACACCCAGTGTAAAACGGCTCGGCCTCACATTAACACACACGTTCACACACATACATCAGGGCTGAATAAATGGAGTTGACCACAATCTGCCCTCTGTCTAATGCTACCAAACAGACTGAAATTTATTCACTCTCGCATGAGAAAACACACACACACGCACACACACACACACACAATGTTTTGCAAAACACTGTTGTTGGACAAACAAAAAAAAAAAAAAGAAGGTGACATTTATCAAAAACAAAACTGCTGCTGCAGAAACATTATAGTATGTGACATAACCTGAGTATTGTAAAGATGATTGAGTGTGTGTGTGCTTGTGAGGGTACAACAGGCTTTACTGAACAATAACAAAGGTAATAACAAGCATAACATGCTGTTTTTCACACCCTAATGTCACTGGAAGAATAACATGAAATATTGAGTAATGGAAAGTGATGTACAAGGTAGCCATAACCTTTATTCCTCATGACGTCCGATACAACGTTACAAGTCCGCCAGCCTTAATGAAAACAACGCTTTCCTTGACTGCGATGCACCATATTTGATTGACCTCATGTAAAATGTGTAAATATTCAGGTGTTGGACTGAAATTCACATGTAATTTTTTCACATGTCATTTTTCTCCTTTTTCTCTGCCTGGTCATTGGCCAGTTTGGACATTTAGGAAACCACAAACAACCACCACAAGGTGTGTTTGTGTTTTGTGCTATTTTCACTGCTTCCAGGGTTGGATGCCAACTCTCACACACTCACATATTTGTGATTTGTGTATTTTGCTCATCTGTGCTTCTCTTTTCAGTGTTTTCTTCTAGGTGAGACCATTCATATCATAACAAGTGGTTTAGAGAATCACCAAATGTTGATGGCAAATTTTCGTAGATTTTGTATTAAACAGATCAGGCCTTCCCATCCTTGTGACAGAGCATATTTCACATTTGGCAAACTCTCAGTATCTGTTTCCTCCCAAAAGAAACTATTGTTGTGGCATCGCTTTGTGAATTTTCTTCTCCGTTACCAAATGGTCAGAGTGTCCTGGAACAGCCTGCGCTATCTTTAAGAGAAAGAAAATGTGACTTGATTGGTCATGCTCGGAGGCAAGGCTCAGCACCATTTCCAGCTGAGTCATAGTCCGGCCATGGGCCTGTTGACAGTCATTGTTTGCGCCTCATGCAGCTGTTTAATGGGGAAAAAAACTCAGTGTAACGGTATAGTCTGACATTTTCGGATATGTTGAAATTATGGTTGCCTGTATGTTTTTGCAAAGCAGGTCATGAAACAGAAAGGAAAGTAGGTTGACCCATGAGCAGGTAGACAAATGAACTGACAAGAAAGAGGAGGTAAGAGAAAGAAAAGGCAATCGGAGGAAACAGAAGATGAGGGAGTAGTTTTGTCAAGAAGTACTTAATGAGAAGAAATGAGTCCCATTTCCTTGGGAAGCAGAAAACATTGGCCTTCTTATTAACCATAATAACTCCTGCTGTGGTATATATGGATAGATGAAGGAAAAGAGAGGAAGGTAAAGAGGGAAGAGGAATAAACTAAAAAAGCAACTGTAGATTAACAAAGGAAAAAGATGCATTTCATGTTTCCTTATCAGGTTTCTTCTGGTTGAAAAATGAACGCAAGTAGAAAGGTTAAAGGAGGAAGATGTGAAAAAAAAAGAAAAGGAAAAAGTTGTTCGGGTCATTTGCAACGTAAATAAGTCATTGTCAAATGAAATGTGGTTCACTGCTGTAATTACACTAAGAAATGAGATCATGACGGAGATGACTAATGATCCATCTCACATTAGGGGTGTTATTAGTGTAAGCGAAAGAAATTTAGACCAATTCTAAACATCTCTTGGTGCAGTCCACTCTCCTCTTTTCCAACCCTGACAAAAAAAAAGTTGTGTTTTATGAGGTGTGTCCGTCTCTGTGACAGTTACATAAACCTTTCAGCTTCATTTATGAAGGAAAAACAATGTCCTTCTCTTGGTGTGTGTAGAAATCTCCACTTCTTTTGAGCAGTGCGAGAAGAGTGTGAAAAAGGAAGGAAAAATTTAACACAAAATCAAATTTCAGGGAGAAATTAACACAAATCCTGGATTGACTTTTATGTAATAGCACTGCAGTGACGAGACGTTGCGACAGTTAATAAAATACATGCACTGGCCCATGGAAAAAATATGGAGCGATTTCTCAATCGAGGCTGAAACAATTGTAGAATGCCGACATTTTTCTTCCTCGGTTGTCTGCTGTGACACTGCTCCTGTCGTTCTACAAATAACTTTTCCGCTTTGTAGCAACATGGCAAAGTTGACAATCGAAATGCAGCGAAATAGATAGTTTCCACCCTTGACCAGGGCCAAAAAATTCTATATTGGACCAAAGACAGGGTTAGTAGGTAGTGTTAAAAAACCAAGCTCTCAAATGAGAGACCATTTGATTCTCTTTTGCACCGTCCTTTCACTTTTCTACTTCCTCTGTATTTTCACAACATAACTTTTCTTCTTTGCTGCCACCCGCAGCAATGGTTAGTGTTAGAATTAATGTACATGGTAATGTTTAGATGATGGCTGGGTGATATGAGCCAAAATTCATATCCCAGTATTTCTATTTAATACGGATTGGGAATTTAGTTTTAACTTAGTGCCACATGCATGATGTCCCAAGCACTTTAAATTATCATCCAGAACTATGTGAAAATAATTCTAGAAAGGAATCAGTTTAAAACCCACATCTCCCTCAGTATTTTGCCATTCACTCGTTACCTATGCTCAAGTATTCACTCATTATTTTTACATTTGAAGCGACAGACTGATTTAATTTTCCTCTCCGCTACTCACACGAACATCAGCTGTCATCAATGGAACTTCAATGAAGCATAGAGGTACAGAGAGTGCGGTCGTACACAGAGAGTAATGTAACCAAGGTTTGTTTAAAAGGTTGCTTAATTTTCCTGTGGGTGCTTCTATGAGAAAAACAAACAAACAAAAAAAGGCTAAAAGTCACTAAATCTAGTTGGCGAAAGTGATTAAAAAGGGAGAGGGGTGGAGGGCTGAATTGATGCACTATGGAGCTCTATTGCAGTAGATTTAATTTGTTTGGCCTGTGAGTAATAGAAATATGGGAGTGGTTTGCCAAATATATTTTGGCATCAACTATTTGCTGTAAATTGCTAAAAGTTTTAGCATGGGGTATTCCAAGTTAAGAGAGCTACAGCTTTGCTGGGCAGGCGTGTGCACTCCTGCACGGAATTCAGCCACATCTTTCCCCGCAAATTAGCGACATGCAAGGGTGGTGGCTTTTTGGAAAGACAGAGCCTTTAAGCTGGCAAACAATGAGGAGAAGTTTTAAGCAAGTCCAACTCAGCGTGTTGCTAAGAAACACAGAGGGAAAGGTAGGGGCGAGGCTGCTCTGCCAGGAGAAAAACACGCAGGCTGCTTTACAGGGGACACAGATTAGATTATATAAAATATATGTTTGGGGTTAGAAAACTACTAATTGTCATGGACTGCACAGTCATTGTTTGCTGTTCCTGTCTCATGACGATACACTACCCTCCACAATACAACTGCCAAAATATTATCATCTAACAACGTTTAAGTCTGGATTGTGAAAGTACTTTACTACAAATACAACTACTTTCATATTGGCAGTCTGGGCAAATGTTCCTATTGCACATGCTGCAGTGAGACTGGGCTGGCTGTGCAAACAGCTTTATCTTAATAAATAGGATTGGCAATTAAATAGCAAAACACACATTTGTAAAAAATGCCAAAAAACACTGCCAAAGAGAAGAGTACAAAACAAAGACAGCAAAAATATAATAAATAAAGGACAATATTCAGAAATGCCAACTGGAATGTAGACAGCCATCCAATTAGACAGCACATGGGCGGACGGGTATGCAATCAGATCAATAGACACAGTCACAAAAGAGACTTCCTTTTCTGAATCCGACAGAAAGATGAAAACTGCAAACTGGGGACGGAATAAACAAAAGAAGATAAAAGGAAGGAAAGACTGCCGCAATATTAGAACATATATGCAGAGCCATATCAATTACCTGCATCCCAGCTGACATGTAGAGATGTCATCCTTTCCCACATGATTGTACGTATCTAATTGTGTTTGCCACCTTAAAGCTGCGGTGGGCAACTTTTTTTTAGTCATATTAGCTTGAACTGTCATGGGATTCTGGAAGTAGAATATTAAATAGGCTGTTTAGGAAAAATAACAAAATCTGTAGCTCCCTCTGAAGCCTGTAATCATGCTTGCAAAAACCGAGCGCTCCCGGCTGTTTTTAACCAATCAAGTTAAGGCTGATTTATGCTTCAGACGCAAAGCCTCTGACGCTCGGGCGCAGAGCCTCTGCGAGTGTCAAAATCTTGACCACTCCCCCACGCAGAGGCTCTGCGCGCGTTGTCGTGCACCTCAGAAAAATCCTGACTATGCGACAGACGCAAGCCACAGCCCTTTTACAGACAGCCGTTCCACTTCCTATTCGCCCCATTATAAAAAATTTGGCTGCAGTTCAGTTGATTTTCTCTGGGGGCGCTGGCGAGCGAGTGCAGAATGACCATTTTCCATAGGGCTGGCGCTAATAACTCAAAAAATGTCCCCGCTAGCGGCTGAAACCTGAAAATAATACTGTGATTTCTGACAGAGGGATGTGAATTTATATCGAAAGTACAATAACCTGGGAGTTATAGCTTTCTGTTTTCTTACAGGTCTGGCATTTGCGAGTCAGTATCCGCTAGCATCTAGCTAACGGAATCTGAATAACGCACGGCTGATTACGACCGGCTGCTTTACGGCACTCGTCCACTGTGCCAGAGTGCTAACCTGGTGCCGCTAACAACAACCAAAGCTAAACCAGAGGCTAGTCAGAGAGTATGTAAAAGGGCTGTGCTGAAATCTGTAACTATTTGAGCTAACACCTCTCTGCTAGCTCAGCGCTAGGACTGACCATGCCGTAAAGTGATGCCACATGCGTGACGTCACTCGGGATGCAATACTGACAATAAATGTGTATTTTAAACAAATCTAGTGAGTCTAAAAAATCAAACCAAGTGCCGTTTGAAAGGATAATTTATCCTGCCTTTAGGACAATTAAAATGAAAAAATATAAAAAATTCTATCAAAAGCAATGGCTGCATCTAAGGTGGATTTCATAGTACCACCATAGAGTTCGGCGTGCTCTGCACTGCTTCGTTGGCGCCCCTAGAGTGCAGTACCACCCGGAAATAGACGCCAGTTTTCCCTCTCCTCATAATAGAGACTCTCTGCGCAAGCAGACCACCAACGGAAGTGCGCAGACAAAAGCGACTGTGATTGGTCCTCGGTGTGCCTTTCCGGTTGTCTGTGTGGCTTCCTCCTTTGCATTTTCGCCAACTCCAATAAAAGAAGCTGTTCTTCTTCGATGTCGAGCAACTCCAGATCCATATCTTGCATAAACTTTTTTTTTTTGAAAGATAAACACTTCTGCCGGCGCCGCCGAAGTTCTCGTCACCGCCAACCGAAATTCTCGCGAGGGGAAACTGCTGTGCGTCCCGAGAAATTACAGACCGAGGTTGCAAAACCATAACATGAAAAGTGGTTCGCGACCAGAGCAAAGCAACACGTCAAGACGATAGACGCAGAACTATAATCTGCCCTTTAGGGTGGAGGAATCCTACCTGTCAATCACAGCTTGTGCACACGCTGCTGAGCGTGAGTCTGCCCCAGATTGTGTGCGCTCACACTGGTGTGAACTCACGTGCACAACCTCGTCCACAGATGGGGAGGGGTTTGGGGGGCGATTCGGAGCTTAGTTGTTAGAGGTTGGGGGAGGGACCTGAAAGTTGTATCAGTTCGAATTTTCCGACTTTAGACTCGGAATTTTGAAAACCTGCCGACTGCAGCTTTAATTCAATGGCTGTTTTTCCTTATTTGTTGATGTCACATCGTTGCGTATCTCGGGGGATAATGAAATTTCCTCTGCGGCGTTATCATGATCAGCTGTAATCTTATTGAAAAAATGAGCAGCAGGATGAAGAAGGTGGTGAATGTGTGTTTGTGTAGGAAGTAAAAGCCCATTTTGGTGTGCGTTGAAGCACTTGGACCACAGAGACCTTTCTATATTTGTTATAATTATTGGGGGATCTTGCCCCTTTTGTGTGTAGGTCAGTACACACCACAAGAGCTTCTTAGGATTGTGGTTCAGAGAACCCTTTTTAGAGGGTCCTTTTCAGCTCCTCCCGAAGAGTTAGACAGGGTTGCCAACTCTCACGCATCTGCCGTGACACTCACTCTTTCAGACTTAGTGTCACGCTCTCACACTTAACAAAGAAATCTCACGCTAGATCATTTTTTCTTTCTGTGTTGATTTTTTTCACTCTCGTTCTATAATTTCCGAATGCTTAAACTCATGATTGGACCATAGCAGTGTCTAATCCCTCTCTGATTGTTGATTCGCGGGAAACGGCTTGTCATTACGTCAGTCGATATGTCAGTGACGTCGGTCTGCCAAGGCGAAATCTGATTGGTAACGCAGCGCTGTCTCACTACAGCAATGTAGTGTTATTCGATTCAAGTGAGCGCGGCCAGTTCAGTCTGAGGGGAAGGACAGAATTTGCTACTTCACTGAGAAGCCGCAAAATCAGTAAGGTAACACAAGAAATAGGCTTTCACTCGATGGTACCCTCTCTTCCATTATGTGCATAAAAATGAACGACCTAGAGCCGTGCTACAAGTATGAGCACCCGGCTCAGATAGTGAAAGATGCAAAGTCTGCCACAACCCGCTATAACAGTTATTTACGATGTAATGATTAGATATGCACACTGATATCTTCTGGTTTATATTGTGCCTGGTGGTGTGTGTCTGTCTGTCTGTGTCTGTCTGGTGGTGTGTGTGTGCCTGGTAGCCTTTTGGAGGGACTGTACTGTATGAGTTGAAAATTGAAGAGAGACACTTTGGATATGGACATTAAAGGCAAAAAAAAAGACAAAAAAGGCAAAAAAAAAAAAAAAAAAGAGACCAAGAAAAGGCAAACAAAAAAATGGATCAGCAACCCTGATGAATGGTTATTTTTTGATGGTTAAAAATCTACATATACCATCTCACCTTTGCCTTGAAATTTGTTGAACCAGCCTAGACTAGTTTCTCTCTGTTAAACAACATTGTCTTTTTAAGGGCAGCTGAGGATGTAGGCTATGAATGAGATGTGGATTTAGGATTTGCCATGTTTAACTAGTCACCCTAAAATCGACTAGAATGGAAGAAATTGCATTTAAGAAAATGCAAAATTTTCTAGAGGAAGGCCCCACACTCTCCACTATTGCATATTCATAAAATGTATACATGTATCTACATCATATCTACACAGATATATATATATATATATCTGTACTGTGGAACAACTTCTGAGATGCGTGTCGCGAACCGACCCGCTGAAATCTCACTCCAAGGTTTTTGGAAAAGTTGGCAACCCTGGTTAGAGCTTTAACAACATTTAATAACATAACAACTACTGCACTGTGATTGGTCCAAGTTTACAGTCATTTTTTAAACTTGCGATATCTGCTGAAAAAAAACTTGTCAGCATTAGTGAAGAGCCACTCATATAAGCAGCGGTTCTTAACGTCAGGCTCTAAAAGCCTACACACACACGAAACACAGCTAGTGCGAAAATGAATTAGAAAGTGTTGTTAGTGCAAGTAGCAACATACATTAAACAAGGAACAAGAGTAAGTACAAGGTAAATAGCAGTCAAACATCAACTAAGCTAACATTAGGCTAACATTTTTCACCTACGCACAAATCAACACGAGACACAAAAAAGGCACCGACATCTCAAAGCATGCGACACATAACAGAATGGGGGAAACGGCCCTCTAACTTAGGTCTTTCAGATAGACTCACCTAACTTCACATATTTATTGTAAAAGTCCTGCTTTCATATTCCTCTTAACTTCATGCTGCCTCTGGGTCAAATTCTGAAGAACTCTAAAGTCAACTACCACAGCTATGCAGATGACACACAGATATATCTCGTACTGTCTCCAGATGACTGCAGTCCTATAGAGTCATTGTGCGACTGCTTAGAGCAAGTCAAAAAGTGGATGAACCAAAATTTCCTTCAGTTAAATCAAGAAAAAACTGAGGTCATTGTGTTTGGCAACAAAGAGAAGAGGTTTGCTGTCAGTAAACATCTTGAGTCACTGTCTCTAGAAACTAAAGACCAAGTCCGGAACCTCGGCGTGCTGATAGACTCAGACCTGACCTTCAACAATCATATCAAATCAGTCACCAAATCAGCCTTTTATCAACTTGAGAATATATCCAGAATTAAGGGTTTCATTTCAGATCAGGAGAAGCTGATTCATGCTTTCATCTCCAACAGACTTGACTACTGTAACAGTCTTCTGACTGGACTCCCCCAAAAGAGTCTCAAACAGCTGCAGCTCATTCAGAACGCTGCAGCCCGAGTTTTAACCAGAACAAAGAGATCAGATCACATCATCCCAGTTCTCAAGTCTTTACATTGGCTCCCGGTCAGATACAGAATAGATTTTTAAAGTTCTAGTGCTAGTAGAGTATAAACCCAGTAGAGTTCTGAGATCTACTGACTCAGGTCAGATAGCGGAGCCCAGAGTTCAAACTAGACACGGTGACATGGGTTATATTTTTCTTTTCCCCCTCTTCTTTGAACTGCGTTTTAATTTTTATTCTATTTTTTTATTTTCTCTAAATTGATTGTTTTTATGCTGCTTTATGCTGTTCTTTTAAATGCCTTGTCTTTATGTAAAGCACATAGAGTTGCCTGTGGTATGAAATGCGCTATATCAATAAAGATGCCTTGCCTTGCCTTCATAAGTGCCAGAGCTGTCGTCTCAATGGAATCTATGGTTTAATTTGTGATCACCTGCTCCTGTAGGATCCAAACATGATCCCAATTTCAGTGCAGTCCTCTACTGCCCTTTTACCAGGAATCTTATAAATCCCCAAGAACTCTTTGGTCTGAAACCGTCTCACATGTTACTTTTTATGATGATTGACCACACGTGGGCACGTCTTTAATACAGATTTTCTCTGGGTTACATTTATTCCATTGCAGTGATGCAACTATCCAAAACATACATTTAGTATCTTGCATTGTAATTCTCTGTATTTGAAGGTCATTTTTAATTTTTCTTTATATACAAATTTGCTACATTTTAAGATATATATTAATGCATGCAGGAAAGAGTTTGTGGTTATACAATCTTTAGATCTGTTTGGGTTGAAATTGGAAGCCAGAAAAAAAAAACTGATCTAAGATTACAGTTGATGAGTTTAGTGTTCATTGTTGTATGGCGATGGATGCCAAATGTATGACATTTTTAATATCCTGTTATCTCATAGGCCAAGCCTCTGCTTTGCTCTGTTTTTTTTCCCCACTCTGTACCACTGCAAGTGCATATTCTGGAGCAAATTACAGGGGCACCTCATATCTTTTAAATTGATTTATTATTTTTCGTCGGGCAGTCATCTGGTTGCTCTTACCAAACAAGCAGAAAAAAAAAAACATTTCTGCTCATGGGTTTTTTTCATGATTAAACTGGTAAAATGTTTAATCTCAGATTTTGTTCCAACGCAAAGACAATAACAAATGATTGGATTAGAAAAATATGATTCTGTAACATGGTCAGAATTTATCAGGTTTGAAGAAAACTAAAATTCAAGATTCAGTATTTCGCTCCAATAAAACTTGCCTGGGTGAAAATGTTTGAAAAGCTCAATCAAAATGCCAGGCAGTAGGAAATCCTTCTTTTGAAGAGTCTGAGTCAAACACGCTCTAAAAACGTTGTCCTCTGTCAAACTGCTTCTTTGTGTCGTTGGGTGTATTTATATATACACGTCTCCCGCTTCATCCATTTGTCACTGTGTCGATGGAGCGTGCCGCACAGTCACTACTGCATTTGTCAGTTCTCCAGTGTGTTACACACACACACACACACACACACACACGGTCCCCTTTGCTTTCCTCGTGCCTGTCATTAATAAAGAGAAGTCGCTGCACACCTGTTCACTGACAGCATCCTACAGAGAGGAGGAGAGATGGGCTAAAGTACGACTTGCTTTTGTTGAAGGAGGTATATTGCTACCAAGAGACAGAAAAGAAGAACTAGTATGTAAGAGTGAAACTTTCCTTGTTTTTAGTAGTAGTAGTTTTGAGTAGTATAAAGGGCCAAATAAAGGGCTATTAGCACTCCCTGCATAGGGAGCTACTGATCCAACAAGCTAATGCCTTATGACCTGTTGCCCTCTCATTTGCACAGTCGCTCATATATCAGTACTGACTAAGCATTGGTCTGATCAGTCGCTGGCTTCAGCAATGATAAAGCCTCTTCTAATATGTATATAGCCTTTGGCAAGTGCTCACTAATCTTATATTTGGGCTTTTGTCTGCACTATATCACTGTGTGCACATATAGATAAACTTCAGGGCAGAAGAGATTTATGTGCATTTTCCTCTGGGTTTTGCTTCTCAGATTACATCCAAGCTCCTCTATCCAACTGAAAAAAATACCTCTTAAAATGAACATAATGTCACCAGATAAACAGTCTGCATTGTATTGAGAAGATCTGAACAAAACATTTCTCTGAACTAAGACAAGAAAATGTTTCTTTACTATTTGCAATTTGACATAACTTTATTTTTCTTCAACAATTACTCTAGGCATTAAAGTACCTAATGAATAAATATCATTAAAATGTGGCATTTGACAGCCGAAAGGCCCCTAGCACCAAACAGTGTTTTGCTTTGATTTGATCGTCTTGGTTTTAAGGGCAGACGTTTCACTATTTTTACTGGTTCTCTCTTCCAGGCAGAAACTTTCCTCTGGGTGAAGTGGACACCAACATAAAGCTAAAAAGACATTTAGAATTGGGCTTGTATTTGCTGAGTGGATACAATAAAACATGTGGCATCAACAGTCCCTCGGTGGACACAAATAAAAGGTCGAGGCCAAATAATTAAACAGTTATCCAACCAAACTTTCAGTTTAAAAATGCATTGCTTCATATTATTGCTTTTCTCAGTGCAGTACTGAGATGGGCTTATATAATTGCACCAGGTGCCAAATATCACATGAGCACCGCAGCTCTGTCTGAATGGTCTTATCATGTTCGGGCAAAGTCAAATGGAACATTTTTTTCATGACAAAATATGTTTACTGAGCACTTAGGAACACATGGGTCCCCTTTTTGGCCTTATTCTTCAGATTCCAAAAAACCCTGAAATAATCATTTGATATTCTGCTACATGTTGAGATGACTTCATCATTTTCCTTTTAAAAAACTTTTAAAAACTTTTCAGCTGCACAATGATTTTTCCACATCAGCTGGATTCAGCTTTAGTGCCCCATCTTTACCATGTCCATGAGACCGTTTTAAGTTTTTTTTTTTTATTATTATTAAATTATAGCTTTAGTAGGTGGTAAATTGTTACCATTATGGTATGTAATGTACATGGGCAGCAACAGCAACTGCTCAGATGATTACCGAAAAACATGGCAAACACTCTTGCACTATCACCACCAATCTGAGGACTGGTCAAAGAGTCTTTTTTGCAAGAGAGGGTTCTTAACTGAGTAAAATAACCCAGAAGTATCAGTGGCAACCATGATGGGAGTTGGTTGAATTCTCTAAATGCCAAAGAAAGGGGATTCAGTGTCACCTATATGATCTCCTTTAGCATGTGGAACACCGGGCCATTCTTTCATGAAAATAAAGAACATAATCCCTTCTACAACTCCACTACTTCCACAAATTATTCTGATACTAATATAATTTATATAATATAGCCTTAGTGGGAAAAAACAAACTAATATGATATTAGACAAAGCATCTAAAGTACTTTCTCTAGGATTTTTTAACTGCTGTAGTTTCATTACCGTGAAACCACATCATAGTTTAGTGTAAGTGTGGTCAGATGGTCATTGCAGCGATGTCATCCTTCTACATTCATAGTTTAGGGAACCTATTCTGAGATACTCTGAAGAAATATTACCTGAGATGGCACAAAGAAACATAAGGAATGGGAATCTTTGCTTCATGAACTTCTCTGACTGCACAGACCCTTAATGGCGCAGGAAGGAGGTGGCTGGGCATGATAAATGGTAAACACTGTATGTAAAGTCAGTGGAATAAAGAAGTGCTTCATCTGTCACATACAGCTGACAGATTCCTGGCAGCTCCACTTTCCTCCTTTCTCTATCTTTCTGTTACTCTTACAATCTCCAAATGTGTTCTCTGTATCTTCCTTTCCATCCACTGCACCTACCTATCTCTCACTCTCAATCATCACTGCATACTCCCGTCTTCTCTCTGTGTATGTGCCTTCTATGTGTCTGTCTTCTGAATATTTCAAATTAACCACAGTGGAATTGCATGGTTTGATGGTAAAACTGCCGAACAGCAGCAGAAACAGACTTGTAGCGCGCCTTAATCTGATGCAAACTTGCAGCACATGTCAGCTGTCAATGCCATTTATTACACATCTAAACAAAATTGAGATGAAAAGTGGCAAATTGTTAATGGAATTTCTGTCTAACTCACCCGATGGCAACGACTGGGGTAAGCCTGCCGATTGCTCTCTCTCATTTTACGTTTTTCCGCCTCCTGCATTCTATCCTTTCCAATACATCACAAAACAGTCATTTAGCAGATGCTCATATAGAGAAGAACTTACAAACACACCAGTGAGGAACCCATTGGGACAGAGTAACAACTTTCCAGCTGAAGGAAAACCACTCTGCCTCCTGCGCAACAGCCACCCACACTGAGTGAATTAAAGTACCAATCCTCGTCTTTACTTCACAACTTTAGTTAGGATAACGTGTGTCGGTTAAGTTGTACAGAAGCTTACTTGTGAGATAGTACAGATCTTTTTAAAGGTGCTTCAACATGTACATTTGCCTCAACAATTTTTACCACAGATAATAATAGGGAATCAAACCTATGATCCTAATCCCAATAGAGCCCTCTAGTGTTGATCATCAAACAAATGCAGGGCTATTTAATTCAACAAAACACAGAAGCGATGAAGATAGACACTAAACTATCAATGTTAACATGATAAAGTCTACTGACACCCTAGCACAATATGAGCATCGTTAATTTCTAAAGACTATCATTAATTTACTAAATGACGTGCAAGTAACTGCAATCAATAAACAAGAGGTAAAAGTACAAGATGAACTGGCTATGAAAAAAGAACATCAAACTTTACTCTTACTTTCTTCCCTGAATGCACATCAGCAAGAGAAAAAAAATTGGAAATAAAGTCTCAAAGCGTGCAATCCCCAACTGAACCAATGAGACAACCTCCTAACTTTGGTTCCACCTTCAGTCTAGCTTTTCTAACTAGCTTTTTGTTCTTACTGTGAAGTCCTGCTTCAATTTTCATCTCCACTTCACTGATTCATTTCAATACCGTGATTAAAGCTAGAGCCATTGTCACTATAGGACCTACGGTTAATTTTCTGACCATCCGCTCCCATCCAGGGCAACAGTGCAGCGAAACAGCATGAACCCCAGGATCATTTGCGGTCTAACATTCTTGTTTGATTTCCTCCACTTCCACCAAAATAAGCTCCCCTCTGATACTATGTTGCAGGAACACTCTTTCACTGCAAATGGGCTAAGTGCCATCCACGACTTATGTGACTGTTTGAATACATAGAAATAACCTTTTTTTCCCCCTGCATACCAGAATGTTGAGGCGATGCAATCATCAATCATCAAGACCATTCACCATTGCTGACACAGCTCTGCGGAGATGGCTCTAGCTATATAAGACTAGAGGAGGTATGCATTGAACCCCAATGTTTTACCTTTTTATCAGAACAATAATGAACTGAACAATCAGGTAACTGCATACTTCACTCTCTCCCTAAGGGTCACGGTGAAAACCACAGCAGTTTTTCACAGTATAACAGGGGTGAGAAGTGCACTAAAGAGAGAACTACGGAGATATAGGGACAAGAGGCAGAGGAGAGGTTATCTAAGCAGTGCAAGAATGGGTTGAGGTCTTTTTGAGTTCCTGAAGTAGGAATATCAGTTGTTGAATTGAGTTTGTGTGGCTGCAAACTCTAACAAAACACACTTTAAATTGTTCCTCTATTAAAGGTAGGGTAGGAGATCCTGGATTTTGAGTCCAGCGAAGCTGCATTTTGAAAATACACAGGTCAAAAGTCCCAACCCTTTTCTTCACTTTCCCCCCGAAGCCACGCCTCTAGAGTACATGAACGCGCACGAGCACGAAGGTGCACGAGCGCTGTTCTGACAGCAAGCATCGATCGTTGCCGTATTTAGTATTTAGTATATGCTAACTATACGTTTAATAATGCTAGGTGCTAGCCAAGCTGGCTCTAGTTTAGCTTCCTGCCAAGCTTCTGGACACGTAATTCATTCACGAAGAAGGGTACGCGCACAGGGGGAAGGAGGGGGAGGGAGGAGCAGATTGCAGTTTGATAGACGCATCAGAATCCAATCATCGTTAACGGTCCGTTCAGTATGATTGGATAGTGTTTTTCCTAGATTGTACGTTCTAGAGGCCACTGAAACTTTGAATTTTTGTGTCAAAACTTTTAATTAATTGGTTGCAATGGGGGTGTGAAGAGTATTTCAAGCAATATGTAAAAAAATGCTCCAGAAAAAGAACCCCTACCCCACCTATAAGGTTAAAATTCAGGTTATAAGGTGTACAGCGTTATATACATAGGATATATCCATGTTTGAAGGAAATAGGGTTTTAAAAATGGACGCGCAGAACATGTGTACCTAAAGACGAAATTTGGCAGGCGTCAGTCAACTGTGGGATTCCTGGGCGTGTGTGTTTATGCCAGCCCTTCTGAAGTTAGGACGTACAGAAAGATGGTACCGTGCCACTAAATCTGGCAACCTGGCCCTTGCCCGGTCACCTTGATCACCTGCTGCCACCCCTGCGGTGACTCTTCATACACTAACACAAGCACTGCTCACACCGTAGATATATGTGTGTTCTCCATTCTTCCAGAAGTACAGTTTGGAGCCCCTCGTACCAAGTACTTCTAGTTTATCACCTTGTTGTAGCTAGTAGTTAATTTCTAAAAGAAAAAAGTTTCACCTCTTGCTGCAACTGTAGAATCCAACGGATCCACCATTTTATTAGTCTAGTTCTGTCATATTATATCAATGATAACGATGTGTTTGCTCGTTTGTCATGTCTTTTCTCACCAGATGTAAAATTCACTTGGCAGCCCACACAGCTAATGTATCCCACGTTAAGATAAATTTATCGCACTGTGCCATGAACAGCTCTCTGTCACAATATTTTTGTTAAGTGCCGCACAAATTATCACTGTTATTTAACGAGAAACTGACGGCGCCAATGTTTAACAACTCAAGCACTCATTACGAGCTGTTCCTGTTTGTCTGTATACACTTAATGTCATTAATGTGACGAGTGAACCAATTAAAGAGGCCGGATATGGCAAGTGTGGGAGCAAGTTCAGGAATAGGGGGCGCCTTTGAGTTTATGAATTTGGTGTCATAATGAAGTCTACAAAACTGTCTTAAGTATTGGAGGATAAGAATGAACAAAGATTTGAGGACTAGGTGACAAAAAGGTTAGATATGTAGCTGAAGCCGATCTAATTTACTTCCTTACTTTGTTTTCACATTAGTATTCGAACAAGTCAAACTTTATATCATAACCTCAGATGACTTTAAGTCACTTAGTCATGTGTTGACTCACTGAGTGGAGTTAATGTGGCACTGAGAATGTTTCCAGCATATTTTTGAGGCTCTATCTGTTATGTCTTTTGATCCAATACCGATTAATTGGTATTTGGGCCCGCAATTCAAAGGACAAAAAATTCCTTATTTTTTCTTTTTAAAGTTTTTCCGCTGTTGCTGTTTACGCACATGCTTCACAACCAGAGGTATTCAGAGGAACAGATGCTCTCATCATATGAGTGACAGAGGACGAGCTGTAGTGGAGTATTTGTCGGGAGTGTCGACAGGAAGCATGTTTGCATGTTGTCTCACTCACTGAGCTTTGGCACATTTTACTGGGTGGAAAAACTGGGAGCATTTGAACATTTGTGAATGAAATTTTTGTAGATTCACTTTTTTTATATATATAGATATATATCTATATCTATATCTATATATCTATATGTATATCTATATATATATATATATATAATTAATTTTATATTTTGAAATGTTTTATATATATACACATGTATATGTATTTATGCTTTCTTTGTCTGGTTCAAGATTGGCAGTAGATATTCAGAGCAGTTTCCACCCATCACTGTAAATCCCACTCACCTTCCTTCCTCCTCTCTCAGTGCGTTCACACATTTTCAAACATTGTTTTCAGTGGTAACATTTCATTATGTATTTCTCACATTAAGACCTCTGGCAAACAACTGTTTACAGGCAGTCAACACGTACACACATGGCCTCCCACACAAACACAAACAAAAATTCATATGAATATATTATGGACCCCCCCTTATTTTTTTTTAGTGACACCTGTGTCTGTTTCTTATGAGTTTCTGTTGGCACATTAACAAACATGTCATTGTCAAAAGAAAATCATTCCCTATAAAATGAAGTGAGTGACTGGTTAATGATCCTTAAGCTGCACTTGAGAGGTGATGATCATGTTCTGCATAACATGACATACCCATTCGATGTTTAACATATATGTTTTAACATTTGTTTTTCTTGGCTTTACTGGGACTGTTTCCTTTACCGTGACATTATATTTTGTGACAGTCTGCTGGTACAAGCTTGCTTTATGTTTTTTTTTTTTTTCTGCCAGATAGAAAATGATAAGATCATCATTTCGTCATAGACAGACGGTTTGATTTGCTTTAGATTGAAGAAACGACTCGCCTCTTGCCGCTTCACCTCTGAGGAAGCGAACAGAGGCAGGCACAAAGGACAGAAGAGGTTTTTTTTTACAGTATTATTACATCTATTGACTTTGTGAATGATGAATATGTTGGTGGTTGCAACAAACTGGACTAATCTCCCTCTCATCCAGGTTAACTGCCTGGTTCACATTCTTGTGTAGAGCCTTGATATTACTAGAATTTGAACAAAATATGGATAGGCTTCTACATGACTTAAGAGCCAAATGTAGAATGATGTTAGATGCGACCATGACACAGTGCGATTGTAATATAATCATGCTTAATGACTTAGTATCATACGTTTGACTCATTTGTAAAATGATAATAATAAAAATATTTTGCCAACTAGTATGCTGTAAGTATAGGTTCTATAAAAACATTCTAAGGGAAGGTTTAACTGAAGATTCATAGTAATTGATGCTTCAGAGAACAAAATATGATTTCTCAGAACAATTTTAGACACCTCTTTTTTTTTTGTTGAACTAAGATCGTTCATTTTTCTGCCCTTTTGCAGGAAAGGATTCAAATGATTACATAATAAATGTTTAGAAGGCTTTAAAGATTTACATCCACAGAGAAAACGGAAAATATCCCAAACTTTTTTCACGAGATGAACGTGTAAATGATGCGTCGCATCAAAGTGCAAAATGTTGTAATTTCACAGAGGGCAGTCATTTAAAGAAAAGAATTGACAAACAAACATCATGAATGCTTGAATCAGTTTTAAATGAACATGCAATTCTTCGAAGGTAATCTAAGGTCTGAAGTTCGAAGGGAAAAGATGACAGCCCTAGTTTCACAAAATGTCTCAAAATGAGTAAAATAACTCAATCCAAATTCACATGCCTATGTCTGTTTTTTGAAATTGTAACATGTCTGAGGTCTGTATCATATGAAACTGTAATGCATTCTCAAAAACTACAACCTTTCCCGGGGTCTAAAAGACATAACATGCCAATGTTTGGCTTTACATGAAAGTGTCACAAAAGTGATATGTTCAAAAAGAGTTAGAAAGAGGTAGAAGAGAGCAGGAGGGTGTGCATTGTGCCGTAAGTAAGCTGACATGTGACAGGACCAAGTTCGAGTCCCATCTGATCAAATATTTTCTAAGTCACTGTGCATTAGGGTGAATAATTAATATGTACATCGTAAGGGTTAGTTGTAAAAAGAAAAGAAAAGGGGGGGTTGTCCGGCACATCAAACATAGATGTTTCCTCGTGAGACTGTGCTGAAATACCAATGTTGCACAACATTGTGGGTCAACCAGCCGCAAAAGACAAAAAAAGAGAATGAAAACTATAAGAGTTATGGAATATGTTTTGTGCTCGAATTCTGTGTTTTCCAACACTCACTACACACGATGACACGATCATGTAACTCAAGTTTCTTTTGCTTTGAATAGCAGAAATGTTGCTTTTTATGGCGCCATGCATTAGCAGTACATACACGGATCTTAGTGCAGCTAATGGTCAGACCCATCACATCACATCACAGACCTCTCAGGCACTGATGAACACCATGAGGCAACCTGGGCAAATGAAAAAGCACGGTAAACACATGACTGAGCAGATGAAAGTACCACAAATGAAGTTCAACAACAGCAACAAAGAAAGTGTGGAGACTGATTGGCCAGGAAAAAGGATGAAAACCCTGACTCTGTCAGCTCTGCTGCTGCAAGTGTCTCTCAATCTTAGTAACGTAACAACTGTCCCGTCAGAAAGGGTTTATAATGCTGGGTGTCTCATTTGTCAAAAATAGTGTCTTATAATGCCTGAGGGAATCATTGTTTCATTGCCATTATGCTGACGATTAACAGAATGTGTCAGAACATGTCCTTCATTTGGAGGAATGAGGACAGAAAATATTTACAAAGTGGAAAGAACTGAAAAGGAGGGCCGAATAGAGTTTGGACGATGTATGATTATTTAGCAAATTGGAGAACTAGGAGTCAAGAGAAAAAGCGGAGATGATGGACAGGGGTGTTTCCTCTGAAAGACAGATAAGGAGATGGAAAAGAGTGGCAGGAGGAAAAGGAGAGTGATAAGAAGTAAGACGGACAGGGAGAGACAGCTTGTCTTCACAGTGAGCTGGAAAAAGTAGCAAGTTGTCCAAAGACATTTATACTCAGAAGAACACCCCCCCCCCCCCACCGAAAAGGAAAGAAAAGAAAGAAAGAAAAGCAGAACATGTATTAATCGAATACTTGTAGAGGCAAAAATTCCCATTAAAGTTTAGATGTGAAAAATAGGTCATTTTAAAAACTTCTCCTGCGTTGAGATCAGGTGTCCTCCTGAAATAACTAGAACGCTCCATCGTGGCTGTATGTAGCGACATTTAAAAGAAAGACATGTAGACATCTTTCATCATGTAGCGACATTTAAAAGAAATCTTTCAGGTGCTGTGATAGCTCTTTGATGTGATGATAGTTATTTGAAAAATCCTCATCATTCTTTCTGAATGTAACCCGGACTCAAATATTGTGAATATATAAAGAGAAATGCTTCACATGAGCATACAGAGCAACTTTTATCCTGAAAATGTCTTTAAGATGGATTAGAAAAAAAGAATATATGCCTGTCAGGGGGAAGCATGTCATCCTTTTCATTTCACACAGCTGCAGTGCTTTCAGACATTTTATAATCTAAGTGAGACACTGAAAAAAGCATCTTTAAGCTTTTAACATTCGTCTTTCCTTCCGAATGGGGTGATCAGATGAGCGATCAGAGATTTCTGCTGCAGCTTGCTTGTTGAAAACGTAATTGTGTAAAGTAGAGTGATGGCTACCCTGTTGGACAATCTCGGCCTCATATGATATGATGTGATATGAAATAAAGAAAAAAACATGCAAGTCCTGTTTCTTGCTCTCGTCTGTGTGATGATTTCAGTGCTTCTGATCAAGATTTAGAAGTCAGCTATCAAATCATTTTCCCCTGTGAGTCATGTGACTTTGGACAAGCACTGATTCATTGTAACAGTTGACAAGAGTGGTAAATAATGGATGTGTCCACGCTATGCACCGTGGGATGGCTCTGGAATTCCAAACAACAGATCAATATGTACTTAAGATTAATATTAAAACCCACAATCATTTTATTTATCTATTTTTGGAAGTGGAGACGAAATTGTCAATCAAACAATGAATTTTTTGTTCAGGTCTTAAAGTGAAGCTGTTAGCAAAGATCCCCAGAAACAGAAATCTTCATATCAATAGCTGTCATTCTGAGACCTTTACAATTTTTTCTACAAGCTCAATTTATCTGCATTTATTTGCTGTCTTGGCTCCAGTCTCCCAACAGTTCTACATAGTAAAACAATTTATATGGGGTTATTTGTACATACCCTTAAATACAACATATCAACGTATCAGTACCATCCCTTCAACTGTCAGTTAAGTTAAATGTGACTCATTTGAGCTTTCCACATTAGAGTGGGTGTCATTCTCAAACATTTCCTTTAATAAGCCACAAAATTCTCATAAGGTTGGATCGTGCAGTTAGCTGCAGTACTTTCAGTGATTTATGCATTCATGCCGTGTGTTAAAGTCGAATACATGACAATAGGTTTATCACTTTCACGAGTTAGTTCAGTTAATAACACAACAACACCGTGAAATACGTTTGTCACCCCCTGAAAGAATTCAGGGAATAACATAATTTGGTTAGGTTGACAAAACAATCATGGCGAAAGATCAAATACCTTTCCTTTAACAACGTGACCATGACCACCATGGACACCAGTTTGCTGGTTGTCTGAAAGGGTGTGAAAATGTTTCAAATTAGGACTAAATCATGTTCTTTTTAGAATGTGACCATCTTAACAGAGCATTTTTACACGTCACATGCAGTTTTTCTCATGATCACCAGAGGATGCATATTGCTCAAATGTCCAGTATGTGTCTGTAATTTTAGCCTGCATGAACAAATGTCCCATGGGGATGTATTTCTTGGGGGACAGTCTCTATTATCCATCATGTCTTGGCTTTTGCCTCAAGATGCATTATTCAAATAACAGCTGATTGGTTCCCTGGCGGGTAAGCAGTTGCTTACTGACACTTGGAGCAGTTACGGAGCAACATTAGTCTTCATTTGGACTATTTCTGACCATCAGGTTAATGTAGGTCTAATACTTACTGTCCTTTATCTGCATTTTTGCTCTTTCAACAGCCGAAGGGACCTGTCTGTTAAGAAGCTAATGCTCCACTTTGTCTACCAGCTGTTCAGTGCCTTTGCCTGTGTGCCATTTTGTGCCTGGCAGGTGGTGTACAGAGAGTCTGTGGAGAGTTTTTGCTTAAAACAGCTGCCTGCTGTGGCTGAAAATGACATTTTGATGGCAGTGCTGATGGAAATGCATCTTTGAATGAAAATTCTCCTGAAATTCATTGTTAAGGGAGCCCCTTTACTTTTATTTTTACACGTTGTTTTTATGTTGTAGGAAATCATCCGTTAATTCTGGTAATCATTATTAGTGCAGTGATAATTATGTATGGTAGGGATCTCGTGAGGATGTTTACACTGCAAAACACTCCTATTGTTGCACCTAACCCAATATATGGGATTTATTTTTCAAAATGCAATTTAGCTGAACTTTTCCTTCCTAAGCCAATAACCCCTGTAATTTTTGAGCAGTGATATTAAATCTGCCGTGCCATTATGTCAACTTCAGAATGTCATGAGAGTGTGATCTTTAACTTAACTGCTTAAATGTCATTCAGGAAGTGAGGCTTACTCTGTCAAAGTACTCAAAGTGAACCACCTGTCATTTCTTGCACTTTAGTAGGCTGAAGTATGATGCATCACTGAACAAACTTTCAAATGACAGCTTCCTCAAAAGTCACCAACTCCTTTATTAAAGAGAATATTTTGAACAGAACTCTGTTACTTCTACTTTGTCAGGTGCAAGTGAAAATGAGGGGGGGAAGTAACTGCCAGAAGACTAAAATGCAGTGGAAACAGAGTAAAGGAGCTGAAGAGATATTTTGAAAAAGTAGGAAAGAAGCGAGAGATTCTCACTTTGCTTCTGAAGGACAGAGGAAGAGTTGCCGACACTGCAGTTCCAATCAGATAGGAAAAGACCCAGTCATCAAGGTTTAGACTCAATGTATGTGTGTGTGTGTGTGTGTGTGTGTGTGTGTGTGTGTGTGTGTGTGTGTGTGTGTGCGCGCGCGCGCGCATTTGCAAGGAGGAAAAAGTGGCTGCTTTTGAGTGTGCGAGTATAAAGTACAATATGTGTGGGCGGTGCGTCATTTTATCGCCCATATGGATGACTTTCTGTGTGTGTGGCCAGCGTGCCCGAGATGGAAGCTGTCAAATCTGTGCTGACACACAGCAAGTGTACTTTAAATCATTGATGAATGACTAAGATTAGGTCTGCAAAATGACAGATTCTGCAGTGAAATCAGAGACGACCGGCGGGACTTGCAGCATGTTTTACGCTGAGATGCTGTCAGAGTCAGATGATGCTTGTTTTTCATTACTATGCTTAAAATGTAATTGGAATTTTAGCTGCTGCTGACGCACTGGGATAAGAATCATATTAGATGCAATGTTAGAATATGTGTCATTGTTTGCATTCATCAAACCCAATGCTTTACTGTATACAGTACAAGAAGCAACACGTTATGTAACAACAGACTGCTCAGGTCTTATGACTAAAGTTAACACAGCTGTCTAAAATAAATTGTTTTGTTTTTTTTAATGGTTGCAGGCTTTCAGCAAGTAAACATCCTCCATCTCAATTCTGTGCCACATGCTTTTCAATTATTCTGCACAGTAATTGGAAGAGTTTCAGAGCTGTTGAGCAGCGAGATGGAGATGTTCGACTCAGGCGGAGCATGTGTGTGTGTGTGTGGAGTATGTTTGCATACCTTCACCATCTCAAAAGCCGACTGGATGTAACAGAGCTGAACGGTGCCAAATCCTATGGCACAGCCTGTGGGACGAGCTCTACACACACACATTTATGCACATAAAGGACATAAAGGACATGCTGTCATATGGGACTTTGGTCCGACTTAAACATCCATCTTGACTGACATGTCCTCCCCGGAGTGCATGTGTGTGTTTGTGTGTATGTTAAAAACAGGAGGAGGGAAACTAAAAGAAAGCAGATTGAAATGGTGGGCGCAGAGAGGGACGGAGTTGGGCATTAAGGGAAAGGCAGGTCTGAGGTCAAAAAATAAGTTTAGTTTATCCAAACTCTTGTACTTTGGGATCGCCTCATTTACTCCCTCCTGCAGAGCAGCAAGATGAGAGGACACTTGGGAACAAACCCAGTGGTTCCAGATGGTGGGAGGGAAAGCTCAGGCAAATGCATTTCAGGCAACCTAGAAAGTAAATTTGTTTAGTTTAAGTTTAAGTGAAAAATTTGCATATATTTAGGAACTTTCCAGCAGATAAACGAAAAAAATATGCCTGCAATACAGTATATCATGTTGATATATACCTTTGACTGCTTTGTAATATGAGTCTACATTTTTCACTGTTCTCAGTGAGCACGTTTACATGACACTGAAAAAAAAAAAAAAAGGATTGTGTTAGCCAAAATACACACACAGATAATACGGTTGTGGATCAAATTGCTCCTCCATGTATTGCTCAACTAGACTTAATTAGGTCAAGGCGCTCCGCACACGTTTCAAAGTTCCATCTTTCTGCATCTTTTTGGAAAAAAAAGTGTAAGTGCATCTTTTACAATTCGTGTAAAACCTGTACCATATGTTTAGCATTTTCATGCACGCAAACTCATTTATTCACTCAGTAACATGCTTATCATACAGTTGCTTCGTCGTCCTGTGGTTTAAAACCATTCGTATCCACAGTAGTGTTCTACGTATTTGCTGTTGGTGTTGTAGCCGTTTGTGGGTTTTTTTCAAAGTCTCTCTGTTTCTCGACCTGCAGGTGCTCGTGATGGTTCTACGCCTGGTTTCCCCACAGAGGCCGTAGGGTGTTTTCTATTTGGTTTCTACAGGTGTAGCAGCTAGTTTTATGGTTTTGTCTCGTTTTTCATCGTCTTCTCCAAGCATTTATTTTTATCTCTATCTTGTTTTCCTTTCTTTTTCTTTCCTCTCCCTCTTTCCCTGTCTCTCTGTCAGATTTGTTACTATTCTATATGTACAGTATTGTAACAAAAATAAATAAATAAGCAATACTTGGGAATCAAAAGGGAGCTTTACATCCATAAAGCTTCCATTCGCAAAGCAAATGTGGCATGACACTGAGATTACAATTCTGCTGCCATGATGCTGGACAGGATGAATGAATGAATTTGCTTTTTCAATTAATTTTCATTCTTAATAACTTGACCTGAATCATTCTTCACCATACCTTCACTATTAGGTTGAGAAATAACTTTTAAGCACGTAATGCCATTTGTAAGTCATTGGGCCTCCTGCGAGAACATTTTCGTATTCTTATCGTAAATTTCTCTCAGTTTTTTTTTTATAAGGTCTCTTAGGAACACGCCACGTCAGATTCAACAAATGCTCTTAACTTCAGAAAAAGTGTGTAAACAACCCACGTAAACATGATGAATACTGTGCGTACTTAAAGGGGAACTCCGGGGCATTTGAAGCGCAATCGCATTGCTAGAGGTTGTCAAATACTGATAGTAGGACACAGACAGGTGCAAATCTGCGCTCCCTGTGTGGAGATCGCGCTGTTCGCGCAGCCTGTCATGCGAGGCTAATACGTGGTGGCTAGGGGCAAGCGCTAACCCTTCCACGTAAAACAACAACTTGCACACTGCAGAAACGTCACACCACTTTATAAACCATCCGACAATAAAGTCACAAGCCTTACCATCAAAACCATATGCATGGTTCTCACATTACTGGCATGGGGACATTACAAAACAACTTTATAAACAGCATGTAACTCACCGGTTAGTTGTACGCTCGCGCATGTGAAAGCCCAAAAGAGTCGATGGACGATAATCACATATACAAAACAATTATATTCTCTAGAAAAACTGCATTCAAGTATTTAAAACATTACAACAATACATGCCCAGTAATATTGTTGTAATGTTTTAAATACTTGTGCAAGTTGTTGTTTTACGTGGAAGGGTTAGCGCTTGCCCCTAGCCACCACGTATTAGCCTCGCATGACAGGCTGCGCGAACAGCGCGATCTCCACACAGGGAGCGCAGATTTGCACCTGTCTGTGTCCTACTATCAGTATTTGACAACCTCTAGCAATGGGATTGCGCTTCAAATGCCCCGGAGTTCCCCTTTAAGTGCACATGCACGAGGATAGTAAATTTGGACACTTCACGCCCAAAATAATACCATATAAAGATACGCTTCCTCTCTACTGTGCCAGGAAGAGTTGAGTCATGAGAATGGCATCAAGGCGCAAAAAGAACAACTTTATAGGCTCTGAGATTGAAGTTCTGCTTTCAGAGATCCAAAAAGGAAAATTTGTCATTTTTAGCAGTGTCAACAGTGGAATTACGGGACCTGCTAAAGCGAAGAAATGGGAAGCTATTTCGAGTGCTGTTAATTCCATGTCACCTGTAGTTCGTAATGTCAATGAAATAAAGAAGAAAAACGTCTCGCCATGGGCAGGCGCTCGATGACTGCAACTAAAGCTGTGCAATTAGTTGTTGCCTCATTATGATGGCTATTTGATGCGGCAGTCCATGAGGGGGTCTTCTGGCATGTTGTCTGGGCTTATTCAGGTAGTAGGAGACCCTCGTTCATGGCAATATTGCCAGAATAATCTGGCATGTTCTCTGGGCTATAGAGCAGTTTGCCCCCCGCTTAGACCCCGAAGCCGCCGCTAGGCGCCGCCAAAAGCGCCATTTAGAATTCCAGCCGCCGCCAGCCAACAATTTTGTAAGTCAAATTGAGCCGCCATCTATTAAAATTTGGCTGAGCCACCAAGAATTACGTGCACCTGCACCAAATACCCAATGGTTTTATCCACATATTAAGCTAGAAGAAAAATTACACAAATTTGCACACTGGTAACAATAGAGAAGTATACAGTAGATTAAGGCTACTGATATCACAGTGGGTGCCACCAAAAGAGTGCCGTTGTTACGATACACTGGGCAGCGGGAGACGACATCTAGTTGTTCGACTTACATCTATCTTAACATCTGTCGCCTTACACTGCACAAAATAAAGTCTACAAATCGTTCTGTCAAGAGTGACTGGATTTAAAAAGTTTTCTTATGAGGGGTGGAAACATTGTGAAGCAGTAATGTGCAAATCAGCGGTTAGCTTTATGTTCGGTTTGTGGATCTTTGCGTGAAGGTAGCCCGGTCTGCCACAGTGGGCTGGCCCACGACGAGACCACCAACTTCGGCTGAATTTCAATAGTTGTCCCGCTGGGTAATGTGGAAGAACTATTGGCGACCACGCCTCCAAAGCTAAATTTCGCTTGGCCATTTATTTTTAATTGTCTTAAAGTGTCTAGTTGTCATTAGAACGAACTTGTCCCTATGTTTCAGACACCTTTCTCTTTTTCATTATCTGGTGAGGGCGATGTATTAAAAAACCGGAAGCAGGAAAGTTTGGCTGAGCCCAAGCCAGGGGGGACAGATGGGTGCTAACTAGCTGTCAAAGCGGGCAGGAGCAACTTGGATTTTAAATGATGTTGATCACGTCGTACGATTACACGATTGGCATAACATAACTCTCTCAAGCAATAAATTGCATGCATAATAATGCACGTTAAGTGTCTTGTATGGCAAATACTGTCAAGGAAGTAATGCACGTTAATTATCTGGTATGGCAATGCTGTCAATGCAAAATATATCGCAGAGCCAGAGATTGTAATCTCTGTCAGAGCTGCGTCTTTATCCCTTTCGTGTTGTGACGCCAGGTGCAAAGTATTAATTGTGACGGTGTCTGCGTCTTTCTCTGCCTCCGGTGGAACGAGTCATATATTTTCAGTTCTCCTTTTAGAATAGTTCCAGACGATATTTCCCGACCACAAACAGCGAATTAATGTTGAAAAAAGAAAAGTGTCTGAAAAACACTTTTATTGATTGTAGCTGATTAATAGCCTGCTTATCGAGCTCAAAGTGCATAAAGGTGTGTGTGAGTGTATTGGGGGGTTAAAGTGCAGTTGTGCAGAATAGCACCATAATTGTATAAATATTTTAAATTATATACATTATAAATAAATATTAAATAAATAATTAGTATGCCTACATAAATATTAAATAGCGAAAAAGTATAAATGCTGATCTTACTTTTTTGGTCATATATCTGTTTACATCCATGTAAAAATGTGTCAGTCCATGACTGTGTATTCATTGATCACAAACAATTCCTAGAACGTAGACCATAGGCATGAAGTAACTGTATGAGCCATTTACAGCCATGAACATTTTGGTGGCTGCAGCAGCCATTAAGGTTTTGGCTGAGCCAGCTAGCCAGCCAATAATTTCATCAGCCAGCCATTATCCTAAATACAAACGGCTTCGGGGTCTACCCCCGCTGTATCGAGACACACCCACCTGGCCTTCAGCTCACCAATAGTGCACTCCACAACGGCACGGATGCTTTGAATAATGCGTATATGTGTGCAGTCTATTGCTCCAATTATGTTTGGCAGTCCAGCCATGGCATGAAATTCCCTCTTAATTTGTACTTGTTCAACAGCGGAATTTGATGTACCATGGGTGATAAACTGATGAGAGCTTTGATGACAAAGGGGAGCACAACTCACAGAGGACTGGGACACCCCCGATCTGCTTCCAATCTCCCTCTGAAAGGTTGGTCTTCACAAGGATATCTACATGGCCTCGGAACACACGCTCTCTTCCAAGAGTCTGACGCGCTAAGGCATCCAAAAGTAGCAAGTCAGCTGCTGGTTACACTTCCTATTGACCTTATTATATAAAAGTTAAATTAATCTTCAATTACTGCATAATTTAAGTCAAATATAATAATGTTAGCATAATTATGAGGTATAATGTTTATATTTATTTATGATTGCTCCAAAGTAATTAAATATACAATCCATTACTCAAGCAAACTTGATTCGAATAACAGCAGACTATTTTACGTAACTCCTACGACAGGTCTGGATCACTCGGAAATTCTATTCGTACCTGAAAGAAAACTTAAAATATGAAATGCAATGAAAAAAAATATGAATGAACAAGTTCTATTAAATCACTCGTACGCATAATTTAAAAACAAATCTGTTCGTACGAGTGGTTCCTGCATGAAGCCCATTGTTGCTGGTCTAAATATAGCCTACATGTAGCACTACATTTAGAAAGTGACCTTTCCAATAAAATTTTTCCTATGAAAGTCACATAACGACAATCCATAAACAGCAACTCGGCGGTGTTGTAACTTCTGTCTCTTAAGGATTCGGTGACACACTTGAGCTAAATAGAGTTTAGTATGACAACTTGCTCTAAATTTGTTTTATGACAATATAATACAATCATGGCCATGCTCATCTCCTCATTTTAGCTTCTTAGTATGCTTATTCAATTCAATTCAATTCAATAATGTAATAATCCACAGAGGGAAACTACAGTGTTACACAAATAATATGATAAAAAAATATAATGTGGAGAAATTAAATTAAATATGTGAGGCTTATCATTGTAGGCTGGAATGACTGTACACAGTCCTGTGCCCATCCTTAATGCAAGGGAACTGAAGCAGCCTCTGACTGAAGATGCACATTGTTAAAGAACTTGAGTGTTTTTGCTATGCACAAACATTTCGGGAAATGAAAACCCGCTTGCAGTTTGGGTGAATTTTCAGAACAAAGAGGCCTTGAGCATGTTTTAGTTACAAGAAGCTGTTATTCCCCAAGTTGCCTAGTTAGATCAGGGATAAATTAAGCACACTAGTTTTTAGAATATATTCCCGACTTAAAAAATATCAATAAACTATCTCATGGTTCAGTGATGGAGCAACAAGATATAGTCAGACAGATGAGATAACTATCACAAACACTCTCCCCTATGGCTACAGCATAACACAGCGGAGATAAAATTAATCTAAAACAGAAAAAGAGGGGAGAGGAAAGGGGAGGAAGTGGAAACAGAGGAGAGATTTGTGATAGAGCTGGAGTTGTAAAAAAGATGTGAACAGAGGAAAGTAGAGCAAGGGAGACAGAGGAGGGAAAAGATGAAAAACAACACGACAACAGAAATAAGACTTAATGAAGGAAAATTAAAATTAAAAGAAAGCACGAAAGCATGAATAAGAAAAAGGTGTGTGAAGAGAAGCAAAAAATTACAAGAGAAAAAAAAAAAGAGGACTTCCCTTTTACACTTTTAATTGGTTTAAGAGAAGCAGAAAATCCTCTCAGTTCCATGAAAAGCTGGGGGCTGATGACAACCTTGTACATCTGGAAAGTCACCTCTTTCCATTTCTTTAAAAAAATAAATAAATAAAAAAAACAATATTCCTGTACTAAACACACAGGTGGGGTATTGCAAAGAAAAGCGTAAAAATCACAACTTGCTGCCTCATAGTATTTAAGAGAGTTCAACATGGCATATTATGCATACATAAAGATGCTCGAAGCAGAATCCACACGTGTGGATGCAAAGCTGCACATGTACAAATACATACAGGCTCCCTCCACTCTCTGTGTGCATGAAATATACATATGTAGGAGCCGTCTAAACCTTGAACTGGAGAGGAAGCACTGCTTATGTAGCAACCCACTCACTTCCCACACACACACACACACACACACAACTTCACTGAATAGTCAGGTCCACTATAAAACCTCCCTCGTCAGCAGCCTTTGATCAGGTAAATAGGTCAGCTGAGGATTGTGTTTATGAATGAGAATGTACTGTGTCTGTATATATGTATACAGAACCTGAAATCCTGGAATTGTTCAGTATACATTGGATGAAGCTGCTATACTGCAGTGGTGGCATTTATCCATCAGAGTGAACACAGATGAGATTCATCTGCTTGTGTTTCTCAAGAGTAAGAATGGCATATCTGTCAGGTAAAAGAAATGTTTAGATCAATACCAATTTGTTGTGCGGTGGAACACATTTAGACCAGCCTTTCCCCTTTTCAGATTAGTGTGTAAAACCATCCCATCCATCCATTTTCTACGGATTTAGGGTTGTGGGTGGGACTGGAGCATATCCCAGCTGTCATTGGGCGAGAGGCAGGGTACTCCCTGGACATGTTGCCAGTCCATCACAGGGCCACACAGAGATATATACAAGAATGGGAGGAAGCCGGAGTACCCGGAGAGAACCCAGGCATACACGGGGAGAACATGCATACTCCACACAAAGGCCCCAGCTGGGAATCGAACCTGGAACCCTCTTACTGTGAGGCAAGGCCCCTGTGTACCACCAGTTAATTGAAAACGTACATATATAGTTCTAATGCTCACCACATAAAAACTAAAAAAATCTGATCATGAGGAGCTGACAACTTTGCTCATTTATACGTTGCTGAAAAGGCACATGATTCAGACTGAAAAGGCGCACGACTAGTGAGAAGTAATTGGAGGTAGAGCCCTGCGCTGGACTATTTTTTAATATCCAGCTCCTGCTGGATTTCTGACCATTACCAACTGATATACGATTAAATAGGTTCATATGCACTGAAAGTTTTATTTCAGTAGAACAAGAGCAGAATGAATAATAACAAATTCAAGAAAAATCTCTGAACATTTTAAAAAGGTAAAAAGGTAATCAGATGTCCAAATATCTGCGCAGTTATAAAAAAAAACAATAAACAACCCTTTTAAAGCTTTTCCATATATACGATTTTCCATTTTTTTTGGTTTCATACCTTCCAGCCTTAATTTTATCACCAACCTCAGTTGCACTCTCCATCCTACCAACAATTATGGAACTCGCTGTCTATTTTAGCTGCCCGTTCCCGCCCACGGTGATCTTAAAACTGCCCACTCCTGCGAGATTTGAATTGAGTCCCGTGGGACCTCCTGGATCCCCAGTCCCAATGCATGGCTCTAATTGGAGGCCGCCTACTGCATCAACTACTGCCTTCGTGGGTCACTTTTAAACTAGCCTGGCCACTAGCATACTGAAGTTAGCAACCCATTTAATGGGACTGACAAGTCAGGGTTAGGGTGCACACTTAAGGAATACAGATGCAGGACTGGTCCCAAAAGAGTACATATGCTTTGTCATTTCAGCTTTACCCAAGTAAAATACAAACGCTGTACTTTGAAAATAGGTACACTTTTGTACCTTCTTGTCTGATCCTTTTAAAGAACAGTTCTGCACCCCTAACAACAAATTATACCTGCTTTTTAAACTCTTACTCATGTAGGCAGCTGGCTCTGTTATGAAGGTAGTTGCTCACATACTTACATACATATTACATCTGTTATTCCAATAGAGGGATCACCAACAAATTCAGACTGTACAGAATTTCTAGATTTGCATGATGTAACATTGATACAATAAGATAACAAAAGACGCAGGTATTTGGTTGATAAAGATTAGACAGAAAAAACAATGGCTGAGTTGTAGATGTTATTCAAGGCACTAAAATACGGATGTTGGATATCTGGTAAAATTAGCCCATACACTGCCTTCAGTAGTGGTCTCCATATTCCTTCTTGTATACAGCATTAATTTTAGCGGATGTGCACGACTGATGTTCCAACACAGGATATGCATCATCACACAAACATAAAAGCAAGTCAGTTCTTAGCCAAAAGACCAAAATGTACCTATATTTACATTTGACCGCTGGGATAGGCTCCAGCCCCCCCGCGACCCGACTGACGGATTCAGCGGTATAGATAATGGATGGATGGATGATATAGATGAGAAGACATAGTTTATGTGTGTGAAAACAGCATTATGTTGGGAATAAAATAACCGCACAGTCAAATAGCCACTTAATATTTACTTTATAGTATAAAACATGATCAAAATGAGGTACCTCCATGCCGAGGTCTCACCTGTTTGAACAATGTTTTTATATTTCATCTTAAACTGCTGCCAAGTGAGCTTCTCCCCCGCGAGATTGCACCTAAATGAAATAAATGAATGGGCTACCATTCAAGCAGTTTCCCTGTAATATTATTGTGATTGCAAAGGACTACATTTAAACTTACACTTTTGCTGCTGCAACGGTGTTGCACTTATTTCTAAAAACGTATTGAAACTCGACGTATGAGCGCATTAAGATTTCCAATTCGAGGTTGGTGAAAAACGTAGCCCCTCCTCTTCCCCGTTGCCAAGGTGACTCGTCGAATCGGGGCTCCATTGATGCTGGCTTTTTAAAGTTGTGGTGCACGCGCTAAACTCAAGGTAAACCTACTCAGAGTTGATTAACCTCACTCAAATCAGCGTTTCTGGAACCGAAAACTCAGGGTTTTCTATCTCAGGTGCTGTTTACACATACCCGGGTATTTTGATAAACGAAGACCTTTCCCTTCGTTTGTGCCTTTCGTTTATACACAAACGGAGTTTTTTCCTCCGAAAACGAGGCATAAAAAAAACTCCGGCAAAAGTGGAGATTTTTTAAAAACTCCGTTTAGCGTTTGTGTATAAACTGGTTGAAAGAGACAAAAACGGAGTTTTGGGCAATTGAGAATGAGGAGTTGTCGTCATAGTACAGAGCCCCGCCCCTATCCGCCATGTTGGCAGGATGCTAGCGTAAAAACGCCATTCTCTCCGTTCGTCTACAGTGTACGCGTGTGTTTTTAAATCAGTAAGTTTAAACAGTCCGGAATTGCAAGAACATGCCTGGAAATCACTGCTGTGTGAAGAACTGTTCCAGTACCTCACATAATACGTTTGGGAAACATAGGAACAACGAAATAAATTTTTTCGAAGTTCTTCCTGTCAGCGGTTCTCTATTAGGCTTCTGATTGGCTTGTGTGGAATTCTCATTGTTCTAACACTGCCACCGCCAGGCTTGGCGTAATTTAAAAGCTCTTGATAGCGTTTTTATGCTGATCAATGTCGACGTGTTTTTTTTTAAAACGGGGATGTGTGCACCTAGTTATTTTAGCAAACGAAGGTTAGAAAATATGCGTTTATCAAGGTATGTGTAAACAGCACCTCAGAGTAGATCAACTCAGAGATCAGGCATAGACTCAGAGTTGGTTGAACCTGCTTTGTGAAACGGACCCCAGGAGGCCTCCGTACCTAACAACTGGTTGCTGTGAAACCCTTTTTTGTGTTTGTTTGTGTGCGTGTGTGTGTGTGTACTTGTTTCCTTGATATGATGGGGACAAAATCTGACCACACACTATCTCATGGGTACTTCCTGTAAATGTGGGGAGAGAAATTTCGTCCCCACAGGTACAAAGATGGTTAAGATTTGATTTTAGGGTCAGGGTTAGAATTAGGTTATGTGTGTGTGTGTGTGTCAAACCAAGTGCCTCAAAATCTGGAGAGCACTCATTTTCCAGCATTCCCATGAACATTAACAAGAATGGTTGCTGCAGTGTGAATGCAGAAAATTTATGAAAAAAATTATTCAGCCCAAGGACACCTCATTATTGAGTCTGAATTTGCAAAAGTAGTAAAATTAGACATACAGTATGTGACTATATCGAGCATAAACATAGCATAGGTCAAGTCAAAGCCTATACAGTAGTAAATATATTATAAGGTATGAGTTATTTATTCATTTGCTTGGTTTTCTTATTACATTTTTCGTTTGAAGCAATTTTCCTTTTAAGGAAGTCACATTTTTTTACTTTATATATCCACCGAATGAATGACAGCAGACCTCATTATTATGTTAAACATCCGAATATCAAGCAGGGAATTAAATTGCAGAAATGTAGACTGAAGAGAAGAGAACAACAGTGATGTAACCGTATAACTAATTATTATTATTATTATTATTATTATTATTATTATTATTTTCAATATAGGGGATGTCTTGATATCTCTGGCATTTCCGCAGAGCATTCCTATGGAGTTCTATTGGTGGACTCACAGGATACATTTCTGATCTCTTTTCTTTTTGCAATATACCTTTCCCTTTTTAAAAACAAAGGTTAATGGAGAGAGGCATTGAGTTCTCTCCCTGTGCCTCTTTTTTCTCTTCATCTCATTTTCTCTCACTGACTTTGGATCCATGTTGATATTATTCTCATCATTAATTGTAGACTCATCTGTGATTGTTTGTGCGTATGTGCAGATTCAAATGTGTATCACTGTCCCTGCAGTCAGTTCCAATCACTACAGGAAAGCCAGCTACAGTAGCCAATTAAAGGCCACACACAACTGGATGCCACACACTCATTATTTGTCTCGTGGACTATGTAGCTAACATCTGCCCAGTATGTGAGCATCAACCCAACATCTTTCAGTCAACAATCTATTCTCATAGCATTTAAAGATACAGTGACATTTCTTTCCTGAATGTATTGTGTTATCTGTTTGTCCTCCTCTCTTTGTTTCTTGATTTCTGAGACAGTGAGGAGCCAATTAAAGTCCGGAGGTCTCTGTGCTCCTTCCTGTCTCCCATTGGCTGTGTAAGAGCTGGTCAATTAAAGGTCTCACAGAGGGTTTAACTGCCTACCTTGGTACATGTCTCTGTCATTTAATTTGACATATAAATACTCAATAAAACATAGAAAGTCTATTAGCTTATTTAAAAACTGCCTCGGTACTGATATGTAGCGATAAAAGAAAACACACAAATCTAGAATTAAAATGTTTTTCTGACACGAACACTGAACATGAGTCTCGGGTAAGAAAGAAGGATGGTTTCCCTAATACTCCATTGTAAACATATTGTGGTGACATCCCTTATTCACAACAAGTTAACAGGTGATGCACCAGTTTATTATTCTCTTTAAGGAGACAAACAGCACTGTGACAGGGATTTTCCAGTGCTTGAATTTCAGCACCCAGAAGCTCTTTATCGTAGGGTCTCATTTTCATTCCAGAATGTTAACTTCATTTTGAGTTTCATGTAAAATCTTCCAACTAACTGACCAAAGTAGGTGTGTTTTTGGGGTCAGTTTTGTGTGGCCATTTGAGGAACTGCTACAGCCACTTTTGCTCTGGCTTCATTTTTCAACCCCAGACTTTAACGTTTGGCTTCACCACATCGGAAGGCAGTGCAGTGGAAAGGCTTGAAATAATCACGTGAAATACGCTGCTCATTATAAACCCACAAAGAATCATCTTTCAATGCGTCAGCACTCCTCTGAAACATTTTTTACATTCCTCAGTTCTCTAATTTGGTCTAGCAGCTAGAACTTCCATTATATCAGTCTAAGATTCTATTCACCTTACAGCTTGGGGTTTCAAGTGTAACCAATATGAATTTAAAGCCAATTTTAACTTAAAAGATGCAATTACAATAGTATTCAGACCCCTGGATTAAATAATTATACTGGTCAATGGCCCGATTCTACAGTTTAAGTCAGCTGGCTGAGATTCTGTTGGGTTGATGCAATATTTCTGCATCAGGTCTGCCCACCATTCACAGTGTACAGAAATAGTTTACAACAACTCCCTCTAGCTATTTAAATGATCATTCCTCAAACCACAGGCATAGGAGGAAGAGTGGCAGCTATCTTTAAATCAGTTTTTCAAATCAGTCCTAGACCCAAGATTATGTTTTTTTTTTTAGCTCTTTTGAATCTTTGACTCTCAGGTTTTCCCACCCAAAGTGGAAATCACAAATACCTCTTCTCTTTGTTGTTGTGTATCGTCCATGTGGCCCTTATACTGAGTTTCTGTCTGAATTCTCAGATTCTTCATCATGGTTAGTGCTGAGTACAGATAAGCTTTTTGTAGTGCGTGATTTTAACATTAAGGTAGATGTTGAAAATAACTATGAGATTAAATATTAAGTGTCTCTAAGTGTTCACAGATCTACTCACTCTCTTAATCACACCCTTGATCTTGTGCTGACTTCTGTCCTTGAGACTGAATAATCATATTTTTTTTTAGTTTTTTTTTTTACCCCTTGTCCTGTCCAGCATTATGGCAGCAGAATTGTAATGAATGTAAAGCTCCCCTTGATGCCCATCAACTCCTTGTTTTTATTTACTTATTTTTGTTACAATACTTAAAATGATGTGATAGTGCCAAACCGGACTGGGGGACAGAGAGAGAGGGAGAGCGAAGAAGGGAAAGAAATATTCAACTGTATTTACTGACAACCCTGTCTTATCTGACCATTTTTTTCATAACCTTTGAGTTAACATTACTTGACTACACGGCATCTGTGAAGAAATGTATTTATAGTAGGTGTCTATCAGAGAATGCTATAACAAAATTTTGAAAATGAATTATCATTCATTAATGATTGATTAATTAATTACCATTATCATTTTCTTCACTGCCATGTCCAAATACGAGAGGGCAGCTTCCAAAACTTTATTCTATAGAACTTGATTGTCTTCTTGCCAGCACTAACACTTTGATGCATACAGCACTGGACAAGGTTGCCTCTCTGAAAAAGAAGAGGCTAGCTCCTTAGTATATTTCAGAACTGTGTACCTTAAAGTACAAGGAAGTTGGAAAGAAATTACGTTCTATTAACTTGGAGAAATTGTAAATAATCTGGAAAGATAGTTTAATAATGTAAAATAAAGCCCTTCATGAAGCTAGAAATGCTTACTATTCATTGATAGGAGAGAATAAGAGCAACCCCAGGTTTCTTTTCAGCACTGTAACCAGGCTGACTTCTAGCTCCTAGAGTCATAGCTCTGTTGAGCTATGTATTCTTTTAGACATGAGCCAAAACCAGTTGAACCCATTTGGAAATTATTGAATTTGATTTGATTGCATCATGATTGTGTTAGAATGAATTGGATTCTAATTGGTTTAAGATGGACCAAATCTTTGAAGTCCCTTGAGATGACATTGTGATTCGTCGCCATACAAATAAAACTGAATTGAATGTAACTGAATGCAACGCTCTAATATGTGTAACATAGGACAAAAGTCTGGAGATTATCAGTTAAGAATAGTGTTAGTTTGATAAATAAGAACAATCTCATGAGACGTGGAGAATCCATGGCAGCTAATACAGCTAGCAGAACCAGAATCAACACGATGAAGATGTGGATATTGAAAACTTTTCCATCCACAACTTAGCCACAGCTCGGCAACGTCAAAGGTATTATTATCAATGCCTTATTTGTTGCTTAAGATTTATGATTGTATAGAATAGTTGAGAGTGATAACCTTTGTAACATGTTACATGAATTAGTACTATGATGAAAGATTTACACAAAGATATACACAAGACTGTATTTCACCAACAAATGTGAACCTCAACTGTTTGTACTGAAAACAGTTGGGGTTTCCTGGTATTTTATTCATTAAATACATCTATCTGAAGAAACTTACGAACTGCAGGTGACACGGAATAAACAGCACTTGTAATTGCTTCCCATTTCTTCGCTTTAGAAGGTCCCGTAATTTAACTGGTGACACTGCTAAAAATGACAGATTTTCCTTTTTGGATCTCTGAAAGCAGAACTTCAATCTCAGAGCCCCTAAAGTTGTTCTTTTTGCGCTTTGATGTCATTCTCATGACTCAATACTCAACACTTCCTGGCACAGGAGCAAGGAAGCACAGCTCCTAATATGGTATTATTTTGGGCGTGGAGTATGCAAATTTACTATCCTCGTGCACGTGCACTTAAATACGCACGGTTGGCATTCATCATTTATGCAGGTCGTTCACACACTTTTTCTGAAGTTATGAGCGTTTGTTGAATCTGACGTGGCGTGTTCGTACGAGACCATCGAACGAAAAAAGTGAGAAATTTAGAATAAGAATATGAAAATGTTCTTGCATGAGGCCCATTGTAAGACAACACGTCCTCCTTTTACATGTCTACTCTTTCTATAGCCTTGCTATTTTTTTTTTTTGTTTTTTTTCACAGTAATTCTTCATATTTTGTTTACTTACTCTGTACATCTGCGTCTTCCTGTTGGGCATTTTTCTATGCGAGACAGAGATTAGGGTTTGAAACAGAAGTAGAAAAGGTTTTTCTGCAATCCTACTTTTTCCACCTTATCTCATTTTGCAGTTCATGTATTTTGTCCCACGGTTGATACTTTCATCTACAAACACATTTCAGAGAACCTAGAACATTTCTCTTAGAAGGGAATTTGCATAGCTATGTATTCTTAGGAGGTAAATTATGAAGCTCTTTGCATAATATCTATTAGTAAAGCTTCACAACCCCATACTCTGTTGAATCAAGTAGATTTTTTTCGTTAACCTACATAAATCCTTGAATTTGGTTAAAATATATTTACAGTGGAGATTCAAACAAAGTGTTTTAAACTACTAATGTCATAAATAAAGTTATAACAAAGTTTTTTCTAAACGACTGCCTGCTTTTTGTCTCATCCTTGACTCGTCTTCAATCATCTTAACCATTTAATGTCCTCAGTGAGGAAAAAAAAGTAATGGGAAAAACATTTCTTTAAATTTTTTTCACTTTATCAAGGCAATAAGAAGAATTTGTGCTCCTTGATAAATAGTTTAGATTTGACTTCATGCTTAAACTCTCAAATTCTGAAAAAGTAAATGGCACAACACATACTCCATTTGAGCTTTTTTTTTTTTTTTTTAGCTTTAACTGAATGGTAGAGATGGCTTTGGCATTATTTCCAGAAATATTGTATGACTTGCTGCAACAGTGTACGGTGATGGTAGACACCCAATGCTATTTCACTTTTTACTATAGTTGCCTCCCTTTTAAATAATTCCCCGCTGCTATATCAAAATCTCTGTTTACAAGGAGTGATTCAGTTTTATGCAGTAACAGATAAAAACTCTGGTCTCTGCAGTATTGAATTTCATTTATATTTTTTTCTTCCTTGTCTACATCTATTTTCAGTGTTTTGATCATTTCGGAATGGTACACCAAATTACCAAAACAGGATGGGAAGACCGCAATTTCTGCATTTTCATGAAAGGCCAAATTAGCCTTTAATTCCCACCCTGATCAATCTTTGTGATAGATTTTTTTTCTCCCATCATTTTCCTACGCAAAATTACAACATTTTACTTTTCCAATGTACTCTTTTGTGAATCCAGAAGAAAATGTCATCTAACACTAAAACTGGTAATAATAAACTTGAGCCTTTACCCGATGTAAGCTGTATAAACCCAGCAGGCTAAAATAGTTCATACCACATAAAGTAAGCAGTAGCTTTCAGTTCAACTGTTCTCCAATCCTCTTCTAAGGAGAATGACCAATGACTTCTTATAAAGACTTCAACATTTATCTATACTACCTCTATCCCGAAATCAAATTCCACTTTTCTCCCTCAACTTCTTCATTGGGTTCATCATCATCCCACTGATCGAAAAGACTATTAAAGACCAACAATGGTCGACAGAGACAGACATGTATGAATTGATAGTAATGGAGAGAGCCTAACATGGAGTGAAAATGGGAGAAAGAAGAGACACTATAGTAAAGGAGAGTGACGCTCATGAAGGGGATGTAGTGAATATGTGTGTGTGTGGCTGCGTGTGCATGCATCCAGAGGTTACGTTGGGGCTATGGGCAGCCTTGTGAAAAGGACGATTGGTGTTAAATTGGGGTGAAAAGAGGCTTAGGTAGAGACAGAGAGTAAGCAAGAGAGAGATGGTCACCCTTCACTCCACACATGGATTAGAGGCTATACAGACATTGACAGGCTCAAAACCTGGCTTACACAGCTAAAGCCCAGCAGACACACACATACACACTCTGGACTCAATGTATCGCTCCTAACAGCTACAGTGTATCGAGCAGGTGGAAAGAATAGACAAGTCATAACTTCTCAGTTTTGCTGATCGGCTAGTTTCTCAGGTCTCAACAACTGGGCCCTTTTAGACGACTCAGATGGGCAATATTCTCTATGTCTTCCACAATAGTTTCAACCGTCCTTTTTTCCCCCGTCTTTTTACTATTCACAGAGGCTTTGCATGCAAACAGACACATTCCTTCAGACACATCCCAACGTAACAGTTTACCAAACAACTTGATAAAATACAATTTGCCCCCGTGACCTGTGATAGAAGTTTGTTGACTTGCCTTGCTAAACACTTATCTCGTCGTGACATTCTTTAAGATTAGAAAACAGTTTCAGCACATAGAATAAAACAATCTTGTCTGCTGATGAAAACACATTTGATAAATCTACCCTGCAGCCATGCTGATGGCTGTTTGAGGGTGCTTACAGTTTGACACGTCGATGTTTACCACATGCAGTTCTGAAGCTGAATTTCAACCAAAGGCACTCAACACTTTTAGCCTGGGGACAATTTTTTCTTTTCTAAAGGAACTAAAAAGATTCTTTAATGCTGTGGTTATGTGTGGTTCCACTGCAGTCTAAAGTCCCTCTGAGATTAGGCTAATTAGTTTTCTGATTTTCTGTTGCATGTCAGACACAGGCAGTAAGGCAAAAGTGGGAGGGAGAATGTGCACTTCAGCTGCAGTCACACAAACCGGCAATGTGGCAACTTCCTGCTGGGCTGTGCAAAGGTTTTTATTTCTTTAAATGAGTGGTTTGTTCTTTTATATCTGCAAAATACTTTATATTAAGCTGATTTTATGAGCCATGAAGGCTTAAATAATATGCTAGGAGTGCTGGACCAGTCAGAGAAGCTCGCAGTGAATGCCTCAAGGGCAGATTATAGTTCTGCGTCTATCGTCTTGACGTGTTGCTTTGCTCTGGTCGCGAACCACTTTTCATGTTATGGTTCTGCAACCATAACATGACTCTCGCGAGTCGCGAGAACTTCGGTGGGGGGAGTGTATATATTCCGCTGACACGCTGATCCTGGTCAAAACAACAATGGCGCATCTGCAAGATACTATGGAGATGGATTTGGAGTTGCTCGACCTTGAAGAAGAAAGGATTCTGCTATTGGAGTTGGCGAAAAGACGAAGGAGGAAGTGTAGGTGGTCTGTACGCCCGTTGAACCAGACCAGGGAAGAGACTGGGGAGTTTGCTACACTTGTTAAACCCGGAAAAGCACACCGAGGACCAATCACAGCCGCTTTTGTCTGCGCTCTTCCGTTAGTGGTCTGCGTGCGTCTGTCGCGTAGTCAGGATTTTTCTGAGGTGCACGAGAACGCGCGCAGAGCCTCTGCGTGGGGGAGTGGTCAAGATTTTGACGCTCGCAGAGGCTATGCGTCCGAGCGTCAGAGGCTTTGCGTCTGAAGCATAAATCAGGCTTCAAGATGAAACTACTGGGAATTATCAAATGTACAGACTGTACCCTGACCAGGGTTGCTTTTGGAAAATATCTCTTCAGTAACACATGGTGTTACTGAATAAAGTTGAAAGTCTTTCTGGTTAAAACTGTTCTTCAGCTGTGTGTTAGCATGCTAGAAAAAGATGCAGCTAAGGCTGATGAGAATTATATGATTTTTGTGGAAAACTATTGGAAAACCTCATATTATGAACTGATGATCATTCCAGACAGAAAGGAGACCATCAAAGTTATTACCGGTATATTTAATTCTAAGATTAACATGATTATCTTTGTGTCCGACACCTAGAACCAGAGAGTAGCTCTTTTCCAAAGTGAGTAGAACATTTACATACTTTGATAAATAACTACTGATTGGTTTTGCTGGTCATGCTTGAGTTTTTTTTTTTTTTTTTATCATCTACTGCAGTTGTTTTCAAATAGTAAATATTGGAATTTATCATTACATTAAGCCTACCTTTACCATGACAGAGAACAGTTTCACAATTTGTCTCAAAGTCTGAGGCTTAGAAGTTAGTTAATCTTGCCATTGATTTGTTTTGCAGAGAGAAGATTGAAAGTCAATTTATTCCGTTTCAAACAGACAGAGCAACAGGGAAGAAGAATGAGAAGGAGTTCTTTCTCAAATCATGTTTGGTTTAATTAACAATGTCATTGTTTGAAGGAAAAAGACAATCTCCAGAGAATTACAAGATGAGTGCACTGTTAATACTTATTTTCTAGGCTAACCCAGGGCCATTCATGGTTAATTTTCTTTTTCCTCACTGATTTTGATATATTGCAACAGTCAGTTTCTTGGTTTCAAAGAAGATTGGCTCGATAGATTTTATGCCTGTGTCAGTAATAATGTCAAGCCTTAAAATATCACTTGTTTTCTAAATATTAACTGAAAATTACCTCCATTTGGACTTTTTTCTTCTCCTTATATGTAGAATTCAGAAAATGGCACTTTTGTCTGCACTTTTTTTCAGATCATTAAACTGCCTCCTCTGCCTTTTGAGAGGATCAATAGCCACAACTCACCTCGGAGCACATCCAGTGCATGTTTCCATTCCATGAAACTGGACACAAACTCTCTAACTCTTTAGTTGCTGTAGCATTACTTGATAAAAAATATAAGGATTTACCAGAAGTTCTCACTGTCTAAATAAACCTTATTTAACCTCGTGTGTAGGGCACCACCTTCAAAGAAGGAAAAACACAGAATCTTACGATTCTGGTATGTTAAGTTAATATTTCAATTAATAATCAGTCTCATATCTCGCTACTTTCGTGAATTCTCGTTTGGATGCGTTGAATATGGGTAATTATATAAAACACTTAGCGAATTCAAAATAAAATAGGGGGAATGGAGAGGTACCGGATTTACTCAAATAGTTTAGGTTGGCTTACTATTTGAAGTTAAAGACTGACATCTTGGATTCATTTATCATTCTAATAGTGAAAGACTCGAGACACCCATCTAACCATCTGCAAGATGAAAAACGGGTCGACCTCACTTTACTGAAGTCCTGTTTAGTCAGCTCGGAACACAGCAGGTGGTAGCCACGCGGGGTACGAGTGGATTTTTTCTCGGTTCGGCTCTCAGGGCCTTCCTTGGTTGTGGATGACTTTCATGGACTTTGCAGTTGCCTGGACGGTCGCTTCTTTTCCACCGGGAAACGGGAACTGGCTGGTATCAAGGACTTCACCGTACAGAATGACCAAATTGTCCAAGTGTCAGAGTTGGTTGGTTGCTGACCAACTCTGATGAGGTGAACTTAAAGTGAATCTAAGTAAAGTCATTTCCAGTTCCAGTCTGTCTCCCATCTGGCTGATGAAAGGAGCTGTCACCTATGAATTAGTTCCTGATAAGGTAGGGAGTGAGTTAGTCTGGTTTTTCTCCGATTTTTCTCCTAAGAGGGTTCTTTGTTTGTTCATCTTAAGTTAACACTGTTGTTTATGCGTCCCAATATAAGTTTTATGGCAAATGTCTGTTGCTAAATCCACTCCCAAAAGCTTTCATAGGCCGAAGGTGGTTGTAAATTAGTCTTTCAGTCGTTTCCTTTGTGTAGACTTCCCATATCTGGTCCCTACCCAGAAGAACATCCCCCATAGGAATGTTTGTGTCTTCCAAAGGATTAAGGTATATTAATTTCACACTGGAGTTTACATTGCAATGAGATGACTCTTTGACAAAGAGATTAACTTTGAGTTGAGGCAATTCTTAATACAAACTTTCAAATATAAAACAATAGCACACTGTGGATAGGCTGTGGATAGCACATTTGGTCTTTTGAAAATACAAAGTACCTACACACTCTTAACCCGAACTAGTTGAGTTTACTAGAAAATCGCGTGGAAACCCGTTGCCTTATCCCGTTTAAGTTTTTACAAAACATGAAACTAAACCTTTTAAGTTGTATTGGCATAGATAACTTAGACATATTCAAGTTTACATTAGTAACCTTTACTCAAAACCATTAGTTCACATAACTTATCTCTTTTCTGAGGTCTAGCCAACCATTTTAGATCAAATGCACATAAATATATATAAAAGCACTACTTAACATCATTTGTTAATATAAGTAATATATTGTCTTCTAATTTAATTAATGAATTATACTGTTTTGATTTAGAGATTGTATGAAATATTGTGGCAATGGTAGAGGTGGAGGCAGGAAAAGTCTCAGTCCAGGCTTTCCTGTTCAGCAAGCATTTTTATCTTGACAGACAATTCACAGGAACAATAGTGAATTTCAATCAACTCACATGTATTCGAACAAGTGGGAATGACTTTCTGTCTCACCACTTTCAGTTATGGTGCAGATTTAGTTAAAATGCAACACAAACAAAAACCTTGTACTACACCGTCACTGCGTACAGAACATAAACATAAACACATACAAACTCTACCACAGCACTAAATACAGCACATAAACGGGGAACAGAGAGCACCCATAATGCAATGCGGCAACACACCCACAGCACGCCACAATATATTGTTTAAAAAGAAAATTGTATGGGAAGGAAGAAATTAAAAAATACATTTAAATTGTTCAAGTTATTTTATTTCAGAAAACACTGAAATTAACAAATGAAGGCTAGCCGCAAATTCAACATGGCAGACTCACCAGGTGTTGGCAATCGCTCATCAACCACCAGGTGTTGGCAGTCGCTCATCAACCATCCAGATCCACATATAAGGCACTCCTTCCTGGGCTCTACCTTTTCGTCAGCAAGCTGCATGGTTCGCAAGCCAAATCGCAGCCCGGAAACCAAGCAGCCCGGTAAGCAGCCCGGTAAGCAGCCCGGTAAGCAGCCCGGTAAGCAGCCCGGTAAGCAGCCCGGTAAGCAGCCCGGTAAGCAGCCCGGTAAGCAGCCCGGTAAGCAGCCCGGTAAGCAGCCCGGTAAATATAAAGAGACGCTCTCGCAACCTACATCTAGCCCGACATCTAGCAGCCGTCGCGCAGCCTCCGAGCCGACTTCTTTGGTTCAAGCCGAACCAGCTGGCTTCTCAGCTCTTCCTAAGGAGCGTTTTCCCTCGCCTACGCCCGCCCAGCCATCGCAGGGTAAGTTATGGTACTCTGTCTCATTGGTTTAATATGTTTTCCCGGTCTCACGCTTGCTTCTCTCGCCTAGGCCAGCCGTATGTGCCCGCTCACGCTCATGTCTCGTTTCGTCTTCGCTCCAAGGATCCTGCAGGGGCAACATATCAACTTGGTCTCCCTGGTTGCTTCCCTCTCCCTTGGTCGACCGGCAGGTCGCTCCCTCTTCTGATTTCACGGCTGTGTTCCGCTCGGCCGATCCCCGCCTCTTTCCATCGGCGAGTTTGTAGCTGCATTCGGGGTCCACAGGGACGTTATTGCTCCGTTTATCCCGAGCGCCGAGTCGAGCTGGACTGTCACAGTTGGGTGTTCGCCTGGACTGGTCCGTCCTGGACACCGAGCTCCTGGTTATGTTGGCTCACGCAACCCATGCTTCTCCTGCCAAGCCATCGGCCACAGTAGCGCCCTCTGTCCCTACATTCCGTTAAGCCGGCTGATCACCGCAGGCAGCCCAGGCGGGCTCAATCCACGGCAGCCAAGCGTGCTAACTCCCTTTCTCTCTCTCCGCAGGCAGCCCAGGTGGGCTCAATCCGCTGCAGCCAGGCGGGCTCACTCTCACTTTCTCTCTCTCTGCAGGCAGCCCAGGCGGGCTCAATCCACGGCAGCCAGACGGGCTCACTCTCCCTTTCTCTCGCTCTGCAGGCAGCCAGGCGGGCTCACACTCACTTTCTCTCTCTCCGCAGGCAACCCAGGCGGGCTCACTCTCACTTTCTCTCTCTCTCCGCAGGCAGCCCAGGCGGGCTCAATCCACGGCAGCCAGACGGGCTCACTCTCCCTTTCTCTCGCTCTGCAGGCAGCCAGGCGGGCTCACACTCACTTTCTCTCTCTCCGCAGGCAGCCCAGGCGGGCTCAATCCACGGCAGCCAAGCGTGCTAACTCCCTTTCTCTCTCTCTGCAGGCAGCCCAGGCGGGCTCACTCCTCTTTTTGGGGGGGGGGGGCAACCTTCTCACAGGCACCTTCCAGCCAGTCCCTCACCAGCTCGGCCCCGGCTCAGTTTTTGGGGGGAAGATATTCAGCATCTATCTCCCTATGCCGGACTTGCAAGCTCACAGCGGTTCAGCTTGCATGTCCTCCGCCGGGGCCCGAGCGCCAAAGAATATTGACAATAAACCTTGCTTGCAATTGTCTCCCTATCTCTCCGTGTGAGTCTCTCCAGGTTGAAATGAAGGCTAGCCGCAAATTCAACATGGCAGACTCACCAGGTGTTGGCAATCGCTCATCAACCACCAGGTGTTGGCAGTCGCTCATCAACCATCCAGATCCACATATAAGGCACTCCTTCCTGGGCTCTACCTTTTCGTCAGCAAGCTGCATCCCACCACCTCCCCATCTCCACCCGATGTCTCAAGTCCTCGACATCTGCTTCCTTCGTATGACTCCGCCACCAGGTTCGGGTCCCAAGGGGGGAAGATATTCAGCATCTATCTCCCTATGCCGGACTTGCAAGCTCACAGCGGTTCAGCTTGCATGTCCTCCGCCGGGGCCCGAGCGCCAAAGAATATTGACAATAAACCTTGCTTGCAATTGTCTCCCTATCTCTCCATGTGAGTCTCTCCAGGTTGAAATAACAATTAACACAAATAATTCACTGCAGCAATAATGAATTAAGACTGGTGCAGTCTTAAGCTAACCTTTAGCAAATGTTTAGCAACCAGACCGATCTTAATAATTGCTTTACACGCTCTTCCGTCTACTTAGTGTAGTTAAAACTACTTTAAAACATCCACAGTTTATTTTTAAATACACTTCAGTTTTCTCCAAAAATCGAGCAGGTCACGCTCTCACACAGGACAGGTCTCGACTCTCAGTTGAACTTCAAATAGGCTGCAGTGTATATTTTCAAATTTCTAATCCAAATAACTAATTTGATTTAGTAATTACATAGATTTTTACAAAACATAATAGAATAAGTAATGAACACTGAAACGTTTAATTGAAAACAAAATCCGGGTTTACAGTGCAGATATAGAAACAAAACACAAATAATTTTATGTGTTGATGGATACATGTTGAGCATCTCTTTTACTTCACAGCAAGGCCTGATGTTTTTCTAACCCTAACCAAAACAACAACCAAAATACTTAAATATATACAGTTAAAGGTTAAACAACAGTGAGTGGAAGCAAACATGAACAGCGACCGAAAACAAAAATGAAGCTTAAAACCAAAGAGAGTGAGGAAGTTAGGCTGCTGTTTCCTATGATACATGGACTCAGGTCTCAGCTGACATTAATGTGTGGTCTTTTTCAGCTGTTTAGACACTCTTTTTTATGATGGTTTCATGATATTGCTGCATGCAATTTAGGAATGGTGCCAATCAATAGATTAGATTTCATGACAGTTTTCCAAACTCCAGTGAGAATGTGTTTTAGAGTTTTAAGCCTCAGCAAGGGTCCAATTAGCCAAGCCGTTCTTATCCCAAGAGTGTTAAAAAGTGCTGTTGTGCGAAGGCCAAAATATAAGTGTATTTTTTTTTGTGTATTCCTGTTTTGAAGGAATTTTAGTCCACTCTTCTGTACAGCATTGTTTCAGTTTATTTATGTTTGTAGCATTCATTTCTGCACAGCTCTCTTAAAGGAGAAGTTTGTTTTTTTTAACCTGGACCTTATTTCTGGCATAATATACGTTCACCTACTCACCGATAACTAGGGATGGGACTCGAGAACCGGTTCCCAGTGTTTCAATTCCTTGGAATCGTTTGGCGATTTTCCCAACGATTCCCTTATCGATTCCAGTGGGCGCGAATGACGTCAATGAGTCCAGTGCAGCCAGCAGTCAACAGTAAACATGGCTCCCAAGCGGTACAAACGCTCGAAAGTTTGATTACACATCCCTAAAAAAGACGACAACAGGGCAACTTGCAAAGTGAATATTTCACCAAAGGGAGGAAATACTACCAACACGCAATAACTATGAATGAATGTTGCGTTTTCGATCTGCTCCGGACTAACGTTGGTGAATCTGAACCCAGCAGCAGCAACGTTAGCAACGTTAGCATGTCCTCGGCTAACACTGCAGGTAACCAACTAACTAACAAACAAACACTGCCTATCATGTTAGCGCCATTTGCCTCATTGTAAAACCTGCTATTAGTAACGGTTAAGGTTAAATGAATGCCTTCTCATGCATTACATTTAGATGAAATCATGAGAGACAGAGCCTGACTGGCTCAGAGCTAGAGGCTGGTGGTACTACCCCCAGTTCAGGCCTACCTCCAGCTTCTCCTTTCACCAGAGCAGGGAAGAGTTAAATTACCCAGTCCATGATAGACGAATGTGGACCTCACCGTTGTTGGGTTTGTAAGGTCATGACTCGTGTTACTTCTAAACTAAACCAAGTTGATGCTAATTGACCGGTTTGTTGTCCTTTTTCTCCAAATGAGAATCAATAAGGGAACCGATAAAGAACCGAATCGATAAGCAGAATCGAAAATGGAATTGGAATCGTAAAAATCTTATCAATTCCCATCCCTACAGATAACAGTTTGGTGAAAGTCTGCGTCCTTCGTAAGATATTTAGATTACTCGAGATCCGCTTATATCCATATAATGGGGAGAACAGGGCATAGACAATACAGCCTCTAAATAAGGCATTATCTGTCTTTATTTCACCAATACTTCTAGACGAATGAATGACGTACTATTGCACTGTTAGTTCAGAGGTGCCGTGTTGTTGTTATCCGGGGCTATCAGGGGGCTGATAGGAAGCTTTCTACACACGCATCTAGTGGGAATGACTTAATCGACGTGCGCCACTGCAGCAGAGTTTATTTATGTAGATTTAAAAAGAAAAAGAAAAAAAGAATATAGGCTGATATTTTTTAAAAAGAAAATGAATGACTCCTACTTTAACGGTAATTAAAGAAACTACTAATTGCCTTGATGACTGCTCATATGTAATGTTAGTTTCACATCTTTTCTGCAAAGTTAGAACTCTGCTCCACAGCCTCATCTTTAATTGAAGTCAAATCTATAGCCTCCTTTTAAGAAACATAGTAAATGATTGGGAGAAAAAGTATTTACAGCTAGCTGCACCTCCCACTGTTGCTCTGAATGTTCTGTGCATAAGGTAATACTTAAGCCTCGTCAGATCAGAGCATTACCCTTTTTTTTACCAGCTGTCATTTGCTCTCGTGTGTAGTACACAAGATAGACAGTATGATGAAAACGTTACGACAGATGTAGTAACAAGCTCTAAACTTATTTTAGGGTCAAACTAATATAGGATGTAGCCATGCAGTTTTCCTTTTTTTCTTTTTATTCTACACAGCAAAACAACTATTGTTTTTTTTATGTACCTCAGCTGGGCCCCTTGTTGTTAACATATGTGGGCCTGTAACATAATGCGGTATTGCAATGGCATGCTCGTTGTAACGGAGTATTGAGACGGAAGGTTTAAACACATCATAGTGCTAGAGCAAAAACATTTTTCTGATTCCAGTTTATTACTTCTTCTATTATTTGTTTGATGTTAACAATGAAAAATAACTTTTTTTTCTTCATTACATCTTCCTGCTATTTTTGGGTTCAATGTTTTCCGTGGCGTTGCGTTTTATTCCCATTTCATCCATCAAAGGGCCCAAAGTGTTTATTTTTTTAATCATTGCTTACATTCAGTCTCATAGTGTTCTCTTTGTAAATTTACTTCTCAGTACTTTATTCTCAGACCTTACATTAGCAATTTCTCTCCCGTTTCTTTCCTGATAATCTTTGCTCTGGAGCACAAATTGGTTCCCGTAAAACACAATCTGTCTTCTATGAAATATTTAGGTCAGTCTTTAAACGCGGAGCTGCAACCACAGCTGCCTTAAAAAATGGTTTCTTCTTCATCACTTTAACACATGCCGTACTGGTCTCCCACTACGGAATCTGTAGCATATAGTTTTGTGGGGACGTCTAATGTAAGGAGGGCTTGATCACACTGTAGCTTTCATGGCATCCTTGGTTGTGCTTCTCTGTGCTGCTTTCCACTATGCTAATTTATGCTTCCTCACACCCTTTCCTTGTGTCACTCAAAAATTGTTCTCCATCCACCAACATGAGGAGTTTTCCAGTCCCTTAAGTGCATCTCTGAGGATATGAGATGTGAGAAGAGAAGAGAAGAGAAGAGAAGAGGGAAACAGATGTCTCTTTAGCTGCATTTTTCTCTCAAGGAGCTACAATGCAAGTAAGGGTTGCCAGTTGGGCAAAAGAAGAGACAAGTTAGCATCATTCAAAAAATAAAGACTGTTACCTTAGAGCAGAGATACTCATTGCGCGGTTCGCGAGCCACATGCGGCTCCTCAAGCTCTAATTGGTGGCTCGCACTCGCATAGTAGCTTATAACAATATGGTAACGATAACAATACATTTTTTCAAATAACATACAGCGAATACTGCACAGTATTAAGTTTTTTTATTAAGTTTGCGTTTTTGTAGTATTAAGTATTTTTTATTAAGTATTAATTGTGACCTGGCAACGCAGCCCGCTTAAACCACCGTCACACTTGACCGCAGAGCACCTCCTTTAGCCAGCACGAGATGCAGGCACAATGGATCGGTTTTTAATTAAAAAAAGGGCAAAAACCAAACGAAAATCAGCATGAAGACGCCAGAGAGGGGACGAGCAGGCAAACGTCGGGTGTACCGCGAGATGCAGCCACAATGGATTGGTTTTTAATTAAGAAGGGGCAAAAACCAGCACAAAAACCATGCTCATCTTGAATGTCTCACTATGATTACAACAACAAACTACAAATACAACATGAAGAAAGTCGAGGACATGCATGCCAGCTTCCGCTCATCCCAGTATTAAGGTAAATGTGGTCTTAATTGATAAATGTATTTGCTGTGTTGTTTCTTTTTTTGTGGGATGTTTTATATGTAGAAAAGCATATTTGCAAAAGGGCACTTAGTATGTTGTCGTAAAAGTGGCTCTTCCCTTGATTTTGCTCTGCCAATGTGGCTCTTGTGAAAAAAATAGTGAGTATCACTGCCTTAGAGTCTACCGTTGTTAAACTGTTTGTAATCCATTAGGTGTGCATACTGAAAGGCTAGTATGCAGATTTACTTCACACCTCACCCATGAAAGTTTTTTACTCTGCTGGAGTTGAATGAATTCACATTGAAATGCCAAATTTAACAATGCTGGTTGGTTACATTAGGTTTGTTCTTTTCGCATTTTTGTGATTTTGATTACGTAATTGCTACGACTTCTGTGTCTTGTCTAATTTTATGCACGTTGAAGAGCGCAGGTGCCGAGCTCTGATTGGATAACACTCCAAGAGCTCATAGAGGATTGGCTACCGGGAAAAGGAGCTCCTATAAAGACCTGGGATGATCACGGCGGGCTCACTCATCTTCCTCTCCTCCCAACCAGCCACTCTGTTAGCACAAGTTTGAGTGTAACTTTATACCATGGGGTGGGCTGCCATCTTATTTTCATTAGTTTTTCTCCTGTTTTGTTAGACCAGGAAGGTAAGGAATTGTCTTTTCTTTTGATTTTGCTTTGTTTAGGTCATCTTCCCTCCTGGCATAGATAGCTTTGTTTGTTTGTCGTTTTGGCCTGGGCCCATCCTGAATCTTGTTGTGTCTTGGTTACACCATCTTTTATTTTGCAGGATCCTGACTGTTGTTGTATTCGTTTAAGTATTTCCAACTCATTTATTGAAGAACTCTACTAGATTTATTACACATTATGACAAATTATTTTGTAAAACTTTTACAAAACAGATTAACAGATTTTCTATGTGGATCAGAAAGTAAAATTCAAGGAAAGAGCTAAACGGGATCCTTTACAGGGGACACACATAAAATGACATTGACTAAACCATGGAGTGGAGATATTAACATTCAGACCTATGACATTTTAATGAGGTGGAGGTGAGAAGATAATTTGGGATGGACCATATTGGTGTTCATTATTTGGTCTCCCCCTGTGAGACACAAGACCACACAAATACGTACACATTTTGCCTCTGTGTGTGTTGAAGGATCCCTTGCTACGGTGTGTATCTGAGAGAAATGATGGATAGATGTCACTGGCAGGTCTCCCGCTCATTTCCCCTCTCTATTTACTTAGTGTATGTTTCTGTGTGTTGCTGTTTGGGTGATAGATAGATGCGAGTGCAGAGGTCTTGGTGTATTTGTCCAGACTCCATTAAACACCTGTTCGCTGGCCTAATGTGCGCAGCCCTGTGGCCCTCAGGCGGCTGCAGAAATGCAGCACCACACATCCTGTAAGGGCTAAAACCAGCAGCAAAAAAAAAAAGGACTTTTGCTTTTTTATGCAAGATATCCTTTTCAATGACACAAAGTTTCATGCTGTATTGACAAACCTTCTGGTAGACTACTTACACTGTGTCATCATTCATCACATAAATGAATGAATGAAAGTAAATTGTGCAGCAATTTATTCAATAACTGTAAATCCTGAAACTACCATGAATTTTATGGCACACTGATAAATTTCCATGTTGGTGTTCTTCAGATCCTTATCAATATCTGGGCAATATCTTGCATTTTGCTGCAATCATTTTTAATTTTGTTCGAAAAGCTATTTCATTCTAAAAAAATCTGCAACATTGTTTTTTTCACTTTTTTAATGACCTGCAGCATACAGTATTCACTTAAATTAATAATACTTTATTAATCCCCAAAGGGGCATTATACTGTTGCTGTATGAATAGAAAAAACAACAGTTTTAGGCTAGTGTCGTGGGCTGGATTGGCCTCCTGTACTAATCCTTATGGCAGCAAACCTGCAGAAGCCTCTGGCTGAAGATACTTGGTTGCATTATCTCTATGTCGTTTAAGGGATGTGTAGTGTTGTTCATCATGTAACTTATGCATTGTTTTTGTACAATGTGAAACACGGGGCCTCAAAGGCCCCAAAGATTATAAGTTTTGGATTAGCGCATCATAATACTGCTAGCATTTCTTGTGACTCGTTGAGAAAGGCTGAGCTGTTTTAAGGTAAAGCGCCATAGAGTCAGAGCACCCTCATGCTTGTGCATCCTTTCTTTAGGGCAGACACCAAATAGAGCTGGCTCACCAACTCTTTATCTGACTGCTGCCTTGACAGACTGTTGGTTCACTCTGATTATGACTGCGACCTTAGGTCATAGCTGTTAGTCTAACTGTGACTATAGCTCCGGCTTCTGTACCATCATAACACTCGTATCTTTAGGGTTAACACTGACTACATGCAACAATTGTGTGTGCTGTGACTGATTTTCATCTACTCTACTCAACTCCTGTAGTGTGTGGTTAACACCTCTTTCACAGAGGCACTGTAGGTCCAAATAACAACAGCTGGTCAGATCCACAGCACCACACACTGAACGGCAGCAGCTAAAGTCCAGAGAGAAGCTGTATGCAGTGAAACAGAGCAGCTGCAGCTGTGCTCACAGCCAGCAGCTCGATACTGTCGGAGAATGAAAATTAACAACAAGCACTTAATGCATCGCCTAAACCATCACATCATATCTCTTTTTTGTAGCATCTATAGTACAGTGTCCCATAAAAAAATGAGTTCTTAAGTAGCAATGAAATTAAAGGTTTAAAAGCTTTATGTATGGTCAGACACAATCAGCAGCCAGATATTAACTTATTCATTGGCAAAACTAACCATTTTCACCTTCCAGTCATCTCGTCGTCATTGCAGCAACATTGTAGCTTTTTGCCGTAAGGGGATCAGTGTATTTTGTGCAAAAGAAACATTAAATGATGCGTTAAAATGCCCCCTTGTGAGCCTGCTCAGAGGCCGAAGAGGAAAGTTTGGATGAACAAAGAAAGTTCAGAACTGTCTTTGTAGTGCCTGTTATCTCCGATTAGGGTTTAGGTTTGTTTAGCCCGTTTATAACAAGAAACCCTGGCTACATTGAACTTGCTTCGTAGTACGCCAATCTGATGTTGGATTACTAATTTGATCAACACATTTAATCACCACTTTAAGTACAACAACTAAATACAACAAGTAGAAAAAAAGCATCCAAGCACTATATTTTCCAGAACATGAGCAGCTTGTTTGTATACAGATTGTATGAGTTTATTTATTATACCTTTGGTCAGAGACTACATTGTTAAACAGAATGTTATATGCGAAAGATCCGTGGAAGTTGGTTTTGTCAGCTTTACACAGGAGACACTTGCTTTGTCTGAGAACTACTTGATACTCTTCTGTAGGCTTTGATACAGGCAAATCAGCCATTTTGTGACATTTCCTGTGATCTGTCATATAGCTGGGAAATGAGCCAGGAAAGTACAAATGAAGCAACTTAATGTACCCTGTGAACTAAAGAATTGCTCTAGTTTCATGGACTCACACACATAACTTTGATTCAAATATTTTTTACATTTACCCCTAAACTGTCACCAGGGTGGTGCCACGGGGATATATGGAGCTGAAACTGATGATGTAGCACCTTGCTTACTTTAAATTGTATTACAGTGTCTTTCTTTTCATCTTTCATCTGTCACATCTACCTACTAGTCCATTTATTTCAAGGAATATGAATAAATCATGATCTTCTCTTCTTCTGGGACCCTCTCTGTTGTCGGACCATCACAGCTACAATTGCTTGGACTGACCTTAATAAGCTGCCTGTTGTCCCTTCTAATTCTGTAAAGCACTTTGCTAATGGCCTCAACATCAGCCGCTAACTTGAGTGTCACTATAATGACTGGAGTGTAATGGCGCCACTTAGCAGTAACATTAGCCCCGGCGGTGGTTGTCTATGCAAAACGACAGTCGCACAACCTCAGTGAAAGTGTGTAGCAGCCAAGTTGGGGCACAGCAGGGAATATCCGCCTGATATTCAGTGTATCACTGTTAATTGTAAGGAGAGCACTTTAATAAGCCCACAAGATGTCAGCTGTGTCAGTTATCATATGGATAACATCCTCTGCATTCACGTCTGTGTCACGCCTGTCAGTGTAATCAGATTAGAACTATTGAAGCACGTAGCATTAACATCAGTATGGGTGATAGCTCCCTTCTCTAACTACCGCTACTTTACATTTATGGGAGCGGTGATGACTGCTCAGCATCTATTATCCCACCCTCTCGTTTTTTTCTGGATGTGGCTCTTTTCTCCGAGTTTTTCTGCAACTTCCCTCTCTCTCTTTTGCCACCTCTACGTGGTTACGGGGATAGCTGTCCTGACTCCTCTTCTGTCCCTTTAAATTACGCATAACCATTGATTCTGCATCGTTCTGCAATGGTTGTGATTAAAGAACCTGCATTCGGCACGCACACTCACATGCACATACGCGGGTCCACTCACACGATCACCATGGATCCCTAATTAAGTGTCAGCTCTCTTATGACGAGCAACAATGGAACTGAATCAAATGATACGCACACGCTTACGTATCCGCGTGTCAGAAGGCACTCCTCTTGCAGCTAATAACATGTCACTACTGTTGACACTGCACTATTTCCTTAACCAACACTGTCTGACTGTGTGTGTGTGTGTGTGTGTGTGTGTGTGTGTGTGTGTGTGTGTGTGGAGGCAACAGTAGGAGAAAAAAGACACAAAAATGGAATGCATATTGTGGGTTTTGACAGAAGAAGGCTGAATGAATTAACTTTGCCACTTTGAGTATACCATACATTGAAATAGCTTTTTATCTTACTCAAAGAGCGCTCATGTCTGAGCTGTTAGGTTACAGATAGGTTTGGTAATTCGCTAATTCCATTGCCAGTTCATCTTTCCTTTAGACACCAAATTGAAAAAGCTTCTTTTTGAGCATGATCATGTGTTAAGTGACCCTTGTGTTTACAAAATTATAGCCTGAAAGCATGAATGCCTTGAAAGTAATTGTTCTCACTGTAGTTATTGACGCATAATTTAACAGAGTAATTGTTGAGATGCAAAAGGTAATTTCTGAAAAGAGCCAGACATAGAATAAATGTAGCCAACCCAGAATTCTAATAAAGTGTCCACAGCTCACATGTGAAAGGATACCAAAACCAAAAGGACAAGTGGCTGACCTTTGGATGGAGCAAATGCACAAAGAATGGTTTAACAGTATTTTTTTTAGCACTTAACTCACACATTAACCTTCGTCTTGTGTTAGGGTCAGCACCGACCCGTTTTTAGGTTTTAAATGCATAACATAACCATACAAATTTGTTTATTGCATCAAGGCTTTATGACTTTGTCGGGAACCTCTATTTCAACAAAAAAAAACAAAAAAAAAACACACTGCTTTTCATTTTGTGTTTGTACTAAAGTTCTATTGCTGAAAAAAAGAGACTTTTTTGCCTTTTTCTTGAAGTAAATATATGGGTCGAAACTGACCCGTAACACCATAGATGTTACTATAGTTAATAATATTAAAATGAAAAAATAAATAAAACTAATTTATTTAAGCGATGTGTTCTAAATCCCCTCAGTAATAGTCAGGTGACATAACAACCTTTTATTTATTGATTCTCTTGAGGTTTATTTTACATTTTTGTTTTTATTGAAGTTGAGGGGTATACTGACAAAAACAAGGCCCAGGGGCCCACACCAAAAATATTAAAACCAATATTTTTATGGATAAAGTAGCCTAACAAGGTAACCAAGAGATGAGAAAACAAATTGGATGATAGATGATTGTTTTTAGTGTATTTTACAACTAAATTAAAACACGGGTCAAAACCGACCCGTTAACATAAGAGATGGTAACAAGGAACTAACACAAGATGAAGGTTAAATGCTCTGGCAATACTTTGTTAAATGTAGATCAAGAATAGCAAATGAACAAGAAGTCCTCCAATTAAAATAAGCATATATATATCTTTTGTTCATACCTTGAAAGTGGACGTGGTCATTTCCATTGATTAGATTCTTTATCTTAGGTACCTCTAGATTAGCTTTCCACACTTCCTTACTGCAAATATTTGGTAATTAGTTCAAAACGAGAGTTTTCTCTTGGTGTGAAGCTTGTTATCGAATTGGTTGAATTCCTGGAGGTTTGCCGAGGGTTTGGGGAAAGGCTAGACTGTGACTCTTGAATGCTATTGCATTTGCTGGCTAGGAAGTTGTGACCACATATAAACAAGAAAAAATTTTGAGAGACACGCTGTGTTTTTTTTAAGTATGATAACATAGAGATCCAGCTTTACGTGTTCAGACCAGAACTTGATCTCAAATACCAAAGTGAGCAGCGTGATGAACCGTCACAACAAAGATTACAGCAAGATGTCTCTGTTTGCTACTAAACACCTGCAATTGTGCAGTTGCTTGCGTGACTGACCCTGTGTTCTTAAGCATTTGTAGAAGCCACAAATGGGTACGCTCACTTGTCTTGTGTACACATTTTTTTCCCTTTAGCCACCTTTTTACTCAGTGTAACCAAGATGTTTATACTAAATGAGCAAGCCACAGTTGTACTGGGCCTTCTTCTGTCGTTCATTAAGTGTAGAGAACAATTACAAACCTTTTAACAGCTCTGTTACTCTGCAGGACAAACAAACCAAGTCCACTGATCCAAGACTGGCTCTTTGGGGAAGCTGAAAATGGTCAACTTGCCCTCATGACAAAAAAAAAAAAAAAACACAGCTACATTTGGGAAGAACTATGTGGTCCAAATGAAAGATTTCACATTAACTTGGTGTAACTTAGTAACTTAGTGTTGGCTGGCATTAGGGGGGTGACTCTGGTATGCCAGTGGTCATTGTCTAGCCTCCTGGTGGTGTCGTGGGCCCAACTAGACGAAACACTGATGAAAGGAGGTTCCCACCTGATGACCCCAATGATATGTTGGTCAGCACTGCTCACTGGTCTATATTATAGGGAGTATAGGGAATTATCCACTGAGTCTGGTCCATTTTTTTTTTTTTTTTCCTTTAGCACAAGTTTCTTGTGTTTACCTTGAAGAGGTAAGCTACTTTTTTGGAGAAATGGGAAATTCAAGGTGGATAATCTTTACCTGAGTTCCCGTTGAGGAAATTTGACTTGTTCATGTTTTCTTAGATTGTTTTCCCATGTGGTTGCAAATTCCAAGTTTCTCTTTGTTATCAAATGCAGCATTAGTATGTATATATAGAATATGAGTGCAATCTGTGAAACATTGGCGATATAAAAAAATTGCTTTAACATTAACCTCCACAGACTTAAAAACAAAGGAATAGACAAACTCAAATAAATGAACCTGTATGTGATAAAGTGAATGCAATGTGTTTCTGCGTAGTCTATTACCTGTTAGCTGGTTGTTACATTACTTCGCTGTTCTTATCTGTGGTGCAACCTCAGCCAGTTCAATGTATGACTTACAACAAGACTGCATTCAAAAGAGAAATCAGTACCAATCGCCAATGCTCCAACTGCAGACTGGAAATATAAGCAATTCAGAAAAAAATGCCTGTGAAGAATTTTATTAGAGCTTGGTGTATGATAGTCTGAGTTTTCAGGCAAGGTACAGTATGATCTATTATATTCCAATAATGTGTTTCAAGGGTTGTTGAGTATAATTTGTGTCCAAATTTCCATTTCCATGGTATTCCAAAGCTGTCCTACTCACAGTCATGAATCTGCCCAGGTATCATTAAATGTTCTATTTACTTCAGATTTTTTTCTTTTCTTACATTTCTCCATACTTGGCCTACCTGTGGTTGAAAGTCTCGATAAATGCACAGCGTTTCAACAGGCATATACCGGCTTTCGGCGAGTGTGAACGACTAAAAATATTAAAATATAATTTTATTCTAATATTTCAAGATCACAATAACGTTCCAATTTAGTACAATAAAAATACAACAACTAACAAATAAAATACACTTCAATTGAATACTTTTTAATTTATTTTCCCAAGCCACATGGAGCATAAGGATGAAAGGGCCGCGGGTGGCTGACCCCTGGTTTAGACCCACTGAAAGTGGCTGCTATTAACAGTAGCGTAAAGACATGGTTAAGAATAGTGCACTGTTACTGCCTCAGTGTAGTACTTTGACCAAAGAATGTCACTTTATTTCTCTCTTCTCATGCTTCACAGTTGCAATGCTTAAAATCACAGAGCAGGTGCGTAATCCTTCCGGCAACTGTGCTTAAACAACAGAGGGACAATACTTGTGTGTGCTTACACACACGTTTTCAGGACTACAAACTACACACATCTACATGTCTGCACGCCTACTTTGGATCCCGAGAGGAAACAAGGATGCACATAATTACTAGAAATCAAGTTGCCATTGTACATGAAGTGGGAGGAAACAGAGATGGGACTCTGGAAGATCAGCTGATCACTCTGAGGTTAGAAGCAGTAAACAGTGGGCCCAACTTTATTCAAACGATGATCAGCTTTCGAGTCGCACTTTTCTCCAGTCGCAAAGTTATAGTCATTCATTTATGTGAAAAAGACCAACATCTTGGAAATGCTTACGTCCTCATCGCTGTAAAGTCCCTTACATTTTCAATTTTTGACATTTCTTATTTTTTCTTTGCACACACAGGATTTTTGTAAAAATCTTCTTTCTTTTCCTTCATTTAACCTTTCTTCATGTCCATTATCAACTGGTTACACTCATGTCTCAATGTGATGTATAAAGTCCCCTCAAGACAAAGATATCAGTGCCTATGACTTTTCATATTGTAAGGATTTAATCATGGCAAATAATGGCTCCAGAGGGTTATTCTCAGAAATATTAACTTTAAGGGGTTATGATACAGTTCACACTCATGTGAAACTCAAGAGTTTAATAATGACTGACTTTTACTTAATGTTTATATTCCCGAAACTCAAGATTACCTTGAAGTACCTTCTGTCCCTCTAGCAATGATACTGACTATTTGTGTGTGTGTGTGTGTGCGCAAGTGTGCAGATGTGTGCAGATACTATGCAAGCTGGGAGCGGGAAGTCGCCAAATTAATGAATTTTTGCCTGGTAGGCCAGACAGACAGACGTTGACACAGTCCTGTGAACACAAATGTGTTCACCTGGACCTCTAATTAGGCCTCTGCTTTTTCTAGGTGAAAAATGGAATGGAAAAGAAATGTCTGCACAGAGGAGAGGCGACATAAAACTGCTTCACAGAGACACTACCAGGATTTTTACCCCGCACCAAGGGGAAGTGGAAATGCCAATAAAATCCAACTCAGCTCAACTCAACTTTATTTATACAGCACCTTTGAAACGCAAGTGTAACAGAAAGTGCTTTACAGACCAAAAGACAAAACGGCAAAGGCTAAAAGATGGAAATAAAAATGTAAGACTATTCATTAAAGCAGTCAAACTCACAATGAAAGCAAGACGTAAAGAAAATAAATATAGCAAAGACAAACAAAAATGGCTGTCTCTAAATAATAATAATAATCTCCTCACAAAGCTGTTACCATTTGCTGATATTTGCTGAAATGTTTGCAAATGAAGCCGCGAATATTACAATATTCCTGGACTGCTCCTCATCCTCTTCCACAACAAAACAAAATTGTATTCACCTCCACTTTCGTGGTACAATTTCAATCAGAGTCCTGAAGTGTAGTTGGTGTGGATGAAAATGTTAGATGACTAAAATTGTGTTTTTATAATTAGGCTGTCTTCTTGAAAACTTGATGCTTGCAGTAACTGAAAATGTTACAATATTCTGGTGAAAGGAAGATAATAACTGAAGGAATAATAAGCAAAAAAGTACTGAGGCAGCTCCAGGTGATTTCCCCTAAAAACAGAGGTATAGACCTTGGCAGAGAATTCGAACCTAATGTGGATTTACACAAACCTCCAGTTATTGTACATCTGTAATGAATCAGCTTATATTCTCTGTGCTTTTTTTCCACTTTTCAGATAGTTTACCTTAATAAACCTCAAGGAAACCTTAAACCTAACTAAACATATTCCCGTGATTCTACTGGGAGGTGTAACACAAACGTAATGGATTCTGTTATTTTAACTGTCTACATATGCAAGAATCAGCAACTTCTGGGAGAGTTGAATCAAACTGATTATTAGCAGATACGACTGAATGACCTGGCTGCTCACAGATGTCTGATTGTCTGGATGACAAACTTTCTTTTAATTTGAGAGCAGAGAATGTGTTTCGATTGGTCTGCGGTGCTGTATGTCAGAACAGAGACTCGTTAGCAAAGTGAACTCCATGGGGATGTCTGTTATCCACAGTTTTATTTTCCCTGGAGCTTAATGTAATCAGGATCCAAAGTCCTGGTACGGGCTGTGTAATTATTCTGACAACACAGCTTCAAATGGCCTTTTACAAAAGAATAATATGGAGGAATTAAGGTTATAAACCTTGCTCTACAGTAAAGTTGCCAAACAGAGAGCGGTGGAGCTTCAGGTAGAGAAAACTAAATGCTGTCATTTATTTTACAGTTCTGCTGTTAGTAACTGTGTTTTCACCTCCTGTTTCTCAGTGGTGAAATCATGGGTTAGATTTTTCATCATCTATTTTTTCAGGATTACCTGCATTGTTTACCATTATTCATATTCACCTTAAAACGGAGTTTGCTGTTAATTTCATGCTCTTTAGATTATGTGGAAGTAGAACAGCATTTCCTTTTACAAGCACCCCACTGTCTTAATGCGATATAATGTCACTATGTATAAATAGCATGATACCTCAGGCACATTTCACATGGAGTGTTCAGCTTTTTGCATGTTATTATATTGTGTTAACATAGTCACTACCTGGCAAATATAAAAAAAACGAAATAAATCAATTCAGTAATAACACGTTTCTAAGGAGTACAAACAAATTACCATATTTTAGTGGTTCCGACCTATGTCTATATTTTTGCTTTTTTGATACTTTGCTTTGATTGTTTGAGAAATAAAAGGTTTGACATCCAGGTGATCATCTGCCATCGTTGAATACTTCAACTTGTTGAATGCAGTCATCATCTTACAGAACATCAATCGCAATAACTACAAAAATATCTACATTAATACTAACAGCTACATATGGCTTCATTAGGAACAGTGGTGCTTTTAAAGAGATAGTTCACCTCTTTTGACATGAAACTGTATGACATCCCATATAGCAATATCATTTATGAACATTGACTTAACCCCCGCTGCGTCCTGTGAGCCGAATTCCAGCTGAGTTTTGCTTTCCACGAAGGTAGTCCGGCTAGTTGGCTGGGGTCAAAAAAATAAAGCGTTTTGCTTCTCAAAAAAAATATCCGTTCAAAAGAGTAATACATTTGCATCACAAAATGTTGTCCAGGAAAAAGTCAGACCTCACTTCGCTTGGCGCTATTTTTGCCTCCCTTGATATCAATGCGTCCAATGTAAAACTGTGCAGACCGAAGAGCAGACCCAGCAGTCCCCTGCTTCCGACCAGTAAACACCGTAACAGGTGCAGCTATCGCTAGGTGGCTAGGGAGTGCTCGGTCTGCTCTTCGGTCTGCACAGTTTTACATTGGACGCATTGATATCAAGGGAGGCAAAAATAGCGCCAAGCGAAGTGAGGTCTGACTTTTTCCTGGACAACATTTTGTGATGCAAATGTATTACTCTTTTGAACGGATATTTTTTTGAGAAGCAAAACGCTTTATTTTTCTGACCCCAGCCAACTAGCCGGACTACCTTCGTCGAAGGCAAAACTCAGCTGGAATTCGGCTCACAGGACGCAGCGGGGGGTAAGTCAATGTTCATAAATGATATTGCTATATGGGATGTCATACAGCTTCATGTCACAAGAGGCGAACTATCCCTTTAAGCTACAACTAGGGTTGTGTGAAACACTTATGAGATGTCCGTGTTTAACCTGCAGTAAACAGCGGTCAGAGCACTTTCAGTTTGGAGAGTCAGGGAGGAATTCTAACGAGTTAACAGCCTCATAACAGAGACAGGGGAAAAGTTCATTTTCGCCATCGATAACAACTTAAACATCACAAACTTATCGCGGTTTGAGGATACTCTTGATTGCAATTTTTTTTTTTTAAGTGGTTTACCTTTTTTGATATTTCTTTGGCAATTTTCTCAGTTCCCCTGCTGTCATCTCCAAACTCAGTTGGTCTACATGATGAGATTAAAGGTGGGGTAGGGGATCTTTTTCTGGAACATTTTTTTACATATTGCTTGAAATACTCTTCACACCCCCATTGCAACCAATTAATTAAAAGTTTTGACACAAATATGAAAAGTTTTAGTGGCCTCTAGAACGTACAGTCTAGGAAAAACAGTATCCAATCATTGTGAACGGACCGTTCACAATGATTGGATACTGATGCCGTCTATCAAACTGCAATCTGCTCCTCCCTCCCCCTCCCCCTCCTTCCCCCTGTGCGCGTACCCTGCTCCGTGAACGAAGCTTGGCAGGAAGCTAAACTAGAGCCAGCTTGGCTAGCACCTAGCATTGTTAAACGTATAGTTAGCATAAACTAAATACTAAATACGGCAACGATCGATGCTTGCTGTCAGAACAGCGCTCGTGCACCTTCGTGCTCGTGCGCGTTCATGTACTCTAGAGGCGTGCCTTCGGGGGGAAAGTGAAGAAAAGGGTTGGAACTTTTTACCTGTGTATTTTCAAAATGCAGCTTCGCTGGACTCAAAATCCAGGATCTCCTACCCTACCTTTAATTCGATTCTAGCTATCGTTGGATTATGCTCCTTATTTGAGCAAGGGCAATTATCCTTGGATATATGGCAGTGAATGAACGGAATCATTGGCACAAAGCATGTCATACCCCGGTACGATAAGTGGCGCTGTACCCATTTCAACTATTGCTTATAGAGCCACTTGCAGTTGATCTCTTCAACAACAACAACAAACTCAGGCATTCGAGAAAGATGGGGAACGAAGAGCAAGATGAAGCTACGTCCCTCTACATTTCGTTTGTGATGAGCATGCTTATTGCAAAAACGCGATGCACAACGGCGCATTCTCCATCGCGTTGTTCGTTTCTTACCGACGGCGGCGACAACAACAGTAATATCGTCTCCTTTGACTCAAGACCCCGGGAAAAAATCTCGAGCATACACAAAACGCAAAGTCCACCCGTGCTTCACCGTCTTCACGTTTAGTGACTTTCAACCGAGTTATCTCGGGGTCTTAATCTAACTGCGAGTAAAACTGATCCGGTCCAATTTGTAGTCAAACTAAGGAGAGTCCTCTGACCGCTGTCTACTACAGGTAAGACACTGACGACTCGTAACTACTTTGAATAGCCATCTTGAAAAAAAAAAAAGTAACATTCCTCTAAGATCATGCTCACAATCAGCATGTTTACAAGACACTATAAAAAACATATATTGTCTAAGTTGGGCCAGAAACTGACCCTCAAAATAGAAATCAACAGGCTTAGATAATGTGGTTGGGATTTGAATCACTCCGACACATATACACTCAATTAGACTCAAATGGGCCAAGACTGTCGCTCTGCTCTACTAAAATCCTGATTTTTACGACTGGAGCCTCATCTGACAAAATTCCCTTTCAAATTACCTAAAGATGACCTTTGGTTATTTGAAAGTTATTTGAAATTGTGCTGTGAATTCAGTTGTACTTACATATATAATGATTTCACACAAAGAAAGTTAGAAGTAGCAGAATGTTTTGAACAAGAAAGGTGGTCCAATTAAATAGCACGTAACTTGACCCAACTGTGCTGAATTATGACTCACATATGCTTATTTATAGGGCTGAGCGATAAATCAATTTTGTCTAACAATTCGAATTAGCCGTTTGTTATGACGATTTGTTTTTCTGAAAATCTTTTTTTTTTTTCTCCATTTAATATGCACTGCTCTCCTAGGGCCTCCAGAGTGGGTTATGAGTGGGCTCAGCCCTCCCCCGATCATATCCCACAGAGAAACAAAAACCAACCGCTCCAACAGAGGCATGGTGCCGAGTGGGAAATGCTGAAAATACTGAAATGCTGCTCTCTACGAGATGCACAAGACAGCGGCAGCTCACAAACTCCCGCTAAGACACGTAGGGAATCATTTCCGCAGTGTATCCTGTATGAAAAGAAAGGGGGCCTGTGGAAAGTGATCACGGATGCAGTCATATTGCATATTGCCTGTGCAGCTACATGTGTGAAAAGATCGCGAGAGAGCTATAGGAGGTGTATTTTTACTCTGCCAAAACAGACATTTTCTGAAGCATGTTCTAAGATATATCTCTAAACTGATCAACTAACTCCCTGGTAATTGGAACATTGCTTGTTTGGGGTCATTTCTGTCATTTGTAGTATGTTTTTAATAAAGGAAAGACTAAATTGAATTAAAATCCTTCATCAAGTTTGGTGTGAAAAAAATCTGAGATTATATTATTAAGCCATATCGCCCAGCCCGACTCATTAATAACAAATACAATAATGACCAAATGTTTGCCATGTTTACTTTTCTAGCTTCATAGCTAATAGAGATAAAGAAATAGGATAAAGGATTTAGTAGCATCCAGCGATGAACTCCATCCAATTGAATGCACTCCACCTAGGAGAAACAACAGAGCCAGTGGCTTGTCTGTTATCAGCTGTCATAATAACATACAGTGCAGCATGTAACAAAAGTGCAACGATCATAATTTACCTGTGATTTTATAGTGGTGAATGTAGTGAGAATCACCTTAAAATCATCCCCTAAATGTTACACAGCGGAACTAAAATGCTATTATGAAAAAAATTAAAAGTTCTAAATATTTTTTATTACCAAAGGGTGATGTTTTATTACTGCCAGTTTCTGCTTAACATAATCACTCTGAAATGTTTCCCGCCTTCCTAAAGCATTTTCCCTATTCTTGGTTTTTTTGCCCTTCTTCTTGCCCTTGTTTATAAAAAACACCTACAGGCAAATGGGAAGCAATTTGTCGATGAAGCCGACTGACATCCAGCAATGCCTGTAATTCGTGCCTGGTGTTTTCTCTTTAGTGCTGTTTCATTTAAGAGCCACAAACTGACTGCTGCTTCTAGCCATCCAGAGTTCGGCAGCATGTGACCCCCCGAGTGCCATCTGAGAACAAGCCAGTATTTATTCCTCTGATGAGATGCTGATATACTTATGTCTGCCTGTCTGGATGAACTCACTGACCGTGGGCGTCTGATGATAAAGCAGAATGAAGGAATGCCCTAAGAGACACTGGGCAAGGGCAAACAAGTGAGAGGAGGAGGAGGGAGGTTGGGAATAAAGAGAAGGGAAGTATCCGTAGAAATATGTACCGCCACTTTCAAGTGATCTGTCCCTCTGTATGTTTCTCTGCATGTCCGGTTTTCTGGTTTCTTCCCCTTTTGAAGGGCAGACAGAGAGGTTGGGGCCGTTATCCTCACACAGGTCAGGGCCTCTCTGCCTGGGACAGCATCCCACTAATCTCCGCTCTCCTTCAGCTGCAGCAACATTCTGGCACAAAGCGAGTTTTCATCCAACTGCCAGGCAGATTTGAGTAAACTTTGACACTGCAAAGTCATGAACACACACTCCAATAAAGATGTAGAGTACAGAAGTTATTCTTAAAAGCTTTGGTCGCAAGGCACATCTATGCCTCTTATCACACAAATACTGAAGAAAAACTTTTCTTTATTCAGTCTTGAATATTTATTTTTTTAAAGTTCCTTTGCACTCCTTGGAACTGCCAATTCATTACCTTATCATTTACAGAAATAGACTTGAATGAAAGCCCTAACAGACTGGTTGGTGCTGTGTCGTACTGCTGCAGAAAAATACAGGACAGACTGATTTATAATAACTATGCAAACCAGCAGAAGGGCTAGGCTGGAGGGGATGTATTTATTTTGGAATGATTTCAAGCAAAAAAATAGCAAGTATCAGTAAATAGCGAGAGAAATAGTTGTACTTGGTAATTTGGCATTTAAAACTTTTCTTCTAGTTTTTTTTTTGTGCTCAACCGATGCATTTCAGCTATGAATCCTTGTTGTTGCTCAGCACCAGAGGGTGTGAAGATAGAGGCAGTAGGTATGGAGGTGTTTTATGGCTGTACAGCACATCAAGTTTTTACTTTCAGGAGCCGAGTTTGTTAAGTTCTTCAAACTATAGCCTTAGTCTTTCCCTGAGTCTTAAAGGGATATGCCACCCCCAGGCCAAATTAAGGTATCCTCGCATTCCCGAGACATAAATAAGTGTGTGGGAGCGTATTCCTGGCGACCCAGGCATTGTCCGAATCTCACAGCACTGACCACTGCTTGGTTGCGCGTAATACATACATGCTAGCGTCGCCAATCGAAATATTTCGCCCAACGTGAATTCATTTACTTGATTTACCTTCTAATTACTGTGTGAGTGGTGTACTTTCAAATCGAGTGCAAATGACTGTGTAAACAACACGCAAGGCTTGGTTTGCTCATGTCGGTTTGGGAACTAGTTTCCAGTGCGGAAAACACAGCCGAAGCACACTCCCCGCTACGTCATTGGGAATCCCCCCCCCCGGCTGCTTCACGCTGGTTTGTTTGAGGAAAACGATGACACCTTGAGATATTGTTTATGCAATTGTATATGCAGTTCATGGAGATGTTACTTTACGGTGCGTGGGAAACCGCGCTCTCCCATCTTTCTCGCCAGCCCTTCCAGCAGAGGTCCATCTTTCACCGTCCCCGAAATGTGGCGGTAAATAACGTCCTCTGCTCGGAGGCTGAGGAGCTCGCGGACCTCCTTGTCTCCCCAGTTGGCCATATTAAAAAATGTCTCCAACTTGATGTAGGTTAAAACAGAGTAAAACTTGTCCTCATCTGTCGCTGTTGTTCTGAATCAGCTGTCCATTCTGTATTTTAAACTCCTCACGTCACGCCACGCCCACGTCCGACCCGCGTCGATTGCGTTCACATCAAACTCGGCTCGGCAAAAAGACTAGGGTCCGACGCGGGTCGAAAGGCGAGTCGAGTTGACGCAGCAGTCCGGGTCGGCAGTGTGAACGCAACAGCAGACACGCTAAATTTGCGCATTAAATGCGGGTTATTCAGCAGAGTGAAAGGGGCTAAAGTGTCACTGGAACAACAGACCAGTGATAATGGAGCAGACATCTTTCACTTAGCAAAAACAGCGTTGTCATTTCTAACTTTGTCTCTGAGTGATTATCATAGATGTAAATAAAGAGAGCAGCTTTATTGGAAATTTTGCTGTATTAAAGCTGCGGTCGGCAACTTTTTTTTAGTCATATTAGCTTGAACTGTCATGGGATTCTGGAAGTAGAATATTAAATAGGCTGTTTAGGAAAAATAACGAAATCTGTAGCTCCCTCTGAAGCCTGTAATCATGCTTGCAAAAATCGAGCGCTCCCGGCTGTTTTTAACCAATCAAGTTAGGGTGGAGGAATCCTACCTGTCAATCACAGCTTGTGCACACGCTGCTGAGCGTGAGTCTGCCCGCAGCTTGTGTGTGCTCACACTGGTGTGAACTCACGTGCACAACCTCGTCCACAGAGGGGGAGGGGTTTGGGGGGCGATTCGGAGCTTGTTAGAGGTTGGGGGAGGGGTTTGGGGGGCGATTCGGAGCTTGTTAGAGGTTGGGGGAGGGGTTTGGGGGGCGATTCGGAGCTTGTTAGAGGTTGGGGGAGGGACCTGAAAGTTGTATCAGTTCGAATTTTCCAACTTTAGACTCGCAATTTTGAAAACCTGCCGACTGAAGCTTTAATATACATCAAACTGTATACAGCATACTGGTCGAAGCGGATGGCCACCCTTCCTGAGGTTGGTTCTGCCAGAGGTTTCTTCCTGTTAAAAGGGAGTCGTTTCTCTCCACAGTCGCCTCAGGCACGCTCAGGACGGGAGATTCGCCCGAAAAAAAAAAAAAAAAATATTAGTGCAATATGTTGGTTTCCTTAGCTAGGAAATTGTTTTTGAATTGGCTCTATATGAACGAATTGTATTATTTTATTTTATATGATTATATCAGGTCCCATTTTAAAAAAAAACAATGAGCCACAAAAAGCTCTCAGGACAAGAGAGGCCGCAGACCAGGCATGGACTGGCTGTAGGGCTACCTGGCAATGCCCGGTGGGCCGACGCATATTTTTGGGCCAGGGCCGTCCAAATTTTATTTTGAAAAATATATTATTTTTATATTATCGACCGTGACGGTAATTGCAACACAAAATGCAGTCATTGGTAGAATTTCTCGAAGGACAATGGGCTAGTCCAATGAAATCTCTCAGCACCTCTTTGGCCCGCCCCTCCCCTCACCGTTGACCCAGGTCATCAATCCTACCATTTAAGCTGAACGGACTAGGAGAGAACAGTCAAAAACCGAAATGGATAAACAACAGAAACGAAAGGGTGGTGCACAGAAGCTGCGAGATAAAAGGCTAAAAAGCCTACAAGCAGCAAAATGTGCAAAGCTTACTGACATGTTTGCAAGTGCTTCCACCACGACCACAGCACCGGGTGCAGGGCCTTCAAGTGCAGGGCCAGGGCCGTCAACATCATTGGCAGAAGAACAGTGTAGGCCAAACACAGAGGAAGAAGCTATCGAGGTGGAGGAGGATGTGGAGGAGGAGACAGACGTGACCCAGGGACAGATTGAGGAGGTCAGAATAGCCAGCCCGGTAAGAAGTAGGCTAATGTTAGGCGAAATGTTAGCAGAATGACGACATGTTTTTTTAATGGGAGGACTGAGGTCTCTCCGTGTGCCTGGAGACTTAAATTAGGTATTATAGATGAACGACTGGTAGGCTACATCTTCACTACATCAGAATGGGGGGAATTGATCATGCTGAAATTCTTACTTATTTTATCCAGTCAGGCTGCAACACGAATAAAAAGCCTAGCCTGTTTTTTGCACAACCTTGTTGGTTAGGAGGTGGTCACCGACTGTGGGGTGTGTGTGTGTGTGTGTGTGTGTGTGTGTGTGTGTGTGTGTGTGTGTGTCTGCGCATGCGCGTTTTTGTCACAGAGATCATTCAGAATCTTTATTTTCAACTAATGCTATGAGTAGATTTACTTTATTTGAAGGTGTAAAAGTGACATGCGCCTGTCATTAGCATTACAGTACTTAAACCATCATTAATGTAGGCAAGGCTATAACGTATCTAGTGCCATTCGATTTTGTAGGCTTATGTAAAGTTGACTGGTGTGCAGATATTGCAAATACCCAATGACATCAGTCATAGATATTAAGTGTGTCATTAATGTTTATGAGACTCTCATGTAGACACCAAAGTGTTCAGTGTTATTTTAGCTTGTTATAACTATATTGTTTGCAGGTGTTACAGGTTACAGTTGCCCATGTAATATTAGTGAAATGGATTGGTAGGTAACCGGAGAAATACGAAATTAATATTCCTGCCTCGGTCATTTTCGATCATTTTCAACCCTCAGCTACATCAAACACAGACTGAGGAGTTGCCTTTCTGCCAGCAAACTGGAAGCCTTTATGTTGATGGCCACCGAGAAAGATGTTCTTGTGTCCCTTGATACTGACACAGTGATTGACAGAGTGGCAGAGAAGAGCGATTTAATGAAAAGACTGCTTTTGTAAGGTGAGGAGATTTATTTAAATGAATACATTTGTGTTAGGATTTAATTGCATTTTTCACAGAAAGTGATGAGATTACTTGTGTGATCGTACGGTGGGCCGCCATGGCCAAAAATGCCTGGGCCATTTTTTGGACCCAGTCCAGCCCTGCCGCAGACACCAGGATACACAGACCGAGGTGGTTATTACGCTCATTAATAGTCTCCATCATGTCTGAAATCACAAAAAAGCTCAAATCATAGAATGATATAAAAAAAAAATCATCTTTCAGGTATTGAAAATGAGTATCCAGAAGGCCCCTTCTTTTTAACAACAGACTGTAATCTCAACCCAGGCGGCATTGAACCGTGTTTGATTTGAATCGTTGAACTTGCGACAGTCTGCCCATTTCTATGCTGCAGCACTCAGAGGCACACTGTGGGAGTAATTGAGACACCTGGGCCCAGTATCTCTGTCTTCTGTAAAACTCAGCCTGACCACAGTCACTGAGCTCTTCTCTCCTGCGCCTCTTTCTGTCTTTTTGCCACACAACATATGCATCTCTGTGCTGTTCACTCATACACACATGAACACTTGCATCCTAGAAATGAAAACTTTCACATGGATTAAAAACTTAAGCAGAAAGTTCTAAAATTATTGTGCTTCATGCCCATACTTTTCATCCGGAATTTCAGAACTATTCTCTATAGTTTGACTCACACTTTGTCACACACCTAATATGTTGAGAGTGGGGCTGTGAGCTTGGTGAAATGCCTCTTAACACACAGCAGTTCTGTGATTGAAAGCATTCTGTGCAGACGCTAATGGACGGCTGCCAGCTGCTGCTGTTGTGCTGCTGCTGCAAAAAGGTCTCACTCCAGTTTCTTTCCCTACTCCCATCAACTCACTAAATGATCTTATTATGAAGTCAACCTGAAAACAATACAATAGTGTTCATTAGCAGACTCATGAATTTCATTCAGATGTTAGGAGAGGTAATGTTAAAGTGTCTAAAAAGTTTAATCAGTTTGCTCACAAAAACAATCAGAAAGATGCTTATTCAATTATGGGCTCCCATTCATACTACACTGGATACTAAATACCAGCAGACACAAGGTCAGCTCATTCCGTTGGGTCAGTTATTGATGTGTGTTGTCCCTACCTTCCTCATCATCCATTAATCTGTGCATCCCTGATCATTCATCACACTATCCTCTATCATCGTCACCCATCCACCCAGAATAAAGTCATACTGATGCCAGATCGGTCATCCATTCATCAGTTAGCCAGTCAATTAGCCACCCATCCATCCATCCATTCAGTCAGCAAGTGCCGAGGCTGGTTGCAGCAACCTCGTCAGATCAGGTCATGTGAGTAATGAGGAGGAAGAGACAGATTCACAGAAAACCATGGAGTCATGACCTACATATCATCCCACTCTGAATCACTTTATGGCTCCTCTCACATTTCTGCCTCTACTCGCACGCTGCTCTTTTCTCTCGGCGCCCACTGTTAAGACCCTTGACTCATCTTTTCTCAGGGAGGGCAATGCGGCCTCTCCAGGGACAAATTATTGTGGAAGGATGTGGTTCCTTTTCTTAGTTCCATTTCTGAAGTTCATCCACGGTTTTCCTGACAGCAGTCATGAGATATTCCAGTTGGAATGTTTATTCTTAATAGAACAAAGGCAGGTGCATATCACTTCACATGTTTCCATGCATGCAATCAGCACTTGTACCCTGTCTGTGTTACAAAGTGTTCACTTGCTACCAGGAGAGTTGGCAGAGTACAAGTACCACAGTGGAGCATGATGCAGTTGTAGAGTATTGTATGACAGTTTTAATTTTAAACCCAAAAGCATCAAAAAGAGAGAAAAAAAACCCCATAAAACTGCCTCTAAACGTGAACCTCTGTGTTTCCTGTAAGAGCCCTCAGACTCCCTTGTGTTCAATATTGCGGGTTGGTGAGAAGAAGTAGGGAGAGGAGCAGTGCTCCTGGCTGATGAAAAAGGTGCTTTGCTGCTTTATCGAGGTACAGTCAAGTGCATGAGTATGCTGGAGCTCCACTCTGATAGTTGAGCCTTGCTGCAGTTACACAACCACAACACTTCTCCAATGAACAGCAGTTAAACTGGGGGCTAAATCTGGTGACTGCTGCTTGTGTAACTTAAAAAAAAGACACACCACTAGCCTGAAGAAAACCTTTGGTTCTAGTTTTCCTCCACCCAGCCATCCATCATGAATAGAAAGCAGATTTCAGAGCCGTTTATTTTTATGTTGCATGTGTTCAGACTTTCACGCTCTATGAGCCTCTCAGTTGTTTCCGCATTATTTTTATCCCTCTGCAGACTGAACATTCAAGCAGAAATCAATCTACTTCCATACTTTGATATTTCGGAACAGGGTCATTGCCTGAAAATGTACCAGTCAACACGCGTTTCAAGCCTTCCCCGTTCCGAATGTAACCCTGCAACTTAGAAAATGTGACAGGAAATTTCACTGACTTTCTTTAACATCTGAAATCGACTTTCTATGAATAAAACCATTGCAGTTTAAGTCCACTGGAGTTCACAAATGTACGCAGTAACAGCAGGAACAAAGCCAAGGTGATAAACTGTTAGCAGCAGCAATGCTAAACTGGGTCATTTTAATGGAAGCTTTCTTTACATCCAACTAATTGTTAAATTTGCATATGACCACTGAGAACGAGATTTAGTAGATACAAGTACAAGTAACATGAATCTTTCTAAGATTAGCCGTCATGGACTGAGTGAAAAACTCCGATACTGGGCATTGAAGTAGAAGTCCCAAAAGTGTTGCCCTGTTCTCTCATATGGATATACGCTGATCTCAAGTGATCTAAATATCTAAGGACCCCAACTTTCACCAAACTGTTATCGGTGAGTTGATGAACGTATTTTATGCCAGAAATAAGGTTCAGGTTAAAAAAAAAAAAACGAACTTCTCCTTTAAGAAAGATACTTATTTTATTCAGTTAATTTTGTTATTTTATATTAAAGTGAATTGCTGGATAATTAGTTTTCCAGGTGTTCATTTCACTCAAAAATATGCATCTAATTCAATTCAGGTTAGAGTCAAATAGTTGAAAAAATTTGTTTCACTCACAAATAAAGGGGCTAAAAAATTCACCAGGCTAGGAAGGGTGAAGGCAATCGGGTTCGGCCGGCCCTTCTAATGAGGTGTCCCTAATTTATTTTTCAGGGAGTTGGCAAGCCTAATACAGACGTACTTTTCCCCTCAACACGCTGTGTGGTTAATTAGCGGCTGTAACTTGTGAGAGTGTGTGCGCAGAGTCAGACGCGCACACACAGGATGCTGCTCACTTCTTTAACTTCGTCAGTCATCTTGCAAGAATACACCATGGCGTGCACAAACAAATACCGCTGCAAAACCTACTCATTTGTGCTCTTTCCGTCTCTAGCAGCAGCAGCACCTCGCTGCAGGGCATGTGGTCTGGGCACTTCAGGGCAGTGAGAGAGAGCAGTGAGGGCACGTGTATGTGGATCATGTGACCGACCGAGGGTAAATCTAAATTTACTATTATTTTTTATTATTATTATTTTGGGCCACACAGACAGACTTTCACACACACACACACACTTACAAAAAAAAAAAAAAAAAAAAAAAAAACCTTGATAAAAGGGCACTTTGGCCAGAAAGGGCCAAAGGGACAGGTGCTCCAGCACCCTCTAGTTTTATCAGGATGATTTATACATGAATAAATTTCATTGGGTCTGTCCATATTGAAATATAATCAGCTGGTGTTTATAGATCCCTCTTGTGTATACATCCCATTTGTATTGCTGTTTCTAAATACTGGTTAGAATTGGAAACCCAGCTGGCTTTTCAATTGCAATACCCCAACTGCTGTTAAAAACAGAGTTTAATAAACTATACTGGCGATATTAAGATATCAGTTTACAGGTAAAACAAGACAAACACTGGCTCTGCGGTCCTCTAGAGATACAGAAAACTTTAGAGGTATGTTTAAACCTATTGGAAGAGATGTTTAAATGGATGGGAAAAATGCAAACAGGGATAAGATATGATATAAACGAGCATACATATTCAAAAAGCACCAGACTCTTCACGCACACACACACACACACACACACACACACACACACACACACACACACACACAGTGCTTCAGAACCTGCTTGTTGCTGGCGTTGGAACGCTTTTGACTTGGAACGAGAAATAGATTTTCAGATATTCATCCCACCCACACACAGCGTTTTTATTTTTACCTGCATTCTAGTATGTGCTCTTATTTGAGTTTCGGTGGAAGCTTGTGTGTCTACTTTTACATGTGAATAGGTGAATGTGGGTGGCTGTATCCTTAAGCTAGTTGACAAATGCCTGCATGAGTGAAATCAGTACCTCTTTCTAGTCAAACAGCCGTTTATTTCAGTCGTGCACACAAACTAAGCCAGAGGGTTTGGGGTGAGGAAGCTGGTTCAGAATCCTGTCAAGAGTGTCATGTTGTGACAAAATGCATTTATAAACAGTGACTCATAGGAGAGAACACAAAATGTGCATTCAGACCCAGAAAAACACCAAAAGTGACTCACCCAACAAGGACACACAAACACTGTGAGATGAATGGCCTGCTGACGGATGTGATGTGAAGCTGATGAAGGAGGCTTGTTTTGAGACCGAAACTGCACTAAACTGTGCCGATGAGAGGAGAGGAGTAAGGTAAAAGGCAACGAGAGACACGGTTCATCCTGAGAACGTGCACCTCACACACAAAAGGGAGAAAATCTGTTTCATATCATCGAATCATTTCTAATCAAATGATTATAATGAGATGAGATTTCCCTGTCGTTTTTTGGCTCCAGAAGACCACAACGTGCATGACACTAAGTATTCAGTGCCCCCCCATAAAAGAATCAGCTGGCTGATGGCTTTAGACAGAGGAGTGTTTAGCTGAGGGAACAGCTCTAACCTCAGTTCCATGTCATGGAAATCAGAAACAACATTTCAGTGACCAGGTTTTGTTCTTTGGGATTAGATTCCTATGGTAACAAAAAAATAGATTAGTTTTTTGTGGCAAAAGGAAAAGCTAAATTTAAAAGTGTGAAAAATTGTCACAGAGATTGTGATTTGAACTGTTTTGAGCTGCAATGGGGAGGGTAGGGTTTGGGGATGGCAAGCCAAAACAATATGGCTCAAAAGTCTGGCTAAAATTAAATACTCTCTAAGGGCAAATTTCAAAGAAAAATTATTGTTGAAGACAATTGAAGACAACCTGCAAAGCGGTTGTGAAATTTGTATTTCCTTAAAAGACTTGAAAATTCATCCAACTCGCTGCTTCAACCTGCAGAAAGTTTTAACGTTCGCACCCATCCTGGAGGTGTTTATCTTTTTGAGGAAAGTAAACATTTCCATGATCCCGCGTGTCTGTTCTGATCCAACATACTCTCTGTTGGCAATGCGCGGCAGACTGGCAGCACAAAGCAAGAAAAAAAAGAAACTTTTATGCTTGTTGTGGAAAAGGAGGTGAGAAAAGACTTGTGAGCCTGCGGGGAAATAAAAAAAAAAGAAGGAGGAAAGTTAAACAGACATGCCAAAGAAAGGACCATTTAACATGCACTCGGTTTGGATTGTGTGCACGTCTGTGTGAATGTGTACAGTAATACAGTAATGGGGAAAAAAGAAAACAATTGAACCTTTTTCTTTCATCTTCTCCTCTCTTTTTCCATGACATTATTTTAACCTCATTTTCTTTCTTATGAACCCACGCAGATACTCACACACATTAATGTACCAAAAAATTTATCGTAGAGTCAGAGTTCATCCTTCCCCGAGGATTAAAGCACGACCTCTCCAACTCATCCACTCCATTTCTTTTTAAATTCTGTTCCCCCACCCCGCCTCCATGCTTTATTGATCAATCCTATGATTCTTTAATCACTCACGACCTTTCTTCTTGTCCCGGAGGTATAAGGCACATTCACCGTTTAAACCAGTTATAAACCCTCAAATATCACGTGTCTTTATAGATCTGGGTTTAGATTCACTCGTGCAGTTTTTGCCTCATACAGCAGCAAATGCATATTTTACTTTAAATCTCAGTTAATTTTTTTTTTTTTGGTTATTGTTATCCTTTTTATTGGAGGCCAGGAGCAGTAATTTATCATGCTTTTGTGGGTGTTGTTTAACAAATAACACTGTATTTTGGTTGTGTTCTCATTCTTGTAGTCAGAATACATTTTTACGCAATTGCATCAGTCTAATAGGATAACAACGTAAGTAAGAGTCAGACAGCTTGTGACCAAGAAAGTTTTTTAGGTTTCCAAGCCAGTTCAGAGGTTAAACTCAGGAGGAGTGCTGGTGGTGTCTGTTTAAAGGCAGAACAAAACCCACATCTAGCCAATAAGACGACATATGAAAGACCTCAGTTGAACAGACTGTTCGAAGCCAGAAGGTTTCTTGTACTGCTCCAAACTACAACGTCAAATAAGCTCTCACTGGAAGACGTGATGGTTATGTCAACTCACATCTCACATGAAAATGTGCATTAGATACATTCAACCACATGTCCAAAGTGTAGTAGAGTCCCGATCCACGGCTGTGAATTGTGACAAGCCCATTGCCTGCTGACTGAGAAGTGGAAAAGTGAAAGATCTGTAAAACTATGCAGAGAAGGCGAACTCAGCTCCATCCACAGTCATGTTCTTATGCATTTCTGGCCAAATCAAGAGTGTCGAATGTGTAGTGAGATGTAGAAAGTGAACATGATGAAAGAGCAAGACATAAGCTGCTTCTCTTTTGGGAGCACAGAGCAATTTTGAAATCATTATGTCTTGAGATCGGGTTGAATATATATAAATAAATGTGTAAAAAACAAAGTTTGCAGTCTTTTCTCGGCCCTAAACCTAATCAAGTAGATCTGCTCCCGAAAGCTAACCAAAGGGCGAGTGAAAACGTGAGTGAAATAAAGAAAACAAACAGCTGAAAAAACTACCATGACGGTAGTTATGAGACCAGCATGGTTTAAAACAACTGTATGAAAGTAACCCACAGTAACCAGGAGAGGTGGATAAAAATAGAGATTTGCTCAAACAGCTTACAAGTCCTCCTTTTTTCATGCCAAACCATCTCCTATGCTGTCCTGCAGATCTCATGGAATGTGTGGATGTGTATACTTGAAACCTACTCAATTCCACATTAATTATAATCAGATTGGTTATTGATCACAGACACAGCCTGAGTATTGATCCTGCCTGTTCAGTCGGGTGGAGGGTCATGAAACTCTTTTTCTCCAGTCTGGAGACATGGGAGGGAAAGCCATTTTAGTCAATGCTGTGCACACTTTGTACAAATTATTGTGTTCACAGCATTCCGAAAAGTGTTGCGAATTATCTATAGGGATCTTTTGTTGAGGACCTGATCCAGGACCAGGAGTTGAATTAATTTAGGCTTGAACAAAGAAACCTAGAGAAAAAAAAGATATATAGATCAAATATGCTATATTTCTACCTCATGTCACAACCTCCATTTGTTCATGTTGCCTCATTTACCTTACGGTTCAGGCCTGAAGTATGAGCTGTAAACACTTGTTCCCAACCGTCGGTATTACTAACAATGGACAAGAGAGTTTCCAAAAAGCTCATTTTCTGTGTGCAAGCCATGCTCATCGGAAATCCAAGTGGGAAATACTCCAAAGCAAAGGCGCTCCGATTGCGTCTTTAAGGACTAACAGCCGTTTCAGAGTATATGTGAGTAAAATGAGACGGCAATAAACAGAACAGCTTGATGGCCTTCTAGTGTTGGCAAGGCCTCTGTTCATCTACATTTTTTTTCCTAAGTTCACAGCTTGATTCTGACTTCTGCATCATTACACTCTGAACAGAGGGAATATGCTTATGGTGTGTGTGTGTGTGTGTGTGTGTGTGAGAGAGAGAGAGAGGGAGACGTGTGAAAACTCTCAGGTTTAATGCAACGAATGCACACATCTCCAGAAGACATGGAGAAAAATCACAGAGGAGATCGACATCAGCTCCGAAAAGAAATGGTCGCTCCTTTTAAAGAGTGAAAACTGCTTTCCTCATGCGTAATGGGACAACCAGAGGCACACGAGAGAAGAAGAAAAAGAGAAGAAGAACGCTCGTCTACGCAGGAAGACAAAAGGAAAGGTTGTCAAAGAGGCAGATGTAGAGAGATAGCACGGGACAGAAAAAAGACTGGAACTAAGATGAGAAAAATCTTGATCAATATGTTTTAATTTTTCAGCTTCCTTAAGCTTCAAAGGAATCGAACAATTGTCCGTGTTAAATAAATACACAAGCCTCCTTTCAGGAGAATGAAGCTCCACAGAAGTAGCTGGAATGTCACTATTTTAATTCACTTACAATTAAATCTGGGTATCTGGAAGTAAATGCAGTCCCATCTGAAGGGTCAACAGCACCGCTTCTAATCATTGTTCTGTTCGTGTGTGTATGTATGTGTGTGTGTGTGTGTGTGTGTGTGTGTGTGTGTCTTAATTTGTTTTAAAATCTAAACGGAAACAACGTGTGTTCAAAAAATATTTTTAAAAAGCTTGATAAACCTTAAATCCACACATTTGATATGACAATAATAATAATAATAATAATAATAATAATAATAATAATAATAATAATAACGTTGACTTGCGCCAACTGGGTGTGACAGATAAACAGAACTACTTTAACAGCACCTTATCTTGTGTGGTACGTAATGTGTTGTAATAATATTTGCAGCATTCTCATTGTGGATACAGGGATCCCCTCATTCTGTTCAGAAAGTCTATGGAGCATCTATTCTTATTAACTTCTTTATAACCAGTCCAAACTTTGTACCTTTTTAGATCTAGGATTGCTGATGTGGTCCCAACAGCAGAACCTGGTCGAGCAAGAGGTGGTCGGGATCAGGGTCAAACTAAACTGAGATGTGTGTGTGTGAGTGTGAAAGGATTTTATTTTCCTATCATTTACTGGAAGTAAGAAAAGTCTATCTTCAGAACAGAAATGAAACATTACCCATAGAGGAAACCTGGGACAAATGAAGATGAATGACAGGCCATGAGAGTAATGAGGAAGGGACATACTGCTTGGTTATTAAGTAATGTCAAAATCACACTATGCAACAACATAACATGATTATTTCTTTTTTCCACTTATTCAAGCAGCTGTTGGCTACCTGCTGATCTGATAACATGCTGAAGTCATGCATTCTTGTCTACACGACGGTCAATGTCAAGTATACGGAAACTTAGCCCACTTATATTGTTGCCCAGGGAAACTAAAGCTAATGAGTCTGCATCAGAACAACACTATGAACTCCTACTAAAACTACATGTCTGCAACAGCTGTCTGCTCACGCTCAGTCCCGCTGTTTGGGGTAATCGAATAGCTAATGTGTGCTAACACTGCCAACAGAATTCAGTGTAATGCCATAACTTTGTGTGTTCACAGATTGCTTTTTTCGCCGAAAAGCCACAACTGATATGTGAAAAGGGCGACCATAAAGCCATCCCTGAACCCTGCAAGGCCCACTGTTGTAAAATTACATTACTTTTAGCCGTCCCAAAAACAGCAACAGCATTGGGAACTTCTCAAATATTAAAAAAAACTTACATATTATTGCTAGAAATAAAATGTATTTGATGATTTACAATGTGTTTTATCTGTTTAGACCAGATTTGAGTCTATGATTTGAGTCTATGATTTCTTGTTGTGGTTATTCAAACCCTTTCAGTAAAAGTATTTGAAACTGTGGCTGTATTTTATCAGTAAAATGTATAAATGACCGTTTGGCTTTGTTTGTTTGCTCAAATATCTAAAGCCAGACACTGGTTGTGTAGTATAGTTATTGCTTGGTTGCAGGGACAGGTGTGACTGTTCTTTACTCTGGTGACATAAGTGGTCTGGGGTTTCCTTTTAGTATGTTAACTAGAGAGAACATTAGGCTAGTGAGACAGTATTGTGTGACTTCAGTGGAATGTATTACATAATTGTTCTGAAACAGATTCCAATCTCTGTTGTCAACAAACTCTGAAAACTTAAACCATGGCTTGATTCATTCTGAGAGAAATGCCTGCTGGTGGTGGATGAGATGATAACAAACAAAGTTGTCGTTGTCATCTTCCACTTATCTGGGTTCCCGAAGCGTGCCCTGGATCTGCCCTGAAGTTTTCATTCAGTTTTTTAGCAGCCTAATAAATCATGAGTCACAACAAATGACTGTTGTGTGATTATTATTCATGCTATTTACTTTTTTAGTGCTTTGTAAGCAATCCAAACTGCAAATGAACCCTTAGTTGTTCTGTATATTCGTTCTGACAGTGTAAGTGTAGGCCCAATGTTGTAATATTACATTTCTGTAAAAACCCACTAAAACGTAAAAAATCTAAAACCCCTTCAATTTCTGCATCAGAGGCGTCCTTTAACACCATCTGAGAGGTGAAAAATCTGTTTTTGGATTTTACAGGGTTAATGTTATTAGCACCATGCTACCACTGGCGATGGGAAACAGTTTTATTGGCTTGTTTTACTGGCATGTTTATTTCAAACATGCTGTTTTCGGTGTAAAAACTGCATAAATCGGTTGTCCAAAACCTGGTGTTGAAAGGTATGAAAGACGGTATAGTCAGTCAGCTAGGGTGGGACACATCACCTGGTAACCAAGAAGTTGGAAAAGACGGTTTTTTTTGGTGTTGGAAATTTTTTTTAACATGCCTCCACCATGCATTTAATGTAATATCAAGAGGTTTTGCTCACTTCTTGTATTTCTATGAAATAAGGCTGCATTTGCACTGTCATTCTTCCCTAAATTTTACCCTGCGCCACTTTTCGAGTGCAGTTGTGCACTTATTTGGGGGGGGGAACGAAACCATAATATGACTTGTGGAATTATTTTACCCAGTGGACTGAGTAATATCTCCAGATATTGATATTACCTTTCCTTTGGGCAGTATTGTGAACCAAAACATATCCATTCTATTGGGCTCATTTAGGGTGAGGGTGCCTGTTGTTGTTGCTTATATCTTTCAAACAATAATTTCTTTAGCCAGAGGACATACATGTGCAAATAAAGAAGATTACTTTATTGTGTGTTCAAGGTTTAACATCATCATGTCACTTTGGAAAGTGTACTTGCCATTAGCAAGGTCCAGCAGACCAAAACAGGAGAAAAAAAAAATCACCCCACTCAAAGGTGAATTATGACATTTTGTTTCATAAAATAAAAAATACTCTTAAAATCGACCCTGGTGGATAGAAAATAATAACCTCATGAAACAGCCTATTATTAATGAAAAGTAGGTCTAGTTCCGACCAGTGGCTTAAGACGCTTTAGGGTTTCACTGCAACAGCCTCGTTTAGTCTGTTAGCAGTTTTTTACTCATTAAGGCAAATGTTAAGGCTAATTGTAGATGGAGACCCTCCCGGAGAGGCCAAAATTCCTATCTATCCGTCGAGGCGACGGAGACCGCAAGGGTTGTGATTGGTCGACTAACAACATCATTTCCAGAATCACTTTTCCAGTTAGTTAGTTCCCTCCTCTCACAACAACAACACCGCCATTTTTGAAAGAGTTTACTGTGTGCCGGTCAACATTTAAAAAAAATGGAGCAAATCGAGCAAATGACTTATTGAAGAGGTCGCCATCATTCACTGTGAGGAGTGGAACGGAGCCGGAAGGTAAACAATCAATCAACGACTTTCAAGATAGACGTCGCGAGATTGGGTCGTTTAACGTAGCGACGCCTACTGATCGGGAGGTGAATTGCCTTGCGTATCCGACATCCCGACGGAGAACTTCGAATGGTTTAAAGCCTCTCCGTGACTACAGAGACGGATTGATGGATAGCGACGGAGAAGCATACTGTGGCCTTTAGCTGTCTTCATTGTGTCTTTGTGCTAACAATGCTTCTCCTTCAGTTTGCATACCTGAAGTGTTAACATACAGTAGTTCAATTTATCAGTTTTTAGCTTCAGATTAAATTTGTTGTTTTGACTCAAACGTTGGTTTAAACGCTGTGTTCTTATCAACCCTCTATCTATTGTAACTTGGCAATAAACGAGTGAACGCAGTGGCGCATTTAGCAACAGAGGACAGACAAAAGTGTCTTACTGTTAGACCGATATGTATTTTTGTCAGAAAGTCAGAGACACAACTTCAAATGAAAGCTAATGTGATGTGGTGCTGGATGTGTAAATAAGCAACATTTTGCTAGCCTATTTGTCATATGGCTTTAAGACTTTAGCTGTTTGGACAATGTTTAAAAGTAACAGTGTTGCACCTCTGACTGCGGTTGGGGTGATCAGAGGTGCATCTTTGACCAACTGTATTTTCACATGCTGTCACACCCTAAAAAGTAAGCTTAACCACTGGCCGTTAGCAAAAACAAGATTATAAATTGAGTTTATATCGCTCTTTCTTCTCTTTCTTCCTCTCCTTACCCTTTCTCTGTGGCCCAGATAATGTCTTTAGCTAAAGGGGTACAGAGCATTCAATCATACCCAACAATAAAATACAAAGACTAGATTTGAGAACCAGAGGCTTTGTTGTGAGCTCATTGCTGCACAGGGATCTAGGCTGGAATATTTCCCTCACATGTAATCTACTACCAAAGATTTAGGCACTTTAAATGTTTGGATCTGATCTCATGGCAAGTACAAACAAGTTAGTTTTCAAACCTAAACTTTTATACCACAGTGTAAGTCACTTGAATAGGTGTTTGTGCCTCCATGCAGTGCCTCCATGCATGGCATGCATGGCAAGGCACCTATTACTATTCCGTTGGCAAAAGTCTATGGGATTTAACATTGAAAACGTGTCTATTTATTTATTTATTTATAGGCTATATTTATTCTTCCGTCCGGGCCCGCACATCCCAACAATATGTATATATATATATATATATATATATATATATATATATATATATATATATATATATCAAAACGACCGGCTCGATGAGTTTTCACGGGCTATTACTTTTATTGAAGATTGGAGTTACCATGGCGACGTAATAAGCAAAAAACAGCCCCCCTAGGAATAAACAGGGGGATGACCTGGAAAAATCATAAAAAACCCAAAATTTTTAGCAGTCACTGTGTCATCATGCATTAACCTAGAAACGCCATTCAAATGTCAGTTTGTAGATACGTCCGTGCTGTGTTCAGAAGTGAAGGCGCCATGTCGATACCTGCTACAGATTTCCCACAGCATGCCTCCAAGCGACCCAAAGTTTTGGACAAAATCTGCAAAATTTGAATTTTTAGAGCACAACTGCCATTTCATTAGTGTGGGAAGAGCAAGAGTTCTGACCTCAGATTCATTTTCGAATCGCCCTCACCCCTACAAATATCGCTCCAATGCCATTATGTACTGTCATAATATAGGCACGCATGTTGGGATTCATAAAATGTTTTCATATTTCATCTAGGGCTGACCGTTTGCTCTCAGAGCCCCTCAGAGCAAAGTGATGTCGGGGCTCAAAGACCTCAAATCCCCATTTTAATTCATCCAATTCTCAGAATCTCAGCAGCTCCTGCAGCCCTTCTTTCTCTCATCCGTGCTTTCACTGTGAATGTACTACAGATCTGAAACGCGGGAATATTGAAGTCCAAAGGCGTCCCTCGCTCATTCTGCGAGAATATTTTCCGTAGCTCTTACGGTTTCTGAATGGGAAGCATCTGTTCGTAGAGGTTTTTTGGCTCTGAGAAGCTTGAGTGTCATATAATTAGTGTAGCAGCAGCTGGGGCACCTTAACTGTCAGTTAAATGAGGGAGATTAATTACCATAGAAACAAGGCTATTAGTGGCCCAGCCAGTCCTTTGAAGTTTCAACAGCACAATTAACCGCTTTAAAGGGACAGTTTGCCTCTTTAAAGAGACAGTTCGCCGCTTTAAAGGGACAGTTCGCCTATTTAAAGGGACAGCTCGCCGCTTTAAAGGGACAGTTCGCCGCTTTAAAGGGACAGTTCGCCTCTTTAAAGGGACAGTTCGCCGCTTTAAAAGGGACAGTTCGCCTCTTTAAAGGGACAGTTTGCCGCTTTAAAATTTTAAATTTAAACGGCTTTGATGCCGTTTAGGCTTGAATGCTTCTTCTTTAGGCCTTGCGAACCATTCCTGAGCAGCCGTGATTGGTTGAGCGATACGCACACTTTGGCAGGCCCCTTCTAAATTTCTTCAGAAATTTTCTAGTTTACTATTTTTCTTCTGCAGTAAGGAGTGTCTTAAAATAAATTTTGAACTCTGCATGATTATTTCATAAATAAAGCTGATCTAACTCTTGGAGTTTTGTCCATCACAGAGGATTTGGATTATGCATGTAAATAGGCATGGTAATAAGTTTAGCATGTGTGCAAAACAAATGGAAACATGCTGACTGAAAAAGATTATGCAAACATTGTGTCATCTAGAAACACTTAAGCTCTTCTGATTACAGAATTGTATCATTGGGGAGTTGTTATAACCCTCAGGCTGGTTCAAGTGTGAAACGGTATAGATGGAAAATATCTGAAAGAAGCTCAATTGCTTGTTGAGATTCAAGTGGAAAAACAAGGTTGAGTCGATAGGAGACTTTTGTCTCAGTGTTAACCACTAAAGTGTCATCAGCCAGTTTTTCACATGGATTGCACATCTGTTAGTATGCGAGGCACCTTTTTGACCCTCTCGTATATTTTTAGGTGCCAGTCCGAGCTGCTGCATGCATGTTTCATAGTTCTAAACACATTCAATATTGAACAGGGTCACACATAAAGTGGAATTATTTATTTCCACACATATTGTCCCTACATCTATATCAGCACAGAAAAGGAAATTCAAATCAAGACTTGAAAACGTACACACAGTGTTGTTTTTGGATATATGTAATTCTCTCTGTACGTGCATTAGAGACATAGCTGAGATTTCCGGATACATTACAGGGCAGATTGCAGCACTTATTGCATCATCTCTTCAACTCTTTTTTTAGTCATCAGAGCATTGATCCTACTTCCAAATCCCCTCTGACGTGCATCACATTCAATAGTATACAGTAAGCAAATCATTTTTTTCAATGAAAGTGAACATAAAAACCTGTCTTTCTCTGCCTCTCACAACCTATTAGTATTCCCTACCAGCCACTGGTTGGTTAGGTTGAGGCAATAATTTCAGACTTTTAACTTTTATTAATGCTAATTCTCCTCAGAACATATGTGCAAATACTATTGGGCCATTTTTGGATGATGCACTCATGCATATCATTGTTTATAACACAAGGTCTTTATTTTTAATCCCGATTTTTTTTTTAAGCAGGCTGTCCAGCATAGGATAGAGTATACCCACTTCTATGGCATCACTACGCCACTGTCAACAAGCTTTACTCAGGAGTCCTTTACCAGGGCTTTCGTTTGACAGCATAATGCACGTATAGCTGTTTTTGTAAAGTGAAGTTTGAGACTGGAGCTTATACAGCAGTTCCTGGTGAGACCCTAAGCTCTCTACAATGAAACGAATGAATAGATTCTTAGTGATGAAAGCTGCCACAGATTTAGTGATTCTCTTCTCTCTCTCAGAATTGGAGCACAGAGTTGACAGTACCTCGTTATTTCGTGGCTCCTAAGTCAGTCTGTGCTCCTTGTGAAAACAGCATGATGGCTCCCCCTTCTTAGTTGTATTACCAAAGTGTTTCATTTTTGCAAGGCAGATTTTACAAATTGCGTGTGTTTTATTCACTTTCTGCTTTTCTGTAAGTTTAGAAAATCAGAAGCGTGGCCAGATTTCCACTTTTAAAACACTCACAGTGAAATTTTGATCACTCACTGCTGAGCTCTCGGTTCCTCTGCCAAATCATGCGTCACTAACGTTAACACAATGAAGAAGCTATTTAAAGTAACTTCCTGCTTGGTGTTTTATGGTAGTTGAATGTATCGTACTGTGCTAACTCTGCTTACTATATTGTTCCTCTGTGGCTGAATAATCACCAGTTATAATTTAATGCTGGCTGGAAAGTCTGAAGTATATTTTGAGTGAGATGTATTGAGTAAGTGCAAACTATATCAAAGTTAAAGGCCGGCGCACACCTTTACGATGTCATCGTTGCATCGTTTGTCGGGTGATCGGCATAACAATTCGGACCGTATTTGACACGCTCGCACGTCCACCGCACACACTTGCGAACCTACGAGTTTTGTCCCCGAATGTTATCACATGACCGAAATAGGAAGCCACAAATCACGTGACTTTCAAACCGGAGGCAGCCATGTTTGTGTCGTAGTCGGCCAACGTGACTAAGTGCGCTATTCCCATTGGCTGTTTAAATAATCCTGCGCGATGGCATCGGAACAGAGACCGCACACACATACGATTGTATTCGGCACAAGGAAAATCCGTACGGAAATATCAAACATGTTTGATTTGATCCGATGAAACGACAAACGACAAAATCGTCTGTCGGCTGCTACCGCACACCTTTACGATTCCCATGCGAAGTCATCGGGCCGACAAAATCGTACACGAATCGTAAAGGTGTGCGCCGGCCTTAACTTTCAGTGGATCTCAGGAGGGCTGGTGGATGGTGATGGTCCTGAAGCCTATCTCTGCTGACACTGGGTGAGAGGCAGGTACACTCAGCACTGGTCCTGAATGAAAAACATTGCTTCCTATTGTCACATTTTTTTGGAAAGAAGTACAAAGTATCAACAATATTTAAGGGTTTACAAGCAGTACAATAAAGTACATTTTTCTCATGTAAATCTGACGACCTGACAGTTTGAATGTATCTGGTTTTCCAAGTCAGAGTTCTATCAAACAACGCAAGTTAACATATTTTCCCTCTTGACATTTAACTCCTGTGCAGTCAAGCGGGCAACTGTCATTGTTTTGTTCAGTTTTCTCCTGAAATGCTCTTACATGCCCACTCGGATTTTATCAGCTCTGATGCACACAGACAAATTTCTCTTTCTGTATTTCTGAAATTGTTTTGTTCCAATACATGACCCAATCTTGAATCTTAATTAAAAGCATTTCTTGCTTTTAATCTTCATGAGTCCCCGAGAGACCCGAAAGAGCAGGCCTGCATGGTGTTTAAATTTCTTATGTTATTCCAGAAGTATTTACCGGACACTAAGCAAGAAAACGAGAACTCCAAATTTCCTCTTGGTCAACAAGAAATGCAGTTTTGACATGAAATGAATAAATTAGCAGTGGGCAGTGATTGTTTCTTCAATAATAATGTGATTAACTGACACAATCCAATATACGCAGAATATGCACTTGGCCACTTTTGTTTGCAATATGCTCATAAGTACAGACAATGATCAATAATTTACTTTGATACTTAATAAAACATGAAAATGGAGTATAACTTTGAAGCAAAATTATAGATGATTTTTTGAGAGCATCAACCATAATGACAGCTTCTCAGAAAGAGGAAGTCTCGCTCAGTCTAAAAATATGTGCTACAAAATTCTCTAATACAAACTGGATGCTATCAGCAGCAAGCAAGTGTCAGCTATGGACGAAGCTTATGTTGGTAGCGGTAATTGGCCCAGCTATGAAAGTGATCGACTTTGGTTTACAACATCGTTTGACTTAATAAATTGTTTCGGTGGTTATTTTTTCTTCTTTTTCTTCTGTATTATGTCTACATGAGGTCAGGCTTTGCTCAGTTATCCAAGCTTGCTAGCTTGCTCAAAGAACAGATTCCATTCTACACAGTGGACCCTTTGACCTGAGGTGCTGCCTATCTTGGACAAGACACTCTTGGAAAAGAGATTTGAAAGAGTTTTTATTTCCTGGTTAAATGAAGGTTGTATAAAAAAAACAAAAATAAACCCAGATAACGTCCTGTTTTGAGCTTAGCAAAGAGCTTCTCGCAAGGAGGTCACAAAAGAGTGATTTTTCTTCATCTGAAACAATTCAAAGCTCAAAAATGTCATAGCACTTCGATTCAATGCTATATATTGTGATTTCTACACCGTGTTACTTTTACATCAATTATTTTGAAGATAGTCTGTGTTGCGGTGTCATGGCATGCATGGTCAGTGTGTATCCTACGGCTGATTAGCTAAATCCATCAGGATTTGTCAGAGGTCTTGGGTAGCTTTTTTCAAAGATGTAAAAGACGATTTGCGTTTGTGCTTTCCACTCATTTTTGTATTTTGGGATTAGATTGGAGGATTCTGAGTCTCATCTGATTAGTGCTTGGATACATGAAAAGACACAGGGATATGGACTTTGTTAGCTGAGGAAAATAGTGGGAATTGACTGATGTTGTATAAAGTTCCCTTTATATAGTGATTGTTAAGAGTGCTGTGAAATGTTTGATGGATGAATCTTTCTGACTAGCTTTGAGCTAAGCTTTCCAGTCAGAATTCTTCTCTTATTTTCCAGACTGAGAGCGCTCTGAGCACTGACTTCTGCAGGTAACTGGCTGCTGTGTTACTTCACATAACCCTTATTAGAAAAGAAAATCTGCAGAAATTCACCTTTTCAACAGCTATTATTCTCCACTACCAGTCAGTATCTTGAGTGTTAATGTAATCAGTACAACACTTATATAGACTGGAATGAGACCGAAGCCCTGAACCTCCACTTTACTGACAAATGATTTATAAAAAATGTTTTATATCAGGTTTTCATACACCTTTTAATTCAGTTTGTACTGATGTCATCATATCAATCCAAATGTAAAATCTGATACTTTAAAGCTACTTTACAACTGTAGTCCACCCACTCTAACATTTTCCTTTAAGTTTTGGCTGAGTAGAGCTTTGAGACTGCATTGGCTGTTAAAGGAATGGTTCGGCGTAAAATGATAATTTGAGCATCACATGGTCATGCCACATAATTTATATGGGTGATGAGCCTTTCTCCGAAAGACCGCGGCATTCCAAAGTTGGCTATTTTGAAGTGTTTTGTTAGAAACGCAGCCAATGCAATGTACGGGGCCAATTTGGAAAATATAAGAAATCGGTTGTTTTTCCGCGATAAACAAGCTCAAAAGCGCTACATACTTCAGCTTTGTCGTAACAAAGGCCTCGTCAAGCAAACGGAGGCACAGAGAAGTTCATCGGACCACGCAGCCTTTCACTGGCTAGTGTTTTTTGAGGCATCACCGGTAGTTCCAATTCCTAGTCTGACCCGGATGTAGGCCTACTGCTTCAAGTTATCAAAGGGAGGCTGAGACGCAAATATGGCAGAAGACGACCATAATTTTTTCGAAGACGAGCCATTTGCGTTTGAAGGCCAACCATACTTGTTTGAGCCCGAATATACAGACGAGGAGTTGCGGGAACGGGAGGAACAACAGAGATGTGCGGAGCAAGCGTCAGTGGGCGCTTCTGCTCGGTCGCGTACTTGTAGCCTACATGGTGGTGTAGCTGCGTGCTGCGAGGTGATGCCGTCGGAGGAGGAGAGCTTCTGTTGCCAGGAGTGGGAACTGTTAGGCACAGATACAGGGGCGGATTGGGAAGTATTTTTCCACCGGGACAATTTTTCCCTTGCCGGCCTCATACCAAAAAAAAATCTATTGTAATAGGAGGGTTTCAGTTACGTCATCACGGGAGCACGCAAATTTCAGCTGGTGGGCAGGAAGCTGGAGTACAGCATAGCAACAACATGGAGAATATCTTAACATGTTGAATGCCGAGCTGTGAATGTTGGCATTCATGTTTTGATAAAATGCCGAGATCCAAATATCCAAATGCTGACATTGTGTCTTTGTTAGCCTAATGCACAAGGCAGAGAGAGAGCGAGCGATTCTGTTGTCAAGAACTTGGGAGCTAATGTGCGCTGTTAGCACTTAAGCACTTTGTGGATACTACTGAAACGTGAAGATTGAATTTGTGACAAATTTGTTTTGTTTAGATCAACCACTCTCAGAGATCGCATGAAACACCGATGACGGTGTCTTAGCTCTGTGTTTTGGTAACCCAGCTTGACCGTCGGAGCCCAGTCCACTGACAGTAGCTAACAACGCGCTGGGGCAGCCTTCAAAACAAAGCCCAAACGTAGCCCGTATTACATTACTGTTGATTGGCATTTAACAACATAATACTTTACTGCACTACTACAAAACTGTTAGATTTCCCACATACCTTTCACGAAGTGGTCACCGCAGACACGAGCATTTGCAAATTCAGCTCCTCCAGTCTGTAAACGTAGCTTAGCTATCCACTTTTTGCGGCGTTGTTCTGTGAGTTTTTTTCCATTTCTCACCTCTATGGGCGATTACCTTCGGTACCCGATAGTAACCCTTTCCCTTCTCTCGGTTAGACCGATTGCTACATCCAAAAACGGCACAAAACTGAGGTATTTTGGGCAAAAAGTGGCAGACAAAACACAGTGTTTTCAATGGGCTCCAGCTCAGGCTGCCCACCACCTGGGTTCGCGGCAAATCCGTAATTTTTGAGCACTTAGATGCCTCCTCCTCCAACTTTTTCTTCTTTTTAATCCTGGCTTTTTCAGCACCTCCTTTTTCTTTTCGTTTGCCTTCCATGTTGCACTTGACTGAGTCGAGTGAAGTACTACGCCGTAGTACTTAGTAGTAACTACGGGCTGCCAGACAACGGCCCTAAGCTGACTCAGTAGGCTTAAGGGCTGTGTATACTCTCGTATTTTTTTTAATTTTTTAATTTGTTTTATTTTTTTATGCCCAATTGGGGAGGTGCACCAGAGTGTCTGCGTAAGGGGCGGGGGCATGTCTGCGTTAACTGCGACAGACACGCAGACGACCTGGTTTCCGACCATAAATCAGCCTTTACAAGGGCCGTTGACATTATGTTTAGGCCGGCCGGCCCGGCGGGATAAGTCCCAGAAGTCCAGACGGCCAATCCGCCCCTGCACAGATATGCCGAATGGAAACACCTGTTTGTCATCTAAAAGACATTTTGTGTCGCTAATAGACAAAGGTGAGTTTTTTTGTTTTGTTTTACATTGCATTTCTTATATTTTCCAAATTGGCCCCGTACAGTTGCATTGGCTGCGTTTCTAACAAAACACTTCAAAATAGCCAACTTCGGAATGCCGCGGACTTTCGGAGAAAGGCTCGTCATCACCCATATAAATTATGTGGCATGACCATGTGATGCTCAAATTATCATTTCACGCCGAACCATTCCTTTAAGTAATAATGCTTGATTTATGATAGCTTCTGTGGGGAAAACTCTAATTAAAAGCAGGTGAGGCTTTTGTTCAAAAGATTTCTACTTTTGAGTGACACTTTATTGTGTTATTTAGGAAAAGAAAAAAAACAATTATTTGAAGGAAAAAGAAGAGATGTCTTGCTTATCCAAGACTCTTAATTTCATTCTACTCTTTAAAGTTTTTTTGTTGTGCTGCAACTCTTTCAGCTCTGTTCTGCTCACCTTTCTAGTCAGTCATCTCATACTCTCATGAAGATACAGATGTAACAATTATGAAAGCTGAGTATGTTTCTGATCCCCGATAAGCAGCACAGAAGCCAGTCAAAAGAAAGAACATTTGCAGTGACAGTGGAATGATCGTGCCAGACTAGGACGCAGGTAAAGGGATGAACAATAATTTTATCACTAAATCCCCCACTATCTTAACCTTTCCCTAGATTTCTTGTCACATACTCTCGCTGTCAGTCTCTGCTCTGTTTTAGTTAATCTTTTCCAAAACCCTTCCGAATCTTTTTCCTCCTCCTTTTCTCCTTCTCCCCTCACCTCTTCCTCCACGGCATGCAACGTGTGTTTTGAAGTGAAATGAACACGTTTGATGCAAAGCTGAATAGAAGAAGTGGAGGAGTAGAGGAAGGGGACTGTGGGAAGACGGCAGGTCCTATATATAGCGGCGAGCGTGGGTAGATACCGTATTGACAGGGAAGACACACGTTTTCTATCCACAGCAAGGCAGAGGGAAGAAGAGGGATAATGAGCAAGAGGGAGAGGTGTTACTTGTGTGTCTTTTTTTGTGTGGCAAAAAAAGCAAGAACAGTGCACATATCAGCTCTTGCAAACATGCAAATGCTAATGTTTTGGGGCTACCAGAATTCACAACCCCCAGAGCACTATGTATTTTTTCAAGAACAGCAACAGAGCCCTGATCTTTTCAAACTTTCAAAAGTTTACTTCAAATTGAAATAGGCCGTGCCTGAGCGAGGATACAGGCCATAGGATCTCTGTCCTTTTTCACTACATACTCACAAACTACAACATATCCCCTGCTAAGTGCAAAAGAAAGAAAAAAAAGACCAAAACATTTTTTTTTTATCTCATTTGTGAACTAAAAAATAGGGGAATTGTTTTTTTTTTAAAGTATATGAAAGGAAAAGAGCCAAGCGAATGAAATACATTTTTATGTTTCATCAGGGCTTTGACATTTATCTTTTGTCTATTTTGCGTAGACCAACTAAAGCTAGACTTTTTGGCAAGGACACAGGACTTCTCAGGGTGACCTGTGTTGACTGGCTGTGGGTTCTTTGGGTTTTGGAGGGTGGGGCTTCTGTTTGCATGTTCCAGCACATGCTGCAAATGCTCAGTCAGATTGAAATCTAGAGTCTTTAAAGACCTGACCCTCACCCTGGGGTCTTTGTTGTGTTGAGCATTTTAGGGTACAATAAGCAGGCCAACTTAAAATTCTTACGTCTCCATATCCTTACATTTCAGCCATAATAATACAACTTGTATTGCAGTGCCCCGACATCCATCAGGTAGTAAATGAGTTGTATTCCCACATCAGTAGACACGACACAATACAACAAAAGTTTGATTAGTGATTTTACTGGGTTCATGAATCAAAAATACGCGGTTGGAGTAGAGAACGATTGTGGTTCGATCTCAAATGCAATCTTTTTACAAAAGCAACTGTTACCTTCACGGATACCATCTTTACAATTCCCATGTAGCTACTCCCACTACCACTACAGGTTGTATAGTCTTAAAATGACATTTTTAACTGTTTTGGCCTGCATGAACCATTTTCTAGAGCAGCAATCGCATGGATGGTAGGACAGAAATATTTACAGCAGAGTATTGCATTGTCTTCACCTGCCAGTAGTTTTATTGTTGTGTCTGATCAGTATATCTACTGACTATGTTGATTCACTACAAAATTGTGTTTTGAAGTAATAACAAACAACTTTAAAAAGCCCTTCTATCTAAACCAAGCTGATCTACTTCCTGTAGCTTCCATTCATTGAAAGACTGTAAAGACATGAATGGCATTTAAATGCAGAATTTTATTTATCATCTTTGCCAAGTAGTTTTTTTTCTGACTTAATGACAAGTTTTGTTTATGTATTTCTCTGACAATTGAATCGAATTGTATTAAAAATAAAAAGAATTTTGGGATCTGATGAGTTTTTTTGGCAGTGATCAAATAAATAATGAATAAGCTTCAGAGGTTAAAACTGGCCGCCAAAGTTCCACCAAGCATTTGTGAAAATCTACTTACATTTTCCACAGCTGACATCTGGACTCGTATGTGTATATATGAGTGCATTTCACTTTGGGAATACTTTTGTGCATGTTGCCCCCATTGTCTGGGTTTACTGGGAAACTTTGTGGAACATAGCCACTGTTAATGGGGCAGCCGTGGCTCAGTGGCTCAGTGGTTAGAGTCAGTCATCCAATAACCAGAAGGTTGGCAGGTTCAATTCCCACTCTCACCACTCAAAAAAGATTGGTGGAAGTGACAGCTGGAGGGGTGTCAGTCCGTGCTCCCTAGGGTGCTGTGAATGGCTGCCCATTGCTCCAGGTTGGCATCTGATTCTGAGTGCATGTGCATGTCAACAGGTGCCAACCTGGATGGGTTAAAAGCACAGGACAAATTTCATGTGTAAGCATGACCAAAAAATTGGATCTTAATCTTAATGCTGCATTTAGGTTCACTGCAAACTCTAGAAGCAAAATATAGGAAATCGTGGATTCAGATTATTTGTAAAATATTTTCAACAACATTGACTGCATCTCATTTTCTTTCCTCTGGCCCTGCATTTTTCCTTTAACCTTTCTTCACCCCTCTGCTTGTTTCCATAAATCAACTCTCTGTTAGCAGGCTTCAGTCTCACCTGCTTCTTTTTTAAATCCCTCACTTACTTAAATTCACCTTAAGTGCCAAAAACTGAAGCCTTTTTTTTCCTTATCTTTAAATGAATGTGTAAAAAAGTATCATGAGTAATATGAACAAATGGACTCCAAATGGACGGCAGGGAGTGATCATTCTACATTGAAAGCATGATCAAACACTTTCAAAATCCCAATCCTTTATAGTTGCTGAAATTGAACATACCAAGAAATCCCTTAGGTACTTTTATCAAGTATCTAAAGCTTTAGTTCATAAAAGGAAAGGTCCAAGAACCTAACCAAAACAAGGCTGCAAGCCTTCGTCTGCAGTCAGGAAAGGTGGAATTAGATAATGCTCATCTATGGAGTGATTACATTGTCAGGAGTAACATTTTTAGAAGTGTTTAGATTAATTTAGCTGTTTCCTGATTATTGCTTTAAACTGTTTTTATTTCCTTGTGTTGTTAGATTTTTTATCTCAGTAAATGAACAATAGCATTTAGCAACAATAATGCTGCTTGGTAACTGTTCTTACTAGATAATCAATAATGCGACAAACGTCTGCATTCATTTTTCCTTTCATTTCCCTAGAAAACTATTGCAATTGTAATGAATCGCAGTGACAAGTACATCTAGCTTTGCAATAATTGATGTCTTAAGTGGTATTATTTCGCTAGTTAGACTTCTGAGTAGCTAGATTGTCGGAGTTGAGGAAAGAAAATTCTAACAACAAAAAACGCTGCAGCTTGGAATTTCTTTATAGTTTTTCTGACAGGAAAATCAAGAAAAAGAACAAAAGAAAGGTTTTTAACCCTTGACCAACATGGTACAAACTTTCCCCCATATTATCCATTTCGTAGTCGACTTCCTGTGAACCATCCGGCATTATCGGAATTCCTCTTTACTGCTATTGTCTGGTAAGGTTTTGGCAGCAAAACTGGACACATACCACTCATATATTCACTGCTCACCTTTTCTGATTCTTCCATATGATGTTTGTCCAGTCACAGGTTAGTTTTTAGTAATTTGATTTTTAGTTTTACTTTTCATTCTCATCCCAACTTGTCTCCTAGTTTGAGGCAGATTGTGATCGTTGACTTTACAATTATTTAGCCAGAATAAATATTCACAGGACCACAAAGTTAACCTTGTGGTCTGGGTTGCCCGAGTGGGTAATGATGCTTCCTCCTGGGTATATCTAGTGATAACAAGAGACAACATTCATTTAATGGACTATTGACATTTCAAAGGGATCATGGAAATGGGATAATGATTTACACTGAGAATATTGGACACTTAGGTCTCATCTTCACTACACCAGATTTATTTAATTTTATAACTATGCGTTACCTCTGTTTGAAAAAATATCTCCATCCATATGAAAATGCAGAAATTCCCACAAACACTGAAAAAAAATCATACCCAGCCAGGAGGTGGTGATAATGTCTACATTAACAACATGTCAACATACAAGAGAAGAACCTTCTGAGGACGCCTAAATGAGCTGACACTCCTTTGATGAATAGTTCTGATCTTAAATCTTAGTTTGTGCGAAGGTGAAACCGAAAAACAAATGGGATCTATTTGTGTGGTGAGACAATGAAGTGGAGTTGTTGCTCGATGTTTGCTTACAGAACAAGGTGATGAAAACAGAAGAAAACCGATGTATATTTGCCATAGTTGTTATATTTACCAGTGCCTGCTTATTAAACAATACAACTGTGGGCATTCATGACGTAAGGCACCCAAAACTTCTGTTTGTCATACACACACAGATACACCAAGAACAGTGTTTTCAAAATTCTGTCTAAAAATCTCTGTTTATGTGACAGAAAAAAAAAACGATGTTTACATGTGAAAGAGAGGCGCAAACATAGAAGAAAATTTGTTTGGTAAAATGTTTCTGTTCGTGTGAGCAGGGCCTGAGACAGACCCCAGGTTCCTCTGTAAAGGCTTTTATATCTCACCCTGAGGCACTGATACAACATGTTTGCGCGACAGAACACAAGCAACTGTGAGAGCTGTTTAGAACAAACTTCAACCTATGATGTATGGACCCAACATGTTGCTTAGAAATCAGTGGTATCAGGTTTGTGAAATGCTCACATTCGTTTTTGTTTATGTTTATGTTTGTCACTTTTCTGGTGTTTTTTATCTGGTGGCAAAAACAAAGTGCTCTTCTCCCTTCCAATATATGCACAATCCATGCATTACTCCCATGGGGATGGTCACGGTTATTAAGTAATCAATAACCCTATCCCCATTGAAGTTATTCCAGAATCAATACTGCATTCAGATTACAGCTATAAACCAATCCATACCATTAATAACCCTATTAACTAGTGTGTGATCGCAGGAGATGAGAATGGTCTCAGAACAGTGCTGCATTAACTTATTGAAAATAAAGTGTGTATCACTCTGTTCCTAATGTGCCGCCATGTGTAGAGCTGAAAGCACAAGTGCCATACCAGGGGCCCGCTGTGCTTTTACAGCGGCCACCTAACTGAACTCTGAATGTAAGAGCTCCCTTTTGAGCCATATTACCAATAAAGTAAACGATGGCAAAGGGGAAAATTATATTTACAACGGTAATAGTCAATCAGTAAAGCTCCAAATACAAGGTTTCTTCATAAATTAGAAGAAACATGCTGAATATATTTATATGTATTAAAGTGTGCCGGTTCCACTACAACATCATAGTCTTACTTTAATCAACACATGTTTTCTGTCCTGAGGGGTAATTCAAACCAAAGGCAACATTGTGATGATTTTGCTCCACTGTAGCTTTCCACCTGAGGTGTTCAGTCATGTAGAAATGAAGCTGTGTTCACAAGTGTCTACTGAATCAGCATTATTTATAATGGAAAAGAGGCCTTAACTTTTGTTAATAACATTTAATTTCTTGGTTAGCCGCAGCTTGAACTATTCAAGCAACAGGCGTAACATACAGGCAGCGTGAGACATGAAGTGAACACTGAATCACATTTAATACTTACTGGTAAAAAGAGTGAATGAACAAATCTCATCACTGACTATGAATCTCAAAATAGAATTAAATCAAGAGATTCAGTTCTACAAAATAATCTGGTTTTGATTCTCTAGCTAATTAAATCTGAAGTGGTCTTTAGAAAATCTTCCAAAACTAATTGTTAATCAAGTTCCCATTAGCTCATTTGCTGCTAATAAACTATAAGCTGTGTAGTGTTGCCAGAAGGTGATTGTATTGCCTAAATTGATAGTGGCTGTAATTCAAGTGAAAGAATTTGTTGTTCTAACTGGAAAAAAACCTGCAGGAGGAAAAATGAAAAAACAAATCTGTGGTGGACATTTACAAGGACAAAATGAGAGAACTCTATTTCAGAAATTACTTTAATCTCCAGGAATATCTAGGTTATTAAAGACACATATCTGCCTGCGGAAACAGGCAGGTATTTATGCCCAACAATTACATTAAAAGAATATGCAACTTCTGGTGTTTGTGAGAACAGTTGTAAAAATGCGATCCATGAGGGTGATGGTCACACTGTAAGAAATTAATTTCAGCTCTGTTCATGATCACTTTAGAACCCTACCCTATGTCTCACCCTAACCAAGTGAGTTATGGTGAGTGGTGACAATATTTTGTTCTTATTTGTTTTGTGTCCATTACAGTGATGGTCATGTTGTGAAAAGTGTTTTTTTATACCTGTTCATTAATTTTTTCTAACTCTAACAAAGTAATGTTATTGTCTTATTGTTATTAAGTGTTTTAGTAAAGTATTGTCGTGTTTTTGACGGAACATATGTTGGCCTCTCAAGGAGTTGAAAGCGCAGCGCTTACCAGCTCCATCCACCCCCCTCTTGCTCCCTATGTGGACTTTATGTTTCTTAAATGAAACACTTGAGAATGACGCCTGCTCGGCTGTGGAAACGCACATATAAGTCCTATTTCTCTTCTGCTGCATAGCAGGGCAGTACTTCACAAGATGCTGTTATGACAGTGTACTGGTATGACAGTTTCAGTTATATAACTCGTTGATAATACATATAAACTGGGAAGTTGCTTGTCACACATGAATTCATTTGTTTGCAGCTCAGACTGGAAACAACTGGGGTCCGTTTCACGTAGCAGGTTCAACCAACTCTGAGTCTATTCCTGATCTCTGAGTTGATCTACTCTGAGATAGAAAACCCTGAGTTTTCGGTTCCAGAAACGCTGATTTGAGTGAGGTTAATCAACTCTGAGTAAGTTCACCTTGAGTTTAGCGCATGCACCACAACTTTAAAGGGATATGCCACCCCCAGGCCAAATTAAGTGTATCCCCGCATTCCCGATACATAAATAAGTGTGTGGGAGCGTTTTCCTGGCGACCCAGGCATTGTCCGAATCTCACAGCACTGACCACTGCTTGGTTGCGCGTAATACATACATGCTAGCGTCGCCAGCGTCGCCACTCGAAATATTTCGTGAATTAATTTACTTGATTTACCTTCTAATTACTGTGTGAGTGGTGTACTTTCACATCGAGTGCAAATGACTGTGTAAATCAACACAGAAGGCTTGTTTTGCTCATGTCGGTTTGGGAACTAGTTTCTAGTGCGGAAAAACACAGCCGAAGCACACTCCCCGCAACGTCTTTGGGAATCCCCACCCCCGCTTTCCTCAAACAAACCAGCGTGAAGCAGCCGGGGGGGGATTCCCAATGACGTTGCGGGGAGTGTGCTTCGGCTGTGTTTTTCCGCACTAGAAACTAGTTCCCAAACCGACATGAGCAAAACAAGCCTTCTGTGTTGATTTACACAGTCATTTGCACTCGATGTGAAAGTACACCACTCACACAGTAATTAGAAGGTAAATCAAGTAAATTAATTCACGTTGGGCGAAATATTTCGAGTGGCGACGCTGGCAACGCTAGCATGTATGTATTACGCGCAACCAAGCAGTGGTCAGTGCTGTGAGATTCGGACAATGCCTGGGTCGCCAGGAAAACGCTCCCACACACTTATTTATGTATCAGGAATGCGGGGATACACTTAATTTGGCCTGGGGGTGGCATATCCCTTTAAAAAGCCAGCATCAATGGAGCCCCGATTCGACGAGTCACCTTGGCAACGGGGTAGAGGAGGGGCTACGTTTTTCACCAACCTCGAATTGGAAATCTTAATGCACTCATACATCGAGTTTCAATACGTTTTTAGAAATAAGTGCAACACCGCTGCAGCAGCAAGTGTAAGTTTAAATGTAGTCCTTAGCAATCACAATAATATTACAGGGAAACTGCTTGAATGGTAGCCCATTCATTTATTTCATTTAGGGCGTATTCACACCTACCTCGTTTGGTCCGGACCAAACGACCATACGGACCAGATTTTCGTTGGTTCGGACCTTTTGGGATGGTCTGAATACAAAGCACCGAACTCTGGTCCGGACCAAACAAGCTCTGGTGCGGATCTTTTGGAGGTGTGAAAGCAGACCGGACCTAATCCCAGACTTTTTGCTTTTTTGTACCTCGGGAGCATCCGTCGTTTGTCTGCTGCTAGGTAACAGAGCGTCGTTCTTCTAATTACTAGACCGGCTGTGGTAAAGCTAACGAAAGACCGAATCAGCGTTCTCCTCCGTAGCCGCCTTGCCCTTTGTCCTCGTTGTTGATAAATTACTTGTACAGCAGCATAGTAATTACACAGTTGTGAAAATAGCAAAACGTTGAAAAAACATAGTTTTGATTATATTAAAAGCAATAACGGCACGGAAAGCGTCCATGAATACATTCACTTTTGAACTTAGCACTTTGTGTTGCGCGTGTCGATTCTGACCAATAGCCGAACGACTTCAGGGCGCGTGGCTTTGTTGACATATTTTGGTCCGTTTACTGAAATGTACAGTCTGAAAGCAAACCGCACCAAAATGAAAAAAAAAGGTTTGGAACAAAGCAAGTGAACTATCGGACTTTCCTGGTGTGAATACGCCCTTAGGTGCAATCCCGCAGGGGAGAAGCGCTCTTGGCAACAGTTTAAGATGAAATATAAAAACATTGTTCAAACAGGTGAGACCTCGGCATGGAGGTACCTCATTTTGATCATGTTTTACACTGTAAAATAAATATTAAGTGGCTATTTGACTGTGCAGTTATTTTATTCCCAACATAATGCTGTTTTCACACATAAACTATGTCTTCTCATCTATACCATCCATCCATCCATTATCTATACACCGCTGAATCCGTCAGTCGGGTCGCGGGGGGGCTGGAGCCTATCCCAGCGGTCAATGGGCAAGAGGCGGGGTACACCCTGGACAGGACGCCAGTCCATTACAGGGCCACATAGAGACAAACGAGACAAACAAGCATACACACTCACAGTCACTCCGAAGGACAATTTAGAGTCATCATCTATATCATGTTCTGTTAAATAATTAAGCCTATTTAAACTAACACAGACTTCTACTGAGCCAACAGAAAGAAGGCAGATGCCCGTAAAACGGGTGGTGGCCACCACCTCTAACGGGAGGGCAGTGGCTGAGGGAATCCCCGGAGGGAATCCACCCCCAAGACACGAGTGCCTTTATAAAATATAATAGGCCTATATATGTCTTTTTTAAGCCTATTCATACAAATATTTATTTGTCTTTTATGTCTTTTTTTTCTTTTGTCCCAACACATTCTGATGGTGCGGCTCAAAAAGATAATTGTCTGTAAATGCAAAAATCTATGCGCGGTCTGATAACCATCTCCGACGAATATTTATTTCTCTGCGCAGTAATGCTGCACCTTCATCCACGGGATCGTTGTCAAAAGGACATGTTCGTGAAAAAAGTCGCCTCCTACTGTGCCTAATGGACTTATAGAAGTAGAAGAACTCGCTCTGCTGACTGAATGAATGAGGAAATCAAATGGCGTGTGTGGCTGAAAGAGGGCGGAGACAGAAAGAAACTCAAGGTTTCTTGAATAAAACCTGGTCCCGACCAGGTTAGGTTCAGAGAGTCTGTTAAGTTACCTCTCTTTGTGAAACAGGCTAGAGTTACCCCTCTTTCTCAGGGTTGAGTTACCTCCCTTTGTGAAACGGAAAACTCAGGGTTTCCCTCATTTCAGGGTTAACCTACTCAGAGTTTTCACTAAACCTGCTACGTGAAACGGACCTCTGGTGAGTCACGTCCTTTTAATCGTTGCCAGGTCAGATGAAATTCGCAGAGTTGGTTCCATTGTCTGGAAAGAAGCAGAAAACACTCAAGCGAGTATAAAAAATGTTCACTTTTGTGTTTTCGTAAAACCTGTAAAGGCTCAGGACCCAGAAGTTGGAATCAGAATTCTTCCAAAACAGCATCAACTTTTAAAAAATGCACTGCTCAGTGGAAAACCACTGTGGGATCATATTTAACTCAGAACAAAGATTCCAACTGTCAGATTTGCAACCTAAAGGCACTTCCAGCTCACCACGATGCTGAAGCTGCAAATGGAATCCCCTTAACAGACACAAGTGTTTGTTATTGAGGCTATCTTTTGCAGCATCATCACCCTCCGTTCTGCACTAAAACCCCTGAAGCTTGAGCAATAAAAAAACAAGAGCTGTTTGATAAGAGCCTCCTGATAACTGCAGTGATGCTGAATGTGTTAAAACATCAACAGGATCAACCTGAAAGCAACAGACGACCTGTTAACTAGTGCCACAGCTGATCAAACTTGCAGACGCTCTGATCAGAAGTAGTCTTTGTTTTCTCATCTCAGTTAAACGTTTTCTGTTGAGTGCTACAGCCTGCTCAGAAGAAAGCATCCTCTCAGTCACACGGTGAGTTTTAATAGAGGTTAAGAAAAGCTTCACCCCCGGAGCAAGTGTCTAAGCTTTCAGAGTCACGTCCCTGCCAGCAACACACACACACACACACACACACACACATAAACAAAGAGTGATGCTACCCTTCAGATACGGTGTGTTCTTTATTGAAACAGACAGTAATGTTAACAGGAGAGGTAGTTCTGTGCACGTGAAGGAGGCAGCAGCGCCTCATACCTTCAGAAATGCTCCACTTGGAAAGCAGACCAAAACACGCAAACACGCACAGACTATAATAAAGTAGGTCTGGGCCATGCTGGGTCAGCTCAGCAAAGCACAACTAATGGATGCAGACAATCGGTGTGCGTGTGTGTGAATGACACACCAAAAAAGACCATAGGTTGACAGACTGTGTGTGTGTGTGTGTGTGTGTGTTTGTGTGTGTTGTTTAGGGCTATGTGTGACCCAATCCTCCACTACATGACCTCAGCATGTGCATAGATACTGTGACCTGATGATGCCGTCAGGTGTGTGTGAGCATGAGCAACCATGTGAACATGCGTGTGGGAGTCTTTGTGTTGAAATGCAGCAGAGCCTAAGATGTGGAGAGAAGACAGTGAGACATAAAGTAATAGTAAGTTTGAAGAAAAGCCAGCACACATTATCTGTCTGAGCTTCTCTGGACAACATTGTGAGCTAAATACTGGGCCACAGCTTGGACAGCATCTCTCCCACTTGGCAGTCTGGGCTACATTCACAAATTGGTGGGATTAAGATACTCGCAAAAACCTGTTTTATACCATCTTGTTCCTATTAGATGAACAATCCAAAGCCCAGCTGCATATGGAATGAAATTCTTTATAGTTATGAGTATTTGAAGCCTCCAAGGAATTTGCACAGTTGCCAATATTAATTTACAATGAAAATTATGGGAATCGCTTAACATCGAAGCTACTCAAGAGACTGCAGAAATCTTTTTTCATTGAAGGCTGTTAGTCCCATTATGTGAACCAAAGCAACACAGACACTTTCAAAGCACAATTACTTTGTAGTCTGCTCTGTACTGCATTCTATCAGCCAAAAGGTCTCAAAAAGGTAGATTTTTATAATGCCTGAAGCATCTGTCTTACCTGAACTAATACATGTGGATGTTTGTTCCAGTGTGCCTGACCTTAATGCTTCAGAGTAACAAATGCTTAAAAGTTCTTAAAATAGATACAGTCAGGTGAAAAGGAGAAGCCTACATTTTCTTTTAATTCTAAGGTTTTACTGATGAAGATCAAGACTGCTAATCAAATGCATTTGATTAACTGATCATCAGTAAATGTGAGCACCTCTATAAAAGCAAACGTTTTGTCAGTTTGCTGGTCTGGAGCATTCAGGAGTGTGTTAACACGATGCCAAGGAAGAAAGACATCAGCAATATTCTTAAAAAATCAATTGTAGCTGCCCATCAATCTGTGAAGGATTATAAGGTTCATCATTCTACAGAGAGAAAGATTATTCACAAGTTGAAAACATTCAAGACAGCTGTCAATCTTCCCAGGAGTAGACGTCACAGCAAGTTCACCCCAAGGTCAGAGTACTGAAAAAAAAAGCCCAAGAGCTACAAATCTCAGTCTCTACAGGCCTCAGTTAGCATGTTAAATGTTAAAGTTCATGATAGAACACTTAGAAAAAGACTGAACAAGTATGGTTTGTTTGGAAGGGTGGCAGGAGAAAGCCTCTTCTCTCTAAAAAGAACATGGCAGCACAGCTTAGGTTTGTAAAGTTACATCTGAACAAACCACAAGACTTCTGATACAATGCCCTTTGGTCAGACCAGACCAAAGTGGAGATATTTGGTCATAATGCACAGCTGCACGTTTGGAGAAAACCAAACACAGCATATCAACACAAACACTCATATCAACTGTCAAGCACGGTGGTGGAGGGCTGATGATCTGGGCTTGTTCTGCAGCCACAGGACCTGGACAGCTTGCAGTCATTGAGTCCATCATGAACTCCTCTGTATACCAAAGTATTCTATAGATAAATGTGAGGCCATCTGTCTGACAGCTAAAGCTTGGCTGAAACTGGGTCATCAACAGGACAATGATCCCAAACACAGCAGCAGATCTGCAACGAACTGGACAGTGTTGTGGTAATATTGCCACCTTTTGTGTAGGTGACATGGGTTCAAATCCCCTGCAAGAAAGGTACTACCTCCAGTAGGGGTCATTAGGCAAGACCCCCTTACCCGACCTGCCTACCTGTGAGGCGCTTTGGATAAAAGCACCTGCCAAATGCATAAACATAAACAACAAAAGATTGAAAAAGAAAAGAATCAAGATGTTGTAATGACCTAGTTAAAGTCCAGTCCTCCACCTGATTGTTAGACTGTGGTGGAACTTTAAGAGAGATGTGTTGTAAAGAACAGTGGGCTAAAATTCATCCGTAACAATGTGAGGGACTGATAACATCAAGCAGAAAATGTTCACTTTAAGTTGTTGCTGATAAAGGTGGTTCTAAAAGCTAAACCAAACTAAATTCATCATTTTGACTTAGATTTTTTGTTTTTTTAATTAAGAGATGTAATATTTCATGTGTTTTTCATGTGCAGTTGTATTTACCTCATTTTAAGACCTGGTAGGGAAAAATATTTTTTTGCACAGATATCTAAGAATTTAAAGACTATGATCTTTCTTTTTCACATAAGTGTGGACATGTACTAAGCAACAACTACAATCTACATAATTCAATTAAATAGATCCACTTTGATCTACAGCAGCATATGATAATGTTACCTAATGAGCACACAGATAATTGCTGAGCACATAATCCTCTGGGTTCAGTCTCACAGACTGGGCTGAGCTCTTTAAAAAGTCGACCATTGGAATTCCTGTCTAACATGTGGGATAAAGCCTACCACTATTATGATTCTGTTAATTTCTTGGGAATGAGTTAAAAATACATGCTAATTGGCTAATATAAAGTAAGCTTTGAGCCTCACAGTCATATTTAATGTTTATGTTGTGTCAATGAAAATTAACCTTTTTAAATCTAATTCTACTACAAAAACAAGCAACAATGCGCTATCCTGTTAGGAACTAAAAGTTTAAACGAACTTGAACAGCCTTGGATGGATGTTTTGGATGTCTCAGCACCCTGCCCAACATCGTGTGTGAGGACTGCTGTGAACTCTGGATCCTACAGGATGGAGGAGCTGTCCAAGGTGCTTAAATCTTTCACAGTACCGATGTGCTGGGCAAATAATAATGATGTTCTGCGATTCTAATAGAACTGACAAGAATTTCTATTTCAAGCCACAGTTAAAAAAAAAAAAGAAAGATTGTGTCATATCAGACTGTGAGTTTACTGCCAACTTGCGCTGATTCAAATGACAAGCAAGTGAAACAAAAGTAGAAGAGAAGACTTCAATATATCTTCCCAGAAATAACTGGGTTTGAAAATATTGCAAAGGGATACTTTAAGATTTTTACTGTTGTCCTTTGACAATGTTGTGGACACGGAGTAGACAGATTCAAGAAAAACAATGTAAGAGAATAAAACAAATGTATGCAAGCATGAATTTATTTTAATGGTGAGGAAGACACTGCTCGACAACATCTTTACGTCGCAGATTGTTGTTGCTTGTTCTGTATGCTGTTCTTCAACATCTCATATGTTGAACTTTTAAGGAAAGAAACAAAATCTTAAAATTAAATTAGCAGAAGCAACCATATCAGGACTTTCCTCAATTTCATTTCCAGAGACAATTCATATGTTGCCTTCCTCCCTTGTATGTAGCATCATTTTAACAACTTAAAGCATCTTTCACTGCCCCAGGATTAAACTTTGGTAAGGATTGTTACGTATGTAATGTGTGTAATTAAACACTATCGAGGCAAGACAGACTGAAATTTTTTTATCCTTTTAGTGTGCGTTGTTAAATAAGACAAAGTGACTCAAAAACAGAGAGGCAGGAGATAAAAAAGAAAAACGCAGAGGACGGAAATAGAGAAACAGAGAACACATACAAAAGCTGTGAGTCATGAAAGAAAGAGACAGCAGAAACATCCAGATAGAGAGAAAGACAAAAAAAGAATTGTTTCCAAATGCTGTTAAAATAAAACCACCTAAATGAGTTGATTATATAAATACGCTTTGAAAAACACAGAGCAAGCCAGAGGGAGGAAGCAAAAGACCAGAAGGAAGGAGACATCCATGGATAAAAAAGAAAGGAAGAGAGGAGTGGGTGAATTCATTGGGAGGTTTGAAATTAAAACAGCTAAATGATCCGATTATCTCAACAAACCCAGCCTTTTGAGTTGGACACCAGTGCATTCAAAGACGGAATCGGAGGAGGAGAAAGGGAGTTAGAGAAGGAAACATGACGCATTAAACTGAAAATATCACAATGAGCCAACGTTCCCAAACAAGCTCAGAGATTTGCATTGCTAATTTTCGTCAGAGGGGCCTGCACGCTACTACAGTCATGTGAAAATAGCCCTCAATGCAGGAGAAGAAGCAGGCAAACTAAGCAACTTAATACAAATGTGGTCAAGATGCACAGGAGCTCTCACACACACACATTTTAACACATATATAAAGAATTTCAATATCCCACTGTTTCATTTTTGCAAGCATTGCCTTTGAGCAAGTCTCCAAGCAAAACTAAAACTCCCATAATGCTGTGCAAATTCAAACACACAGTGAGGTCTGAGGAGCTTTATGTAAAAGCAATCATTAGTTAATTCTACAAAAAGAAAAGAAAAATAAGGCTAATAAATATTATGCCTCAACTCAACCAAAGTTCCAGTCTCCATACATACAAATTATACTTTCATTCCTATTTTTTTAAAAGTTGCATCGCTCAGTGTGCCCATAATCATCTGCATGACAGAAACACCCAATCACACTTTCTTAAACCTCATCCATCCCCAGAGGGCTGCCAAGTCAGTTTTACCTCAGGAAAAGAAGAACAGCAATGCTTTTTAATGACTTTGATGGAAGACCTGAAATATTCAACACGAAACGTGCGTGTTTGTGAACGTGGCAGGTGTGACGCCGTGGGGGAGGACGTAGATGTTTCATTCCACTTAAACTTGTAATAGCACTAAGTGAGGCACACGTGGTGTGCAATACTCTTTGTTTGTTCTAAACGTATAAAGACGTTATTACCAAATGTACTTAAAGAAGCTAAACTGAAGCACACACAATACATATCATTATCACAAAGGCATTACTGTTTTAACACTATTAGAAATGTTTTTTAAAGGTTATATAAACAGCCACTAGACTTAGATTCTTAGTTTCTCGATGTGCAATCTTATGGGGTAAAAGCAAATTACATCACTTGCTCTATGCGAGCATGAACTGGATTAAGCGGGTAAAGAAACTAGAAGACCAGAGACTGTCCTCTGCCCTAACACGTACCGATGGGTTGTTTCCTTCATGCAGGCAGATCCGACCTATAACTGAGTTTGAAGAATGCTGCCTCTAGTGGTTGGGAGATCCCCTGCATGTGAAGTGTTAACATTTTAGCCCTGACCATGATAACTTTCTAACCCTAACCAAGTGATTTTATTGTCTAAACTCCACTAAGAAGTGGCAAAGTTGCGTTGCAACATGCAGACATCCCAAGTTTCCCGGAAGCTCCGGGAGTCTCCCTGATATTGATAGTTAATCACGGATGCCCGCGAGTCGGATAAAATATCCCGGATTTTAGACTATTCGAGGGAGTTTTTTTTTGTTTTTTTTCAATGCGAGTGAGAGCGTGCAGGCAACACAATAACTCGTGCACCATGCGCGTTTCGACTGCGCAGGCACGAGAGAGAGGGGTGTGGGGACAGGTGTGAAACCTGTGCGTATGTGTCCAAAGCGATGCTCTGTTCAACGAGCGTTCAGGGCGACTGCTGGTCAGAGGGCGCGCTGATTGGTTTAGTCAGCAAAATTCGATAAGCATCTCCCTGAAATGAGTTTTTGGAACTTGGGATGTCTGCAACATGTTATATATATTTGTTAGCAAAGCAATGAGCCAAATGGTGTCCATGATGGTGACGGCCGCATTGAAATAATATTGTGTTTTAGCTCTAACCATATCTGTGTGGCTTCTTAAATCAAAGACTTGAGGATGAGGCTGAGGATGCAGCTTGTAGAGGCGGTACTTTACAAGATACTATTAAGGGCTACCTATGCGGCCATCCGCATAGGCTGGAGGACTTACTGTTTTAACAAGGTTGAAAATTTGAAATAGACCATTTGCAATGTAGACTATATTGACTAAGTTTGCATGTAAACATTTGAAAGTCATCAACGCAACATAAAAGATGCATGCATATACAAGTCAAAGTACCGACACTCTCATGAGCAGTAAAGTCGCCAAGGCGATATAGTACTAAACCTTCTTTGGGCTGTGGCCTACTCATTGACTGTATATGAGAAGTGGATGTAGCTAACATTAAGTCACCCACTGGTTTGCAAACCTAAAATTTTTCACCATCTTAGCGTCTCTGGAGCCAGACGTGACCATATTGTGAAACCCGATTTCACAAAAAAAATTAATATTTGTATCACTCGGTTGCTATTATCGGCCTTATCCACAGCAAGTCTGTGTAACTCAATTTTTTCGTTGTTTATATGATTATATGTCATTTTAAATTTTTAGTTTTTATCTAAACATTTTTAGTTATTTTTATTGATCTGCTTTTTTTGTTTTATTTGAATTTTTTGACAATGTGCACTACCACTACAGCAGTGTACACAAGAGAAGAACTGTTGGCACTGTCAAGGATGGGACGCGGAATTAAACATCCAATTCCGACCGAGCTTAAAAAGCTGTACTGTGGATGCAGAGCTGGAGTGAAACTAAAGGCAAAGAGGCACAACAGGAGGTGGAGGTACAAACCTTTTCTGCCCTCGGTGATTATGGGAAACGCTAACTCACTACCAAACAAGTGTGATGAGCTAGAGGCGCTTGTGCGGAACCAACGCCTGTATAAGGAGAGCAGTTTGATCTGTGTGTCTGAGTCCTGGCTGAACGACAACACACCGGACTCATGTGTGGACATTCTCGGCTTCACAGCTGTACGAGCGGATTGTGACCTGAGTACGAGCGGCGGTAAGCGGAAAGACGGGGGTGTTATACTGTTCTTTAATCAGAGATGAGTAAACCCCCGCAATGTGACCGTTAAGGAGAGGGTTTGTTGTCCAGACATCGAACTGCTGTCAGTTGGTTTCCGAGCGTTCTATGCGCCCAGAGAGTTCCCATACACAGTCGTCATAGTTGTTTACATTCCTCCGAGGGCGGCACCTACAACGGCGTGTGACGTCATCCATGACGCCGTTGCTAGGATACAGACCCAGCATCCTGAGGCATTCATTGCAATCACAGGGGATTGCAACCACGTCTCTCTATCCTCCTGCCTGACTGGCTTTGTACAGTATGTGGACTGTCCAACACGTGGAGAAAAGACATTAGATCTGTTCTATGCTAATGTGAAGGAGGCTTACAGGGCAGTGTCTCTTCCACCACTGGGTAGATCTGATCACAGCATGGTCTATCTACAACCCACATACAGACCGTGTGTACAAAGACTTCCTGTTACTACCAAATCTTTCAGGAAGTGGTCACCAGAGGCGAGTGATGCATTGAGAGACTGCTTTGATGTCACAGACTGGGCTGTACTGCTGGAGGAAGATGAAATGGACATTGAGGAGGGTCAGCACCATCACAGACTACATTAACTTCTGTAGGGACACTGTGATTCCAGTGAGGACTGTAAGGTGCTATCCAAATAATAAACCATGGATCACCAGTGACATCAAAGACCTCCTGAACCAGAAAAAGAGGGCGTTCCAGAATGGGGATGGAGAAAGGCGGAGGAGTGTACAACACGAGCTTAAAAAGACATCATGTTGAGCTAAGGTGAAGAACAAGAAAAAGGTAGAGAAACAGCTGGAGAACAATAACACCAAGGAGGTGTGGAGGGGCATGAGAACCATCACTGGATACAGACTGAAGAACTCTCAGTCTGTGGAAGGTGATGTGGACAGAGCCAATACTTTCAACCAATACTACAACAGGTTTGATAGTGTGGCTTTTTCCACCTCTACTGCTGCTCCCTCTCCCCCCACCACTACAGCTGCTTCCTCTATACTGCTTCCACTGCCCAGCTGTACTTCCACCTCAAAGGCAACCTGCATCGCCAAGCCTCCTCCTCCTCCGCCTGACTGCACCTCCACCTCTGCAGCAACTGTCACCAACAGGCTTCTTCTGTCCAGCTGTACCTCCACCTCTACAGCAGCTTCCACCGCCTGGTCTCCTGAGCCAAGTTACACCTCCACCTGTGCGGCAGCTTCCACCACCAGGCATCCTGAACCCAGCTGCACATCCACCTCTGCGGCAGCTTCCACTGCCAGGCCTTCTGAACCCAACCACACCTCCACCTCTGCGGCAGCTTCCACCACCAGGCATCCAGAGCCCAACTGCACATCCACCTCTGCGGCAGCTTCCACTGCCAGGCCTTCTGAACCCAGCCACACCTCCACCTCTGCGGCAGCTTCCACCACCAGGCCTACTGAACTCAACCACACCTCCACCTCTGCGGCAGCTTCTACTTCCAGGCATCCTGAGCCCAGCCTCATCTCCACATCTGTGGCTGCTCCCACCGCCTGGCCTCCTCAGTCCAGCTGCACCTCCACCTCTGCAGGAACTCCCACCACTAGCCCTCCTCTGTCCAGCTGCACCCCCACCCCCATCTCTATGGTTGATAGCAACATCACTTCTGTCGCCATCCCTCCGCTACCACCTCTGTATCTAACTATAGAGGAGGTTGGAGCTGAGCTCAGGAGACTTAAGCCAGGGAGGGCTTCAGGCCCAGATGGAGTCTGTCCAAGGCTTCTGAGGGACTGTGCTGGTCAACTAGCATTCCCTCTTCAGAGGCTCTTCAATATGAGCATTCAGATGGAAAAAGTGCCGGTGCTGTGGATAACTTCTTGTCTCATACCGGTGCCCAAATTAGGGGAACCGGTGGAACTGAATGACTACAGACCGGTGGCTCTGACATCTCATATCATGAAGACCTTGGAGAGACTCCTTGTTCGTCGCATGAGATTGCAGGTTGCTGAGGCTCTTGATCCCCTCCAGTTTGCCTGTCAGAAACACATAGGAGTGGAAGACACGATTCTGTACATGTTGCATCGGGCATATGCTTATCTGGATGTGCCTGGTTCATATGTGAGAATCATGTTCTTTGACTTCTCCAGTGCCTTCAACACCATACGGCCTCCCATACTGAAAGACAAGCTTCTAGGTATGGGTGTGGCCCCCTCCCTGACATCATGGATTATGGAATATTTGTCTGTCAAAAATAACTGTTTGCTGAGCAGAAGGCTAGACCCTCTCGGTGCTGTGGTGGAGCAACGGATGAGGAGGAAGTTAGATTCTGTTTTGGAGAACAATAAACATCCTCTCCACAGCATCTTGGCAGGACAGAGGAGCAGCTGCAGTGAGAGGCTCATCTCTCTGCGCTGCAGGACTGAGAGGTTCAGAAGGTCCTTTGTTCCCACAGCCATAAGGCTTTTTAACAGTAGCCCCTTTCACACTGCGACCCGCTACCTTAGCGGGTCCAAATTGCACCTTCAACCCGCGTCGAGCAATGTGAACGCTTGGCGTGTTGGTGACCCGTGTCGCCTGAAGCCGAGTTCAGGGGGTGTTGCCTAGTGGCAGAGCGTCACACAAAACACATAAAATGCTGGGCGTGTACAATGACGTAGGCACAAGCCATGCGTCGGAGGTAGGGTTAAATACACCTTGAGGACTCGTTTTTGCAATTGTATATGCAGTTTATGGAGATGTTATTTTACGGGGTGTGGATGGTTACAACGTGGGATGCCGCCGAAGAACATATGCGGAGAATACAAGAGCACTATAGTCCCCGAAATGTGGCGGAAAATAACGTCCTCTGCTCGGAGGCTGAGGAGGTCCTCCTTGTCTCCCCAGTTGGCCATATTAAAAAATGTCTCGAACTTGATGTAGGCTAAAACAGAGTAAAACTTGTCCTCACCTGTCGCTGTTGTTCTGAATCAGCTGTCCATTCTGTCTTTTAAACTCCTCACGTCACGCCAAGCCCACGTCCGACCCGTGTCAATTGCGTTCACACCAAACTCGGCTCGGCAAAAAGACTAGGGTCCGACGCGGGTCGAAAGGCGAGTCAAGTTGACGCGGCAGCCCGGGTCGGCAGTGTGAACGCAACAGCGGACACGCTAAATTCGCAGATTAAACGCGGGTTATTCGGCAGTGTGAAAGGGGCTAGTGACTGCTGAGTTCTTCTCAAACTGATTGATTGATTTTTTTTTTTCAATTTATGTAGTCATTTATTATTATTATTATTCTTAGTTAGTAGTAGTATTTTTATTAGAATGTTTTATTATTGTATTATTGTAAGTATTTTTCTATTCTATTCTATTCTACTCAGTCATGGAATAATTTTTTTGAAGAACCCGCATTTTTCCAAAAATTCTAGTTAAAATTTGTTGGGGTGTTTATGGTGCCTGCATTTCAAATTAGTTTTAATGTGAAAGAGCCACTTCTGCTCTGTTTGCTTTGTCACTAATAACTTGACAAGGGGTGAAAATATCATGTCTGCCTTTGTGGTTTTAAATGTGGGCACGCAGATGTGTGTGCTCTCTTCTGTCGGCTGTTTTTACCCTGACAGCCAAAAACACCTATGGTGAATAAAACATCAGGTGTAAAGCCTCGGTACATGATGCAATGTGACGGCAGAAACAGTTAGTAACTTCCAGAGTTTACGTGGCTGTTGGAGGGTTTGTGCAGGTGGAGGAACAGAGGATGGATTTTATACAATGATAGTTGGACCACAGGATACGATGTGCACAAAATGTCTAAGATGAGTACATTTTCAATTGACCAACTGTCTGCTTAACCTACAATTAGACAGCAATTGACCATTCATACCGTAGTAACTTTCAAAGCGCGACAGTTTTACCAGATGTTGAAGCTGGTTTTATTAAGCTGTGTTTGTTCCCTACATGGGATACAGTGCAATCAAATAGAGGAGTTTTAATTATCCCCCCAAAAAATGAAAGTAGGTATTATTTGATGTTTTATGGTGCAAAAGTATTGAGCCAATTGACATTTCTTTACACACTGCCAGGAAAATGGAAATTACATTAAGCATAAATGGCAATACAGGTGGAGGTAACTCAAAAATAAAGTTTGAAAAATTCTAATAAGCTTAAAAGTCAGTATCTGGTCTGAGCACTTCTATTCTGCAACACAGCCTGAACCCTCTCAGACAAGCTTCCTGTCATTTCTTTAAGTAGTCTTCAGGAATAGTTCTCCAGGCTTCTCGAAGGACATCCCAAAGCTCTTCTTTGGATGTTGGCTGCCTTTTGTTTCGTTCCCTGTCAGGATGATCCCACACTGCTTCAATAATGTTGATGTCTGGGCTCTGGGGAGGATTCATCAATATATCCATCAATGTGCTATTTCTCACATTTTACATTAATGCAACTAAAGAAATGGGATAAAATTATGTGTCTCTGTGACACGCTGCTTGTAACAAAGTGCCTAAAGATGGCATTTAAAATTGTCTCTGCGAAATTGGTTCATCCCTTCAGTTGGAAGACTTTTTTTATACTTGAATGAGTCATAGGTCAATGTTAAAGGACTTATGAAACGAATTTTAATTGTTGGAATTTCACAGTTTTTGCTGCTGATTCTAAAGGTTCCAAGCCTTGCGATTAAAATGAGATATTGTCTGGATAATAATTTATCCGGGGAGTCATGTTAAAACGGGCTCAAAAGGAGCCACATTTTGTCTTTTTGTGCGAATTCATTTTTTTATGCGTGACGTCATAGGGTTGACACAGAAGTTCTAGTCGTCTAACTGTAATGGTGGCGTCTATGGCTAACGGTGCGTTCACACCAAACTCGGTCGGGCGATGCGATTACATACAAAGTCAATGCAAAGACGCGATTAGACGCGGATTCGAGCCGGCGGCGCGATGAGGCGCGGTGGGGTGGCGCGATGAGGCGCGGTGAGGAGCGGTGATGCGGTGCGGTGATGCGGTGGCCGCCGCGCGAGTGAAAATATGCGATTCGCGCGAGTTAAAAAAATCCAACTTTGGCGAAATATTCGCGCCAGACAGCCTATCAGCGTTGAGATTCTGGACGACAGTGACGTGGAGACAGATGGACAGGCGCTGTCTGTGACATGCAGATGGGACTGCAGATGGAAATTAGCTTCTAAGCTACAATCTGGTGCAGGTCATCTCTTTACTTTGTAATTAATGTACTTTGCACATGGTCCCTGACAAAATAAAATAAAAAAATTAAATCACCGCCTTCTCCAGGAGTTCCGTCTGGATGACGGCCGCCTCCAGCGGCACCCCAGGCCCACCAGGACCCAGCCCGACGACCCGCTCGGGAGGACCGGCGCCGCGATCTCTCGGCAGGACACCAACCACAGGCGCCCCGCAGCTGAAACGGAGCCGCGGCCCAGCTGCGGAGCGCCTGCAGCCGGCGTCCCGCCGAGAGATCACGGTACCGATCCTCCCGAGCAGGCCACCAAACTGGGTCCCAGCGAGCCCGAAACACCGCTGGAAGCGGCCGCCACGGGAGGATCGGTGCCGTGATCTCTCGGCGGGACGCCGGCTGCCGGCGCCGGTCCTCCCGAGCGGGTCGCCGGGCTGGGTCCTGGTGGACCTGGGGTGCCGCTGGAGGCGGCCGTCATCCAGACGCAACTCCTGGAGAAGGCGATGAAATTATCCGAGCTGAATGCACCACCGGGTGATGTCACTGATCCAGACACGATGGCGTGTGCGTTTCAGACGAATCTCGGACTGCCACAGCAGGTACAAGGACGCGATCAGCCATGGATAGCCCCTTGAGCTATTCACTCGTTTTTTACTCGCGCGAAAGAGGCGTTTGAGGTGATGGAATTTAATTTACACCTGCGGCAACAATCGCGCGATGAAGGCGGTGCGAATATTCGCATCACGTTTGGTGTGAACGCACCGTAAGACATCAAAGCACGGTGGAAAATTTTGTGTTGCTGGAGGGCCAAATGGTGTTAGTTGCAAAAATAGCAGCTTCACTGAAGGCATCTCTCTGCACATGTTTCCCAAACTAAAAAATACTGGAACTGAGGCTGACAAGAGCCGCTTTCGGACTGTAGGAACCTTTGGCAGTTCTAATAACCTTTTAATCCGCGGGGCCGTTTTCTCCCGTGTTCGGACATACAGGAACTCGGGGCTTTCTCCCTCAGTTCCTATAACTATTTAGCTCCTTCTCCGAGGTCGGGTCTTTTCATAGTTCTATAGAACTAATCTAACGGAGGTGTTTGGTGGTCGGTAGCTACGCCCCATGTCATGCTATCACGGCTGAAATGTCTCCTCATATGACACAGACACAACCGGCGGGTGTTTAATAAGTTAAACTTACACTGGTCTCATTTGTCTGCAGCACTCTGCTCTCCTTTCTTCCTTCATGAAATAAAAAAGTATTGTCTCCTGACTCTCTCTGTGAGCTTTTCCAGCCTCGATATTAGACGCCTGATGTGATTGTCCATGATTAATATCACCATCATGCAGACCATAAACACAGTGGCCTCCCCACTCTCCATATTAGCTTCTTGGTGGTGTTTTTTTTTACTCTCCTTACTTTTACCGTTTTGTTTTGTGTTTGAATGTAGCGCTAAAAGGCTAACGGCTAACACGTCACTGAAGCAGACGGCTGCGCGCGGCGCATCAGTCCCTATCAGGTCCCGACTCATGTGCGAATGCAGACTGAAACAGTTCCGCTGGGGAAGGATAGTTATCAGAACGGAATTCGAGGAGGGTAGTTCTGATAACTACTTTCTTAGAACGGTCTGTCCGAAAGCGGCTAAGGAGAAGGCAAAGACAAGAGCACGGTGGATCGTATCACTGCCTGCTGCCGCCTGCCGATAGCTGCACCTGTTACGGTGTTTGCTGCTCGGAAGCAGGGGACTGCTCGCTCTGCTCTTCGGTCTACACACATATCCAGCTAGAATTTGGCGCCGTTGTGAGTGGCTGGCCGTCTACCTCTGCTAGCTTTTTTTGTGTTTTGTCATGTTTTTATCGTTTTCATCACTACTGATGCATGATCGCCTGAGTCTCTTGAAAATCAGAGATTCTGTGGACATAATCAGTAGCGGCTCCTGGTCTGGAAAATAGGCGGGGCAGATGATCTGCGTTATCAAAATGCAAGCTTTTATGGAGCATACGCAATAGGCCAATAGTCTATGCAACCATACGCGGGGGGGTGCGCACTCGCATAAAAGTCTGCCATACAACAAACACAAAAGCCACGTGAAAATGAGCGAAGAGAAAGTTTGTGAAAGGAATTAATACTGCCTACGTTTCAATTAGAGGGAAACTTGTCGCAAAGCATTGCATGGCTGGCACAATTCAGATGCGCCTTGCTGGACTCGTGTTTTTTTGCCTTTTCCGAAAAATGCTTCATGTCACACACACCGACAGTGCTCCAACCTAAGCTAGCAGACAAGTAACCTACTGTACATGTACGAAGCTGTCAACACATTGTTTACTGTCTCAACATTGCTTTGCTCATCAAGCTAAGATATTTCATTAAGGCTACGGCTACACGAAAACGAAACAAGGTTTTTTTTGAAAACGGGTACGAAAATTCTTGCGACCACAAGGAAACGCGCTGCTGTAAAGACTCAGGTCCAGACGAAAACGGATGAAAACGATGAAACGATGCAGTACACACGCCACTGTGTCACGCCACGCTGTGAGAGACAATAGAGAAGTGTTAAAATTGGCTCACAGCGTCAACGTGTGACTGACGCAAAAACGTTTTAGCTGTAACAATGGAAACGAAACGAGGCCGTTTTCAAACTTTCCCACTCTGGAACCCGTTTTCAAAAACTATCGTTTTGGGGTAGTGGGAACGCCGGCTCCGTGTGGCCGCGACAGCGAAACGATAAGAAAAAGTATCGTTTACAGTGAAAAACGTTTTTGTATAGCCGCAGCCTAAATCACTCCCAGTTTCCCATTTTGCAAAGACTTCGTTCACAATCACTTAAACTTTGTAAGATAGCAACTATAAAGTAAAATCTTTACCTACCACAAACGTGAATCCGGATTAAACAGCCAATATCCTTCATCAAATCCGACATAGTTATCCGTTTTATCCAACAAGTTTGTAGGGGAATTTGGCGGCACTGAAGTTCCCACTGGCTAGATGGGCGGAGTAATATTTCTTAAACCCTTTGAGTCCTTTCCATGTCCAGGGCAGATCATACACCTGCCCCAATAGCATCTATACAGGCGCGCTAAATGTAACATGATATTAGATTATATTAGGGGCCTACAGTGATTCTGATTGGTAGAATGTGCTCGAGAGTTCGGCGGGGCCGGGCTTAGCTGAGAGCAGACCAGACATCTGCCCTGGCCAATGGCCATAGATCTAACGTTAAGCAGCCACATTGGAGGTAGGCTATATTTCAGCGAAAATAAAAACAGATTCCACTCGCAAAGTCCGTCACAAGCCACAATATGGTGTAATACGATTCCCACTGTGATTGAAGTTGAAATAAATATTTTATCTATAAAAGAAAGGTTGGGGTGTGGAAGGCGGGGCTCTGCCCATCCTGCCCAAATACAGCGGCCGCGGCTGGACATAATATCGATCACGTCAACGATCAGACAAAGCCACCGCCACCTGTTTTGGCGTCTGTACCCTCTTACCTATGGCATCTACCTGGTCGGTTGCCACGCAACAGCCGTCGCAGAAGACGTGGAAAGAGAGGTGGAGTAATATGCCGGCTGAAAGACCTGGCTTTGCCCTCCACCAACAACGCTCGCCATCTGCTGTCTGGTCTCTCCGGTGATTGCGCCGGCTACGACATCCGAGGCTCCGTGGATCAGTCCTACCGATGGCTGCTGTCAGTCGTGCCGAGGCCGGGTGCCCATCTCCCTGCCGCCGACCCGTGAGGATCCGCAGATGGGGCCGCGCACTGGAGGATCTCCGACCCGTTAATCCACGCCATTGTTTATTAAGCTTACAATAAAACCATGTTATTATCACATACGTTTTTTTTAAGTGGCTGGATTTCAAAGTGCCCCTTCGTTAGGTTTCAACGTGTCAAAGACAGCGCAGCAGCCATATCTGCGAAACCGGCATGTTCAAATCTTTTCCAGTTTACCACAGCAAACATACACTATTGTGTCATTTGATTGATAACATCTTAATAACAATCAGCGTGTAGTAGGAGCGATGGCTGTTTTGTGCCCGCCGATCCTGTGCCGAAAATGGTAACTTTCTTTCATTTCCATTACCCATACGGGAGGTGCAGAGAGCCTCTACAATATAGATATTAAATCGATTTGTGTGGCTTAAATTCAACGAAAGTTTTTCCACATAATGTTAGAGGTGTGTTCTTTCGACCTGCTGATGTTTGTATCAGAATTTTGGTTCCTTTATGAGATATAGGTCCATCAAATGTATGTTGTTTTCGCAGCCAGCCATACTAGCAAATAAGGGAGTCAACCCTATGACGTCACGGTCACGTGGCCAATTTCGCACCAAAGGCCACATAATTCACACTTTTAAATGGCCATTTTAACAAGTTATGCCCGGAAAATTTAGTTCAAGTTGGATTGATGGTTTTAGAAAAAGACAAAAATTTCATTTGAATGATAGATGAACATTCGTTTCAGTTCATCTTTATGTAGCTTAACAAACGAAAAAAACACATTCCTCTGAAAATGGTCAGGTACAGGGATTGAACAGAAAATGAAAAGTCTGCCGATGTTCAAAGACCTTTAAAAAGCCTAGAGAAGTTTTGCTCAAGACCACTTTAAAAGATTCAAAGAAAGTCTGAGTGCTTGGGAAGTATAAAGAAATGAGCAGAGGCTCAAGACTTTTGTACAGTACTGTGCCACTTAATCCTGTCCTCTGAAAGGTTTTACTAACATGCACATAGTGGATGAAATTAACAACAAGAATGCATAAACTGGCAGATACTGCAGCTGTAGGCAGAGGCGGGAGGGGCCCGGCAAACTGTCAGTTCAAAGCTTCTTGCTCACACATGTTGCCTTCTTCCAACTAGTACAGAAGTGGTTTCTCCCACATGCTGTGAAAGCAGCGAGACTCTTCTTGTTATATAAGGGAGTCTCTTCATGATCACCCAGTTTTTCACATAAAAGCTAATATTCCTCTACATTCTTACAGAGGCTAATCTGTTTACATGTGCAGTCTCATACCCCGTTGTACATAAACACACCAAATATGATTACCATGCAAACAAGGCATGAGCCGGGAGGTGAAAACAAACAGTAAATGGGATGAGGTGTAAACATGCCTCTGTATTAAAACAACTACTTTCAATCTATCTTATTCAGAGTTGTCGTAATTGGGTTATGAACGCTATTATGGGCTGGGCGGAGGTGTGTTAAGATGAAGCTTTTTTTTTTGGGTGGAAATAATCCGTCCTGACTTCGGAAACCAGTGTGCAGCCAGCGAGGCCAATCACTGTTGACTCGACACATTGCACGGTTTAATCAAAACGGTGCATGTGTGTGGTTTTCTTCCTTGACAGCTAAAAACAGATTTTATTAATAAAACATTACTTGTGAAGCCGCGTGACATAATCCTATGTGAAGGTCCTGATCACCAGCAATTTCGCTATCCTCGGGTGATGGACTGTGTGGACTGTAAGCTGTGTGTGTGTGTAGGTGTCTTGCTCCAGGACAAAAAAAAAAAAAAGGAATAACAAAAAAAAAGACCACAACAAGACTCTCGTCATCCACCCCAAAGTCCAGTAGCACCAGAATAATGTGCTGGGGCAGAGGATAATTGATTGACAATCGTGATTATATCTCATTATTCTTAAACAATCATCTGTCATGCAGCACTTGAAAGCAGCGTGTGCAAAAGAGCTTTATGCTTTATTAGACTTTGAGGTGAAACCGTGTCGAGCTAAATTAAAGGCTTCTCTTAAGGCTGTTAAAGCAGTGCAATTGTCTGTGTGTGTGTGTGTGTGTGCGTGTACGAGTGCTAAAAATACACGAACTCAGCAAGACATTTTGTCTTGTGTCACTCTTCTGGAAATAGCTCCAGGGGAGGGGTGAGTGAGAGCAGGTTGATGCAGGGAGCTGATGGAGGGATGAATGACTAGTTGGAGGAAAGAGTATAAAACATGATGGAGAGAAGAGAGTGAAAGGGAGAGAGAGCAAAGTTTGAAACAAAGAGAGGGAGAGAAAGAGAGAGCCTCTGGCCTGTTCTAGTTCCTTTTTTGTTTTGGAGCGGTTTAATGGCTTCCACAAAAACACACAGATACACAAATCCAGACAGACTCTCAGGAGGAGACAACTCACTGACCATGCATCTCATGCTGCATTTGAGTGCTGCTTGGAAAATTGCTGCCACAGATCAACAGGACACAAACTGCATATGAAACACTCTCTGGTCTCTGGTTGAAAATAAAGCAATTTTGTGATGAACTATAGAAGATGTAGTGTTACAGGATCAGTATATCCATATTAAAAGAAAACAAAGATTCTTTGGTGGAATGAACTGTCCTTCCAGTGATCATATTTGGAAGTAGACAATGCAGAAATTCCTTCCGTCATCCATTCTCTATACCGTTTAGTCACAGGGGTTCATGGGGTTTGGACCAAGAATTTTCTGAATTCCTTGATGTGAGGCAACAGTGCCAACTGTTGTCCCACCATACCATCACTAGAGAAGTTTGATTAATTCTGCAAACACAAACTTTCAGTCAACCTTTTCCACAAGAGTGGTGAAAAGATTTGATGTTCTATCCACATCTATAACACATAGTGTATGCCCTCAAGTTAAAGGACATAATTTGGACATCACAAGGATGTAATGATGTGTTTTCTTAACTTTAGACTTTCTAAACAAAACCTGCACCTTACGTTATCCACAATGCAATACTTTAACTGGAAGTTCATCCACAGAAGGTTTTACTATGATATGTTGATTTAGTGCAATGGAACCTCAAAGGGAGATGAGGGCCCAATCCCATTTCACCCCTTGGCCCTATCCGCCCTCGCAGTGACGCAACACCTTCGGCTCTGCTACACTTACTCAGGCAAACTGCTCATTCAGGTGGATTCGAGTTCCCGAAAAAATGGGAACTCCACCCACTTTGTCGGGAAGCAATCAACTTTGAGCAGCGCCAACGGCCCAGGGTAGAGGCGTGTTCAAGGTAGTGACGTGGTTGAACTGCCACTCAACCCATGGATTGTCCACGGAAGCGCTTCATTCTATATCAACATGGAGCAGCGTCAAGCTTTTGACACTGCTGTAGATGCTGTAATGACGGGAGATTCTCGTTAAAAATCGAGCAAAGAGCAGCCCTTGAATCATTTCTTGACAGGAAAGATGTTTTCGCCTTGCTCCCTACTGGCTTTGGTAAGAGTTTAATCTACCAGTTAGCCCCGCTGGTAGCTAAATCATACGTCAGAGGAAAGAGTGGTGTGATTGGCTTAAGCTTAGGCACAGCCTTTTCTGGCCACAACCAGTAGCAACCCGAGGGAGGCGGGTTGACCAGGCCATTTCGAATCGTATTCGTTATGGTCTTGGTCAGACCAGAATCTCGAAGAGATTTGAAAGTCTATGTTAATCAGGCTACTATCCCTTACCCCTTCCCCTCCGTTTTGCGCGTTCACGTGTAGGGGTAGGGGTGTCCCAAATCACCTTAAGGCCGAGGGGTAGGGCTAAGGGGAAGGGCTTTATAGCCCATCAAAAGGAGGGCTTCGGCCAGGCTACTCCATTCGAAGGGGTATGAAATATTTCCCAGAGAACAACGCGACTACCGGGAGAACGCGAGTCATTTTAAAAATGGCGGAAGCAAAGAAAGCACCACACAAATGTAAGTAGCTCTATTTTTTGGCATAATTTAACTGTTTTAACCATTTTAGGTTGTGATAACTGGTGTATTGTTTGAGTTTAACATGGTGGCAATGTGTAGTTGTTTTCTGCTATAAACGCACATGGGAAAAGTCACTATTTACATGGAGTAATCGGTCAATGCATGTGAAGGTGCTGCGAAAGAGTTGTCGTTTTTTTAAATTGTAACTCGAGTATTTACAAGCAATGTAGTTGGTTAACCATAGAGAAGTTCCTTTTGAGAGACGTGTGCGTCATTTCGCTACCTATTATCACAAGTATTCATATACGTGACTGTGATTCACAGGGACTCAAGCACAAACAAAGAGCCTGATCAGGTTTAGCGCCGAAAACGAAGATCGGTTTCTAAAGTCACCCCCATCCCCAAAAAGAAGTCCAATCCCATAATGGATTACCTGATACAGGAGAGCCTGAAGGAGCAGAAGCGCCACGAGGAGACGGAGCAGAAAACGGAGCGCTTTTTAGCTCTGTTTGAGCGCATGATAGACAAACTTTACGGTGAGTTGATGCGCCATGCACCTATTATACACACAGCCACCACTACCGCATTCTGAAACACCTTTTTTAAAAAAAATTTACAATGGATGAAAGTGCATGCTATAATGTCATGTCGTGTCTTCTTCCCCCAGAACATCACTGAGCCCAGTCCGATGTGCCATGCACCTTCGCTGTTCCTGCTCCGGTCACCCCACCATCTCGTTCTCGATGATTGCACTGTTGCCCGTTTATGTTCATATTGTTTATATTCATACTGTTTATTGTCCATATTTGCACCACACACTTTACAGCAGACACTTTAAGCTGTTATTTGCACTATTTCTGAAAATAAGCTGCCTTACCAGTCTGTAATGTGAGTAGCCTAATAAAAGAAATTAAGTACAAAAGGTTTGTGAGCATGATTATCACATCAACATAATATGAACGACTGGAACGGATATTGGTATGAAGAGATTTATTATACAAGGGATAACAAAAAAAATTGGGGTACATGTTGTGGTCCAATCGGCAATAATTTGTAGGATGAGCCGTCTGCTGGAAAGAAAAACATGGAAAGATCAGGCTTTCATCCTCCCAAGACAACACATTGATAGCACACACAATGCAGTGCATTTATTTATGTCATCAAATCTGAACCTGGTACAAAGAAAACCGCTTCAAAAACACATGAGCTGCATCCCAAACGGAACGAGGCGAGTAACAAAGGCTAAACGTTAGCTTATGCTTTCAGCTAGGTTAGCCAGGTTAGGATACTACTCCAAACAGCAAATCTGCAAATCCAACGAGACAAGCAAATTGTTTCTATATAACACGATATCACAAATGTACAGTTAGAAGCACTTTCAAACACACACACATTATCATATTCACACGCCGGCTCTGGAAGCTACCAGCTGCTCACTCACACGCGTTATTTGCATTAATTTCTCATTCTACATACCGTAACAAGATCCAGCAATGCTCCCAGATGTCGAAGACACCTTCGCCTGATGGTACTCCGTCGATTCGACGCAGATATTTCTAAAAATATACGAATAGCCCAGGAGAGTGCCAACACCACAGCAGCAGGCATGTTTGTTTATTTCTGGCTAAAGCTGTCGCTTTTGGTTACGTAACAACTGATGGCGCGGACTTATGACGTACGTGAGTGTGAAGGGCTGTCTCAAATCTAAGGGTTACGTTTTCACCCCTACCCCTTAGCCCTACGATTGAAGGGGCGAGGGGTAGGGCTAAGGGGTAGGGGTAGGGGTAGAAAAATAGAAATGGGATTGGGCCGAGGAGTAGGATACATTAGTCTGCTAAGTTGACCTCCCGTCTCCACTCCACATCCTAAAATGTTTTCCATGTACAGACTTGTAGTTTTCAGTCTCAGCCAACACTGGCTCAAGTGACTTTGTGCGTGACTTTTGTTTTTTCTTTAATCACACCTCCCACAGCTCTCTCCTAAGCACAGGCAAGCACTTCTACTGCCCATTTCTCATGTCAATAGGCTTGTTTCAACTCCAAGGTGCCAAAATTAAACTGTTAGATTGGAAAAGTTGCCCTTAAAACGTTTTTTTTTTTTTTTTTTAAATGTAGGGTTGTGTGAAGTACTTATATGCAGTCAGTGTCCGAGACAGCAGGCAGAGCGCGCTCATTCAGGAGAATCGGATGGGCGATCTACAGCTAGGGCTGCACGGTGGTTTGCACCGTTGCCTCACAGCATGAGGGTTCCTGGTTAAAATGTCAACATGGAGTTTGCATGTTCTTCCTTTGTATGCATTGGTTCTCTCATGGTACTCTGGCTTCCTCCCACTGTCCCAAAACATGCATGTTTGGTTAAATAGTGACTAAATTGTCTCTAGGAGTGAGTTTGTCTCTGAGTGGCTCTTTGATGGACGGTGGATGGATATAGAAAATGGATGGATGGAACGAAAGCTAAAAGCTTCTCAGACCAGGACCACCAGAAAATCAAGACCCTGTGATACTTAAACTCATCCACTTGAGTGGAAAAAGTGAAAACAGCTGGTCGGTTCACCCTTTTCTGATAGGGGACCAAGGCCTTAGTGAAGATTAGTCCAATCAAATCATGATTGCTCGACTTGTCTCTGCAAGGAAACACACTGACCGTTTCATTCTGTCTCTGCATTTTTCCTTTTTTAAAAAAAAAGAAATTAGATGCTTGCAAATAACATGGTTTGGCATGACATACAGGGCTTGTAAAAACTACTTTTCCCTCACAAAGCGTCACTGTGTCACATGATGTGAGGCTCACGGGGTTCTGTATACTGAGGAATGTAAACATGATACGTAATATCTTTTTGCTGGAGTGTAATATCGCTGCATACTTTCATAGTAAGCGGACTGAACAATACTTACAAAGTGACTTATCTGCCGTTGTTGGGGCAGATGCAGATGTAGGTGACATACTGTACAAGACATGTAATATAACACTGAAACATCATGTTTGATTTAATGGGAAGTTTAAGCCAAACTTTTCTCCTTTTATCTTAAAAGTGTACGTCCTCATGCAGCATGTCTTGTTTTACATTCCCTGTCTTTGTGACTCTCTTTTCTACGGTCTAATTGTGTCGTGTAATCAGTGTGATTATAAAATCTCGTCTTTCCCTCTGTCCCCTTTACAGTTTGTCAGTTCTCCTTCCTCCTGTCCTACATTCTTATCGTGTCTCAGAATGGTCACTGTTGTGTGTGTTTTTGGGTCATCTGCTGGACTAAACCTTTTTCAATCAATTTGTCAGTTATTGCAAAGGTTCCTGCTGGACTGAAAAAGTTTACTCCAATCATCATCCATGACCGTGGGTTTCTTACGCAGAGCGAGATACATCTGCATGGCTACATCCCACCGGAAAAAATGAAAAAATGTAAGCAATATTTTATAGAAGCTGCTGTATTCTGAACAATGAATAATTGTGTTCCCGATGGTGACAGTTTCACTAATGTTGACAAATAACTAGGGGTCATTACTTTATCCAGTTTTTCATTCATCACAAAATAACAGTTTTTTTAGAAATACAACACATTCTCAGATAAGATTAATTTATAGACGTGACATTTTGATGGAAGCAAAATACAGAAGCAGAATCCCAAGTTCAGTGTAAATGTCGCTGTTGTCACTCATAAACTGCCGCTTTCCCCGTTCAGACAACACATCAGATGCAAACTATCTTTTCCGCTCGGCTACACTCCCTCTGAAACAGCAGCAGGCCCGTGTTGCCTGACAGAAATGCCTGTTGAAGTACTGAATCGTAGCGGCACAACAATATGACTGACCTCTCTCACACCTCTATCATTTTCAAGTTAATTTCTCCTCCCATTCCTCTGTGAGATGAGAGATGTAGAGTCTCAGGAATGGACAGAGCAATAGATTGCTCCATAAAGACGGAGCAATTTGTAGTCCAGGTCTCTTTGTGTGTTTATTATGAAGCCGTAAAGTCTTCAGGGATAAAAGTCCCACAAAGCGGTGAAACAGCAAACAGACTGTGGAGCTGTGAGGTCCATTTGGAGGCAGAGGTGACATCTATGTGACAGAGTTTTTACTTTGATATATTTCTCAAGTCTGACTTTTATTCTAAAATTCTGCCTCTATGTCTAAAGTTTTTACCAAAATGAACAAGTACTTTACCTACATGCTGAATGTTAAAGAATGAGAGAGCCAGCTAAGGTCTCGTCATTTTGTTGTGAACACCCTTTCATGTAGATGATGGTCTACAAAACAGAACATAATCAAACAGACTCCATGCCTGTTCTAAAATAAAAACTACATGTCAGTGGGGCCTATACACAGACAAATTCAAGCTGTTTTTTAACTGGTTGTGGTTTAAAATCATTTTGTTTTGCCAACAAAATCCTCTCCAGTCTCTTATTCTAAAGTTAAGTGTTTGGTTGACCCTTCCATTCCCCCCGACCTCCTCCTTGCACTTATATCACTTATACCACTTTGACACCTTGCCTCATCCTTGATCTCAGAATATGAAATGTTGCCAATTATGATTCCAGAAATCATGGATTTGTACACCTATCAGCCATCGCATTATGACCATGTGCCTAAGTTTTTAAGCAGGTCCTTCTTGTACTGCTAAAAGAACTCTCAGACCAGTCAGAATATGGACAAATAAGAGTGTACCGGAGTGTCGGGCAATGGGACATTTGAGCCCTGTGGAGTGTGGATTGGGCTTGTTAGCCACAGGTGCCGTCAGATAGATATGTGGGAAAATTGGAGTTTGAACATCTCAGACTTTATTGTCGAAGCTATCTTTTTGCAGGGCCCATTGTTGTTCAACTGGGGAGGCTACTGCATAGGGCTGCTGTGGCGTTATAGTGTGGGGGGCGAAATGAAATCCATGTGAATACCAGGATGCAGGTTTTCCCAACAGAGTGCTGTACTGTACCGAGATGAACAGTAGTTTTAATGTTGTGGCTGGTAATATGATCTCCATGTTTCCAAGCCAAATGCCCCTGCTGTCACTTTATCACTGTTTCACTGTCATGCTTTGTAAGGAATGTGCAGGGTTTTGTGAAGCATTACATACCAACCATTATCCTCCTCTTTTAAACTTGAAAATAAAACAGAATCCAAACTGTTTTTCTTTCACCCTTAATTAATCTGTTTTTGTTGTTCAGTAACAGAAATGAAACTGTGGCCGTTTTGTCTTGTTTTCCCTTTTTGAGGCAGAACCAGAGGCTCTTTAACATATCACCTCGAAATCACCGTCCCACACTGGGAGCATGGCTCTTTCTGTGAGAGCAAATTAATGTTTTAAAAAGAAAGAAAAAAACTTTGGTCGTTTGATTTCATTCAAATAACTTGTGTGTTTGTGATGATTCATGATTAGTTTCCCCATCAAGTCCCTATTCCTAGTCATTTAAAACACGATAACAAGAGAACAGCATCATGAGCAACAACAAAAACAACTCAAAGTCTGTGTTCAGCTTTTCATTATTATTCAGGACACAGGTGGAGGACAGCAGCATGACACTGTGGGCGTGCAACACACACACAGTCTCTCTCACCTTGAACCCCTTCTTTACTCCAAATCACAAGAGCAGTAACTCTGGTACACACTGTGTCATGATACTACTGCCACACTCTCCTTTTATATACTGTATGTGTGCTGATTGTGCACCCCACATTGCACACGCCACAGATACTGAGAAATCATCATATAGTCTCCTCCCCCCTAAAAAATATATTGAAGCTTATTATTGTTATTATTGACTCACAGAAAAGTGGTCAACCAGTTCCCCGAACTCAAACCTCTTGTCCACTACTGATACACCCAACAACTGCAGAGTAATCTGAGTATTTCTGCAGATGACAGGACTCTGAGTTGTTCCGGAAATCTGAGGTACAAAATGCACAAATTTCAGATGGTACTATAAGTGAGAGTCTGGTACTTTGAGACACTTTTTTCTTTTTTCTGTTAATACACACATCAGATTTGTATTTCATACATAAGATTTGTTAAACACTAAGCTCTGATAGGGTGACTATAGAGGACATGATAGTACAATAGCAGTGAGAGCGAATCCTTGATCAACCTTAAATCACCATGGGTCACTTCCTTTTCATCCTTTATTTTGCTGTCGCCTTTAGGTCTACCCATCCTTGAAGATCCAGTATACCCCTAAACAACGTCCACAGCTGAGGAACTATCAGAAGATGTAAAATCAAATTCATTTTTCAGCTTTTGCATAACAAAGCTCCAAGGAGAGGCAATAGAATACAACCAGCAGCATTGAAGTCCTGCAGAAGAATACTGTCACTCATTTTAGATTATAAGCAAGTATTAAATTTGACAAATGTTTTGTGCAGCTGTTCAACTGAGTTGATACAACTGTCCATCTCCTTGTGGCTGTATAAGCAATACAGCCTTCATCACTTCCCTTCCTGCACCTCTGTCATCTCCTTCCTCTCCTCTGCCTGCTTCAACCTACTCGACATCCCTTCCTCCCTCTGGACAACACGAGCTCTTCTATCTCCCTGAAGGTCTACTGTCAAATACCCGCTTACCTCGGCACTCTGGGCTGATGTGAGTGTATGTGTGTGTCTCTGGAGTTCTGCACAAACCAACCCGGCACACCGCTGAGTCTCTGGGATTTGACAGTTTTACTTGACTCTGTCTTTTGGGAAAACACACACGGGAATGAGACAGAGGGCACAGATCAGACTTCATAGGGGAGCGTTCGGATGGGAGTGTTAGTACGGGGGAGCTGAACAGAATTTAGCAGGAAAAAAATGTACAAGTGAGTAGTATAATCACTGTCAAGGCCGGAAAACGGAACCCTCTACGGAACGCCGCCCTGCATCACTTCCCGACACTTTTTTAAAGAAAAGGACACACACTCCATGCAAGAACATCCTGGTTCCCGTCCCATCGTCGCTCTTTTTCAATGGTGCTTGAAGAGTTTTTTAAGTTTCCTTTTATAGCACTTCGAAATGCTATAAAAGAAAACTTAAAAAACTCTTTAAGCATGCACCCACACCCATTTTTGATGTTTATTCTTGTATTTAACTGTATTGATTTGGTATTAAACATTCTCGTCCTGCAACATTTGCCTGGTCATTCATCAATGCTTATGCTCTGAAGTAAATAGTTGTCGTGCATTTTTACAAACTAGAAATACGACAACATTGTGGGTTAAGAACCCAAATATGTAATCAACAAGGTTACTAGAATGTAGTAGGGGAACCAACACATAATAAACAAGGTTGGGGGAACCTCATGAGCACGTCTAGGGAACCAAATATCTAACCAACATGGTTGTGGGAACGGCAAGGGAACGAAATGGGAACCACACACATAACGTTCTGGGAACCAAAATTAAACTTTCCTGCTAACCAAATTAGAACTGAAACAAAACCAAAAATCAACGTACTCAGAACCAAAAAACAACCAAGGGCTAACGTTCCAAGAACATTCTCGGAACGAAAAATTGTTAGTAGGGTCTGTCGCATATCAAGCATATTTGTTAAATGGCTGAGGAGAGAGGTAGCCATAGCAATACGACCCACAATTTTATCATAAAATCTCATCCGAATCGTTCATTGTTTTTCCAAGTTTACATAATGAGTATCCACACAGAACTTTAAACTGACGTCTAAATGTGCCTCAAAGCATTTCTACGGGAAACATTTCATTGTATAATACAAATAATGTCAGTGATATTAAAGTATTTACATGTTTTATAGTTTAAAGTATCATATCACATCAACAATGTACAACAGTGCCACCAGAGCTTACATAAATTAGTATCTGCATTGTCTTTTTGTTTGTAAGGTCTAAATGTAAGAATATAAGTTTAGGATCTAGTCAGAAAACTACAGGCAGTCAACTACGCTGATTGTTTTGATATATATCACTCATTAAAACATACATTTTCAACTTATTGATTACAAATAGACAGCTATGATATGGACCTTTGGAATTCCCCACAGCTCTGATCTTTGTGTTCAGATGCTGGTTGCAGCGCAATGCTTCCTATTTGTGTGAGACAGCACTTGACAGTGGTTTTGGCTTTACATAAAGAAAAGTCAAGAGAGGGGCTCGTGCTAGTGTGCCAAAATTGCTTAAAGATGTAAGTTTAGTGAAAAATCCTAGCAATACATTTGGGATGTCTTTACTATTTAGTCCAGTAGTTCCCACAGCCTGGACTGTGTGGGTGTATTTCTGAACAGGCCGCTTTTAATGATCTAAGTAATCATAACTGTAATTATGGTGCAAAAAAACATTCAAGTTGGATTGATTTCAAAATCCTTGACCCGCATTACATGCATGACCGAACATATTAATCATCTAGATCGCAATGAGCGGATAAAGATAAATAATGAGAACGCACAGCACTTTGTTAAAGTTATTGATTGATATTAGAATTTTGTTTTCTTGCTTTATCAATCTTAGAGCAAATCATGTAATGATTGTCGGGTCTAGATGCTGCTTATTCTAGTAGGCTTTGTGCTCCAAGAAAAGCTATATCTGTCATCCCAGACTCTCTCCAGTGAACACGGCCGAATGAACAAGTGAATGTGCCCTGAACCCAAAATCAATGATGGAACCTCACTGAACCAACAACCCTCTCACATCAGTAAATACAGCTGAAGTACTACAGTTCAGCTGTGCCACCTGTTCACTGATTAAACTTTAATAAAAAAAAGAATGCATACCATAAACAACAACAACGAAAAAAACTATTAAAAAAGGAAGATATTTATCAAATTATCTAAAGAATTTTTGGAGCCCTTATGGGCTTACAGTTATTGTTTTGTTTTTTTTTTTAAAAAAGAAGCTTATTCTCCCTGTAAATTTATGATTTCACAACCATTTTCAAAAAGGAACAGTATTGGCTATCCACAATGCAAGCATCTCAGCACCTTGCCTCCCATTTTAAAAGTGTTTATCCATTCATGGCTGACACTAGGTAGCTAGATAGTCATTTACAGTGCCTTGCAAAAGTATTCACCCCCCTTGGCTTTTTACCTATTTTGTTACATTCCAACCTGTAATTAAAAAAAAAAAAAAAGAATTGATTAAAATGAATAAAAAACTGAAAATTGCCATGTGTATTTGCTATGAAGCCCCTCAAAACTTCCGGTGCAACCAATTACCTTCAAAAGTCCCATAATTAGTGAAATGAAGTCCACCTGTGTGCAATCGAAGTGTCACATGATCTGTCAGTATAAACACACCTTTTCTGAAAGGCCCGCAGAGGCTGCAACACCACTAAGCAAGAGGCATCACACCATGAAGACCAAGGAGCTCTCCAAACAAGTCAGGGACAGTTGCTGAGAAGTACAAGTCAGGGTTGGTTTATAAAATAATATATCCAAATCTTTGATGATCCCCCGGAGCACCATCTAATCCATCATCTTCAAATAGAAAGAACATGGTAGGCTACCATGACAAAACTGCCAAGAGAGGGCCGGGGTAAATACGTTTGCAGGCCACTGAATTGTTGGCTAATCCAAGCTGCCCAAGACAGTCCCACTCCTCTGCTGCTAGCCAGAGCTGTTGTACTGCAGCAGGATAAAACCGCCTTCAGGGCTGTGATGCTTTTAGAAACTGGGTTGAGGGACTTACTCACAACTTGGCCTTTGGATCACTGAATTATGAAAATAAGGTGGTTTGTTTATGCTTTCCAAAGACAAAGAATGAAATAAGCAATCTGAGATCACCACAGACGAACGGCTTTCAATTGTTTTATAATCGTCATGCTGAATAGAAGATTAACATAAACGTCAGCAGCAACATTTTACAAGAGAATCATGTTGTTTAATCCAAAGATGATTGGAGGAAGTAAAAAAAGAAAAAAAGAGGTCTCAAAGACTGACTCAGAGTTTTGCCTTGGGGGAACAGCAGAACACTGGGCCCAGTTTTGTGTGTGTTTCATGCTAGCTTTAAAAAACAGTTTGCCTGTTTCCCCACATACAAAAATAGACAGCATGTTAGCATGCTAACACTGAGCAACTAGCCAGTAAGAGACAAAAAAGGAATACAGATTAGTGTGCCACCCAGTTCATACTGCTAAAATTAGATTACATCATGGTTTGAGCACTACTCTGAGGGCTAGTATTGTTCAGCGCAAAATAAGATGAGAGGACAATGTGATCTGGAAAGGCTGCATGACGTATTTTAGCAAGTTAAATAGAAGGAAAGAAAAAAGCTGAGGGAAGGTGGAGGCAAGATTCATCATCCTGAAAGCATAAACATTTATATAATTAGCTCTGTAATGTCAGACAAAAAAAATCCTAAAAATATATATTTTTTTTAAATGAGAAAAGTCATTTTTAGACCTATTTGGGAAAAAAAAAAAACATTTAACAGAGCAGGGCTGGCCAATTTAAATCCACGGCTCCCTGAAAAATGCAGGAAAAGCCCCTTTATCAAAGTGTTGCCAATCTATTGTTTGTGTTAAATGTAAGTCAGTGGTTGCAGTTTATAGGTTATGTTGACCCCGGCATCAGCTAGTCATCCTGACCTGACATCTTTACATTCAAAACCAATGTATGTCAATGGAATAATTACAATAAGAACAATAGTCGCAATGTAAAATTGGAGAGACTTTTGATGACCTTGCAAGTTATTACACAACTTACTTTTTTTTTTTTTTAGATGGCAGTCCGCTTGCTCTCATAGTAGAGAATCAGAAGAATTCCAAGTAGGTGAACTAAAAGCTAAAAGCAAGTCTGATGTTAGCCATAAGATGAGCAATTTTTCCCCCATTTAAAATAATTTAGTTGTGGTTTCAACAAAAACCTTATTGTGGATTTTTACACAATGCAATGTCACTTTTGCATCAGAGTTGTTTACTCTGTTGCAACCATTCCTTACCTGCAGAATTCATGTGTACCAATCAGGGTCCACAGTCCATTCCAACACAATCCGGTGAACAACAAACACCATGTGACAAATTTTACATGAAACTGTCTGATTCAGAAGTGATTCAGTGACCCCTTAATGTAGAGTAATGGCAGCAAAAATGTAACTGTAAGTGCTGATGAATCCACGACGTTAGATTAGAGGATTTTTTTTTTGCCCATTCCAATGCACAGAACAGCTTCATCTCCACATGTTAGTGTTTTGTCACATGAGCTGCTCACTTCATGACCTCAACATTTCCATAGGATTAAGATCAGCAAGTAAATTACTTGGTCATTCTAAAACGTTAATTTCGTTGATCATTGATCTTCCATTAAAGGAGAAGTTTTTTTTGTTTTTTTTGTTTTTTTTAAACATGGGCCTTATTTCTGGCATAAAATACGTTCATCTACTCACCGCTAACAGTTTGGTGAAAGTCGGAGTACTTCGGAAGATATTTAGATTACTCGAGATCCTCGTATATCCATATAACGGGAGTGAACGGGGCATGGACAATGCAGCCTCTAAATAAGGGATTATCTGTCTTTATTTCACCAATACTTTAACACGAATGAATGAATGAACGCGTAGTTAGTTAGTTCATAGCTGCCGTGTTGTTGCTATCGGGGGGCTTATAGGAAGCTTTCTACGCGTGCGTCTGGTGGGATGACTTGCAGCACAGCTCATTTACTCCGTGGTCTGTGACAGTCGGCTATCTTCACACGGAGTTTGCTGCTGCTAGTTTTGTGCAACATGGCAGGATATTTATCAGATTTTGACAACGTGGACGACAACTTTGAGTACGATGGACGTCCTTACCGGAGTGAATGAGCTGTGCTGTAGCGGCGCGCAACGATGACGTCATCCCAGTAGACGCATATGTAGAAAGCCCCCTTAAGCACCCAATAACAACAACATGGCAGCCATGAACTAACAGTGCAATAGTACACGATCTCGAGGGATCTGAATATCATCCGAAGGACGCCGACTTTCACCAAACTGTTAGCGGTGAGTAGATGAACGTATTTTATGGCAGAAATAAGGTCCAGGTTTAAAAAAAAAAAATGAACTTCCCCTTTAATGATGGCTAACCAAAATGGATTACATGCAGGTGACCATGCCAGGCCCATGATACTACCACCACCATGTTTCACAGATGTTCTTTGTCCAAACATAACACTTATCTTTCAAACCCAAGTATTCTAGTTTGGTCTTATCGGTCTACAGACATTTTCCAACACATTGCTGATTTGTCCATACAATTTTGAGGAAACTGCACATGGCCCGCAGTAACATTTTGGTTGAGAGCGATGACATTCTCCTTGAAGTTTTGCCACACAGACGTTTAGTTCAGTATTCTTCTGGTGGTAGACTCGCAAACATTAACATTAGGCAAATGACAGCAAGCCCTTGCGCGGTTGCAAGCCCCCCCCCCCCCTTGCGTGCTTGCGTGTGTCACCTCAATTTTCTAACTTCACGCAAGACGCAAGACCGGAACGCAAGCCACTATCTACATCATATCCGCCGGTGTGTTCATCTTCCGGTTTCATCCCCTAATAAAAGACCGCTGTTTTCAAACGCCAAGGTAGAAAGCGAAGAAGAAGAAGCATGAATCCACTCGAAGAGAGACTTGCCGAAGAGGTCCTGGCGGTGAATTTCCTTTCATCGTGGTAGGCTTGTCATTGAAAAAACCCGCTGCTCCACCTACTGTCCTGGCGGTGAATCGCCACGCAGCACACGCAACCGCCAACAAAGCAAAATGAAGCATAAACGTCTCGAGCCATTAACACAAGCGCAAGACGCAAGCGCAAGGGCAGTTAAAAGAGGTATAAATCAGCCTTTAAAAGTTACCATTGGTTCTTTTTATTGACCTTGCAAGCTATTACACAACAATTCCTGATAATTCATAAGTAATAAAATCATGTCAGCGAAATAGACTGAGAAATTATATATTCTTCTTAATGTTCCACACTGTCGTGCACCCACACACACAATATAAATTTATTCCAACTCCCTCTCCTAGTCCAACCCCCGACATACACATACACACACACACACACACATGGTCCATGCCTCAGTAAAGTTGCTGTCTCAGCAGAGTTGTCTGACAGGCCCACAACGATGATGAGGTCAAAGGGGGAGGAGTTTGATCCTGATTGACAAAGACAGCCCTGACACAATCTCTACCAGTCAACCAGACTCCCACTAGACTGTGTTTATATAAATATATATGTGTGTGTATGTGTGTGTGGTGGGGGGGTTATGTGTGTGTCCTTATGAGATAAAGCTGACAGCATTTAAGTATGAATGCACATGTGACGGTAGCTTTTCACAGCAAAGGGGGTGAAACCGCCAAACATTGGGAAGAGGTTTGGCGTTTATCGCTTTACAAATAAGTGTGTGTTTGTGCGCAGTGCCACGTATGAGTGCATTTGAGTGATAAAGCAAAACTGACACAGAACAGAGACTTTTTTTGATGATAGATTGTGTCAGTCTTTCAGAAAGATGCCATCTACCCTGGATTTACTCAGTTTCCCAAAAAACAAGCCCGCAAGATATTTACTCTGTCTTTTGCTTTTGATGTTAAATATATATTTTTTGTATTGGATAAAATCATGAAAAAAAATATTTGAACAATCTCTTGAATACATATATAATATATACTGTATACCTATAAATATATATATCTTTCAAGTTAGTGTCATAGTTCGATTAACTGATAAAAAGAAAACTCTGTGAAATTAGAGACCAGGATTCCAGATTAGTTGTTGGTGTCTTAAATCCTTTTTTGGAGTAATATGACACCTGTCACACCTGTAAAGCTCTTACATCTACAGTCTTCTGTTCACTTTGCTCATTTTAGTGTGTGCCCACATCATGCCAAGTTACTGTGTAAGAACTTTCTAAGACCCTCAGATTAGGCCTACGTGCCTTACAATGTTTTTGAAAAGATTCTCCTCAAGTTTTTCTTGATTCCAAATACCTAAAAGAGCAAGAGGGGAGGGAAGTGTAGACATCATCACCTAAAAGTGTATGCCACTAGCGAAGGCCGCACTACTATGTATGTAGTGAAGCTCAGGATATGGCGAAGTAGTTACTATGTAAAACAACCAGGAGAACTAGGCTGACCCAACTTGGACGTGAATGAGGCAGAGAGAAAGAAAAGTCATGGTCTCTCTTTAAACTAAAGAATGTTTATCTCTTCATCAGCTGACATTAACTGAACTGATGCCTGGATAGATGCTGGAATGGATGATTAGTTCGATTTATTATTATCTTTCGCTTTGTTTTCAGTGGGTTGCCATGGTGAAACAGAACAAACACTATAATGTTAGAAAAGTTACACAAGCATGAACGGGCAGGATTAAAATGTGTAGCATGAAAACGGCTCAAAAGATATTAAAAACCACACAAATGTGCCAAGCTTTCAGGGATTACCCACTCAAGCACGCTATAGCTGTTACACATCAAGTCCTCCAATCGAAACACTAAAACACAGCCCCTCCAGGTGGGAGGAAGGAAATATGACTCAGGTAAGTGTTTCCACATTGCATGAGAACACTCTTTTCTGTCACCTCCTGGTTGACAATAGGAAAATTATTATGGTTAGGAGCAAAATATATTCTTTTTGCAATGGAACCTTAATGGACGCCATTTTGAAAAACATGCAGTTGCTCTCATGACCACAAGAGGTCGCATTTTCCTTTTACTTTAAAAAAAAAATTAATTATAGGCCAATTTAGGTCGAAACGTTACGGAGAAGGATAGTCTTTTGATACAATAAAATCAAAACACCTTTACAGATAGTTACTATGCATATAATGTATTATTTAATGTTGATAACATAATTGATCCGATAACTATTTCTATATCTTATAAGGTGGGAATAAGTTATAGATTGTATAGGTGTGTTGGCAAATATCTTTGTCTTTTATTTCAGACTTCATTTTGTAGATTTTTCCCCCTTTGTATTGTTTTAATTACCTTTAATAGTTAATGGCTTGTTAACTATGTAAAAGTAGACAGAATCGGTCTATATCAGGATATTTTCAGACAGTGCATGTGCCTTGCATTCATTTTCATTGTTTCAAAGAGAACCACATATTTTCCTTTCCAGGATCTTTCCAAATATTTTTACTGCAGGACAGGTGGTCAGACATTCGTACGTTACTGTGTAAAAACTCTTAAATTACAAAGGTATCTGACCAATATATGTCATGCTTATGGGACATTCACTTCTGCTGTGTTAAAACCTGTGATAACAGGGAAGGAGACAGTGTGACTGAAGAAATGTTGGGAATGTCTTGTATTCGCAAAAATACAAGTCATCTTAGGCATGTCTTATTTGATCTCAGTAACTGTATGCATCCATGAACAGCTCCTTCAGCTGAAGGATCTCTGAAGGTTTTCTTGGCAATCCCCATTTCCTATCAGTATTTTTACGGTACACAAATCTTTGGTTGCTTTTTGGATCATGTCCTTCCATAAGCCTCCATTTTTTTCTTTTGGACTAATTGTATAGTGAATCATTATACTGCTCAAAAGGTCATTTGGGGTTAAACATTGTCAACAGATGGCCTATAAATTACCCTCCAGCACTCTTTGATGATGCCGAATTCCCAGTGAAATCAGACTACCCCGAGGCGGGCAATGAAGCAACCCCAAACTATAACATTTGACCTTCCTTCAACAAGAAAGTCTCACCCTGGGGTGTTAAATACTGCTATTTCATTAATGAGTCAGACATACTCAGAAGGTGGCATTGGTGCAGAGATGTACTGACTAATACAAGGTAAGGCAATGAGTTTAAATGTAGAAACATCGTTCTGTAGTCTATCTGTTAGTTTGCATCAGGGGCCATGAGAGATGGTTGGGGCGAGTCACAGGACTTTGAGTCTGAGACCATTCTGACACCTGGCACACTGCAAACTGACACCTCTGCTTTGGTTTGTGACACCAAGGGGTCCTGACAGTGAATGTGATGTCTTGGAAGTGAGAGTTTTTTCACAGTTGCCCCTCAGCCTCCTGGACAGCAGAGCACACTGCCAGATACTATGTATAGAAGTAGCACAGATGGCACGACAACTGCAAAGAAGAAAGAGGGGGGGGCTTTACTTTAGCTTCAGAGTCAGTGGTCTATAGGGCGGCAGCCAAGTGAAGTCCAACAGCTCAGTACGTGAACTTCAAAACAGGCACAGGAGGACCATGTGACAGCTATGATCAAAGGAAAAAAGAAAAGGTAACTGCTGGAGATTTGTGGTGAAGTACACCCTTTAACCAAATGTCTGTTCAGTCCTTTTTTTAGTAAGAGCACACTTTCTGTTGGTGTCAACAGCAGGCATGTACATGTAGTGAAATACTGACATGAATAGTTGCATGATGACACAATGTATTTTCACTGCATTTCTGTCATCAAGGAAGTGATTATTATTCAAAAAACCTTGAGGGGTTTGGTGTTGGAGTCGAAGACTTGACTACATGGGGAGCTTGTCTCCTGTTTCACCCAGTAAATTCCTCCAAATTTCAAGTTTCAAACGTTTATTTTCGGGTCTGTGATCAGACTCATGGTTAGGTCTAGTTAGGTTAGTTAGGTCAGGAAAACATCATTGCTTGCTGTAAAATATAGCCTCTAACAACATTTAATGTAGGTCACAAAAATCAAATGTGAAATGTTCTACCAGGGGACAAATTTGTAAAGGGGCTTTCACATAGATTGTGGTATTCTCTGTGTTCCCGCAGAGGTTGGGCAGGGGGGGTCAGTGTACAAATTCAGTGTACAAGTTCGGTGCGAAGCGACTTAGAAGATGTTCAGAAAGCAGCTAGTTTCCAGCTGTGGACTTAAATGAAGGATGTTTCAGGGAAGCCCTGGTATTCTCGTTACTGAGAAGGAGATAAGCAGCACCTAAGAGGGTGTGTGTTCACGATGTCCTCAGACAGGAGTGCAGAGAGTTTGGGCTCATTCTGGAGCTGCATCTGCACAGTGACAACTTCAAGACTAAGTATAAAGGCTGATTTATGGTCACGTACGGAGACCCTCCCGGAGACGGCTCTCCGTTGCTTGCGTGCGTCGGCCAAAATTCCTATCTATCCGCTGAGGAGTCGGCTGATTGGTTGGCTAACAACATAATTTCCAGAATCACTTTTCCGGTTTAGCGCCATCCTCTCAGAATAACAACACCGCCATTTTTGAAAGAGTTTACTGTGTGCCGGTCAACATTTGGTCAAAATTATTTGCATTTCAAAATCAATAAGCTCCAACAACGGTCTTTCTTTCTCGGTCGCCATCGTTCACTGTGAGGAGTGAAACGGAGCCGGAAGGTAAACAATCAATCAACGACTTTCACGATAGACGTCGCGACATTGGGTCGTCTAACGTAGCGACGCCTACTGATCGGGCGGTGAATTGCCTTGCGTATCCGACATCCCGACGGAGAACTTCGAAAGGACGGACTACGGAGACGGATTGACGGATTGCGACGGAGAAGCATACTGAGGAGCGGTCTGCTCGGGAGAGAACCACCCAAAAAATGAGAGCCAACTTCAGGCGGCTAGTCAAAACGTCAGGTGTTACTGTATATTTGAGGTGGTTGATTCTTCGAGATCTGCCAGCATCCCACTGGCTGGACATGTTGACATGACATCAGAGTGATGCTGCTAAGCTGAACTTGCTTAGATTTCGGCATACAGACCGCGTGCTGAGCCGGGCGCAGCACAGATCTTTTCTCGACTCGTGCATTACATAGACATGAATGGGTTTGGAGGCAGGTTGAGGCTGGCTTGAAAATAAACAGCAGTTGTGAGATATTTTTGGCAATACTAGATGATATGATAATTAGCTTGTGCTGCTAATGCTAATGAGGCGTGTGAAGCTCTTTTTTCTGGCAGATTGATACTTTGGTCCAGTGAAATGACAGAGAAGGAGCTGTTTGTTACAAAGAAGCTGATATAAGCGGCAGCTATATGTGCTTCTCATGTTTGTGTTCCTGTGTGTACGTGTGTAAACGCTGACATGGGGTTGTATCATTTACGAGAACGAGATAAGTTTGACCTGCAGGTTGACCTTTGTTTTTTTTCCAGAGCCAACCTATCCTCCGAGGACGCACACACAGAGACTTGCCTCATCGTTCTGACAGAATCACAAATGTAACACAATGATGATGATCCACTGTCACATTCAAATGCTGGTTCTCGGTCTTCTTCTCCATTTTCATCTCTATTTGCGCTTCCATTTCCCCCATCTTTCTACGCACCTCACTTCTCTCCTTCTATTCACTCCCTTTCTTTCTGATTACACCCCCCCTTCATTCCTCTGTCCATCCTGTTTACTCTATAATGTTTTGCTTTGCTTACACTTGCAAATTAGATTGCATGAATGTGTTAATACTGACAAACGCGGCAACATGCAAAGCACTACAGGAACCTGAACATTGGAATCACGATGGCCACCAAGCCGAGTGTAAAGCACTGGAAAACAGCCTTAATGGTTGCTACCTTGGCCACATAGAGTAATGTAGGGTGTCAACAACCAAGGTTCAAACTTGTGAAGATAGTGGTCAAGGAAGCTGCAGCTGGAAGGGTGAAAGCCTGAGCGTCATACACATCATACAAACATTTTTACATCAGGTGGGGAAACAAAGCCCACAGATATTTTTGTGGGTGATAACTTCAGTCAGATGTTGTGCTTCTCATTTCCAGCAGCTGCACAGTTTAACACAATTAATTCCAGACAGAGCTAGCAAAATTCACACACCACACAATTAAGTACATATGATATGCAGAGTTTACACCCTGGATGTGTACTAACCCAAATGAGACTCAGTGTTAGTCATCATCACGTTGCTAAGGCTTTTTTCCCCTCTTCACCTTCCACTCTTTCCTTCATCCCTCCCTCTCCAACCACCTTCTTCATTTCTCTTCCTTCCCCACTGACAGCTTGGTGGGTAATTGGTTCCTGTATAAAAGGGATTAATTTGCATAATTACCTGTTGTTATGCGTACGACGTGTCATTGAGTCAGATCACAGGCTAACCCACGCTGAGGTTAGCCTGTGATCTGAGCGAAGTCATGTCTGAAAATGAAACGAATGTGAAATCATTGGACCCCTTGTTCCAAAAGTGATCAAAGGTCGCTCCCATGTAGATTAGAGCACATCATGCAGAAGCTGGTGTGCAGAGCATTCGTCTGGCTCCTCCACTACGGCATGACGCTACACTTCATGTCCTGATGTTTCAGAGTTCTTTTTTCTTTAGCACGAGAACTGCTGCTCGATGATTTCAAAGTATAATCTCATTTAAAAAAGTCACGTATCCAAAAGCGCAACATATTTCCCTTATACAGTCTCTGTGGTGCAGCAATTCATCGGGTTGTGAGCAGCATTTTGTTCCAATCCCCTCCTGGTGCAAGCAGTCATCTGTGATGGCTAAAGAAGGTGACCCCTCAAGGTGACCCCACCCCTCTACCCGTACCCTCATTTAAAAAACAAACAACAACAAAATAAATTGACTGTTTACATATTTTCCAGGTACTTTAAGAACACAGACAACCGATTTATTATTATCATATTTTTAAAAATTATTTTATTTATTTTGTTATCATTATGATATATTTACTTAACATACACATTTACTTACATGATTGCCTTTGTATTGTTTGAGAATAATGTATGTGTTTAGACATTTTCAAAACAAATCAAAAAGTTGTAACTGCTATAACACGACATTGTGAAACCGCAATATTTATACTAAGAGTTATCATGTCATCATAATCTCAATCTAGCCCATGCTTAACTGGAAGTCTAGCTTCTCAATAAGTTTGAGGTCAGTCAACCATCTGGTGGTGCTGTAACTGAATAAATTAATGTTATATATTTATTTTTTTTAATGGCCACACTCTACACACACCAATTGACCTGAAATTTGACCCTCAGGGTCAGCTCAGAATGCTCCGCAAAAAAAGCCTGCTGGACCGCTGCAGTCCGCCGTTTTAAATTTTGCATGAAGTGAATGTAAGGAACTATGAAGAGTCATGTGATTAATATATTTTACAGCGCAGTACAAATGTTTGCATGGCATGGAACAAATATTTCTAATAAAATCCAACATATTCACACCCACGCAGACTAAGACTCGAGGTGCAGAGTGTTTAAATACAGTTATTGGAGATGTTCTATTAATCCAAAATTTAAAGCCGAGGATCATGTAAAATTCATGGCTTTGTCTGGTGCATCGCAGGTCCACACTTGTTCCTTCTCTCAATGTTCAGTTATGGTCCAGATATCACCGCTTAAACTCCTAATGGCAAAGTAGTGCTGCATTACTGAGATTAGTAACTTTGAAGCCGATCAAGGAACCTCAGGGTACGTTAGTAGCTTTGTTCCTGCTGAGTACTGGGCCTGTGAGGATTGGCTGTGCTGGTAAGATGAGCCAGAGAGCAGTTCTGCTACCAGGGCACTCAGGAAATACAAAGAAGAGTTCAGATTAAAATAGTATACGCGTTGTGTGGTGACCATGGCTTGGTTATGACCTTCTGGCAAGCTGTCTTGAGTATTCCAAGCTGCTGGTATTTATTAAGGAAACTTAGAAATTAAAGCCAAATAGCAAAAAAAGAATTTGCCTCTGGATGAAAGTCAATTTCAACTTTTAATTGCTTTATTTCACATATATATATATTTCCTGTCGATGGTTTATGTTGTGGTTGCCCAGTGTATGTTACCAACATAAATTGTGTTGATAGAAAAGTGTTCATAGCAAGAGCACCACTTTCATTTTCCACGTCTAAAATATAGTCTGGTCCAAATAAACACAAAAAAAAAAAGTGAGATGATGATGCTTTACATTGCCTGTTTTTTTGTTGTATGGGGCAGTGTTCACACAACCTAATCCATACCTCATATTTTAACTACTGATTTTATCTATTGTTCTTCTTTCTTTCTTTTTTGTTTAAATTTAAATTGTGCTTTTTATTTCTACTGTTTTAATGTCTCTGTAAAGCACTTTGAATCACCTTGTTGTTGAATTGTGCTATACACATAAACTTGCCTAGCCCTTGCCTTGCCTTGCCAAATGCGAAGCTGTAACCGTGTAGTCTTATCTACCCCAAAGCAAATATTTCTTAATGCCAAGCCCAAATAAAAACTCTCAGGAACCTTACAAGCCCCACGGTCCAGCTCAACAGGAGTCTGTGGCGCGGGGCCAAAGAAATGGTGGTATCATTTCCGAACAAACAATAGGAACTGGCTGTAGCAGTCACCTCAACCATCCACGGGAGGCCTGTGGAGATCGTCGAGGGGTACAGGCGCCCGGGCACCATCTTCGACCACCAGTTTAAATTTGCCTCTAATACGTAGGAGAACCTCAGGAAATGCCAGCAGACAGTATCTTCTGTGGAAGCTCAGCTCGTTTGGATTCAGTGAGGACATCCTTTAAACATTTTACTAATTCTTCATTGAGTGTTCTCACATTCTGTTTCACCTGCTGTTTTAACTCCATCAGCCTCAACAGGAACTGCCTACAGAGCGCGGTGACAGTCTACTCCAAGATCTTTGGACTTCTTGTGAGAGCCCTCTCTTCCGTCTGCAGGCAGCAAATAATAAGGTTAGCTGGAAGGACCTTATAGAACCCCTCACATGTCTTTTTTTCTGTGTTTGAGTGGTTCCCATTTGGGACGCTGACTTCACTGCCCAGACTGTAGGTCGCTATATGGTCTGTTGGGACTCGAGCTTGTTCATCTGTGGTGTAACGCCATTTCAGACTTTTGAGAAAAAACGTAGATATGTGGCAGACATAGCCATCTTTTTGTAGCCTCGAAAATGTGCAGTAGCGATTTTACAACTTTCAGCCTTTTTTCAGCCTGCTACATTTTGCACTGTGAAATAACGTATCAAATACACATTCTGGTGATGATATAAGATTAGTGACTGCTTTAAGTCACTTTACTGTGTTTACCGTTGAGTTTCTGTCACACGGTGCAGGGAACTGTGAAGAAAGGAGTAAACCAGACACTGGCCAAACGCTGTTCCCACTTAGGCCATTAACATCTCTATGATTGGAGGGCTTTTCAAGCCCTTATTTTTTTTACATTGTTTTCTGCAAACTTAATTTCTCTCACATTTGTCCCCATGTATTTTGCGTTACGGTAAAAAAAAAAGTAACTGGTTCAGCTGTTGTTTGGAGGGACAAATAAGAATTTAACTCTTTGGTTAAACAAAGATATACACTTTACATGACTATGCCAACAGCAAATGGCACTGCTCCAAAATGAGGCCAACACAGAGATGCTAAAAAGTGCTGTTTCTGCACTGGCAAATTGGTGCTTGCAAGACTCACCTGTTACATTTTGAGACCTAAATATATGCTTGCGTGGCATTTATTCATGCAAGTAGATACTGTCAATTATTATGTTCAAAGAATATGCGATTTATAGTGGTCACAAGAGCAACTGTATGTGAAGGGTAAAAATGTCGTCCTTGAAAGCTGTAAAGGTTGTAAAGGTTGTAAAAACATTTATTTTTACAGCCCCGACCATGATTTATTTCCTAACCATAACCAAGTAATTTTAGGCCTCAACCAAACCAGGAAATGACAAGTGTTACAGGAAAATGTTGTTGCATTAATTAAACATATGCTGGGCTTGATCTCACACACAAAGGCCCATGGTTAAAAGTGCAGCTCGATCCAACCCCTCCTTCCTCCTTATAAGGACTTTGTGGTTGCTTAAACAAAAGAGTTGAGAATGATGTCTGCTTTGATGTGGAAATGCTCATTGGAGTCGTATTTCCCTCCTGCCGCTTGTAGGGGCGGAACTTTACAGGAAGCCATTATGAGCTGTTTTAAGGGGTATGACCAAATGACTTTTATGATCATTTCAGAAGGAGGACTCTTTGTACAATTTTGGTCTCTATCACTAATGTCGCCATACATGACCATTTTTCAGGGGTAAATTAGACATGGCATGGACTCGAGTGACAGGCAGCTGCTGTGGCTGCTATCTGATTAAACATCATCGTGCCCCTGGGCTTTCAGATCAGATCAGTCTCTTGCATGCCTCCAAAAAACAGAGATGATGCCGAATACAAGACCTTAAAATTATACAAGACGGGACGATACCTACTTTTATCTTGGATATACAGTCTCTGGTCAATAGGTGTGCCATCATAACTGTTCAAGAGCAGATAGAGAAGTGTGATGCCTCTGAAGTGCACACTTTGCTATAATCATTCAGTGATGTTAAATGCTTTTACTTTAAATTCTGGTTCTCTGGCCCCGCATTTTAAATCTCATGTGAAAAATCTTGGTGTTACATTTGATAGTGGGCTGAAGTTTAACAAACAGATCAGCTCAGTCGTCAGCACAAGCTTCTTCCAGCTCCGCCTGTTGGCCAAAGTGAAGCCCTTCCTCAGTCGGCAGGACCTTGAAAAGGCAATCCACGCTTTTATCAGCTCCAGACTGGATTACTGTAATGCTCTCTATGTTGGCCTCAGTCAGACCTCTCTCTCACGTCTTCAACTTGTGCAGAACGCTGCTGCCCGATTTTTAACGGACACTTCTAGGCGCGAACACATTACTCCTGTGCTATCGTCTCTTCATTGGCTTCCGGTACGTTTCAGAATCGATTTTAAACTCCTGTTGTTTGTTTTTTACGCCACTAATGGCTTGGCACCTTCTTATCTGTCAGACATTTTAACTTTTCGCAACTGTGGTAGAACCCTGCGCTCTTCAGGTCAGCTTCTTTTAGAGGTCCCAAGGTCGAGATCTAAGCAGTGGGGTGATCGTTCCTTTGCCATTGCTGCTCCTAGACTGTGGAACAAACTGCCCCCTGATATCCGCACCATCACTGATCTCGGCCTTTTTAAATCGAAGCTTGAGACCCACCTTTTTAGACTGGCGTTCCAACTCTGATTAGGGCCACTATGCTCATTCTTTCCGCTCTAATTATCTTAATTTTATACAAATTTTATTCAATAAATTTTTATTGCACTTGTGGAAGGCTTTTAATGCCCTGCATCACTTTTAGCACTTTTAGCACTTCTACCATTTATGCATCGTGTTTTATGTTTTGTTTTACGTATTGTTGTTTTTTATCCTGTTGTAAAGCACTTTGAGTACCAGTTGGTGATTGTAAAGGGCTATATAAATTAAATTTGATTGATTTGATTGATTTGATAATGTCTCCCACGCTGAGAGGGATCCATTTGTGAAGATATCATGGACAAAAACTGCCGGCAGAAACAGCAAAAAATCAGACCAAGTAAGCATCATAAATGAAAAAAGTAGACAACACAGATGGGACTTTGATACAAGTCATCTCTACAAAAGAAAACAAAAGAAAAACTATTTGACAGGTTTAATCCTCAAAGCAGCGTATTAACACCTGGGTTATTGGTATTCACCACTTGAGCTGAAAGTGTTTGTCATTTTTGACACGTCTCTGGCAAACAAGAGAAAAAGGGGTCAAGCAAGGAATTTACTTTGTCCTGTTAACACAATATATTTTTTTTTTTTTTTCATGACATTTGGAGTGTAGGAAAGTGAAGAATCTCTTTTAGCCACAGGAAACCAGAGTCTTAAAGAGAAAAACAGAGAGAGAGGAAAGGACTTTTTAAAAGGAGAGGTGAGGTCAGAGTTGCTGTCCACAGGAGGTTCCCTTGTTGTGATAGCTGCTGCACAACATTTTGGTTTTGTGTCTTTACTGCTTTTGGACGTGTGTGCAAGGAAGCTTTTATCTCCCTGAAAGGGCATGTTCTAACTTTAAATATGCGAGTGTGGGTAAAGAACCTTGTGCAAGTGAAAGGGAAACTGTGTGGTGACCTACGTGTCCCTCGCTGAGCAGGAGTGACTCATCAGGAAAAAACATATGGGACCAAGCTGTGAAAGGGAAATCACGCTCACACTTCCCCCTTGTTTAGTCGCTGAGGGGCAAGTCAGAGCAAAGTCAGCAACTTTATTTTCCATAGAATCAGACCTTTTTACTTTCATTTATGTTTAGGCATTTGGTAACTTACAGGTAGGGTAATGGGGGTCTTGCCTAAGGACCCCTACTGAAAGTAGCATCTTTCATGCAGGGGATTTGAACCCAGGTCACCCACATGAAAAGTGGCAATCTTACCACTACACTATCCAGTCTATTTAGATTTCTGAGAGTAATACTTCCATGAAATCCCAGTATTTCCACTACATTTGATATTTCTATAGACATGACATGTCATTTATGCCAATAATTAGGCTTTCGCCGAGTTCATAACCCCCTTAATTCATCATGTGAGTGTGACAAGCTGAACTGCAACGCTAATCACAACCATCAGTTTCAACTGTGCTTTGAAACAAGTCTGGTCCATAGTGCATTACCCTCATCTACTTGTCAGCTCTGATGGACACCTAGATCAATCACATGAATACACAAGTAAAGCACAATCTGTTTAAATATAAGTAATGAAGATCCACAAACGAATGATAAAGCAGTGCATTGCTGCTCCTGATGAGCAACACATCTGGAGGTGCTTTTTGATCATAAATCACTGGCAGACTGAATGCATCATTGGTCACAATGTGACTGATTAAATTAAATGTCTGAGATGACCAGGTGATGATGCTGTGACCAAATATTTCCCTGTATCTCCCCTCAACCCACTTGCCCCCCTCTTCCCAAATGCCTGACTGAGGGCTGAAAGGTTATCAAAACACGGTACAACAGCTTTTAGATTTCTGCCTGGGGCTTTAAAAGACAGAGAGGGCAACGTGCAGAGAGATACAGGAGGCATCTCACAGCGATAACTTTGGGCCCTCAAAAACCAACAAACAATGCAGGGCACTAAAAATGGCTCCACTGTTATGTCTGTTTATCGGAAACAACGCAGCCGGAGCTGATTCGAGAATGTCACTTTGCAATGGCACTTAACAAAGAGCAGATGTAACAGTTTGAATAAGTGCAGCAAAACAAGATGATTACGTAGTTGGCATAAAAACTTTTTTTTTTTAAAAACAGGCCACGTGAGATATTTATTTTCTCAATGTCAAGTATTAAACATAGAACAGGATAAAAGCAGAGGTCCAGTACTGTGAATGTCATGGCTTGGAAATGGAGACAAAGGAGGAGGACCCAGATGCAGACACGGGACAGGAGCCAGAAGGAAACTTAAAGCTGCAGTCTGCAAGATTTGTTGTTGTCATACGTAAAGTCCTACTTTTTGGCATTTGAAGAGTTTACATGATCTATCAGAACGCTTGAAGTTGAAAACGGTGACCTCCGTAGTCGCAAAATGCAAGAAATGCTTATTTTTTAACCGAAAAATAAAAAGTTATTCAACTTCCTGTCCCGCCCCATCAAAACACATGAGAACTAGTGCACGTAGACGTGCACGCCAGATGCGCCTACACGACTCCTCATTCATCAACTCACCTGTCATTTGCGATCATGGAAGACACAGTAAGTAGACTAGCCCGTAATGAAGTTCAATAGTCCAGATAAATAAGCGTGGGGACGAGCCTACCTTGTATCGCGCGTGCACAATCGGTGATTGACAGGCAGCAGAGCCCAGCTCGTAAACCTGATTGGTTACCTTTTACCGGTCCGGTCTGCAATTTTGTAAACAAACCTGCTGGCTTTGGAGGGACCTAGCGGGACATATAGGGGACCTAGAGAACTCATTTTTTTTTGTATTGGGGTATTTAATGTACTACTTTCAGAATCCCCGGACAGTTCCAGGCATTATGCTTGAAAAAGAGTTGCAGACTGCAGCTTTAAAGGGGTTTATTATAAATATAAATAAAAATCACAGCCACTGCTGGAGAACCACAAAACTAAACTAGAAAAACAACAACACCAAGGAAAGAATAACAAAAACTAAACTGTACAAAACCAAGAAGATGAACCAGATAGACAGGGATAACTATGGGTAAATAGACGGAGGATCTCACGATGACTGAAAGGAACTAGGAAACTAAATACTGTGGGGAGAGTGATTAGTGAATGGGTAATGAGGATGATTGATACAGGTGAAGGGAGTGGAGTTGATGACTGGCAGGGGGGAACTGAGGAAAGGTGAGTAAATGGGATGGCTAAACTAATAGGAAAACTAAACAGACAAACCAGAAAAACACACAAAAATCACATGGAACGTGACAGTGAAGTGTTGAGCCAACATCTGTTTCTTCCTTTTTTTTGCTTCCAAGCAGTGAGGATTTCCTGTTTTATTTGGACATTGGCTGCTTTTTCACTCATTCTCTGCCCAGGCCTTGTACCTGACCGTTTTCAGAGGAATGCGTTTCTGATGTATTAATTTATTTATTTTGATAGATAGATAGATCAACACTTAGAAGCAGTTATAAAAGTATGTCCTTGTCTACTAAATGGCTAATAGTGAGACAACGTGTGTGTGTGTCTGTGAGCAGCAGATACAACCTGTTGTATGAATGTTGGAACACATTTTATGGTCCGTTGTGCTCTTAAATGCAACTTCTGCTCGTCACCTGCCCCTCTGTCTTCTGCTTTTGAATATTAAATAGCACTTAGATGGCAAAGGAGAGGGCAGCAGTTCTCAACATGTCCTCTACGACTGTCAGACAATGCTTGAAAAATTACATGGTTCAACAGAGCGTTTGTGACCCTAATTACAGAGGAGTTGGGATGTATGTGCTGTTTGAGAAGTCCTTCGAACTTTGTGAAAAACATCACTGACTTCAGTCAAAGTCATTGGAGAGAGTGAGAGGAACACTGCAAGAGTTGCTAAATACACAAGGAGATGTCCACTTTATGAGCATCATAAAACGCAACTGCAACTATTCACAAACTGGGGATTAAAAGCTGTGGCTAATTGGAGCATCAATACTTTTTTTTCAATTACTAAATAAGTCAGTTGAATTACTGTCAACGTATGTCTCCACATATAAACTGTAGTCCAGAATGAGACCAATTAGATTAATTTCTATCCAGACAGATAGCAGCGTTGCAGGGCTAAACTGATTAAACTTAGCTAGGGTTTGGATTTGATATTTTTGCTTTTATCTAAAATAAAAATGCTGCCAAAACTGGTGAAAGCTATTCTCAACATTCATATAAAATCCTGAATCAACAACAGCTCAAATTACACAACGGCATTTTTAGTCCAACACAAGTGGCAATACATTTCATTTTCAGCCAGCCCTTTCACTGCGCTTGTCTTTTGTTGTTCACTGTAGTAATAATCCTTTACCCTACCAAAAAAGAACTGCATGATTCACATGATTTTGACTGCAATTCTCCTAAATATTTGAGACTTGTCAACCCAGTCAGATTGTTCACTTGTCTTACATGTGCACAGTTATTCTCAGATAACATTGGCTCCAATTTCAAGTCCAAAAGCTTCAGGTCGCATCACCCTCCCTCCCCCTCAGATGGTCTCATTTTACCGTCAGATACTATTAAGGTTTTGACTAAACTCAGATAAATCATCCAAGCTTATTGTGCCACTTCACTTACAGTCTCCTCTGAGGGAGATTTTTGTTCTGTCTTATTCACATTCATCTGGACAATGAGGCAAATGGAACTTTTAAGGTGCTTAATGTTCTAACACAGGTGTAGACCTAAAATTTCAACCAAATCAACCCAGGTATTATATAAAGAAAACAATAATGTTGCATTAAAACAATCAAGAAACAAATATATGCATAGAATATCTCGAATCAATCCAGAATATCTTCGAATAAGTTAGTGTAGGATATGTTTTCAAGAGCTATAAAATCCAAACAAATTAAAGTAGTGATACCATGTGTCAAAATGACAAGTAATATTAGTAATATTATGGGCTGTGAAGGATTTATTCACAAACACCACATACTACTCTTTTAACTATACTAACCACTCCATTACCCAGACTGCTCCTACTTGATGATATGCCTTGACATGCCTGTTCCCATGGAAACTCCGAGCCACTATCTGCTTGACTCGTGGGGGGTTGAATTGGCTTGCCATCAATTTGTGGCTTGTTGGCCTTTCCCGAGGCCTCTGGCCACCCTTGTGTCAACATGTACCAGGCAACGTGTCCCTTCTTGCCTTTAACTGCGAGTGGGTGGCTCTATCCAGCAGCTCCAAAATGTTCACATCTGACAGACGAACTCTGCACAGCTCATCTTGTATTTATATACAGCAACTTCCAGCTAAGAAGAAATAAACAATTTCCATAATTCTCTTAATTATCCATCCATTCATCCATTTTCTATACCCGCTTAATCCAACTGTAGGGTCGCATGGAGGCTGGAGCCTATCCCAGTTGGCATTGGGTGAGAGGCAGGGTACATCCTGGACAGGTCCATCCCAGGGCCACACAGAGACAAACGACCACATGTATATATATATATATATATTTTCAGCATATGTAAATTTTTGACAAATTACTTCAAAATCATGGGTTCGTCTTTGCTACTGAAACAGTTTGAATTCTTCTAAGAGGGGTTTGCAAGAGCTTTGGAAAATGGCAACAAAAGTTTACTGATATTCGAACAGAATTCACAGGGTCAAGCACTGATGAGGGGTGACAAGGTCTGATTTCAGCAGTCAGCATTCATCTTTAGGTGCTACACTCATGAAATAGTTGATCCTTTTTATTCAACTGTTGTGCAGTGTTGTACTGTTTTTAACAGTAAACCAAGGAGCATCTGAGCAAAGTTAAAGTGGTCAAAGTAAGTTAACTGGATGACTTAACTGAACAACCGATTGGACATCTGAACTCATTAAAATCAACAGAAAAAAAAAATCATTAATAAAAACACAATTTTCCACAATTCTGTGGGAGAATAGTCCAGGTGAATCAAAGCAGTTCCACCATATCAGTGCAAGTTTACTTCATGTCCTGCAGAGTAAGTGATACTGAGCAGACCTAGATAACAAGTGTTGCATTCATGTGCATCACTCCCAGTGTAAAGGAAAAAAACACACTGCTGCTATTTGTTTCACTGTGTCTTTAAACTAGTTGCTGAGAGTAATATATTGCAATTTGGATACTAAAACTGAAACTTTTAAAGTAAATTACTTGATAGCTTAATTTATCATTTTTAATCAAAACAATGTAAGTGTGATTACCAAAAAAAACTCCATTAGGAAAATGCATGGGCAAAAGAACCTTTGTAAAATATATATATATATATATATATTTTAAATTGGACCAGAACTTGGTAAAAGTTCAGGCTTTTTCTTCTTTTCCAGCTAATTGTCTCAACTATAGTCATCTACAGACATCTTTTCACAAAATAGTTAATGTTTTTTCCTCTTTGTGTGTGTGAAGAAACCAAAATTAAGCATTTCCTTCAAGAGCAGCTCTCACTTCAAAATGACCTTGTCACTCTCCAGCTACATAGATTTTTCTAGCAATGAATGTGTTAAAGTGAAAGTTACCTGAAAGTGAAAGTATAAGAGGTGACTGTTTGTGTTTGCCAGTCACTGGCTGTTGCATTACATGCCCAAGAGTCAGAAATTCTAGGAGAATCAATGCATGGTTCAGCAAACCCATTCATCGAAACACTGGAGTAAACGCTTTGAGCAGTCTTGACACCATAAAACTCAGCGTATTGTGATGCAAAGATGTATGTGTGTAAAAAGAGCCAGCTGCCAGGTCATGCTGAAAATAGCAAGCTTAGCACCAGCAGGGGAATGATGCAGCATATCTGTGTGTTACTTCCTAAATGATAGTCTGCCATATTATACTAAGATGACATGTAACATGAATATAAGTTAGGCCTAACTTTTTCTTTATGGACTGATTTCTCTAGTTGAGAAGTATTTTTTTGAAGTTGGCAGGTAGTCATTATTTTAAAAAGAATCAACGTCAATCAATAAATGTATTCATTGTTCACGCATTACTCATTTTTAAACTAGTTACTCATGTATTGTTAATTTCTTTTGTCACTTCATTAAAAATCATTCTTTCCCTCTCACAGAGACTTAAGCATCAAGACAAAAAAAAAAAAATACCAATCCCCTAAGACGACACTGCCTTTAAAAGTAAGTTTGAAATGCACTGGCCTTGTATCAAATCCCCTCAAAAAATCTACATTTCACAAATTATGTCCGTCAAAAATCTAGTTTTACAAAAGCAAACATTTTTTCCTTCTAGCTTTTATGTCGGTTCCTTCTATGTCCAATCTCACCCTAAAACACTGAAAGCAAATGTTTAAATATTGCCTGACAAGACCCTCTTTTCGTGTTTGAAACTATGACCAATGTTTTGTTTTGAGTCAGAAGTGTGTGTATTACCGTGGTTATTCCATGCCAAAGGCCTTGCAAGTTGATGTTAACATTGTATGCATGAGTGAATGCTGTGTTGTGGCTTTTAGAGCCAGCAGGCTCTTTAAGTTTATTTTGGCCTGAATTATTTGAGTTGTGCCCCATGCTGTATTTCTCGATGCTCTCTATGTCTATGGATGAGTTTTTTGTAAGGTATTCACTGAGATGGATGCATTTGTCAAGTACATAATGCAAAAATATCATGTGTAGCCAGTGTAAGGCTGTTGTAGTTATTTTTGTTTTATTTCAATGCATTTCTTTATTTTCCCTATGCAGACAGCAATATCTGAAACTGAAATGAAATAACATATTATATGGTATGTACTAACAAGCAACTTTTTTTCTCCATCAGGGGGAATTGATTTTTCATATGTAGTTCTTGAGTTAGCTGGTGCACATTTCCGACTGTTCAGCTTTTCTTAGGGAGACAGTCGCCTAACAGATGGTACAAGTCAGGGAAAATTAGTTTTAAAGAAGCAGCAGTGTGTCAGCCATTTTGAAAACTCTTCAACCGTGTTTTACTTCCACTTAAATTTAAAAACAGAATAAAAGTAAGTTAAATGGCATACTTTACTTTCTTACTTTATGTTAGCAAGAATGTTTAACTTGCTATGTGTTTGCTAACGGCTTGACAAAATTCAATAAATTGATAAAATACAATATAGCCTATATGTAAATGTATAAGATTTTTGTTCATGTTGACTAAAAATTTCATAGCTTGAATTACTGCAGACAATGAAGACACTGCTGCTATCATTTGGAGTGCTTTAATTCCCAACTCTTAATGACAAGCAAACACTGAACAACTAGCTAACCCTAAACAAGCTAGCCATGAAAAACAAGGTAACAGGTGACATCAGGTTTCTTTATCCCTCTCAGTATCAAACTGCCACATATATATGAAGGTATGTGTAGCCACGTTATGGATAAATGTAAAAAAGAATGAAATAAAGAATGAATCCGAAATATTTCTTTAGTTCTATCATTCAGTGAAGCTAAACACATTTATCATTCTAACCAGACTGCAATTTGCTCACATCATTACCTCTGCCTGTGCTGTATGCCTATGGAGGCAGAGCTCTCCATCAATATTTAAAGTCATCATAATATCTTGTTTTAAAATGGTTTAGCTACTTAGAAATGCCAGATGTGTATTTCTTACATAGGATTCTTGATGCGATAAAAAAACAATTCATCCATTTTGTATACCTGCTTAATCCAATTCAGAGTTGTCACATCGCAGGGAAAAGAAAAACCATTAAGAGAAATTAAACTAAACTAATGTACTAAATCTTTTATCTTTTTACTCAGGAGTTTAGCACAGCAGGCTGAGGAAAAACTAAATTAAGGTCAGAACTTAGACTTGTCGTCTTTGAAACATTAGCTTGACTTCATTTTAGTTGTCTGAAAGAATGGCACGTATGCTTAAATTTGTTGGCTTACTGCATGACAAGCTTTCTTTTAAGATTAAGTTCACACACACATATCCTCAGATTCCTTTAAACTTTTCTGGTATAATTCAAATGTTATTGTTCCATTGATCTCAGCCCAGATACATCAAATCTGGCTCAAACCATGATACTGCCACACCCACATTTCAAAGTTGTAATTAGGTTTTTTCTTCTGGAATGCAACGTTTTCCTTTTAACAAACACAAAGTTCCTCTCTTATTAAAACCACATCTTTTTATTCTTATTTCAACCATCCACAAAACCCCTTTGCAACAGTCTGTCTGGCCCATTTTATCTTTTTTAACAAACTGCAGATGGGCAGAATTGTTCTTTTCGAAACCAGTGGCTTTCTCCCATGCAAACCATCTTTGTCCATTGTTTTCCTGGTAGTGGATTAATGAACACTAGCACTATCCTATGAAAGAGCAGGCTTTAGTTGCCAAAAGGCTACCCAGTGTTCCTTTGTGACTTGGCAAACTTTTACATCCCTTGCTTTTGTAATTGTTTTTGCTTGTCGACTGCCTCTGAGGAGGGTAAAAATTATTAATTAATTCCTTTTTGCAGTCTGTTGAACTGTGAGTTGTTGTCCAAACTCTTTAGAGATGGCTTTGTTACCTTTTACAGTTTAATGAGCCTGAGAAACTTTTTCCTCCTTTCTCTCTTAAACTTTTACAAAATCCCCTGTGTTCTTGCCACAGTATACTTCTACAAACATGTTACATAAACCTATAGTAGATGATGATATGAAGTTTTTAAAATTTTATTTAAGGGCTTAAATGAAATGCTGATTATATTTATGTCATATTCAAGAAGAAATACATAAAATTCTACAGGGTTCACATGCCTAAAACACCACCGTTATTTAGCAAAAAGCTATTGTACCCAGTGATGCAGATTTTCAAACCCTGCTCTCATATCTGGTGAATGTCCGGGCTGTGTATTGTTTCAGTGTGTACCAGTCTCCCTGTTGATAGCCAACTGAGATCAATGACATGACTGCTGCACTGACTCAAGAGACCTTGATATGATGTATGGGCCTCTCTGTGTGTGTATGCATGGGTGTGTGTGCTTTAGACGCAGTGTGTGCGTGCGGGTCTGTTAGGAGGCTAATTCATAATGATGACAGGAAATATTCCATCATATCTTCATACTCTGTCATCTTTACCAAACAGCAGGGATAAGAGAAGGAGGTCAGGTGAGGGAATAGCAGAGAGATGGAGTTGTGGTTGATCAGAGGAGGAGATGAAGGTAGAGCGAGACAAAGATGGACAAGGATGGAAACAGGAAGATAAAGCGTACACAGAGATGAGATGAGCATGCTAATTCAACTTTGTCACATCTGTGTCTTAAGAAATAATGAGCACATTTATTTTGTGCCAGTTACCTTACACTAACATTTATTGTGCATGTATTATTCATCATTTCTCCAGAGTTTGTCATGTTAAGTCAGTCTGATGATCAGCATACTGGCAGTCTGATATGTATATGTTTGTTATCATCTCATATTGCTTGATACAATTATGCACAGGTTATGCACGATGACAATGTAACACAAATTAATTTGACCCCAAAGAATAGGACTACAGTATACACAACTTCCTGTTCTCTAAGAAGTCAAGTTACGACACTTTTATTTTCTACAGTAGCATTTATGCATTCTCAACAGCTGACATTTGAAAAACTTATTTCTTAATATATTCATATCAAGTGTGACTGTTTTTGTATAACCATACAGAGAATGGGTCTCATAGTACATGCCATTTGAATATGCTATTATGCTATATATGAGCTATTTTTTTAAAGGGGAAAGTATCATGTTTTGGGGAAATGTGTCTCTAAGGGTTTGTTTTTGTTTTTTACTTCTGGTTAGCTGGCAATGCTGATGATATCAAGTCTCTCTGAGGATACTTGTTTTAGCGGTTGTGTGACATGAAATCTGAACTTTATTTTTATGATGAGTAGTGGAACAATTGAGACACAATCTATAAATCAAAGCATAGAAATACAACTGGATTGGTCAAATGGAAGCATTCTTGACTGTGACTGTACAGCCTCTGGACTGAAATAAATCAGAGTTCTTGCACGTCCGCTTCCGGTTTCACCCGATGATTTAATTCATGCCTTGACACAGTGACAAAGAGCATTTCGAAAATGAGAAAACGGACTGTAAAAAATAATTGAAGACAAATATGCACAGAACTGGCTTCTCATAAAATGCGAGAGATTAAGTCTGGTTATTATTAAGGAATGCCACCATATAATGTTCTCCAAAATGCTGATTGAAGGAGAAAAATTACACAAGATCTTTAAAAGTAATTGGAAGCATGAGCTGCATCAAATAGTAAAATGACCACTTAATTAAAGGCATTTGTACTCTTTGAGCAGCAAATAGTCCAAACCCCTGCTGAGAATGATGATGAACCTGGAATTAGTCATGAGGAATCTGACTGCTGAGAGGACAGGTAGGATACTAATTTCCCCAATTTGTGAATTTAAAGTAAAGTGGAAGCAAATCTATCCTCTAAGTTTGTCACATCACAGGTGAATGTGTTATCAATTACCCAGCAAAACATGTATGATTAAAACAATCATTAAAATGTCAAAATCATGCGAAAATGAGCAGTGTCTTCAGTACCAGGTGAAAAATCAGACGGGCGTTGGCAGTGATCCTGAAGTTTCTATTGCGACTTTTCATTGACATAATTGTGTCTGCACAGTTTGTCTCAACAGCTCAAGTTAAACTACATGGTAAGGGTTTACACATTTTCATATTCATGTCGCATGATCTCAGTTACATTATCTGAACGCTTCGTCTGGGGATACATCATCGTCTCGTAGTTTACAACCATGGATTGTGACACTACTATGTTTTAAACAAGTATTACATGTTTCCTGATGAGACTGGGCGACACAAACAACTGGAGGCATGAGTCATACGGAAATAAAAATTCTCATGCCGACTTACAATTTTGCAGAAACCAGCAAACACCGTTTTCACTGAAATGAAACAGCAGGCCTTATTTAAACTAATTTAAGTCCTATTGATAAAAACCACACAGCAAGAACTGAACTGTTTAATTTATCCAGTTTCCTTTATATTGTTAAGAAGTGGGCCCATTTTGGACATGAAACCCCCAGGGTGAAAAGTGGTCCCACTCCGGCCCTGTTCAGAGAGTTGGTTTGGGCTTATTGGTAATCTTTTGATAGAGCCAAGCTTGTAGTTTCCCTTTACTCTGTCTCTGTTTCACTAAGCCTAAATAATCTCGTGCAGTGTCTAACTCCATGCCTAATGCACAAACGTGAGAGTGATTGTGATCATCTCAACTGCTCTTCAGAATGTAAATTAATAATTAAATTAATATAATTCTCAGTGGAACAAAACAGTGAACTTTCTAAAAACCTGCCATGACACATGACAGGACCTGTGTTTAATAATCATTTAAGCCCTTAATTCAGATCTTGAATGAAGATTATAATTATCATTTTACTAATTACATATGGGATTCTTTTTTATTGTTCTCAGTTTCTTCAAAAGAAAACCAAATACTTAAATTTGGTAAATAACCAATAAAGTGATGAAAATGAGACAACATCGTAGCTCTGAAAGTATTAGTAGATTATTTGATTACCCAATCTAATGAAAAATAAAAGCAATTTAACTTAAATTATAATAAATAATTGCCAGTTGATTCAGATATAGAATTTTTCTTCTTTCAGTGCTATCCAAGTATTGAAATCAATGAAATCAACATACACATTTTGTAGCTGATGAGCTGAAAAAATAAAAGAATCTCAGATCTGACTCTCATCTATGGAACACAGGCTTTTGGAAATCATGAACAAGAAAGATGGAAGAATCAAACAGCAGAGATGAAGTTACCCTGCAGGGTAGCTGTTGTCACTCTGTGGGATGGAGTGTGGAGCTCAGCGGTCTGGGACGACCTATCAAGCCGCGTTACATCACCATCGGGAAGAGTCGGTGGAGATGGTTCTGAGTTCAAGGCACTACATGACTGAGGGGCAGACCACTGATATGCTAGAGGGGTTTCATCTCCTATCTGCCCCAGGATGCTGAGAGGGAGAAGGAATGTTTTGAAATGCTCTGACTTGGTGTTTTATCAATATCCCTGACTGGAATAGGTGACTGGAAGATAGGTCAATGAAAAGATCAAGGACTTTAACATTATCTTAATGTTAAAGTTAATGTTAATGTTAATGTTAAATCCAAAAATCTATATCAAATAACTAAGAGTGCAACTCTGTCTTGAAGATAAAAATGCGTGTTGTTTCAAATGAATTGTTATTTTTTTCTCTCTTAGAATTGCTTGGATTTTTCTTTTTCGTTATTTTAAGTCTTTGAAGGACTACCTGACTGTGATACCGAAATCAGCGTGTGAGCCTGCAGCAAAATAACTATGTGATTGTGTAACTTTGTAGTGTTAATGATAGCTGTTCATTCACTCATAGTTTACATCTCAAATGGTCACAGCATGGCAGCTAACCATGTGGTCTCACTGTGATGTCTACTGATCTTGGCAGGATTGTGGAGTTAAGAGTATATTTATGGATGAGACACAGAGTAAGAAGTCCCACCGAGATTGTGGGTAGATGACATTCACTTGTGCGTTACTGATTTACAAACTGCTAATAATCCTTTTGCTACATTATAATCGCTGCCGTTAGTCTGTTCTTTACTTGATCCATTAAAATGTATTTATCCTACTCATCCTGTGCCACTTAATCCTTTGTCCTCATTTTGCTGCATTTAAGTGAACTACATTACAAGTACCCGTTGAATCATGCAGTAATTCTCAATGTCTTTTGAGGCTAGGTGCTATGAGGCTCCATGCCAAAGCCCAAGAAAACACCCTCACAAAGTAATCTTGAAACCAGAATCCCAGGGTGTGGATTTTGTCATTGATAATTTTTCAGTTACTTATATATTTGTTAATCTACATGGTGATACTATATCAGAAATTAAACATTGCACTGCTTTCCACTGGCTGCATCATACATTAAGAGTGAATATTCTTTTTAAGTGAGGACACACTCCAACACTCAGAGAGCTAAAATATCAAGTATCGGCTTTGCAATGAATTTCAAGTCTGTAATGATTTCATTTTCCAAGTTCATTCCAAGTTCATGTTACTCAAATGACAAACTGTTTACTGTGAATTATTCAAATAAACTACACGTCAGACTAAACTGTATGACCTCACTAAATTTATTTATTTATTGCTGTCGCCAGATCTCTTTTGACGCCAATGTTTTGTCACAATTTCTCATAATACAATTCTCAAAGAAAACTGGAACTCAAAGTAATATAACCTCAGTGTCACTTGCATAGTGACATGATGTCACCAGAATATTTTTATCAAGTGCAAGTTTCCTATATCTTCTGTTTTTCTCTCATTTTCCCATGACCCATTTAAGAAAACAAGAGAGATTTACTGAAATGGCAAAAGGGGCTGCTCTGCATGTTAGCTAGCTTGTTGTTAGTTAGCAAGCTGATTATCTTGGCTGCTAATCCATCCATTTTCTATACCCGCTGATTCCGTCGGCCGGGTCGCGGGGGGCTGGAGCCTGTCCCAGTGGTCATCGGGCGAGAGGCAGGGTACACCCTGGACAGGCCGCCAGTAGCTTGGCTGTTAATGCAACGATAAATTGTTTGTGAAAGATGTCTGTGTACCATACCATTCTGACTTACAAAAGTAGCCCCACCATAAAACTTCAATGACATCAGCTGTGCAAATAGTTTCATTTCTGATAAATCTAAGAACACTTATATTTAATACACAGTGTGCACTTTGTGTTTACTTGTCTAGAATGTGAATTTTGACAAAAATAGTGTTTGAACATTTCAAATCAAACACAATAAGTTATGGACTTACTTGAAGATGACAATGGCACTATTGTCTTAACAACCGTGGAGCTAGATACCAGAGTTTTCAGATATTTACATGTTACCTCTGACCACACACCTAATATAACAAGTGCAACCATTTACCATTCTTGAATATCAAATTACATGAAAACTCATGTAAAAGCAGTGTCTGACAAATATCTCTGTTGTTAGCTTGCTAGTATTAACATATCCTACTAATATTAACATATTAGTTGAAATTTCGTTGGTGGTCCCACCCTGTCCTCCATATGACCATAATGACAACCATTTAGGGTGAGAAGTGTACAGTCAATCTTTTTACAGTTGGACTGTTCATGTATAATGTACTACATTTAGCATTACTCTGAATACAGATTTGTGTAAGTAATAACACTCAAAACAACTTCATTAAATTTAAGCAAGCTTGTTACTAAGTCCATGCATTGTGCAGGTTTATTCACTGGGTGTTTTCATATTGCTTATTAGACCCCTATGAAGTGGACTGCACAGAATATTCAGTCATATTAAGTAAGATTTTAAACAGTAGCGAACACACGGAAAGAAAGAGTAGCTTGCCATAGTTTACGTATATGTTGTTAAAGTAATTAATGTTACCATTATTGATGCGTTGTAAGATGTTTTCTTCAACAACAATGGTCAAAAATCTAAAACGTAGGTAATTTAATAGGTTTAGATAAACAAGCCTTTGCTAATTTAAAAAAACTAACCTAATTGCAAGCTAACGCTTGTTGATTAGCGTAACTGTACAACTTACAGACGTGAGCATCAGCTGTATATGGTAAAATTACAACACCAGCACTATCTCAGATGATTAATATACCAGGGCAATACTAGGAGAATGTGCTGCCGGTATCGTTGTTATTACAGGATCCTCCAAACAGAGGAATTTTCTATAATAACGTTCCATTAGTTGACAATCCCTAATCAGGCAATTGGGAGTATGGAATACTGTTTCAAGAGTACTGTGGAATGAAACACAGCTACCCTCATATGGCTCAGGACACTTGATGGAAATTAGCCATTGTTAGTTAAATTTGTTTCACCTGTGTTTATCGCGCTATAGCTAGCTAAAATCTATATATCGGAAAGAAGGGCTTTTAGCCCACAAAACAGACACCACATTCCTTTTTCCATTTTAAAAGCATGTCAAACGTTGTCTTCTCTCTTCTATCTCTTTTTTCCTTTTTCCCTACATTTTGTACTTCTTGCAAAGATTTAGCTGAGATTGGTGAGTTTGAGCAGCTCAAACCAGCGTGGAAGGAAGGGGTCAGCAGCCACGGGCTCCGCTATCTCTGCAGCTTGTCAAGCATGGTGTTGGATACAAGGGAGATATTTTACATGTGAATACACATTCGAATACACACACATACAAACAGGGAGATTCTAGGGGAATGTCAAGGGTGTAAGAGAAAAGCTAACTGGTGGAAAAAGTTCAGCACTCATGTAAAAAACAACAATCACTTTGTCCCCTCTTTCAGTAATCAACAGCATGTTGGGTTGAAAATCTCCAGGGAGTTATTGGATTTCCACATGGTTGCCTTCCAATTGAAATACCATGACAGTCAAACCACCCAAATACAAATAAACACATACCGACAGGTACAAAAACAGTCCTTATACAACGCATGAAAACTCATACAATGGCAGGAATGAGTAAGAGAGGCACAGTATGTGTTCACATCTGCACACCCTAACCTCTAATAGTGGAGAGCTCTTGATTTTCTGTTCTCTTCCTCTCCCCCTCTGTCAGACCACAGTCGTCTCTCACTGCCATTTTCTCTCATTCTGTCTTTTTAATGTCATCGGCATAACTTTTTTTCCCTATCCTACTCGGACAAGCGGCAGATGAGATGGGGTCGTCGTGATTTGTTGCACCCTCCGCCCTGCTGACAGACGCCGTTTGATTTGTAACGCACTCTGACCCTCTGTCCCTGCAATAGAGCATGCTTGATTTGTGACCCGCTCTGTCTCTCTGTCTGTCTCACCGCCGTTGTGCGTTTGATTTGTGGCAAGCTCCGGCACTCCTGCTCCTCACTGAGGTTGAGAAGGGTCGGGCATAAACATGTGGCTGGATATTCTGCAAGAACTAACCCTCTCATTTTTTTCCTTGTCAAGCAGGACGGATGTTAAGAGAATTAAATTGCCTTCTGCCTGTCTGTCTACCTTCCTGATCTACGCAATTTGCATACTGTGGTCCAACAGCTGACATTTGGATGACAAACTAACATTGCTTGGTGTCGCACTCCAGTCCATGAATTAGATTTACTCGCTTATAAAAGACAATGGCTGCTAAATGCCATATCTCTCTGCCACTGTATGTGTGTATGTATGGAGTCTGGTTATTGTCCTCAACAGCTCCATTCTATCTCCCATATGTCTATGTAGGAAAATGAAAATGCCAATCTTTTTTCTTCCCTTACCCCCCACTCACTTCCTCTTCTCCATATTTTCCTCTGACTTCCTTTAGTGGTAAACACTCAGGCAGCATTTACTTGTAGTCATCTAATACTGCTCTTATTTACCTATCACACTTATTCAACGTGACCTTTAAAGAGAGAAGAAGACAGAGATGATCTAATCAGGGGGACAGAGATGGAGGGAGAATGAGATGAAGAGGGTGAGAGGAGATGGAATAACTTGTGTGTGTGCAAGTGTACGCAACTGTGTGTGCGTGTGTTTGTAAGCGCACTTTGAGTCGATGACATTTACTGACCGTCACTTTCTGTTTAACTCTGGCTTCTTTAGAGAAAGAGAGAGATAATTTCAGACCCCAAACACTGGATTACTGATGATCCCTCAGACGTACACTAAGAAAATGTAGTTTTGTGATCTTACTTCTTTAAGTTTGCTTATTTACTAATGCTTGTTTTTTTTTGCCACAGAACACAAGTTTACAGCTTTCAGAGCAATTTATACAATACACTTATCCGTTCATTCTGTCTGAAATCTAAAATCTCTTTTATTTGAATTTTATTTTTATGTACGATGAGGATCACAAATGAAAACAAATCATTCGGAGTGCCACATTACGAACAGCACTGAATATAACTTTTAAATAAATTTGTTTAGTTATGATGAGCTTTGAGAAGAAAAATGTACTAAGAGGACCTAGGGGGACGTTTTTTTTCATTTCAGAGCTGTATTTAAGATGGAGTTGGACCATCCGATCCAGTGACAACTAGGGATGGGAATTGTTAAGAATTTAGCAATTATGGTTCCATTATCAATATCGCTTATCGATTCGGTTCCTTATCGGTTCTCTTGTCAATTTTCATCCAGTTACATACAGTACAAATATAGTACGAATGGCTTTGGTTGCAGTAACACTTTAATTTCAAGTATGCACCAACATTTTATCTATTTTCGCCTGTGTCATTTTACTTTTCCCTGCCTCAATGAAAGGGGTAGCTACAGGTATGCGGGAGCCGGCCTCTGATCCTGCCTCACTCTTGCAGTCCTCATCAACTAAATGTTAATATCAGATGGAAATCATTCATACAGTATGTTGCTAACATTATTACAATCAACAGGACCTGGAAGTTTTACGTTACAGGGCTCTCAAGTTTTGAATGCAGGCAAGAGTGACATCTCTCTTTGGGTCTTTCATTATTGATATTATTATTAGTGTTGTTGTTGTTATTAATAACTGCTCTGCTGAGACTCATGGGAGACGTGCTTGTTTCCTGCCGTTTCCATAGCGATAGTGGCGCACCAGAGAAATTTATATCATCATTTTTTTTAAGCGTGAGAAATACAATGTGTGGTGTATGACAAAAGACCGAAAAGCGTGACTGTCACGCTCAATGCGTGAGACTTGAGAGCCCTGTTACCATCAACAGGACCTGGAAGTTTTACGTTACAGGGCTCTCAAGTTTTGAATGCAGGCAAGAGTGACATCTCTCTTTGGGTCTTTCATTATTGATATTATTATTAGTGTTGTTGTTGTTGTTATTAATAACTGCTCTGCTGAGACTCATGGGAGACGTGCTTGTTTCCTGCCGTTTCCATAGCGATAGCGGCGGGCCAGAGAAATTTATATCATCATTTTTTTTAAGCGTGAGAAATACAATGTGTGGTGTATGACAAAAGACCGAAAAGCGTGACTGTCACGCTCAATGCGTGAGACTTGAGAGCCCTGTTACCATCAACAGGACCTGGAAGTTTTACGTTACCTGGGACTTTTGAGACAGAAGACGCTGTGCCACAAGCTCCCACGCGAGAGTTGACACCATCACTTAGCAGCGTGTCACAGACTTTACGTTTGTGTAAAGTAATTGCATACTGTGTGGTCAAATGTTTCAGCATGTTGAAGCCACAAACCCCTAACCTAACCCTTCCCAACTTTACTGGATGTGGAAAGAGCTGGATCATACAACAGTGGGTTGCAGCCAGACATACTTGCAGAAGTTGGAGTACAATTAGCACCATGTAAGTGCAGCAGCTGTATACCATGTCCTTGTTGTTCAGTCTGTCATTGCACAGGATAAATTCAGGCACAACCTGTAGTTCAAATGCATTTTGGTAGCACTCGGAGTTTAAAGCCCTTTTCCCATATTGGTTTCATCAAAACAAAAACAAGCAACTAAAGAAACATCGTCATTAAACTGCCACTGTTACTTATTGGTAATTCACACATGTCAAGCAGAGGTGACTCAGCCTCACATCAATGTGTGAATGAAAAAAAAAGGATGGAGCCTTGCTGGACCCATAAGGGTTAGGCAACAAAACACGGTAAGAGTTATAGTGTCAATACAGCATTGGTATAGTGTTCAATTTTCCATTTATCTAGTTCACAAGTTCCAACTATCTAGGTGAAAAATGTAAGTGTTTTGCCTTGTGGACCAACAGAGTTTAAAGACTGAAACAGGAGCTTATGTATCGCAGCAAGTCATACATATGTGCCTAAGGGTGCAGAACCAAATATTTTGCTTCTCTGAGCTGGCTTGAAGTCTGGCAACTGTACCTGTGTTTATGTTTTAAACTTGACGCAGATGTTTCCCCACTCGTTAATCCAGAACGTCTTTGTCTTTATTTAGTCAAACCATGTCCATGTGCTGTATATTTCAAGTGTCTAAACAGCAGGAATCGACTGTTCTGTTCTGTCCATCTGCTCTCCTCATGACAAACTGAACAACATCAGATGGTGTTTTTCTGTCAGCCAAGCACAAACACCCTACTACAGAGTTGACATTACAAAGAGGATGCACAGCGTGTCAGCTTGACCTCAGCCTTCCAGTAGAAAACATTTTAACACCCTACTGCTAAAAAAGGAAAAAAGTAATGAAAAACATCCCCCCTCCTTTCTATCCCATTGACCGGCTCACTTTGATATATACTTTGGCACATAAAGGCAACATACACATATGACAAGCAATATGATCCTTTGTTTTAACTTTGAATGCATGCTGGTAAGTGTATGTGGACTGTAATTGGGAAGATATGAGCTTTACTGGTGGTTGGGAAACAGCTTCACCTAATTAGCATCTCATAGTGATCTTAAAGTGACACGACAGGAATGAATGTGCCCAGCATATATGCACATGGGTGTCACAGAGGGAAGGCTACTGCTGGACCCAAAAAGCTCCCCTTAGTCTAGGAGACAGGTTGTCACATATACGTACACATGCTCTTTAAACGTATGGATAATTAACAGGTGTGAATTGAGGGCAGTGGACAGGAAAAGGTAGAAGTAGAGGGGAAAAAAAAGGATGGAGAGTTAATTGGTGCACCTGTCCGCAAGAGAAAAGACAGGTCTATTCACACACACACACAATCACACACCAAGACGCAAAGGAGCACATGTAGACACAGAAACTGACATCCGTGCCCCAACATGCATGATAATTCCAATTATTGGCACACAAATACGCACATTTGCCTTCAGCTTTAGTTGTAAAATATCTGGCAGCCTGGAAAATCATCTCTTGTCAGGATGTTGTTGTCATGGTCTCTGGTTTACGTTTGTAGTTACGGGCGTGTTGTTGGTAGATTGGTTTAAAGTGTGTGTGCATTATTGCTTTCCACCAAATCGTATTTGGGATTCGTATCTTTCACCAAAGTGGCATCAAACTCACACAAGGTCATATAGGATATTGTGTATGTAATATTGTTTTTATATAATGTTCTGCTGGGAATAATAAGTTCCTAAATGTTGAATTGTGATGTTAAACATGAATGATTGAATGTGGTATATCCAGCAGTTTATGGATTTTTGTGGATCACTTGGTTCATTCTTATCCATTTAATACACTGTAATTTAATACACTGCTCTGTGACGATAATGAGGACATTTTTAATAACTTCATGCGTGCTTTGGAAGACAGTCATGACTGGCACTTTGCTACTACTTAAGAATAGTGCTTACAGTCTGTCACAGTTTAATTGAACCCTCCAGCTTCAAGGCAAGGCAAGGCAAGGCAAGGCAAGGCAAGCCAAGGCAAGGCAAGGCAAGGCAAGGCAAGGCAAGGCAAGGCAAGGCAAGGCAAGGCAAGGCAAGGCAAGGCAAGGCAAGGCAAGGCAAGGCAAGGCAATTTTATTTATAGAGCACAATTTGTATACAAGGTAATTCAAAGTGCTACAACAGAGGCCATGCATTATATGAGGTGTGAGTACAGTATTACATTTGAGACCAGCATGAATAATGTATATAGATAATTTTATACGTCAACATGATACAATTAGACCAAGATGAAAGAGAGTGATAAAAGACAATGTACAGCCCTAGTTTAAAAAAACAATTCAGACCCTGTATAAGATGTGAATAATAAAAAATACTTCATTCACAATAGAACATAGAAAAAAATGTTCAAAGGGAAACATTTTACTATTTCATGAAAAATATTAACACCCTAAATTTGATGGTAGCAACAGATCTCAAAGTCGGAAAGGGTGCAACTAAAGGCTGGAAAAGTAAGTGGAACTAAAATTAAACAGCTGGAGGAACGAGTTGCAGCTAATAGAGTGAACTGGCAACAGGTTAGTAACATGGTGGGGTATAAAAAGAGCAACTTGGAGAGGCAGAGTCTCACAGAGATAAAAAAATGGGCAAGAAGTTCAGCAATTTGCAAAAATAACAACATACTGTCTAAAGGTTCTGAAAATCTGGAAACATCTTAAGATTTCGGCTATACTCAAGGGACACTGCTGAAAATTAATATTGGATGGGATCTTTGGGCCATTAGCATTAAAGACAACATTTTTTCTGTTCTTGAGAGCCCACATTTAAGTGTCTGAATCTACTACCAACTTGTGATATAAACAAAATGTTTAAATGCAGTAACAAATGTTGTGAATGTATTATCGAAACATGTGCTGTTCATCTGCTTAGTTAATTACAGTTGATGATAAACCATTGCTTGCTGGTACTGAGCACTTCCAGAAATCATTGTCTTGGAAGAAATACAGGTTAGAGCTCTAAAATGCAAAGTAGAAGTCAGATGTGAACATGATCCAGAAATTGCGCCTTTCTCTACGGGCCAAAGCTCATTTGGAAAGGACTGAGGCGAAGTGGAAATCTGTTCAGTGATTCGGTTATTACCTGCAGAAATCATGGATGCCACATGTTCTGGACTAAAGAGAAGAGGAACCATCAGCGTTCGGTTTAAAAGCCTGCAATGTTTTTATGGGGTGCATTATTTGATGTGGAACTGACAACCTGCAGATCTGGAAAGGCACTATCAATGCTGAAAGGTAAACAGGTTTTAAAGGAGCATATGCTCCCATCCAGACGATGTCTTTTTCAGAGGAAAAGGTAGAAGGAGAGGGTGAGACAATGCTAAAACTCATACTGCATCTATTACAACAGCATGGCTTTGTAGTAGAAGAGACGTTTCACCAGTTGAAAGCATTTGGAGCATCATGAAACTCAAATAGAACAAAGAAGACCAAGGCTTGTTGAGCTGATAGAATCCCATATCAGACAAGAACGGGACAACATTCCTATCCTACCGGTTCAACAACTGGTTTTCTCAGTCCTCAGATGTTTACAGACTGTTGTTAAAAGAAGGAGGGATGCTACACAGTGGTAAACGTGGCAAATCATGTTGCTGCCTTCAAATTCAAGACTGCTAATTTCCCTGAAAGAATAAAATGTCTCGGTTTTAACATTTCAAATCTTAACTATATTCTGTTGTACATTAAATATTATGAGATTTACAAATCTGCACTCCTTTTTTTTTAAATCCACATTTTACAAATATAGTGTCCCAAATATAGTCGGTAGTTTTATAGGTCTACATGATGAAATTAGAATAAGAAAAGAAAGACAGAATAGACTGATTATTTATATATATATATATATATATATATATATGTATGAAGGAAAAGATGATACAAAGTGTTGCTCCCCCCACACCGTTATATGTTCATGTGTGTAAGTGTGTACTGTACATTTGGGCATTTGTGTGGGTGTGTGTTCACAGAATTGTCCTCGCTCTCAGCATGAGGATGATGTGGTTCCAGGGCTTCTGCTAAAATCTGCAAGCCTGTGGGCCAAGCAGAGTATTTCACACCAAACACAATTAGACACACACACACATGCACACACACCTCAAACAAATCTTACCATTTGTTTGTACTTAGCTTCGTCCAAATGACTCACACCCAACGTGATTGTGTGCCTGTACTGCGGTCCTATTGCATGTTACATCCATGAGAAGTGAGTGTGCTCACTTAAACGTGTGTGTGAGATTTAACTAAGTGGGCTTTATGCCACTGATTGTTCAACATCCAGGCATAGACACTCACACTTGCACGCACACTCATATATATATATACACTAAAGAATTCATGCTCATGGTACAGTCACAGAAGCCTTTGTAGGGCTTGAAAGTACACACATATGCAAACACACAAACGCACACAGATCCAAAAGTGTCTGTGTATGTTTTCACAGCAAAAGTTGGCTGCTGAAAACATGTAGAATGTCATCGGTGCAGTTGGCAATCACTGCCAGCACTCTCTGCAGTATCTCATTCTTGGCTTAGGAAACTTGGGATGGATCTTATGATTAACTATTTATTTTTTCACTCTTGACACTCGTAGTTGAAAATTTTAAGAGCTTCTTAAAGCAATTATGTTATGTAGGAATTTTTTTTTTTCCAACAGCCTTATTTGAACAAGAGGCTTATCACTGCACAAGCATGTTTTGTCAGATTCCGCAAAGATGGGACACATTTTGCTGCCACTCTGCAAGAAGTTCAGGAGAATATGGTCATTCATGTTTTAATAAATTAGAGTAAAGTCAGACTACACGAAAAAATAATGCACTGTGCATTATGACACGAAAGTAACCTTCGTGATGGAGTGAGTTACTCTTTTACTAAGCCCTGTAAGTTTTATGGTACTGCTTCGCGTTAAAAGTTAGCATTAACGGAAAGACTGTGCTATCACTGTGATGTTTTGCAGATATCCTTTTTACCAAGTTAATCGCCTTAGTTTAGCATATTAGCCAGTTAAGCTTAGCTAATTACTACTAAACTATTAACAACAAGTTGGTGATAACTGTGTTATGATAGTTTTGCTAGATATCAAACTTGAAACGCTGAAACACTTTTTTCCATCCCTTTTTACATAAAGTCCCTCCGTAATGTGTTTAACCACATTTAGCTTTGATTACACCACCTGAGCAACTGAAGCAACCCCGGATCATAATACTGCCACCGCAGGCTTGTATGTTAGTCTCTAAGCATGATGGGGTACGGCACTTCATCCATCACTCTTCTTATCCTGATGCACCCATTACTCTGGAACAGAAAATCTGGATTAATCAGACCATTTTTTTCTTCTTTATCCTTTGCGCCACAGCCCAATCGATACTCCATTGCAAACCGAAGCCCCCGATACAGAACCAATACAGCAACATAAAAATAATCTGTTACAAGTCAAAGTTTTGAAAATGAAGATGAAAATCTTTTTCAAGTAAAAGTGCATAAGTATTTGGGGTGAAACGGTTATGTCATCAAAGTAATAGTCTGGTCATTTTGACTGATATTAACTTATTACTTATCATTAGATTATTATTGCTGAATAATCAGTCAGTTAGCAACAAGACACTACAGCAGCTTGATACAGTTTTCTGGAAGAGTAAGAGCAATATTTTCCTGTGAAATACAGTAGAGTGGAAGAAGAAATTAGTATAAAATGGAAATACTTGGGTACAGAACAAGTACCTCAACATTGTACTTCTTTGAGCAATGTACCCAGTAGCATTCTACTACTTTAAACCATCCCATGAGTAGTTGTTGAGATAGTTTGCTTAGAATCACAAATATCCTCTAATGTTGGGTCTGGGAAAACAGTCAGGGGAACAATCATGCGATGTGTGTAAAACATAGGGGGACATTGAATATCTGTGAAATTTTTGCTGCCGAACCCTCTGAAAGATTTTTAATTATTTCACTGGAAAAGTGAAAAAAGTGACCTATCAATCTGGCTCACCAACTAGGGATGTCCCACTCCGATCACGTGATCGGAAATCAGGGTCGATCACCTGGTTTCAGGCTCGATCGGAATCGGATGTTACATCCCGATCAGGGATCGGATATATATGTATATTTATTCTCATCATTTTACTTTATCAGAACTATAATATTTCAAAACAAATGGGAAAAAGATAACAGCTCATACTGTAATGTGGTGGTACAGAGTCAGACCGTCTCAACTCCATGCAGAAACAACGCATGCGGCATGACATCACTTTGATGCGTGCCGTAAAGCGAAGCAGAACACGGCAGCAGCTTGAAGATGGGGGCGCGAATGTCTGCGGTGTGGAGGTATTTTTAAAAAATCAGGGACATCCTGGATCTGTTTCTTCACTGTTCTTCTTTTTTTTTAATGTACTGTGGAAGTATCGGATCGAGACTCGGTATCGGCAGATGCTCAAAATCAAATGACCCGGGGGCAAAAAAAACCTGATCGGGACATCCCTATCACCAACCAACAGATAATCTCATCTCTAAAGCCATGCAGTTAGCAAGACTAAAGCGAGCTCTTTTAATTTCAAAACCCAAAATTTTTTTTCCATTGCTTGAATATTAAGTACTATATGTTTAGATCAAACATGCATTTTGTATGTTTCACTGGTTATGACTGCCATGACAATGTTCGTACTGAAACTGCAGAAACAAAGAAGCTTCAACTGTAGGGTTATGCCACAGAACAGATCAGAAACATGGCTCTGTTGCAGCATACTGGACAGATTTACTTCTGTGTTCACACTTTGTCAGAATCAGAATCAGAATCTCTTTATTCGCCAAATGTACAACGTCCACAGGAATTTGACCTGGTGTAACAGCGCCACAGAACATTAAATAACAGTTAAAAAAGTAAAGTAAAAAAGAAGTTGTGCTTTGAATGAAAGTAAAAAATAAAAATATATACAGTTGAGGTGGGTTATGCACAGAATAATATGACCGGAAATATGTAAAAGATCTTTGGCAGGGATTTGTGGGACTAAAGTCTTTCTTCTCACAAATGTAAATTACATCTTTAACCTGAACCTCTGCATTTCCATAATATAAACATGTAGAGATGAAAACTACATCACAATACAAATTCTCGGAAAGACAAAAATGAATTGCAGTAAGAGTTCATGAAGCTGAATTTCCAGATGCAGAATATGTGAACAAGTTCAAAAGTTGCCTTGAAACATGTTCATCAAAACACAAACTCTTCCGGAAGTTTGAGGGATTATGATTCCCTCTGCAACAAATTTACACTGAGTGTGAATCTGGCAGTAGACAAATCATTCTGTCTATGTGTGTGTGTGTGTGTCTACGTAGACATCAGTGCTACTGCTGAATGTGTGTGTTTGTGTGTGTGTGTGTGTGTGTGTGTGTGTGTGTGTGTGTGTGAGTCATGCCACGATGTTGTGAACCAAAGATGTATTGTCTCCCCTGTAAGTTTATATGCAGCCAATTTGTCTTACACTGGAGCTGCGTGTGTGCGTGTGTGTGTGAAGGACAATCTGCTGGAATACCGTACACTGCAGATGAATTGGGTTACCTCCACAAAAACCATTTTGCTTCCCTAAGTGAAATAAAGTAAGGATACAAATTGGCCATGTTCTTCGACTACAAATTCAACAGGCCTTTTCTTGAACACCTGAAGCACATGATAAAATTGACTCAACAGGCAAACTGAATTAACATTGTTTAAAAAGATGTTTTTCTCTGGACTTCAGTCAAACCCCACAAAACTAATCACTGCTTATCAAAAATGACATTGGCATGCCTTTTTATGAGCTTTTGTAACAATCTGACATGATTTTCAGAGGTCTTATTAAGATGTTTTTGGGGAGTTTTACACTTGCTGGTGACTTCAGACACCCAAATACATTCTCCCAAGAACAGAGAAAAGGGATTTTTCTCTAATATGTCACCTTTCAAAGTCGTGGTTTTAACTCTGTACAGGTGGTGTAGATGTAACTATGCACTTTTACTTTCCTGTAATATTCTGGGAGAACTGCAGGGTGGTGTGGAGGTTTAGCACCATCACCTCATCTCACAGCAAGAAGGCAATTGGTTCGCGTCCTGGCTCGGGCCTTACTCTGTAGATTGTCAGCAATTGTCATCAGAGGTGGATTTTAAAATGATACTATGCATAGCAGCAAGTGGAGAAATATGAAACAGGACCGGGCAGAGTTAGATAGTGCTAGATAGAAACAGATATTTCATCGAAAATACTATATGGTGTAATTCTCCTGGACAGATGAAATTAATGAAAAAAGTGTATCTCAGTGTCCCATGTAAGTAAAGCAAATTACAAGCCATCTGTTTCTTTCTTCCCTGCAGGATATTCAGATGGTCTAAACTAGCAAAGAAATACCTTTTATTTGTTTTTTAATAGTTACAATTCAGTTACAATTCCTCAGACTGCAGGAACTTACAGGATGGTTGGTCTCATTATGTATATGTCAACAAAAATTATCCATTTGACAAAAAAAATTAAAAATAGCTTAGATTTCGACTGAGAACAAAAGGAAATGCTGTGAGAGCAGCAAAATTGTGACAGCTCACCTGTCAGAGCTATAGAAAAAGTATGATTTTCCATTACATCCTGCTTAACCCTTACAATGAGATAATTGGTATTTGGAAATAAGCAATTATATAATTTATGCATGGGCTAAATTTGTATATTTGGCTGAATATTTGAGTGCTTGTAGCTAAATGTTTGTTTAGCACTACCAATTTTTTTGTTTGTTTAGCATTAGTATTTTGTAATGAAAAACTGTCCATATGAGACATTATTGTGGGTTGGATTTAAGATGTTGACATTTGTTTTTTCAAATAATGTGTCATGCTTGCCTGAAACTGATTGAAATGATCGTGTGCTTTCAAGTGTGTTTAGCTAGCTTAACACACAGCAGTGAGGGAAGTGATAGCTACTTTGAGCATGTCTTTTTTTATTCTTTCAAGTTATTCTAACATAAATTTAATTTAATCTTGTTGGACACAATTGTCATGTTTTTTTTTTTTTTTGATTCTTCAATCTTATTTTTTCCTCCTCGTATTCACATTTGGCCAATAAACTTTTGAAATGATGTGCTTTATTCAAGCAGTTGAAAGCAATAAGCCATGTAAGTATGTGGGTCTATCACCTACTTTTACCTATGAATAAACACTTGGTTACACTCTTAGCACTCACTACATAGTGTATGCAAGTGAAGTTTGCAATATCTTTCTTACTGGTCTAATGGATTTGTAGAGATGGAGTCAGCTATAAGAGTACTTCACACTGATACCAGGGATGAACACAGACACAGCTACTGAGATCACACCAGTGTAAACAGTTTCCATTTTTAACTCTGTGTCTGCTTGTCAGAATCTCCTCTAGAACAACTGATAAGCTTCATCTGTCTCAGTATTGGTGAGTGTCTGCATTAGTGTTTGTGTAATCATAACAAAATGTTGTCCTGCATAGCAGGAGCTGTGACAAAGGCAGTATTGAGACATTAGCAGGTGTGTGTCGACAGATTTTGTTGATATTTTGTTGGTGGTAGAGACTGGAGATATATTTGTAAAAGATGCAGACACAAAGCTTTACATATGTGTAATTGACATCAAAACGGAGGCTAAAATATCTACAGGCACAGTTTGCATGGTGTATGCTCATTGATTGAAAATATTGTAATATCAGTAAAATATTTAATAAATATTGCAACATGAGGGCCACTCACTGATAAATTACAAAAACAGACATAGTCATACTCACAGTTATCAGTGGATTCAATGGTGCTCCCGGTAAAAAATATTGTTTGTGAAAAGCTCTAATACAGCACGGCCACAATGATAGCTGCAATGGTGAGCAGACAGATAAAGTTGGCCAGAGGCAACAGACAAAATGAAAGTCAAGAAAATGCAATATGGTCTAAAGGGAACGATTTGACACATCACTTCAAATCAGTGCTGATCTGGCTCCAAGTGTGCTTGCAACTGATAGCAAACCTGCCACGGCATCACACTTCATGTCTTAATGAAACAGTCATCGCTTATATAGTGAATGCATTTCTGCTGATCATAGTCCTTGTTTTTAACAGCAAACAAAAGGAGTAATATCAAATGTAAGAATGTTGGCTGTGATTTCGCTGTCATCATTTGTTGCTACGCACCGCCTCCCTTACGATCTGTGTTTGCTGGCCTCTTAACCCCAACAATATTGGGCCACAATCTGCTTGCAGTATGACAGACTCATTTAGCCTCGGGCATACACAAGTTAAACTGATGTAGGGGGCTAGTGGGGCTGCCCTTCTGAATGGTTCCTTTAGTAATGACATTTCATATCAAAATGAATTCTCTGTTAAATTAAACGTCTGGGGGGAGACTGTAGGGGAAGAGGAAACACTGATGGTTAATGTTCCACCAGTTTGAGTAATTTGCTTGACCTGCTAAAACCCAGTTGGGTTTAGTGAAATAACCTGAAGGTGGCAGCCAAGATAAGGGCGGATCAAATTCTCTAAATGGTAAGAAATAGTAGCCTGGCGACGTCATCCTACGTACTTCCGCCCAAAGATTTTGGCTCCGCACATAGTCTGGCCAAATCCCCCTACCTCGGTTCGCTCAGTGTTTTGCCAATCAGCAAACAGTTGCGAGTGGTGACGCAGAACTCACGCGCGGAGTCCATTGTAGTCCATATAATTGTAGTTCAACCGCAGCGGAAATAAACATGGCGACGGAAGAACGCTAGAAGCTATCCATGAAGTTGTCTCAACTCTGGGGAGCATTACACAATTAAAACAAGAGCAAGAGGAATGCCTCGTCAATTTTGTTAGTGACAAGGATGTCGTAGCTCTCCTTCCAACTGGCTTTGGGAAAAGTTTGATTTATCAAATGGTACCGGTATAATGAAAGCGGATGTGGGAAGCGTGATTCGCGAGCAAGCATGAACCTCGGCGCATAACCTACGTCCTTTCTAAACATTACTGATTGGTTAAGGGAACTCCAATGAATTTAAGTTGCTGAGTAAGGTCCCACCCTCCATGGGAACGGATTCCTCTTGGGTTTTTCCAAACTGTTTGACGGAGTCAACAGTCGGCTTTCGCCCAGGCTAAAGAAATAGTGCTCCAGCGCATCCTTTCTTATCTCATGTAGCATGGAATACACTGGACAATCCCTTGGAAAAGATATGGGGCTGTTCCACAGTCCATTGCTGCAGAAAAAGATTTTTTAAAAATGCCTCATCATCTGCCACTTATCTGCAGATTATTAACCAAAGTGCCCAAATCTGTCTTTAAATGCAGAAAGATATGATGTTAATAATTTGACAGGGTTGAAACTATTCATGATATGGAATGTAGAGTGATAGATTTGGCGGCTGAACACTTTATGCCATTCTCGCAATTATTTCTATACGGTGACCACTTTTCACTGGATTGTTTTAACAATTTGGTCTAATTCAATGCTGGACTTGTACCACAAATATGGATCAGTTCCAACTCTGAATGCCTTAACTTCAGATTAGGGAAATGTAAATATTTGTGAAATCATTTGTCAGGTGTAACTGACACATTCTTTTTTTTTGTTTGTTTAATTATCTATTTAGTTTATTTAGTTTAGCAGTGGCTAGCAGCTTAGGTAATGACCTTTTGAAACACTTTTTGGAAGATAAATAATATTGTTATGCCCTTCCTTTGTTAATTGGATGCTTTCTAGTTGAACTGTGATGTTCTGTAATCCAGCAAACACCTCAGATGTGTGGATTAGGTATTCTCTCCTCACTCTTTGCCACATTAATAATCCAAGTACTGCTCTTGTTGTGTAAACATTACATGATCAGCATGTTCCTGATAAAAATGTAGGTCTCCAAGTACAATTAGTTAATGACATTAATATATTCAAACCTTTAAACACTGTAATTAAAATTGACACATTACTATGAGCTATTCTCTGGCTTGGTCCAATACTGTTGATGAGAAAGCATTGTTTACTAGCATCTGTTGCTCCCTTACGGCAACACTAATGAACAATTTCCCCAGAGTGTTTTTGGTATGGCTAGAGGAGAAACTTCATTGTGTTGTATTAACTGCATAAAATGGCACAGCGGATGTCCAGATTCTGTTGACAGGTAACAGACATAAACTTGCTATGTGATATGAATCCCAGGCAGCGATAGCCAGCATGACAATATGTTCTTATGCGTTCGAAGCCCGACAACAACCCCAGCACAGGATGGGACGGGATTGCTTTGCACCTCCAAACAGCCTGATCTCAGGAGAAGGGTTTCAGTAGGGGTGAGAGAAGGGTTGCTGTGCCTAAACAAACATATCTTGACCAGTCTGTCACACCCATTTCAATAAGACCTCAGGAAATTGTGTAAAATTGTTGAAAAAAACAAAAAAGCAAAATAAATCACTGAACTTCAGCTCCACGCTTGGTTATGATGAAACATTCCTCACCAGGTTAAACGTGTCTATGTAAGCTACACATGGAACGACACGGTAAGAACACACAGGGTAGCATATCCAAGATGCGCTTTTGATAGTACAACTGTGAAGTGTTGTGGTCCACAACAGCTGATGTAGTATAATTATGTCGTCTGCGGAAAATGGGCGAACTTTCAGGTGTGCAAACAGAATTTAACAACTGCCGTGTCTTTTAATGCTTGACTCCCTTTCCAAAGTTTACTCGTCAAGCAATTTACGTTTGCATGGATTGTCCTCACGTAAAAGGCCAGCAGAATCCTTCATTTCAGTGAATCTATTGAGATTCTGAGGGAAGCCAGAAGGTGACCAGAAAAATGACCTCGAAAGAAAAACGAGAGGAACAAAGTGATTTTGACGTGCTGCTCGTGAAATAGGATTACAGTATTGAAAGTAAAGAGGAAAAAGGTAACCGGGGGTAACTTTAAAAAGAAACACATATATATGATTGTGATTAAAGTTGTGAAACAGTAATTTAGTTATATCACCAACAATCTAGAAAGCGCAGGTGCTGAACTATCACATCCTGGCAGCAACAGGATGGATTCAGAAGCATACAGACACATTTTGACTCTCCATCAACAAAGCAATTTCTCCAGTTTCATTGGCTGCGTTTGATTCTGCCACAAGACAATGAACCCAACACAGTGCTGGTGCAATCCAAGCTTGTGTTGCAGCTTCAGCAGACACCGGTTTTTAAACACTATTGAACTCTTTACCCACTGAGAGAAAGCTGGAAGGCACATCTCAACATTTTTACATGTGCCAACTTGCACAAAGGACTGGGATTGTTGTTCTCCTTTTTGTTTGTACAGCCAAAAAAAGAAAAGAAAAAAGGAAAGCCGGTTTAGGAAGTGAGTAGATTGGATTTAGTGGATTTGGTTCACAATTTTCTGAGTGTTTGCTTGGATGAGGACTCGGGAATGGAACAATAACATGAAGTGAGTGTTGGTGTACGGGGAATTATGAGGCGGGAAGGGCAGGAAATGATTAATAGTACCTAATCTCAAGGCACTCTAATGGAGAAACTGTAATGATTTGCTCTAATACAGTCAGATATTATTCATGATGTGATCACTCTGTAGTAACCACATTCCAACTTGTGTTCTGTCTAACAAGATACGGCTTGTATTTTGTGTTCCAGCAGAATGAATCCATTACTGTCTGAAGAGGGGAGTGCTGGTTACCGGGCGGCTTCTATCATCAATCCAATCACATTGAATCAGTAAGAAAGTTCACCCTCAGCTTCCCTTCATCTTCACTTTGCTGATACAGCTCTAACTTCAACTCTGTCCTTCTCTCACTCTTTCTGAAGGAAGGAAAAATGTGACTCAAATAGTTTCATCTCTCTTCTCTGCCCAAGGTTCATATGTCACAGTAGACCACTGAAAGGTGTCAACATGACCTTGGGTTTTGAAAAGATGGCTTCTTTAAATGGTCTGCTGAGTGTGTATAAGTGTAAAATTTGTCACCAAGGGAGCACTCAATGCCTGAAGCCACACTTTCACTCGCTTTCTGTCACTTCTTATGCCGTTTTTTTTTTACTCTCTTATTGTCCCTCCCAAACTTGCTCTGTACTTTGGGTGAAAGTATGCAGTTACAGTCACTTCAAAGTCTACTGCAATGTCTGCCTCTCATTCCCTTTCTCAGAGCTGAAGGCTGCATGTCAAACTGCCGTGCTCTTGCGCCCGACTGTATGCTCATGAATGACATGAGCATGGTCCTTTGACTCTCGTGGCAAAATTCAAACCGGTCTTGGAATGTGCAGGTGGGAGCCACTTTGGAATAACACGTTAGTTCGTGCCTTTGTCACACGTGCATTCTACCTCCCAGTGTGTGTGCTCCTATCCTTTTCACACAGAACAAGATTGCTCTTTTAATGACTTCTTGTACCTGTGTGGTGACTCTATCACACAACTCACTGCCTTTCCCTCAGGATTCTGATCTTTCTTGGAGTTTTGTGGACGGTCGCAATGTCCAAACTTCTTTTGATGCCGCAGTGTGACATTTCATTTTACAGCAACAAGCACTCCCGCTGCGCTTCGCTACCTCTGTTGCTTGAAAAATGAAATAATATAGTAAAGAAAGATTATGCTGAAATCTGCACATTCATTTTGATCTTTTTCAACTGAAACTGTTCTGATACTATGCTAACGTAGAGAGCCACAAAGAGTGAAATCAGAAACTGGACTGAAAAAAAAGGTGCTTTCTGACAGGAGGGAAAATAAATTGGGCACCGTCGCTCATCCAGAACGCTGTTGTTAGAGTTTTAACCCGGACTAAGAGATCTGAACACATCACACAAGTTTTAAAATCTTATCACAGGCTTCCACTCAGTCACAGAATAGATTTTAAACGCCTGCTGATGGTTTACAAATCCCAGAACGGTTTAGACCCAAAATACATCTGTGATATGTTCAGAGAATATAAACCTAGCAGAGTTCTTAGATCCAAGGACTCATGTCAGCTGGTCCAGTCCAGAGTCCAGACTAAACACGGAGAAGCAGTATTTAGCTGTTATGATGCAAACTAGTGGAACAAACTGCCAGTGGAGATTAAATTTTCACCAAATGTAGACATTTTTAAATCCAGGTTAAAAACATTTCTTTTCTCATGTGTCTATGCATAAAATCTGCACGGTAACTTTTAACTTATCTAGACTGTTGCTTGTTTTTAATCATTTTAATTATTTTATTTGTTTCTTTTTATGTCCTTTTATGTATTTTTAATGCTTCTTCCACTCCCCGCTGCAATGCTTTTATTTTATGTAAAGCACTTAATTGTTTTGTACATGAAATGTGCTATACAAATAAACTTGACTTGACTTGACTTGACTAAAGGCACATAATACAAAAAGCATATATTTTTTTTTCAAAATGACCTCAAAGCACAAAGAAGATATAAACTGACTCTTTGTAGGCTTCTCAGCCATCTGTGAAAGCTTTCCTGCCTTTAGGCCCTCCTACTCCAGCATCTATACATTAAGACCATAATAGCTTAATGGTCTGGTCTCTACACGGTAGTCCTACACTAAGTTGTCAGTATTGGTGGGTAGATGTACTGTTTATGGCACAGTGGGCAGGGCAAATCTGTTAGAGTAAGATATGTTGAGCCAACTACTGACATTATCTGTCAACATAACATAAGAAATGAAGCCTAACTTTGTCCTGTCTAATCTTCATCATCCTTTAGTGAAAGTACCCGGTAGCGCAGCCTTTAAAAATGGCAGCAGGGTCAACAACACATAAAACTTGGTCCTGGCACAGGGTTTGTTTCCAGTTTGCAAGTAAAATTCCGCTTAAGGACATCAGACAGCCATTAAACATATTCTCCTTCAAAAATACAACAGATTTAATGCGATCTGTTGGTTTCTTTAGCTAGGCTGCTGTTTAAGAATTGGCATTATATGAATATCATCATAGTAATTTGGTCTGAACTGGATTAAAATCGGACTGAACTAGTTGAATTTGCAATGAACCCATTGACTTACTCTCTGAAGTGCCTTGAGATGACTTCTGTTAGGAATTGCTGCTGTATAAATAAACTAAATTGAAATTAATTGAATTTACTGAGCCTGGTATCTTATGTGACGTAAAGAATGCCCACAGATTTACAAATACTAATGCTCACTGGGATTGTAATGTTAACTATTCCTGAGGCATAAAATTGCATTTTACACTTATTTCCTTTCAGTTCACGTTTCATGGAATACCACGAGTTTCCGTTGACTTCTAGTTTAAAAATGGAATGTTGGGTTACTGCTCTTAAATCCTGAACTCAGTGCTGAAATATCCTCCCTCTGTGCTGTTATCCTGCAGCTGGATGTTGTGTGTTTCTTACTTTTCTTTCCAATCCTCGTTCCAAGATCTTTTAACACTAGGGGTGTGATGAAGCTGTTTACACTTTAATGCTAATCCTCTTTTCAAAATCACTTTAAGAGAGGTCATTCTGTATTTCTTTAGGGTTATTACCGTTATCTTCTGTTTTGTGGTTGTTATTTTGTTAGTTTCAGTTGCTTGCGATGGACGCTGGTTTTGCTCCCCTGGGGAAAAACTTTTACACTTTTTTTTCTTTTTAAGGTTGCTTATTTGTTTTTAGCGAGGTTGTTTTTAATGCGATATCATGGAAACATTATTGTTATGCTGATTGTGTTGTTCTTGTTTTTAATTATTTTGCTAATCTTAAAATTTCTATCATGAATTGTTGTAATGACTCATTCCTGAAAATGAAGGTCTTTGACTGTTTTCGGTGAATGAAAAATACGACCTGAAAATCCATGTCAACTTTTCTTTTCACTCACTATTTCTCTTGCTATTTGTAATCAAAAGCTGTGAGAATAAATTGAACACCCTAAAAAAAAAAAGGCTATTGGAAAATACTGTCAGTGTGAGGCCTGTCAGCCAGTACCATGCGATTCTGATGCAGGGGTGACCATATTTAGAAACACCAAAAGCAATTAATTTGAATGTGGCCAAGATTGCACTGAATTAGCATGAACCACTCACCCCTGGGCTGAAGCATTATTAAAAACTAACACTGCAGCTTATTAAGTCAGATAACCGAATTTATCTTAAACTCTTAGCAGCTTATTGTTTTAATGTCCACAATATCTTATTGGTGTTAAATAAGTTAGACAAATTATAGACTCCTGCGCCGACAGCCGGCATTTTTTAAAGACCGGGTTCAAGTAGCAGTAATGTGAGTCTTAATGAACCTCTGAGCAGCCATGGAGACTTTCTGCTCATTTCTCTGTGTTGCAGCAGAGGTCCAATTAATCAGACTAATTCAGTGCAGTTGATCAATAACCAACAGGCGTGTAAGTGTGAGACTGTGAATGTGTTTCTCATCAACTGGAGTTACAAAATCAAATGTGTGTTCTTCTGCCAGAAGTTTGAATTAAAAAGACGTAAAAAGACGTCTACGGGAACTTTGTTTTGATTAAAGACTACTGTAATCTAACTGCACGGTAAGGATTCACCTCAGACAGTGTCTGCTCTGCCGTCATGTGCCTCATGTTAAGAATTAAAGGATGAAACCTTCAGTGGACCTCACTGGTATGCAATGTTGAAGGCATTGCAAGGAATAATTTTCTACATCATTAAGTCAATGTCACACCAAATACGACATTTATATCTACCATAAATAAAGTCAAGATGACTTGTGATACCACTGGAATTGAGAAATTTTTTAAACCACAGTTCATTTGAGCATCCCATCTGACAAAATGAGCCTGATCTGAAAGGCTGCACACATCAGTACAGGCCCAGTGAAACCAATGATCCAATGCAGACGAGGTCTCACTGGTGGTCCCTTCAGTTCCCCTCAGCTTTGCAAGGCATTTTAATGTGTTTCAGCTCATTCTTTGGTTTCATGGTCCGCCAAATTTTTCTTTTTTTGTGCTACTTGCCCTGATCAACCTCTGTCCCAGATTCAGACAACTGCTTTTGCACTTATGACCCACTGTATGCTACATAGGAGAAGAAGCAGAGAGACAAAGTAAGTGGAGGGGCATTTACTGTAGTAGATGAAGATATGAGTATAAGTCAGTAGAGAGAAAAAAAAAGAACAGAAATTAAACTTTCTAATAATAAATTATGTTTCTCTAATGTATCTGTTAGAAGTAGACAATGATCAGTCATAACATTATGGCCGCTTACCTTATACGAAATAGGTCCTCCTTATGCCACCAAATGAAATCTGACCAGTCAGGGTGTGGAGATGGAACATCTAATGGTGCCCTTAAGTGTCTGGTACTGGGACATTAAGCAATAAATCCTTTTGGTCCTGTAGGAGGTGGAGGATCTGTGGATTGGACTTGCTTCCCACAGATGCCATCAGATTGGTTTCTGGGGGCCCTATTAGCCCTTGCAGAGAGCTTAATGTATTCTAAAGATGAAAAAAATCTTTAGTTGAAATATGATCTTACAAATTTGTGATTTCAACTAAGCTAAATGATTCTGAAGAAATAAATGCCTTAAACTGCTACTGTCAGTCAGTGCAAGAATGTAGTGTTAATTGAAGAAGCCATCGGAATTTTTCCAGCTCTGCGTTACTAGGAAGACAATGGAATGTCTTTAGCTCTGTGATTGGTGGAACCTCTGTAGAATTACAGACAGCAACAGTAATGCAACAAGGATTATTTTTGACATGGCAGTTAAATTGACCAATCCTATCTTTTCATTTAACAAGTGCTCCAACTAAAATGGCCATACAAGTGGTTTGCTCATGCCCCTCAATACAGCTCATAACAGCGTTGTGTAAACTACCGCCGATCCAAGCGGTAGAAGAAAAATACGACTCATATCTTTGTTGAGGCTTTGCAAACACATGTGTACATGTTAGTGTTATGTCATTTAAGGGGAAAATATCAGAAAATTTAAAACGACTTGGAAGTGTGAGCTGCTCTTCGCTGCGTTGGTGCTGCTATTTCTCCATTAGCTTTGCTCTGCTTTTGAAAAGACAGAAGTCAAAGTGAAGAAAGACCTGTTTTGTGGTTGAGTGAAATTAAGTGCTAAGATCATTAAGGTTGTGCTGCAGAGTTGTTTGTTTGTGCTTTTCACCTGTACCTCTTTGTTCTTTCGAATTTGTTTGCACTTCGTCCCCTGCTTATCAAATATGTTGTTGTCAGCCCCTTACAGCTTGAGCGAACAGTCAGCAGGTCAGTCAGAATTCACATACATATAGCATGATCTTTGAGGGCTAAGTGCAGTTAGCTTTATGTAGGACTGCCTGCACGTCCATCTGCATTGACTGAATACACAAAATTCTTTACTCTTTGGGGTCTGAAAGTGATGCAGACAGACATCTCCATGCAAGCATAAATGGGCTCTTACTTGGTTTACTTGTCAGTGGTTTTGTCGTTATGGCTCATGTACGGCGCAGGTCTTTTCGTGTTGCATCGACATGTTTCAACAGCAACCCAGGGTTAGGGTTAGGGTTCTTCAACATGCTTTATGTCGTGGGTGATGTCATGGATATTCAGTTGTAGAGATGTGAAATCTCACTGCAACATGTCACTCACTCCATAACACCTCAGGCCCATATCACAGTTACGGCAATTTGTTTTTTTTGTTGCTTATTTACTGGTGAAAAGCTTGTAGACTTTCATCTTCATCCTGGATATGTAATTAGGAAGTTTGACAGTTTGACAACAAATGCCGGTAGATAACCTTTTCTAGTGGACAAACATAAGTGAACATATTCCTTGAAACTAAAATATTAATACAATACACTTTCTCTCTGGTTTGGCGGCTAAGTCGTGCAGTAGAAGCAGTGACGTCCAAAACCATCATCCTGCAAAAAACAGTCATTTGCCTGTACACAACACATGAATCCTTGGGATAACTGCCCTAAATAACCTGGCCTCATCGAGGTTCCCTATCATTTTGGTGTATGTTACTTTGTGTTGCACACACATGCACTTAAACAGTGCAGCAAATGGGTGTATCGTTTGAACATTCAGGTGCTCTTGGGACAAACATCACTCCAGAGTTTAAAAGAGATACATGAAGGAATGGAGATTGTGGTTGCTTCTGTTAGTAACATTTTGGTGTAATCAAACATCTATTAACTTTATATAATAAAGAAAAAACGTATGCGCAAAAAAACAAAGGCTCAAAACGATTATGTTTGCTGGATAAACACATATACGCCATGAACTGGTAACCTTCAACCCTCTCCCTCTATATGACACACACACACACATATACACACCACTATTCTTTTAAAGGATAAGAGCTCCTTGAAAACTCAATTAGACTCAGGGGCAAAACCTACAACTCTTACACACCGATGTGCAAACTGGTACACACACACATAGAAGGCAATGTTTCAGCCCCCTGACCTGAAGCTATTTCCAGCATTAAATGGACTCTGGGGTTCCAGACAAAAGAGCCTCCACTATAGCTTGTACCTAATTACACTGTTTGTATGCAAGCAAGTGTGTCTGTGACACACACACACACAGACAAGCACCTACAATCTTGTCATGGAGCAACTCATTCACAAAATATAATGATCCTTGAAAAATGAAAGATGGATAATCATTTTTTTTTTTTTTTTTTTTTGGAGTCATCACAAACTAAAGAAATTATCATTAGGGAGACAACTTCTGTTTCAGTTTGCTATTTTAAAAAAATCAAATAAATTTACATTGTTTTTCAATACAGTTTTCATCCATAGCCACATTTGCACTGTCTGTTCAAGGTTTGACTGTTGGACTGTCATTGAACGTCACCATTCAGTCGGAGAGAATTGGGATGGGCGTCCAAAAGTTGTGGCACTTCTAAACTCGCGGAAGACATGGTCTCAAAGCCAAATAGACACGTGTTTTTCTGGTTGTGTACGGAGGAGCCAGAATGTTGTCACACAACACACTGAGCACCAACACTAAGGTCATCCTTCTGTGGCCAATGCAGTCTCACAACAGAATGTGTGAAAGCTAAGTTGGTCCACAGCCCAAAAGGAAGAAGTTTCACAGTAAAAGCACAGAAACTGTATTGTACTGCATTTGCATTAACTTGTCCATGTTTTGCATTTTGGGAAATTTTCACAAATAGGATTTTGCACAATTATTACATGTATAATACTGCTTATTGGGAGGAAGGAAGCACAGTGTTCAACAGTGGAATCACACAATGGACTCTCTTGCAAGACAGTCAAATTCAAGTCCTAATATCATCCAACAAATTTTTTACATCACTGTCAGTCACGGTTGTTTGGAGGAAGGTTAAAAACAATACAATGATAGGTCTATATTTTAATGAAATGGTATATGATACGGTTATAGATAGGTATTACAAAAAAAACAAACATGTGGCTGGGTTTAAATATGAATGAATACAATGGAACAGGTCTGCATGACATACCCTGAACTCTCTACAGTACAAGAAACTATTCCCTCACTTTCTGAGACTGTCGTGTAACTCTATGTTTTGGGTATGTGGAAAACATTTTCTTTGAGACTGTGCTGCATCAGCATATTATTTGAAATCACACACCCTTGCAATAACTGGCTTAACTTTGGTCATTAAACTATAAAAGGCAAGCAAGTTTGGCGTAATGAGGATTTAAGGATAAATACACTTTGAAAAAAAAGTTCATTCTTCCATGGGAGATTTTTATTGTTGTAGAACCAAAAGCAAAGAGCACACCGCTCACAACAAATGAACTTCATCTGCTGAGTTAGTGTGAATACTGGAGTTTCCTATGATGTCACTGCCAGCGGTGGTGCTTTTGCAGTCACTCTGCTAACGGCTTGCTGACATGTCTGAAGTGCTTTGTGTGAGATGGTATAGAGCGCAACTTTTCATTATCTCATTAGGGTTTGTCTCAAGATGACATGACAGTTTTTCAGCTGGTTATTTATTTGAGAATGTTGTTTTGAGCTTTCTACAGAAGCAGGTGGATCATTTTCTTCTGCTTCCGCTGCATATTGTAAACAAAACAAATTGACTCTTGAAAATACACATTTGGGTGGTGTTGATCTTGCTATCTATTTAGCTATTTAAGATGAAGAACTTCTGTTTCAAGTTTTAATATGGAATTTCAATCTGCTGATGTGAAGAAAAAGCTGAGAAAATGAAGAGCACGAGAGAATCTATTTTCTTGGCCAACCTGAACTGTGATGTCACCACACACACACACACACACACACAGTCGCAAATGTGTGTTAATCCTTGATGAGGACACTGTCAAGACAATTTGGACAGGTCAAGACCGGTGCAGTGACAGAAAAAGATGAAATACAGTACGTGTGTGTACTTTAAGCCCCCAATTCTAGTCCCCTGTATGGGTCACTAGCTATTAACCCCCAGACAGTCACCTTGACATGTTTTTTTCTCACACACACTTAGAAACTGAACTGACCTATTCATATGCGTACACACACACTCACCTTCTCCAAAAGCTCACACACACACTTGTCATATTTATCAGTGAGCTGTGACCTGGCCCTCCACATGAATTGGCATGAAGTGGTAATCCTAATATTGGATTATCAGGCAGATTTAACTCTCACTTCAAGATAAGCAGCTTAGTTTAAATATTAGTCCATTTAAAGTGAAAAGGAAAGGTTATCACATCATTACTGATGGAAAATGATTTTGTCTGTGAGGCTTATGTACAGTCAGTTCAAAGGTACAACACACAGACACACACAAATTGGGGATGATGAAGATGAAGAGCATAATTGAATCTAATTGGGAGAAAGAATCTATTAATACACGAATAACAGCAAGATAAAGGTGACAAAATGTTAAACCAATGTGTGTGTGTCACTGAAACACACTAAATGCACAAACTGAATTAGCTTAGTGTAAATTAATCACATAAAAGGAGTATGAGGGACACAGAGCTTCCATATGTATGTGAGTGTGTACGTGTATTTATACTTGTTTTGTTTATATGATGGGGACAAAAATCTGACTGCGCTCTAACTTATAGGGACTCCTGTCAATGTGGGGAAAGCAGTTTTGTCCCCACAGGTATACAGTAATTTTTGAGGGTAAAGACTTAGTTTTAGGGTCAAAGTTAGAACAAGATCATGGTTAAGTTAAGGATAAGGCTCAGGATTAATCATTCAAATGTGGTGGTTAGGGTAAGGGGCGAGGGGATGCATTGTGTCAATAGTGAGTGCCCAGTAGTATAAACCAGACATCTTTGTGTGTGTGTTTGTGTGTGTGCGTGTGTGTGAAATGACTTAATGTGGTTCACAGACTGTTTTGTGGTCTTTACCCGTGGAAAGAAACAATAAAAGGTGACGGTCAACAAAACTAACTATAGGGGAGGCTCATTTTGAGAACAATTTGGATGGCTGTGTGCGGTTTTTTTGTCTTTAGTATCTCTGTGTTTCCATTAAGTTAGTACCAGTCATCCATTGTATTACCCAATCTTTAGTTTGAATTCCTTTTAAATGTGTATGTTTGTTGTCTTCTTCGTAGTCTGTCCATTCACAGCTCTTTCTATCTTTTTATCATCAGTGGTAGATCAATAACGGCTGATTGCTTCAGAACAGTGGACAGTTGGGTGTCCCTAAAGTGCCATAAAACTCACACCTCTAATTGTTTATGAATGAGTGTGTGTGTGTATGATTTTTGTCTGTTTGGACCTGAAACATCTGTATGCTTTTAAGCAGTCACAATAGTCTGTTGTAAGAAGTAAGTACTTTCTCTTGTCCTCATACACAAAGAGACGGTATGGTCGTGTTTTTTTTTAAATTAAACACTTTATCTTGCCATGATCTCACTTTGTGTCCTCTGCTATCCACCTGCTTTTATCTTTCCTTTACAATAAACCAACCAATCAGAGAGCAGAAGAAATTAGGGGACCATAGAGGGAAAAATAGAGATTGGATAATGGGTTAGGTGTGTGGACAAAGGAACGTTCATACAAGATTGGCTCAGCAGATCAAAAGAAGTCCCTCACAGATTTTACGTACATTTTTAGTCTGCCTCTGACTTTCTGGGTGTGTGGCATGCAGGATTTTTTTAGAATTTACTCTCTGTGCTGAGCAGTTGTGTTCAGCAGGAGATGTTGTCAACTAACTTGTTGCAGTCCAGTTTAGTAAAACTTATTAACTCTCATCTTGTCATGTATGTAAGCTCACTGAGCATTTGAGTAGGAACACATGCACACCTGTTAATATAGATATAGATATCTATATATCTATATAGATATTGTAGTGGCCGTTTGTCAAACAAATCAAACAAAACTTAACTTAAAGCAAATCAAACGAACACTTCTGGCACCATGGGCAGGTAATGTACGCAGGGAAGAAATCATCCAATTTCCAGGCAGAAGTTTGTGTTGAGGCTGGTTTATTTGTTATTCCAGAAGAGCAAAAAATCATGTTCTCTCTCTCGCACTGGTTAAAAAAACCATATGCCCATCACCCAGGTGCCTACCCAGATCACCACCTACTTCCTACTTATATAGGTGTGCCTATTTCCCACTACTGCCCCCAAGTGTTCAAATCATATCAGTAAGTAAATCAAAGAAAAAGAATAAAACTTATAAAGCAAAGCAATTAACTAAACAAATAACTAGACAATAATATTAGCAAAATATCAATAATTAATGTGAGCAAAATAATAATGAAACAATAAACAAATTAACCATTAAATTTACCATTACTCAAAAAGCAAAATAGTATTGCTCCAACAGATATATAAATATTAATCAAATTCAGACAATTGTGGCACAGCCCACTCACTAGAGTAAAGCGGTTTAATTAACATTTCCAGAAACCAGCGATATAACATAAAATCTTTTCTGAGCCAACCTTGTCAGAAAGTGATGTGTTGTGTTAATTATTCAGACGCAAACAATTCATTATACCTATGATGCCTATTATTATTATTATTATTTTGCCAATTCTTATAATTATGCCTATTATTATTATGTCTGTTGTTCCTATTATTATAGGCCTTGTTATGCGCTATGCTAACAGAACAGTTAGCATGGTTACATGCACAGTTGAATCGAGCTGTTGTTTCAGCTTGACTGGATCATTTAACTGTATCATCACCTTTTAGCTGTTTATATGCAGGGGAACACAATGGAGTTAAGACTGACGTGTGTATGACACCACCAACGTTGTCTTTCAGTTATTTGAAAATTGATTTTGTCAGATGATGCTGCAATTATATTAAAAATGGGATTTTTATTAGAGCAGAGCACCAGTCTGAAATGTTTTAGGTGACTATGAATTGATATGTAGTCTTAATAGGCTGATTTTTACCATTTATGACTAATTTGGCTGTCTGACAAAAGACACATCATCATCATTAATAATGGGGCACCACCTGAAAATTCTGGGACAAGTAGTGGTTAGATGCAGTCATGTCTTAAACCAGAGTCTTAAACCATAAATGTTTCCAACATCTTGTGGAAAGTACACGGCAAAAAATATTTTGGAAGAACGTGTATAATCTCAAAAGAATGTTAAAAACTGATTTTCCACTTCTGCAACATCCTCTATGACTTTCACTCATCCTCTGTGACCATTTCCCTTCCCTTCTTCCTATTTTTCCCAATCTCTTTGTTTTCCACTTGAACAGACCTGAACAGCAACAGGTCATTCATCATAAGAACCCCAGTCTTTGCCATGGTGTCCTCCACTATGGAAACTTTAAAGGGACACTATGTAATAAATTAAGTCATTTATTAGCTCAAATCAACATATTCATTCATAAATTAGTCTTCATTGGTGTAAAACTATCTCGGTCAAAAATCTCAATTATCCTCCTGAGTGAAGAATAACTTGTCTGTATCTACATAGAGCGGGCAAGCTCTATGGAGGCTGCCATGTCCTTCCGGTCTATGAAAAACGACGAAGTGCAGAGAGGGACATAAAGCACTTCGAATCGCGTTTTCCCCAACGCCAGGCCTGAAAGCGGAAATGACGTCATTTTGACGTCACGTCCGCCGAATGGCTTATTACTGGCGCTAATGGTAAATAGATTTTATCTCGTAAATTATCCCACTAATAATGCATTGATTGTTACCAAACTTCTGCCGTAGTACACATAGGCTCTTAACTCACAAAACGAGGCATTAGAAAGTTTGTAAGTTTACCGGGAGTTTATTTAAAAGAACACTTTCCAGATAACAACTACACACTACTGCTAACGCTACCGCTGCGTCAAAGTCACTTCCGGTAACTCCCGGAATATTACTAATGGCATTGCTTGCACACCAAAGGCTATGTCAACTTATGTTATCTGACATATTATCTGTCATCTGTATTTATAGTGTTATTGTATGTGTGTTATGTAATCCTTTGTACTGTGTGTCTTGATGTCTTTTTCTTTGTATGGACCTTGAGTCTGAAGCTATAGCTTCTTGAATCTTGACACATACCGCCTGCCGTAGTTCAAGAAGTTGCAACGCACATTTGAAAACGCGAGGCGCTAGAGAGCAAATTCATTCGACTTTGCAAAATAAAATTGCACCACTAGATGGGGGAAGAAATTACAAAGTGTCCCTTAAAATGCTTTTAGCGCCAAGCACAAGAGGGGTCAACATTATTAACGGGATCACTGAGACTTAATACAATATTGTATAACGAATAAAGGAATATTGTATAAATTGTAGTTGCAGCTAAATCTTTCACTCAAACATGAATGCAATTTAGCTTTCATGTACTTTAGGTTTAATCCACAACAGACACTGCTTTGGTGTTTTATAAAATTTGAAAAGATATTCAAGAACACATCAATTCAATTCAACCTCACATTAAATGATGTATTGCTGGATTAGCTCACACCATAAACTATAGCACTTTTACGATAAAGCTGTAAAGTTGTGGGATGGCTACATTATTGCGGATGTATCGTTGGAGTGATGCTACCTACACTGGTAACGTGTGAAAATTTGCAGTGAATGCTGCAAAAGGTTGTTTTTTTTAACCAAAATGCTGATCATTCTATCACCATCTAAGTACATTTCTTGTTTGTAAGACAAACCAAGCTGTCAGTGGAAACAACAGGTCGTATAGAATACAGATATAATAACTGAGAATCGATCCAATGATGAGGCACAAACCTTTCACACCTGAGTGTCTCTAATCCACAAAGCCCAATGTTGTTCACTTTGGTTTTACATTTGAGGAGCTTTGAGTGATATTTAAAGGGCTGAAATTAGTAAGAAAGAACACAACCTTCAAAATTAAGGATTACCTTTAGTTTCACTTACCTTGATTGGATTACGATTCCCTCAAGTAAACTTCTATTGTTTTTCTCTTATATAAATTCCTCTTAAATGTTAGTCTCCTTCTTAACAACTAAGAAACTCAAGAAGCCCTAACAAGCCTTTTCCCACTTAAGTTGCCTGTCCTTTAACATGTCGTAAAAGGTGACATAGAGCAAGCAGGGACAGAAGAGAGCAGGGAAGTTTATAAAGGAAGGGAAAGCTGAGTAAAGGAATGAGGAGAAGCAAAGAGATGAAGGAGAAAAGAGGAATGGATGGAGATAGAAACCAGCAGCAGCTGTTTCCAGCCTATTAAAATGTAATTAAGGACAACCTCATTACATAGAAAGACAGAGAGAGCGATGGGAAGACAGAGAAATAAACAGTTTTCTGTTGTCTACTTTATCACTCATCAAGACAGAAAACTATCCGTTTATTTCAACTAAATGCTTATATAGACTGAAAAAAGAAACCCCAGGCGATGTCTGGTTCCATAAGGCTAATTAGATTTGAGCAGATAGTTTGGCAGTAATGACATAATGTTCTGAATCGTATGTGGCTGATGAAAAGATTGAACGTAATAATCCATCTTCCCAGTCAATCAGTCTTTCTCTTAAGTTTAGGAATTCTGTCTTTTTAGTTTCATCTGCCAAACAGCAGAAGAAAAAGCACTTTTTCAGGCTTTGAACACAGCGGACGTTGCAGAGATGATTGGAAACAGTTTGACTGGATCTGAATATGTTGCTTTAGGAGTTGTGGTCCTCACCTTTGCATCTGTGTTTTCCATGAGTAGAATGCAGCAGATTTGTGTTTCTGCAAGTTTCTGTTTGTCAGTTTTTAAATGAACTTTTTAGCTGACGTCCTGTGGGGTAGACGATGGACTTGGTGGAAAGCTTTTCTATCTATCTATCTATCTATAAACATATATAGCTTTGTATACATAGTAAAACCAGAATTTATCTCTCCAAACTTGCACATACCCGTCTCTTACATCACAAAATGCTCAAGGTTATTAGACGGGGCTTGTTAATCAGGCTGAAAATGAATTGCAGTATATTCCACTTCATCTAAAGTGACGGACAGCTGAGGTGATGCACTTTGTTGACTGTCCCTGAACGTTTGACTTGTCATGGTCTGCTGCACAAAGAGAAAAATACCTTTTGTCAGGTTAGTTTACTGCGAGTCTACCTTGTTATCTAAATAACCTCAACTGGGCAGAGGCACTGTTTGTGTTTACAAGATTTTTCTTACCAGATATTGATCCAAAAAGTTTAAATCTCTGACCATCTCAAAACAGATGCACTGCAATTCAGAAAGACTTCTTTGTTGTGCCAACTCTTTGCATGAATATTTATCCAGTGCACTCAAAATGAACAAAAACTGATGTGGAAACTGCAAGCTTTGTGTCCTCTTAACTCTTGGTGCGAAACTTCCATGCAGACAACATGTGTGCACTGTGTGTGTGTGTCACTCGTCATATGATTTGAACTATCCTAAAGCTCCTGTGTGTAAATCTGACTGGATCAGAGTCAAACGAATCTGTCATGATCTGCCATGGTCTCTGGGTTATATTTTGTTGTTTCTGTCTTTGTTCTAGTTTCTTATCTTAGCATTTCCATGTTTCAAGGTTTAGCTTTATTAAGTTTTGCTCCACACAAAGTTTCAGTTGTTGGTTGTCACAATCCTATGATAATGTTATGATAATCACTACTTTCCTCAGGTTTCTTTTCATTCTTTTTACTTGATATCTTTGTTTTCCATTGTGTGTATAATTCCTCATGCCAAGTTTAGTTTTGGTGCTTTAGATTTCTGTTATTTTGTCTCTTGACTTATTTTTTTTACCTGCCTTCCTCCTGAGTCTGAGTCTTCTTCTGTCTTCTCATCCTTTTCACTCTCTATGACATACGCCACAGTTACATTTATGGATGCAGTTTTCACACGTCACATGCAGTGAATGCTAAAATTGCCTACACATTATGACTGAAAAACACATGCAACAAAGACACAAAACTATGCTACAATACAGATGTCTCTCTCGAACACATTCCTCCTGATAATAAGTAACATCAGCCAACCTGGGACAAATAGAAGGAACATGCCAGAGGTCATAGACACATCCAGGTGAAAAAAAAAAGAAGTAAAATACAGACATAGTTAGGAAACAAGAAAAATATGCACAGTGTACTGAGGACACACACACACTATTTAGTCTTCTTATACAATCAAGCCGTGAGTGAACTAATACATGTGTGGGAGATGATGCTGAAGGCAGCGGAAAACTCGCATGAACTTGAAACTGCGTGTGTGTGTTTAACTGCGTGGTTGTCTAATAACTAGGGCAAAACAGTCTCGGGGATATTAGTGTTTTTTAAATGAAAACTGGTCACATGGGAAAATTCAACAGGAAGAACTCATTTAAACAACACACATGCAGACAACACTGTATATCTAGATGAATGATGCCAATTATCACGCTTTTTGAATGTTGAACAAACTGCCAGTAACTAGCAACAAAAAAAGAAGAAAAAAATTGTCAAACATGATCAGAATTAAAGGCAATATCTTTAACATGAGCTATTCAAAATAAAATTCAATGAATTTCCTGCAGGGCTGCACGGTGGTGTGGTGGTTAGTACCGTTGCCTCACAGCGAGAGGGTTCCAGCTGGGGCCTTTCTGTGTGGAGTTTGCATGTTCTCCCCGTTTATGCGTGGGTTCTCTCTGGGTACTCCGGCTTCCTCCCACTGTCCAAAAACATGCATGTTAGGTTAATTGGTGTCTATAAAAATTGTCCTTAGGAGTGTGTGTGTGGTTGTTTGTCTCGTTTGTCTCTGTGTGGCCCTGTGATGGACTGGCGGCCTGTCCAGGGTGTACCCTGCCTCTCGCCCATTGACCGCTGGGATAGGCTCCAGCCCCCCCGCAACCCAACCGATGGATTCAGCAGGTATAGAAAATGGATGGATGGATGGAATTTCCTGTGTCTTATGATGAAAAAATACTGTTTGACAATAACAATGACAATTGACAGGAGTGGATACTGCAGAAAAGAACCCGGTGAATTTAGTCGACACAGATCGTTTGGCAGAAACAGGGCAGGAACACAGACAGACTACATAGTAAAGGCAGCACATCAGCAGGAGAGGAGCAGCTTCAGCTTTTTGTCAGTGTGTACAAACGATGCATTCATGCACACTATTAGTGCGTGGGTTATCTGCATATTTGGCAGCAGCGAGAGCTTAAAATGTTTGACAACATAGACTAAAATATAAAAAAAAGAAGTTGAAACTGTGAGTGAATCAGGAGCAATTATGTAAAATAAAAACCTGATTAAACAAGCTGTTATGTTGATGATTAATCTGATCCAAACAGCTTTGTCTTTGTTTTTTTTAACCTCCATTAACTGATACAAATTCATTAAAGGGATATAACTGTTATGCTTGTAAGGGACTTAATTAGGTTAATTTCAACCAGGGTGCAAATGTTTACAGGTTGCAGACAAACACAGTCTTTACCCAAGCAGGGGGGTATTCCTAGAAAGTAGCTAAAGTAAGCCAGGCTATAGCCGGTAAGCGTCGCTTGAACTAGCGCCATCTCCCAATTAAGCCTCAAGTCGTTCCCCGAAGCCATTCCAGCTGCATCTCGTTGAAGCTAATCCAAGCGAGGCTTACATAGCCTAGTTTAGTGCGAGTGCACGAGCAACGTAAGAAGCCCTGACGAGTGGATGGTGGAAAAACCGAGATCTGTGTGAAAATGAGAGCGAGAAGCGCTGTTATTTTTTCGGCAGCTGAACAAATAATGCTTATGGAGCTGTAAGAGGATTTTAAAAGTGTCATCACCAGAAATGGTAATACAGCTGCTATCAATAAAGCGAAGAAACGGCATGGCTAACAACTGCAGACAGACTAAATGCGTAAGTTATGAAAGTTTCATACCATTGTCAATTGTTAGACATTTATTTTACTGTCCTCATGGAAAATATTTCAGAGTGGTAAGTAGCCAATGAAGAAATGTGTTTGTCCAATAAAGAGAGATATGGAAGAAACTGAAAATAAAAAAGATCAAGCCAGAGATCATGAAACTGGAGAGGGATGTTAGTATAAATTCAGATAAAGGAGAATTTGGTGTTGTGAACGGTATTTAATTCTGTTTTCTCTCCACAGCTTGAGAAACATGTAATAATAATTAAACAATTCAACTCAACTTGAACTCAAACTTGTCATTATTGTACGGTTCATGCAACGTGTTAGAAATGTGTTTTTTTTTTTGTTTTTTTTTACATTTATATTCACAGTGGGGTGCCATGACCTAACGTGTGGAAAGTTATAAATCATCTCTGTCCATTTAGCGAGAATTAAAGAGAAACAAATAAAATCATTTAAATTAATTTAAAAACAAGCAACAGTCTAGATAAATTAAAAGATAGCGTGCAGATTTCATGCATAGACACATGAGAACAGAAATGTTTCTAACCTGGATTTAAAAATGTCTCCATTTGGTGAAAGTTTAATCTCCACTGGCAGTTTGTTCCACTTGTTTGCAGCATAACAGCTAAATGCAGCTTCTCCATGTTTAGTCTGGACTCTGGACTGGACCAGCTGACCTGAGTCCTTCGATCTAAGAGCTCTGCTGGCTTTATATTCTCTGAACATGTCACAGATTGTAAATCATCAGCAGGCTTTTAAAATCTATTCTGTGACTGACTGGAAGCCAGAGTAAAGATTTTAAAGCTGCTGTGATGTGTTCAGATCTCTTAGTCCGGGTTAAAACTCCAGCAGCAGCGTTCTGGATGAGCTGCAGATGTTTAATGCTCTTTTTGGGGGACTCAACGAAAAAAGACTTGAGCCTGAAATGTTGTCCACAAGACAAAATGTATAAAATATGAAGTATACTATTCATTTAAGATGGCTCTGTCAGAAGTCAGCCATGGTGCCTGAGAAGTTTAAGCAATGAACCTGTATTTAAAGCGATACAATGTAACTTCTCCAAAAAGCCCACTCTGGAGCTCCCCCTACAGGCTTGGAGGTAATGTACGGTTACACTGTCGTAAATACAACACACTTTCACTTTTCACGTTTGTTGACGAACCGGCGAGGAGTTAGAAGGTGCAAGCTATGCGACCAAGAAGGTAAGAGTAATCAAATGTACCTGGGAGCGTGAGAGGGGTCTATTTGTTTTTGCGGTAGGTGTGCCAGAAAGCAAGTCGCAGTACTTCCGCTCAGCTCCCGGGCCGCCACCGGGCCGGTCCAGCAAAGTTACATAGCGCAGTTTTTCCAACTCAGACCCCCGAAGGGCATAGGAGACAGGCCAATCGTAATATTAAAACTCATTCTAGCCACACAATTCTTTCAAGCTGTTATTTTAAGGTAGAAATGTTACATAATATTGCTTTAATTTGGCCAAAGGTCATTTCTATCCGTGCCCTTGTTGTAGCATGTGCATGTGCATGTGCATGTGCATGTGCATGTGCATGTGCATGCCCTTGTTCCTGGATCAGGATATGGCGTGAGGAGGTATGGCCAGCATGCATAGCCTCTGTCCCCAAGCAGGACACCATTAAACTCTCCTGCAGAATAAGAGAAATGTTGAATGGATATACATGTGTTAAGACTTGGCAATTTGATGCAATATGTGCCTTATATGGCTATCTATAATAAAGTATGATGAGCACTTTAAATTCCTTAAGATGACCTCTACACCTGACCTCTCATTAGATTACCAAAATTCTGCCTATGCTACACCTTACTTCAAAAGTGCATAAATGTAACATTGCTCAGCATTACTCAAAGGGGTTGATGTGGTGTTTTTCAAAATGAGAAATCCAGTTCAGAGTCTATGGACAATTATCCCCAAGTGTACCTGTACATTTAGGATATGGAAAAATGTTCGGTTTACATAGTCAGCCTCCACAGGTCCAGTAGGGGCCTGGACAATGTGACAATGTTTAAATCCAGACTGAAAACAGTTCTATTTATATGACACCTGAAAGTATTTTATCTGCAGTCTTCACTTTTAAATTAATTAATTAATGATTTTTTTTGTTTTTTGGAATGATTTTATTGCCTTCTTGTGATTTTATGTAGCTGTAAAGCAGTTTGAATTGCCTTGTGTACGAATTGTGCTCTACAAATTGCCTTGGATGCGTACATGGGTACAGTACGCCCCCCCCCCCCCCCCCCCACATTCGCAATAATGACACTCTCACTCTGTTCAAGTCTAAACTCAAAACCCATCCGTTTAACTTTGCTTACCTACAGTGATTGCTCAGTTCTGTGTATTTTTAATATGGTAAGATGTTTTAATTCCTGCGTTTTATCTAATATCTTATTTGTACAGTGTCCTTGACTGTTTTGAAAGGAGCTTTCAATAATTTGTATCATTAACATTATTACCTGTCCCCCATTTTTCTGAGTCTGGTCCTACGTGGGTGTAGATCGGATGTTTGTTAGGTATTGATTAGTTTTAATGAATACCATGTTCTCTCTCATTTAATTTCATGCTCACGTGTGTATAGTTGCGTTTCTTTAGTTGCACTGGCACCGACTGATTGATTTTTCGAGACAGTGAAAGTGGTGATATGTAACCACAGTTTTTGCTTCGTTTTTTTAGACAAGACATGAGTTGCGGGAGCGCAGAATTCTTTTTTTTGTATAAAAGTCAAAAGTAGTGGAAATCTTTTAAGATTTATAGCTTTATAGCTATGAATTTATAGCTAAAAGCAGCTCCATAATGAGTTACATTGCATTTACAGTAACTTAACTTTAACTTAAAGTGTGAAAAACATCTCTAAAATGTGCCAACTTTGTGCATGTGTAAAAGTGTCTATGCATTTGTTTTGCCTGAAGTGAAAAGAACCAGTTGAACGAGCATTTGAAGCAGTTTAATTAAGGAGGTGCGTAATCAGAACTCAACACCAGCATTGGTCCGACACTACCTTGAAGGGCCTGACACTGAGCAAAGCAGAGAGGGAAGGAGCAGCTAAAATCACACAGCGCAACACAATTACCGCTCACAAAAATAGCAAGACTCCTCATTAGCTGAATGCATGCAGGTTTAGAAGACCAAACTGTCCAGAGATAACAGAGGGATATGTATCAGCAGTAATGCAACCTTGAATGTTTTGTGTGTCCATAGAAACTCACATGATAATCTGATGAGATTATCTGTCCGGGAGTGAAACAATATCCCACTGTGTATCTACAGCATATCAAAATGTTTCCATTTTTTATCTGATACGGTAAGACAAAAGACTTATTTCTAACTTTAATTTAAGTCACAAAACAAATAAACTCAGATCCCTATACACAGAGGATGTCTCCGTGCTCGTTGAGTAAATTTTTCATTTGATGGTCATGCCAGATTATGTCTAGCCTGGGTGCCAGCCGAATTTAGCCCCGCCCATAAAAGTTTTGGTCGGGAAGTTCGGTCTGGTTCTGCTCAGTTGGGAAATCTCTATGCTCAACATCAAAACAGTCGACCCAATCAGATTGCCAGAGCAGGCTTTATACGATGATGGACAGATGATCAACAGGGACATTATCGACTATGTCACTACAGAGCGCTTGGTTTGACTTCGTTTGAAACAAACATGGCTGCCGCTGGAGAGCTAGGGTGTGTAGATTCTGCCATACAGTCTGTTCTACAGGATCTCCACATTGCATTCATTTTGAAAGACGAACAGAGGAACGCGATAAAGGCTTTTATCGATAGAAAAGATGTTTTTGCCGTCCTTCCTACAACAAGTGTGTGTCGCTTAATCTAAATCACATACTACGTTGCTCTGATTGGTTGTAGGTCTATCCAATTGAGCGAAGAGGCATTTTTTCTCCTGGTTCGGTTGAAACACGCCCCTTACTCAAATCTCTATCAAGCGGTATCAGACTCACATTCTGACTAGAATCGTGAGTATGACGTAGTCAGGCTAGATTATGTCCACGGACTGCAGGGAATTTGTGAATGCAGAGGAACATCTCACATCACACCAGAACAAAAACAATGGGAATTAACACAGTAACAGGAAGACATTTGGAAAGGATTAGGCATCCTTTCATCAACAAGGCAGAATGAGTGTGATTCGATTAAAACACCAAAGAATCTCTTCAGTGTGGTGGCAGAATCTGACTCCGACACTTCCTGCCTCTATGCTTGGACTTCATTCACGAACAGAGGAATTAAAAAAAAAAAAGTGCCTTTCGGTATCAAGTCACGACTTGAAATTATGTATTTTTTGTACATATTACACCAAATGTATCTTGACTGTTAGGTCCCAGAGGTTTTGTTTGTGTGGGTTTTCTTTTGTTTGTTTGTTTTTTTGTTTTTTTTGGTTGCCTGCTGCTTCCTAGTCCATCCTCCAGAGGTTCACAGCGAGCAGTGCTCTGGAAGGTGCGGTGGGTGAATCTGTCGCACCTGCGGCTAATTGAGACGGGGCGGAGAAGGAGTATTTATACGGCGGCGGAGGAACACTCAAACGCCTGAGTGTTAACCTGGAATGATTTATCCATTGTTCCTCAGAGAAGATCTGAAGATTCAGACTGCCTGGAATTCCCCGAGTGCTCCTCCACTACACCGCTGGAAGAACCTGTCGGACGCTAGGACCTCAGCTGTCCCCTCGACCTGGAGGATCTCCACCCGCAGACCTTTGCCTCTAACACCGCAGAAAATACCGGCTGCAAGCCCGAACCCCGCCCTTGGATTTCTCCCCGGATACCTTCCGCCCTTCCTCCGTGAGCAGCTCACCTGTCCGCCCTCCACCGACGTTCGCCCGCTGGATTGCGGGTTCGGATTCCCACAGGAAAAACCGAGCAGGCAACTACTTCAACTTCCCGCTGATTCCCTCTCACAAAGTAAGATCTTGGCTATCAGTTCCCTGAGAGGAATCACTCCTCCCGGACCCACATTAACTACTCTCACTCTCCTCGACAGTTGTGTTCCTGCCAGCCCACACCCCGTTTCCAGAGATCCCACTTATCTTCCTTTTTTGTAATAAACTTTATTATTGTGATTACTGTTCTCCTGATCGTGTTCTTGCATGTGGGTACGTTACTTGGCACCCAGTATGACAGAACACTCAGGCCAAACCGAAACCCCCGCAGATGCGATCAGGAGGGCGTTGTCGGAACAACACACCCTCATCCAATCCCATGACTCTGCTCTCAGAGAGCTAGGAAGCCGTTTAACAGAACTATCTAACTTCTTGCAGAACTCTGTCCAGCAGGAACCGGCTCCGCCTCCAGCTCAACCGGCAGCTCCCGCTCCACAGGTCCACGCCACGTTTTCCCAGATACATCCACCAACACCGGAAAAGTTTTCAGGTGATACACAGAAATGCAGAGGATTCTTATTACAATGTTCAATCATCTTCAATCACTCCCCACAAAGTTTCCCACACGACAGTGCTAAGATAGCTTACATTATTTCCCTGCTTACTGGTCGAGCCCTGGAGTGGGCAGAGTCACGTTTCCCCTCTCCCACCGACTACGGGTGTACATTCCCGGAGTTTCTGACTGAATTAAAGCAGGTTTTTTGTCAGTCTACTGATAAAACCTCAGTCTCAAGAGATCTGTGGAATCTAAAACAAGGTTCTCGTAGTGTTTCTGAGTTCGCCATTGATTTCAGGATTAAAGCTGCGGCGACTAATTGGAACGCAGCTGCATTAAAAAGCGTCTATTTTCATGCCTTAAGTGAGCAAATAAAGGATGAACTTTCAACCCGAGAGGAACCAGAGTCCCTGGAGGAATTTATCAGCCTCACCATAAAGTTGGACAATCGAATCCGAGCTAGAACCCGAGAGAGGAATCGTAGAGGTTACACTCCAAGAACCTACACCCCATTAGCCCAATCCACGTCACAAGCGGCTTCAGCTTCTGCACCCCTCGCCGAACCCGAACCTATGGAGGTGGGGCACACCCGTCTCACTCCCGAGGAGAGACGTAAAAGAATAAATTCTCGCCTTTGTCTGTATTGTGGTGACCCCACTCACTTCATTGCCAAATGTCCCCTCCGTTTAAACCCCCAGGTCCGGCAGTAATGACGAGGAATTTGTCGGACCAAGCTAGGGAAAAGAAATCTCGTCTACTCATACCTGCAACTCTGATTTACAATAACCAGTCTCTCCCACTATCTGTTTTCATAGATTCAGGATGCGAGCAGAATTTAATCGATTCCGACCTGGTTAATCAGATGGGGATGGAGATCGAGCCATTGACGGTACCTCTCCGTGTTTCTGCACTCAATGGAGAGGCTCTCCCTAAAATAACCCACAAGACCAGATCTGTCCGTCTAATCATTTCTGGTAACCATACAGAACACATCACTTTTTTTGTTTTTCCGGCAGCTAGTTCTTCAGTTGTTTTGGGTTTCAACTGGTTAACTGAACACAATCCTCACATTAACTGGGTCCAGTCACACATTGAAGCTTGGTCCAGTCGATGTCACTCCACCTGTCTCCGCGCCGCCGTTCCGCCAAGTCCGGCGGCGGCAGAACCACGAGAAGCAGACCCTCCTGAGCTATCCTCAGTTCCTGTTGAATATCATGATCTAGCTCCTGTGTTCAATAAAAGCAAAGCGCTCTCTTTACCTCCCCATCGCCCTTACGATTGTGCAATTGATTTATTGCCAGGGGCCCCGCTACCTAACAGTAGACTGTATAACATTTCTCGACCCGAACGACAAGTCATGGAGAATTATATAAATGACTCAGTAGCTGCAGGAATCATTCGCTCCTCGTCTTCACCACTGGCTGCTGGATTCTTTTTTGTGGGCAAGAAGGACGGATCTTTACGACCCTGTATAGACTACCGAGGGTTAAACCAGATAACTATTAAAAATAAGTACCCTCTCCCCCTCCTGTCTTCAGCTTTTGAGCCAGTCCAGGGTGCTGTGGTCTTCACCAAATTGGACCTTCGAAACGCTTACCATCTCCTCCGCATTCGGGAGGGGGACGAATGGAAGACAGCGTTTAAAACACCCATGGGACACTATGAATACTTAGTAATGCCCTTTGGTCTGTCAAACGCCCCAGCATTTTTTCAAGCATTGGTTAACGACGTCCTGAGAGATTTCATAAATGACTTTGTGTTTGTTTACCTCGACGACATTCTAATCTACTCAAAGTCCCTGAAGGAACACTCAGTTCATGTGCGTCAAGTTCTCCGGCGTCTGCTTGAAAATAAGCTTTTCGTTAAAGCTGAGAAGTGCGAGTTTCATCGATCTTCTGTCACTTTCTTAGGATACGTGCTAGAGGGCGGACAGGTACGACCGTCGGAGGAGAAAATCAAAGCTGTTTTGGAATGGCCCAAACCAGAGACTCGTAAGCAGCTCCAGCGTTTTCTGGGCTTTGCAAACTTCTATCGAAGGTTCATTCGAAATTACAGTCAGACGGCTGCGCCATTAACGGCCCTAACCTCCATCAAGACCATCTTCAGCTGGACCCCTCAAGCTGAAGCTGCCTTCAATGACTTAAAATCGTTGTTCGCTAGGGCTCCCGTTCTAGTCCAGCCAGACCCATCCAGACAGTTTATTGTGGAGGTGGACGCCTCAGATTCAGGAGTGGGAGCAGTTTTATCTCAAGTTTCTGTAACTGATGGAAAGACTCACCCTTGTGCTTTCTTCTCCCGCAGATTGACACCACCAGAACGGAACTATGATGTAGGTGACCGTGAGTTACTCGCCATTAAGTTAGCACTAGAGGAGTGGCGTCATTGGTTAGAGGGAGCAGAACATCCAGTTTTAGTATGGACTGACCATAAAAATCTTTCCTACCTGCAAGCCGCTAAGAGATCTAACCCGCGACAATCCCGATGGTCTTTGTTCTTCTCTCGTTTTAACCTATCTATTTCTTATCGACCAGGCTCCAAAAATGTCAAGCCGGATGCACTCTCCCGGTTATATTCCCCTGATTCTGAGGATGGTCCAGCACCACTGCTGCCACCTAGCTGCACGGTTGGAGGAGTCACTTGGGAGATTGAAGATTTGATTCGGCAAGCACATCAGTCCGAACCACCTCCCGACTCCTGCCCACCGGGTAAGCTGTTTGTACCCACCTCAGTAAGATCTCGTTTCATCCAGTGGATCCACGCATCCAAATTCTCTGCACATCCCGGTATCAGTCGAACCATTGCACTGATAAATAGAAAGTTTTGGTGGCAGTCTGTCCATAAAGATGTTAAAGAGTTTGTGTTAGCCTGCCCAATCTGTTCACGTAACAAGTCCTCTCATCAGCCTCCTTCGGGTCTACTCCAACCGTTACCTGTACCAAAGCGACCCTGGTCCCACGTCGCAGTGGATTTTGTGACGGGGCTACCTACCTCTAAAGGTATGTCCACCATACTTACCATTGTAGACCGTTTTTCCAAAGCGTGTCACCTGGTTTCTATCCGAAAGCTACCAACCGCTTCTCAGACAGCCCAGCTTCTAATAAAACATGTCTTCAGACTTCATGGTATTCCCCAGGAGATCCTGTCGGACCGGGGACCCCAGTTTATCTCTAGGGTCTGGAAGGAGTTCTGTACGGCCTTAGGGGCCAAGGTGATGCTCACGTCGGGATTTCACCCTCAGACTAACGGTCAAACAGAAAGAATGAACCAGGAACTAGAAGCGACTCTTAGATGTCTCTCGTCATCTAATCCTTCAGACTGGGCGCAGTATTTGCCGTGGGTCGAATATGCTCACAACTCCCATGTGTCTGCAGCCACAGGTTTGTCTCCTTTTGAAGTGTCTTTAGGATACCAGCCACCTCTCCTCTCTTCGGATGAGAAGGACATAGCTGTGACCTCGGTTCAGCATCATATTCGCAGGTCTCAGAGGATCTGGAAGGAGACCGTTAAGGCTCTAAACAACACTGCTGCCCAGAACAAACGCATCGCTGACCGCAGACGTACTGCAGCACCCGAATACACAGTTGGGCAGAAGGTATGGCTCTCTACTCGGGACATTCCCCTCAAGGCTGTGTCCAAGAAACTGGGTCCCAAATATATTGGACCCTTTGAGATCCTGAACATTATCAGCCCGGCGGCGGTGCGTCTCCGCCTTCCCCATTCCCTCAGAGTGCATTCCACTTTCCATGTCTCCCAAGTTAAGCCAGTTCGGACCAGTGACCTTTGCCCTCCGGCCGAACCCCCACCTCCCGCCCGTGTTATTGATGGCCATCCGTCCTACTCAGTCCGTAGGATCGTTGCCTCCCGTCGGCGAGGTCGGGGTTACCAGTACCTCGTCGACTGGGAGGGCTACGGGCCGGAGGAGCGGTCCTGGGTCCCCCGCTCCTTTATTTTAGATCGTTCTTTAATTAGGGATTTTGTTTCGTCCCGTCCCTCTTCTTCCAGGTCGCCAGGTGGCGACCGTTGAGGGGGGAGTACTGTTAGGTCCCAGAGGTTTTGTTTGTGTGGGTTTTCTTTTGTTTGTTTGTTTTTTTGTTTTTTTTGGTTGCCTGCTGCTTCCTAGTCCATCCTCCAGAGGTTCACAGCGAGCAGTGCTCTGGAAGGTGCGGTGGGTGAATCTGTCGCACCTGCGGCTAATTGAGACGGGGCGGAGAAGGAGTATTTATACGGCGGCGGAGGAACACTCAAACGCCTGAGTGTTAACCTGGAATGATTTATCCATTGTTCCTCAGAGAAGATCTGAAGATTCAGACTGCCTGGAATTCCCCGAGTGCTCCTCCACTACACCGCTGGAAGAACCTGTCGGACGCTAGGACCTCAGCTGTCCCCTCGACCTGGAGGATCTCCACCCGCAGACCTTTGCCTCTAACACCGCAGAAAATACCGGCTGCAAGCCCGAACCCCGCCCTTGGATTTCTCCCCGGATACCTTCCGCCCTTCCTCCGTGAGCAGCTCACCTGTCCGCCCTCCACCGACGTTCGCCCGCTGGATTGCGGGTTCGGATTCCCACAGGAAAAACCGAGCAGGCAACTACTTCAACTTCCCGCTGATTCCCTCTCACAAAGTAAGATCTTGGCTATCAGTTCCCTGAGAGGAATCACTCCTCCCGGACCCACATTAACTACTCTCACTCTCCTCGACAGTTGTGTTCCTGCCAGCCCACACCCCGTTTCCAGAGATCCCACTTATCTTCCTTTTTTGTAATAAACTTTATTATTGTGATTACTGTTCTCCTGATCGTGTTCTTGCATGTGGGTACGTTACTTGGCACCCAGTATGACATTGACATTCTTAAAAAGCTGTGGAATTACAGGTCTTTTACAAGAGCAGGGGAGGGAAGAGTCTCACCTCTAGTTGCTCAAGCTGAATTTAGCTCCTGAACTTGGCTTGTTTTTATTTGCCACAGGGAAAATTCATTCCATATTATGGAAAATGAACACTCCATACCAAATAATGTTTTTTCCATGTTTTTTTTTTAAGCCAGTGATGGGTATTTGATTTTTTTTTAATAAAATGACTCCTAACTGCCTCAGTGTTAGCATGGATTCCCCAGAAGTAATTCTGTGCTCAGCATCATTCTCGATAAACACAGAGGTTAAAGTCAGCAGCACAGCCTATATGCGGTCCTCTCCCGCTTTCTTACATGTGCTTCACACTCTCCATCAACCCACCAAGCTCTTCAGTCTCACTTTGCAGGAGCCCCTCGGCTCCGCAATGACACCGCTGTAATGCTGGGAAAATGGATTTTATTTGTGCACCAGTTTGAGCGTGTATGCCAATGCGCACATGTGTGCATATAAAGAGACTGCAGAAGGGGAGTCTGTAGACAGAGTGTAAGATTGCAATATCCACGGAGACACCACCATCACATTTCAGGTAATAGTTTTCCAATGTTTCTCTCTTGGACACCAGTTTAGTTGACCGTGTACAGCTGTGTGTGTATGTTAACTCACACATATAGCACGCTGCACAGCTATGTGGGTGTGTATTCCACTACAGTGAACAAAATATTTACGGCTGATATCTCTATTACTGTTCCAATCACCAAATGTTGTCAATGAATCTGACAATGATCTAAGCAGCAAGCAAACACAAGCAAACCTCCAATTTAAGCAATGTAAAAAGCACTCTGTCCATGACCCGAGATATCTATTTGTGCTGTTGTAGCAATTTTAGCACCTAAATCTAATGTTAACATTCCACAGCTATTATTTAGCTAGCCAATAGGCTAGTTTTAATGGCAGCAACAGTTCGTGTTCCTAAAGATAGTAGCAAATGTTATTAGAGTTTTGAGAACCTCTTATGTTTAAAATCCCACAGTTGATAACATGAGTTACTGTGACAAGACTATATAGCTCTCATTTTTTTTAATTTATTTTAGAATTTAAGTAACCCGCAATAAATGGGTAATCTTACTATTCAAATTAATGTTTAGTTCTTCTCTACACAGATTACAGTTACTTTGAACCAAAAGTTTCTCCCTAAAGTACACCCAACTGGAACACACCGAAAAGTTGGAGGAAGAAGACACACAGTTTACGAGAGTAAATGGAGATGAGATCTTCACGCACAACCGTCTCTAGGGTTTACAGAGAATGGTTCGAAAAAGAGAAAATATCCAGTGGGCGCAGTTGTGTGGACGAAAATGCCTTGTTGACGTGAAAGGTCAGAGGAGAATGGGCAGACTGGTTCGAAATGATAGGAAGTTAACAGTAACTCAAATAACCACTCGTTACAACCAAGGAATGCAGAATACTATCTCTGAATGCACAACACGTCGAACCTTGAAGAAGATGAGCTACAGCAGCATAAGACCACACCGGGTCTTATGCTGCTGTCAGCTAAGAACAGGAAGCTAAGAGTACAATTCACACAGGCTCACCAAAATTGGACAAAAGAAGATTGGAAAAATGTTGCCTGAACTGACGAGTCTCGATTTCAGCTGCGACATTCAGATGGTCGGGTATTTCTGCTGACCATGTCCATCCCTTTATGACCACAGTGTGCCCATCTTCTGATGGCTACTTCCAGCAGGATAATGCACCATGTCACAGAGCTCATATAATCTCAAACTGGTTTCTTTAACAATGAGTTCACTGTACTCCAATGGCCTCCACAGTCACAAGATTTCAATCCAATAGAGCCCCTCTAGGATGTGGTTTAACGAGAGATTGGCATCATAGATGTGCAGCCAACAAATCTGCAGCAACTGCGTGATGCTATCATGTCAATATGGACCAAAATCTCTGAGGAATGTTTCCAACACCTTGTTGAAAGTATGCCATGAAAAATTAAGGCAGTTCTGAAGGTCCAACCTTTTACAAGTAAGGTGTACTTAATAAAGTGGCCGTTGAGTGTATATATACACATATATACCTATATATATATATATATATATATATATATATATATATATATATATATATATATATATATATATATATATATATATATATACATATACATCTATATATAAATATAATAATTTATAATTAATTCTATATGTATTCATTCTTTTTTATATCAGCCATACATTTTTGTATACAGTATTTGCAATTAATTTAGTCTGACAAATATAAATCTAATCAGTTGAAGTACATGTGGAGATGACTCGTATGTATGCGTCTTCCAAAAAGGATTTAATATCTGAAGAAGTTGTTCTAAGGCTGTGCTCAGACCAGAATTGGCAATATTAATACTGTGAGAGTCAAAAGCTAGCTGCTGGCGTAAATGTGACTTACAGGAAACCAGCCCAGTCTCACTCCGGTGACCTCATATGACCTATACCTACATTTGTCAGGATTATTGGCATAGCTTATCAACAGAGTCTGATTTTAATGCACTAGGTAAAGACAGTGAACTGTTGTAAAAATGCAGTGTATTATAAAGGCAACCACAATCATTTCTTTAACCTGAAAGTGTAGTTTGCAGGGTTTTTTTGTCCCTTAACATTACCAAGTAGCTGAGATTTCCAAACCTAACCAAACAGTGAGTGACACAGAACATTGAGCATATATCTGAAATGCTTGGAGATTGGAAACGCCATAATTTGGTTACAACTTGACTTGCATTATGACTATGTCGGCAATTGACGGCTGGAATTAAACACCAGTAGCTTGTGACTTTACTAAGAAATAGAAAGTGCAGATTATACTTGTGTCTTTAAATTTAAGTGATTCTTTTGCCTAGTTAAATCCCGAAGTATGACTAAAGGAGCAAAAAACTGTGAAATAAGTCTTTAAACAATACAGTTGAATCCTAACTCTTGTTGCACAAAAGGCTGAGCTGTTAAACAGTTGGCATTCCTTTAAATTCCCTTTATCAGTACTCACTTTGGGACATGATGATTTGACTTAGAATTTGAGAATTACTTTGAGAATTTTGTCCCTCCACTGCTATCTACTGTTGTGCTTGTAATTTTTAGTATAACACATTCCTTTCAAATTAGATGAACATTAGCTGAATAGTCGATTCACTGACATGAAAAAGAGACAGAAATTATTCAACCTTTTTTATCATGTACTGTGGAGACAACATCAATTACTGTCTGTGTTGTGTCCTAAAAGCTTTTCTGAAATATTCATACATTCCACACTGACTTTAAAAGACTATAACATAGCCTCATTTACATTCAAGGTCTTTAGGCTAAGGAGGCTCTAATAGACAGTGATGGTATATATTACTGGTCTGCTGCTTTTCATTATGCAGCTAATGATTCCCTGTCAAGTTCTATTGAAAATAAACGTGGGGGGAAAAAGAGAGTGGGCGGGCAAAGGCACAAAAAATAGGAGAGAGAGAGTCGAAGATGACATCAGGCCAAATGTGTTAAAATCCTTAAACCCCAATGCTCTGTTCACAGTGAAAAGATTTTATTTCAAAAGCGAAAGAATAAAAACAAAACAAAGAAAGCACAGAACAAAAAGGATTAAAAAAGAGCTGAATTCTTGCTTATTCTAAAAGGAATACTCTAAAATCCTGGGAACAAAATGTGGGATTTCTGTGGGATTTCAAGTGCACCATTGACCTCAGCATCTCAGGTATCGTCACATTCACTAAAGCATTGTCATGTTATTGGAACCCATCCCAGAAGTGAACAAAGAGTTGTCGTGTCTAGTTGTCAAACTTGAGTCCCATGGTTAAAAGCACCCAAGGTTGATAGTGCTGGGTGAGGTCATAGTAATTTCTGAAACAAAAAATGCTTTTTAACTTTTTTTTAAAAACAGCAAAGTTAATATTAGGTTGAAAAAATAGTGGATGGATTAGGTCCCAGGAATAAGAAGCAGCAGCCTTGAGTTTAAGGTAATTGGTACAACTGTTTTTTTACATGTTTTATTCTATCTTCAAGCTTCAGCTTTGTTTGCACTTGCTGTTTGCTTCACTCACTGATTGGACATGAAAAAAACCCACTTATTTTCCTTAACTTAAAGGGATAATCCGGAGTAAAATGCACTTTAGATCAATTTACGGGATGATTGGGAGTACATACGTTGAGTTGACATCAAAATCATGTCATTCAATCAGAGCCTCTTCCGTCAACAGGAGGCTATCTCACGCGAGACATCACGTCACGTGACATTTCAAAATTCCAACCTGTTAGTAAGCTAGGCTTTGCTGTTGCATATAACTTCATTTCACTTTCGAAATAAATACTGGACTATGTTTGTAAAAAAAAACGGCAACGAAATTGTGAATTTCCAGAGCGTGTTACTCCATACTCGGCAATCAACTCCTACGGACTCACGTGACGTGATGTCTCGGCGTGAGATAGCCTCCTGTTGACGGAAGAGGCTCTGATTGAGAGCAGGTAGTGTGAGTGCGAGTGTGTGTGTGTGTGTGTGTGTGTGTGTGTGTGTGCATGAACATGCAATACACATAGATGGTCCCACATAATAACCATGCTTAAATATCAGTGTATAGTGTCAGAACACACCCCCCCCCCCCTCAGCAATCAGAAGCAGGCTATTTCTACTAAGTGTCTTTGTCTCTACAAATTTGCATCAACTATTAGGATCAGATTTAGCTGTTTTGACCATTGGTTGCATAATAGCCCAATTTTGTATCCATGCATTCAGTGTTAAGTTAAAACTGGCAGGCATTTATTCCAGCTAACATAGATGCAACTTTCTTGAGATGGAAAAGACAAGGCCTTGTCAGGTTTAAAGATTTTTATAAGGAAGGGGTTTTTGCAAGTTTCAATGACCTTTGTATAATATTTAATCTTAACAATTCAGACCATTTTAGGTATTTACAAGTTCGCCACTTTATTTCAACTAATACACCAAACTTTCCAAATGAACCAGAGTCTACTGTTTTGGATGATATGTTTGCACTTTCTCCTGATCTAAAGGGCCTCATTTCTAGAATTCACTCTATAATCACCTTGCAAGGGGAGAATATTCATGATAAGTTGAAAGTTAAGTGGGATAACGAAATGGGAGAGGCAATTCCAGATAGTATATGGGAGGAGGCTGTGCGTAGGGTGAATGGGACTACATCCTGTGCACGTTTAGCCTTAATCCAGTTTAAAATCTTACACAGGATGCACTACTCTAAAGCTAGACTGGCAAAGATATTTGACAATGTGGATGAAAACTGTAGTAGATGCCATAGTGCCCCTGGAACTTTAACACATATGTTTTGGTCATGTCCATCTTTGAGCTCATTTTGGTTTGGAGTCTATAAAACAATTTCTGAAGTAATAGGAATAGAATGTCAGCCTAATATGTATACCTCAATTTTTGGAACCATGCCACTTGATAGTATAAGTATCTCTATGTTCAAAGATATAATAGCATTTTCAACGTTGATAGCTAGGAGACAAATTCTTTTACACTGGAAATCTTCCTGCCCACCAAAATTATCTGTATGGATGTCTGATTTAATGTTGTATCTAAAATTAGAAAAGATAAAATACACATTAAGAGGGCCCAATGACCGTTTTTATGGTATTTGGAACCCATTAATAAAATATTTTGAAAAGCTCAAAACACTTCCTGAGAGCCCCTAAGAGTAAAGCATTGAGATTTGATGGCCAAGACCTACAGATATCAAACATATAAATCGTGTAAGCCTTTTTTTTTTTTTTTTTATGGTAGGAATGTGTGTACATATATGCATACACATTGTTATTGTTGTTATGTTACTCTCTGATGGTTGTATTTTTTTATTTGTCATGAAAATTATTATTTTTTTTTTGTTTCCACTTTTCTGGTGCAAGATGCATATATGTATATTAATGACTCAGTAACGTTTTATTGCTGATTGACCATGTGGGATGACGCACAGAGGTTCTAAGGGGTGGGGGGTGTAATTCGAAATGTATAAAAGAACAAAAATCTGTATCTTAAGCCAAGAATGTAACTCTGTTTTGTGTTTAATAAAAAGAGATTTAAAAAAAAACAACTGGCAGGTGATTAGCATAAAAACTTCTTAACAACCTAGACAAGCTATGCACAATTTAAACCAGTGCTTCTCAAATTGTGGGGAACGGAGACATGGCAAGTGGGGCGCGACAAAAGGGAGGAAATTTAAAATTTTATGCCTATCTTAAATGCTTTTCTTTATTGACAATAAAGATAATTCACTAAACAAAACACCCACACACAAACAAAGTAATAATGAATAGCTAAAATTATGAGAGAGCATTGGGAGACCGGGAGAAAAACGTAACCTGGAACTAAAGTGCAAAAACAATGATTGACGTCGGGTTGTTAATTGCTGCTGGACAACAATTGTGGCGGCACAACAAGGTAGCAGGTAGCGTAACTGTGAGCGACATGGATAAATTTGTGACTCGGACCCAAAAGGAGCCAGCACCATCACAAACACACAAGACAGAGGGGCCAAGTCAACCAAAACCCGAACCGAAAAGAAAAATGATGAAAGCTATCTTGGTCTAGGATTCATGGTTGCAGTGGTCGGTGCAGAGGAGAGACCAATGTGTGCTCAGTGTCTGAAGCCTTTAGCAGCAGACAGCATGAAGCCGAACAAATTAAAGGGATAGTTCGGGATATTTGACATTAATCTGTATGGCATCGCCATAACCAGTGTCGTGCATTCAAACTGACTTACCCCCGACAGTGTCCTGTGAGCCGAGTTCTTGTCCAGTGTTGGTCAAGGCGAAAGTAGTCCGGCTTGTTTGCTGGGGTCAAGAAATTAGCGCGTTTTTCTTCCCAAAACAGTACGTGTGCTAAAGAGTGATTTATTTCATCACAAAAACCGAAGCCGGCAAAAGTCACTCCTCGTTATCACATGGGCCCTATACTGTCTCCCATTGTGTATCAGTGCGCACGTCATTCTGACCGCGAGCTGTGTGCACGAGTCTTTCTGTTCTTTGGCAGTGCTCAACACTGTCTTACTCTGCAGACAACTGGCCATCGGGTCCAGCTGGTCTGGGACGCCTCTTCCAGTTGATCTTGGGAACATGGAAAAAAGTTCTCAGACGCCTGCATTCAGGAGTGCAGGGAAGTCACCGTTATTTGTGATGCAGGCAGCAGCTGTCCCGCGGCCGCCGACATCCTCATCTATGGAAAGGTTTTGTATCTGGGGCATAACTAAATCCCACTCGTGGCAGCAGTAACATTCCACCTCTGTCTGCATTACTTCGCACTTCAAACAAGTGCACCAGGATTTGTCGGCCACCCTGGGTATCGCAGCTCCAGCAGTGGCTCCAGCTTCTGTTTCCATCACTTCTCTGTCCACCCTCTCTCTTTCTGCCCGATCTAAGTCCATTTGGCGAACTTCCTCCTCAGTATAAACGGGTTCATAAAGATACCCCCTTGGCTCTGAACGGAAGTCAATATGTTCCTCGTCGCTCTCGTAGTCAGACATCTTCCCGAGCAGTAAACAAAGTGAATCGACTCGTGCACACAGCTCGCGGTCAGAATGACGTGCGCACTGATACACAATGAGAGACAGTAGGGCCCAAGTGATAACGAGGAGTGACTTTTGCCGGCTTCGGTTTTTGTGATGAAATAAATCACTCTTTAGCACACGTACTGTTTTGGGAAGAAAAACGCGCTAATTTCTTGACCCCAGCAAACAAGCCGGACTACTTTCGCCTTGACCAACACTGGACAAGAACTCGGCTCACAGGAAGGACACTGTCGGGGGTAAGTCAGTTTGAATGCACGACACTGGTTATGGCGATGCCATACAGATTAATGTCAAATATCCCGAACTATCCCTTTAAGGAGACACCTGGAGACAACACACTAGTGATGTGCAATTCGTGAGTCAATCGTTCAAAACTCGAGATTCTTTTCACTGACTCAGGAGTTACGAGTCATTGTCTCCATTAACTCGTTCACTGACTCACCGCTGCTACTGTTAGCTAACTGTAAAGAGGAGACATGCCACATAACTGTTATTCTAACTGCAATTGCGTAAACGTATAAAGCTAATTGCTGTATTAGCTCCGTGGCTGAAGCGGAGCTAATACAGTTCACAGCTCACGCTCCCTCCCAGCTTGTAGAGCCCCTCCCATACCCGAGAAACTCGCCAGGTCTCTGCTCCGCACGGTCCAGGACTCATGATTCAGGACTCGCCGTTCACAGCTCACTTGCTGCTCCACACGATTCAGGACTCATGATTCCTACCTGACTCACAGTTCACAGGCAGCTCACAGCTCACAGCTCGCTCGCTCCCTCTCCCTCCCGGCTTTATTTTGTAGGAAGCGGGAGTTCATTCATTCTGTGCATAATCATTTTATTCTTATGGTACAGTGTTGAATGTTAAAATATTATTATTATTATTGCACTATTGTTTAGGTTATTTAAATGTTCCATTTTTGCACAGTTTCATACATTTTATTATAATTTGCACTGAATGTTAATTTATTGGCTATTTGGGTTATTTTAATTTATTTAGAGAGAAAGAAAGAAAAATAAATGTTTCGCCTTGGAGACTTCTTGATTTTGAGCCTTTTTCACAATGATTTGGGACGTGGCTTGGAACTTGTTTGTACATTCCGTACTCTGGGTGACTGATTCAAGTGACTCAAAAACCCGATTCATTTTAGTGAGTGACTCATACAAACTCGAGTCAGTAAAAGGAATCGAGTATCCCATCACTATAACACACCCCTGTCACGTTAACAAGCCACTGGATTTCTGGAATCGACAGCAGGAACAACGCATGGTAAAGGCTGCGTCGGTTAACAGTCAAGCAAAAATGGCCTCATACAAAGTTACATACAGAATCCTGCAATGCAACCACATGCTTTTCAGCTGTGGCATCTCTGACAACAAAATACAAATCTCAGCTCAACATTGAGCATGACTTGAGAGTGGCAGTTTCAAGCCTGCAACCACGTTTTGAGAAGTTGTGCAGTGCAAAACAGGCTCATTGCAGCCACTAATGCAGGGATAAATTTGAGATGTTTTTGTTTTTTGCACAGATTGCAAATGAAACACTTTTATTTTCTCTTTTTGAACTTTGTGTTATTTGATGTTATTGATTTTGATTCATTATAAAATATGATGTTACTTGGTGTTAGTTCAATAAAGTTGAAATGTAATTTGACAATATTTTTGTTGGGGCGACAGGGGCAGGTGGGGCTTGGAAATCCCCACTTGTTCAAAGTGGGGAATGACCAAAAAAGTTTGAGAACCACTGATTTAAACTCACTAACTAACAAACAACTGTGTGAAGTAAAGTGTTACAGCTGCAGGTAGATGTGATTTACTTTTTCTTTTAGAGTCAGGCTGTCTAGCTCGATTCATTATGCAGACAAATGAAACAATTTTGGAAATATACTTATTGCTTTCTTCCGAGAGTTACTTGACAAACTACATACCATATCTGTTTAACAAGCTAATGCTGGGGGGCAATTAGACTAGCTGGTACCTGAAATTCTGCTTGTTTTAGCTCTTAAACTAAAGCGCAGACATGAGAGAAATATACAACTTATTTTTGAATGTCAGCAAGTAAGTGAACACTTAAATTAGTTCAATGTTCAATGTACCACTTTGAGACTACTTTAAAGGGCAATCCTAAAGGTAAACAAAGCTAGGCCAGTTTGTACAAGCATATTACCTATTTTGGTTACTTAGCTACAACAATGAAGTACTGAAAAGGAACAAGCAGCAGTACGTGATGTATGGCCCACCTGCCAACATGTAGAGCTCTGTTTTGGTCTTAATAGGGAGAGTACATCATTCACTCTAATTAGAATGCCAATAGCAAGCTTCCCCAAGTGAATACACCTGATACACCTGATACACACACAAATGCTCACACACGCATGCATTCATATGCACACATAAGGCCCACATTATTCACTGGTAATTACAATGTCAATACACAGCTACGCAGAAGTATAGCCTTACAATGTAGCTGCCGTTTAAAACAGACACACATAAACACACGCGCACACACACAATATCCTTTAATTGTCCCTCATTCAAATTCTTTAGCACTTATTTTCACACACACAGTCCCACTTGCGCATCCGTCCATTCAGACTCCCCACGGAGTCAATCTGCCACACTCTTGCCACCCCCTCAGCCCACTGCCCCCTTCCCCTTGTGCTTTTATGCACATAAACACACACACACATGCACACACACTCCTGTGCAAGGTCAGAGACAAAGTTCATTAGTGTCACATCTTTCTCACTCTTCCTTCTCTCTTTCCTGCCCCCAAAGACTTGCACATTGAAAAGCCATTTGCTCTGTTGCTCGGCGATAGATCTAGATTCTATTTCAGCTTCTTTTCTTCTGTGCTTTTAACCATCTTCATTTCTCTTCATTTTTTCCTCGTTGATACCATATACCATTACGCTTTTCTCTGTGGCTCTACTGTGCTTTCATGTTCTCTCTGTTATAACAATTGCATTTTACAATTGCTTTTCTAACCCATTACAGAAACAACAGGACAACGAAAATAGCAATAAAACTGATTATAAAAGACTAAAGACTCTGAGACCTGTAGACAGTGACTGACACAAGTTGTACATGCACTCAGGTGCCAAATTATGCCAATGCATTAGGATGAAATACAAGTTAACACAGTACAAGGAGGCTATTTCCCCACATAAACTTTAATACAGACTACAAGACAGTGGCCACAACAACAATAACAGCATTTGGCACAGCGGCCTACAACATTTCTAATTCCTTACAACTTCATGATGGCATTGCTAATAAAAGAACTGATGGCAATGAGCTGACATAGCTAAACTTCCAATGAACCCTAACCCTACATTGAAAAAAAACATCTCTTGCCAAGTATTCCTTTGTACTCGTCAACATACAGTCCCAGCAGTAAAGTTCTCATTTGACCCTTTAATGCAGTAGTCTGGTGTTGTTGCGGTTGGAACTGAAATGCTTCTGGAAAGCCTTGATTTTATGCATCAAGTTCAGTTCCAATGAGAGTTGCTTTACTGAATGTGGCCTTTTTACGTTTGTCTGCGAAATAACGTTAAATGGATGGATCTCTTCATTCATCTACTGTAACTCAATTTAATTGGCAATTGTATTAAATTGAAAACATATTTGTTTTAATCCAAATGGTTAGAAGTTGCCTTATTCCCAACAGAATTGGTTTTTATTCCATCTCCAGCTTTGGTCTCACATTCTCTTCACTTGAACTGATTTCTGTCTAGGAGAGGTTTTGTTTCCCATAAGAAATCTCTAGCAATCAGAAATTGTTAGTGTTCTTGCTGCATTTATTAAACTAACTATTTTTTCAACTGAGAAAAAGTGCTTCTAGTTACAATGTCAGGCGAATTATTTGCCTAGGTGGAGTGGATGGATTTAAAGATATGTAGCCAAGCAAAGTAAGAAGAGCTTGCCATGCTTCAGAACATTGCCATACAGTAGCTTTTCTTTCCATAGAATAAAATGCTTACAGCTGTGGTTCAGCAGGTCAAGATAATACAAAAAGCAGAGGAACAGTAAAGTTGTAAGCTGGTCTACCCAAACAGGATCGACAAATCTTGCTTTAAAATATCTTAGCAAACAGACGAGCTAATTCCTTATTTTAGATTTAAATATTCATTTTATTCTTAATCTTAGGTACCTCTAGATTATCTTTGCACACTTCTTATCTCCAAATAGATTGTAATTAGTACCAAACGGGAGAGAGCTCTCTCTGGGATTAAGCCTCTTCTTGAGAACAAGAGGATCTGGCTGAAGTGTCTTCTGATTGGTCAGATTGCTGGAGGTTTGCCAAGAGGGGCAGTGAGGGCATGATTACACCATTTGCCAGCTAGGAAGCCACAACAACACATAAACAAGTAGAAAATTTGAGAAATTTTCAAAACATGGCAACACATGTGATCTAGCCGTACATGTTGAAGCCAGAATTAGATCTCAAATATGAAGGTGACATCCCCATAACCTGCAAATGCACAATTGCTTGTGTTAGTAACTTTGTATTATCTTGTAAATAAATTATATAAGTATTGTTAACCACCTTCGCTACCTTTTCAATCAGTGTAATGTTTTGTTTGTGTTCAAATCTGTTCATGTGCGAATACCAACATAATACTGAAATTTCATTCTCCATTTGAGGTTCAGACTTGTGCCTTTTCGGTGTTGGAAGAGCTTCGACTTTTAGCTTCAGTCAACCTGGAAAGCCAATGTCGTACTGGGTCATTTTACTGACTGCGAAATTTCCCCATATAAGGAAATCCTAACCACAAACTGCGATGTGTGAGTAAAAAAGCAAGGGTGACACTGGATAAAACAAGTTCCTTAAAGCAATACAATGTAACTTCTCAAAAAGCCCATTATGGAGCTCCCCCTACAGGCTTGGAGGTAATGTACGGTTACACTGTCGTAAATATAACACCCTTTCGCTTTCACGTTTGTTGACAAACCGGCGAGGAGTCAGAAGGTGCAAGCTATGTCGACCGAGAAGGTAAGCGTAATCAAATGTACCTGGGAGCGTGAGAGGGGTCTATTTGTTTTTGCTGTAGGTGTGCCAGAAAGCAAGTCGAAGTACTTCCGCTCAGCTCCTGGGCCACTCCCAGCAAAGTTACATAGTGCAGTTATTCCAACTCAGACCCCCGAAGGGCATAGGAAACAGGCCAATCGTAATATTAAAACTCATTGTAGCCGCACAATTTTTTTCAAGCTGTTATTTTAAGGTAGAAATGTTACATAGTATTGTTTTAAGCATAGAAATACTAAAACCTGCATGTACCTCTTTTTTTCAGCTCTGACTTTTAAGGTGATAATACATCATTTTAACACTGCAGATAAGCCAGAAAACATGGAAAAGCATGCCATGGGACCTTCAAATGAGAGTTGATGCACTTGTAGCACCGCACAAACCCACTGGAAAATTCAATTTTATCTGTTCTGTTCTACCTCCTTACTTTTATGTTTCTGCATTCTTCTCCAATGACTTCTCCCAACTCCCCCCGTCCTCCTGTCCAAGCTCTCCCCTCCTCCTCTGATCTGCTCTCTTGGCTCAGGCCCAGCTAAATTACCAGTTCTGCAGAGCGATGGTGACAGAGTGCAGAACTTAATTACACACTGGATGACAGCAAGGACTACATGGAAGATTTTCTCTCTTCTCTTCCACCTCTCCCCCCTGCACCCCCCTCAACTGAAACCTCTTCCTTTCTCTGCATGTCGTCTGTTTCCTTTTCTTTTCCCTTTTCTCTTTTTCTCTCCCTCGACTTTCTTTTTTGCCTTTCTCCACCTTATTAATGGTAGGTTGAGGCACTGTGCTCCATCTTATCTCTATGTGCTTATTATCGGTTGGCAGTTCAGACCAGGTTTGATCGCTGTTGTTGGACTGGTGGGATTTTAGTGAAATGTGCAGAGGAAGTAGATCAGAAAATTTGAACTCACTAAAGATCATGTTCACTCTCATCCATAACCTATATTCCGTGGCTGTTTATGGGATACTTTCAGTTATTACAAGGTAAATACTGCCATATTGACTTACAAAGCATCCAATATATATTATGTTAGAAAACACTAAGTATTGATGCACCTGTCTCCCTGCAATTCATTAAATCTCCCTAGTACTAGTCAGCCACAGTTAACTATAATGCTGATCTCCTGCAATTTCCATCCATTAAAGTCCAAAGGTTTTACTCAGAATGGAGCAGCTTACAAATGAGCTGCAGTTCTGCTGATAGAAAACACCTTGCTGATGAGAGAGAGATCAGAGGAGAGTGGCCAGATGGAGGAGTCGACAGAGAGGCCATCCTTAAACAGATTAAAACTGCACTGAGCAGGAAAAGGTCTCAGAATGGGTTTGTGTGGGTTCAGGCAGTTAAAGCTGAGTTATACTTCTTTTAACTGCCCTTGCGCTTGCGTCTTGCACTTATGTTAATGGCTCGAGACGTTTATGCTTCATTTAGCTTTGCCGGCGCTTGCGTATGCTGCGTGGCGATTCACCGCCAGGACAGTAGGTGGAGTAGCGGGTTTTTTCAATGACAAGCCTACTACGATTAAAGGAAATTCACCGCCAGGACCTCTTCGGCAAGTCTCTTTTCGGCAAGTCTCTCTTCGGCAAGTCTCTCTTCGAGTAGATTCATCATAGACATAATATATTATATATATATTATGTCTATGGGATTCATGCTTCTTCTTCTTCTTCTTCTTCTTCTTCTTCTTCTTCTTCTTCTTCTTCTTCTTCTTCTTCTTCTTCTTCTTCTTCTTCTTCTTCTTCTTCTTCGCTTTCTACCTTGGCGTTTGAAAACAGCGGTCTTTTATTAGGGGATGAAACCGGAAGATGAACACGCCGCCGGATGTGATGTAGATAGTGGCTTGTGCTCGCGTCCAGAGTGGCTACTCTATAGCTCTGCTCGCGTCTTGCGTCTTGCGTCTTGCGTGAAGTTTAGAAAATTGAGGTGACACACGCAAGCACGCAAGGGGGGGCTTGCAACCGCGCAAGGGCTTGCGTTGCGGCTTGCGTCTTGTGTTGCGTCTTGCGTTACCGACTATAAACCAGGCTTTAGTTGGGGTTTTTTTGTAACACAAAATAAAAAAACAAAATGAATGAATTTTTTTTTAAAAGTACTGTTTTCTTTTTTCTCTTTACAATAAAGAAAAGAAGCTGGTTTTCTGTTTACTCATGTATCGTCTGCCTTGTTTCACCTTTTAATTCAAAGTGAGGAACTGTGAAAAGATTGAAGTGAAAAGAACCCACTTTGCAAGAATCAAACTGAAACACTTTTTTGATGAGGTTATGCTTTAGTTTTTTTGGAAAAACAGCTCTGTTTGGTCCAATCCTTTCCTTTTTGGTTCAAAATGAGGACTCGAGAAACCCACTGAAGTCTGTTAGCTTTTTGGTAAAAGAAAAAAGAAAGAAAAAAGAAATCAAACAAACGAAAGCTGCAAAACTTGTCAGACCTGGAGACGGATGGGCAGAACAGCAGAAGATTATGCTTGATGTCGGCCAACAAACAGCAATCTGGGACTGTGCGGCCTCATCCAAACTGGACAGGTGAAGACTACAAAAACAAAAACCTGTGATTTCTGCTGATGGTGTGGATGGAAAGCTCAGAAGAAAAATATCACAATGAATACGAAGGTGCTGCTCCTACAAAGTCTGCCACTAGGAGTGCAGGCGGAAATGAGGATGCAGGCAGCAGTTGCTACTAACTAACAGTGGTATGAGTGACACAGATAAAGCCACATGAAGTTTTTATGTGACAGTTTAAAGGTAGCCTTTGTGATCACTGTGGATTTCAACGTTTTTCCCTCGTTAGTTCTGATGAATGCTCAAAAAATACATAAAAAGAAAACAGACAAAAAGCTACTCAGATGCAGCTCACAGACATCCAAGCATCACTCATATATGGGGATATGTTTGCAGTCAGTCCTGACTCGCAGGTTTGTAATTCCCTTTCATTATTTGCCTTTTGAATTATTTCTGTGTGGGTGGGTGTGAAGCGGCGTGTTAGATTAGATGTACATTTGTATGCTGTGACACTTTTTGTCACTACATTTAGGCCAGCATCTGGTTTCAGTTGCTGTAAGCATTTCTTACTGCTTGCTGTTTGTTTTTTTGCATAAGGCAGGTGTTCCAACATGAATTTCTTTCCAGCCCCGTTCGTCCACTGAGAATGAAATCTGTTGATGTACATAACAGCTGCCACTGCAAATGTCCATTTTTGTGTTTGTGCTAGCGTGCCGCTCAATGCACATTTATATGTGATGTGTTTAAGGTGCTGCTGTTGGGTTGTCTTTTTATAATGCATTCCCATATACTAAAGTGATGCTTAAACAGAGTGACACTTTATTTACAGACACAGTTGAAGGGTGTGCATGTTGTGTAAGGGGGGTCAACAGAAGAATACTTGGAGAGGTGCGTATAAATTCACAGGTACCTGTTGGTGTGGCATTACAGACCATATTTGCATTGTTTTGCACATTCTGGATGCTTACTTATGTTCAGGAGTAATTAATACGATCAGTAATGGTCTTTTTCCCCAGGCCGCCTGTCAAAATTCATTAAAGTCAAGTGCAGACAGACATAAACACACACACTTAGACTTGAAGGGCTAAAATGGTCTTCGTCTTGGTTTTTAGATATGGTCTGCACACACACACTCACACACACACACACACTGACAGGTACATTTTAGGACAGAAAAAGTTCATCATTCCATTTTAATTTGTTCAAAAACCTACTGAGAAAACGTGACTGAAAAGCCATTTTACCTTGTTTTAAATTAGTAAACTACTTGGTTTAGCTTAGGCTGTTCTCAGTATGCATACTTGTTTGTACTTGTGTTCTTGCATACTTATGAAACGCCATCAGTCGCAGCCCAAGTACTGTTGCAATTCAAAGTACGCATCAAGTGCATAAATGTGTTCTTGCTCCACCCATTTTACCAAGGATGCATCTGCGGGTGACTTGCGTGGACTTGGGACAGCCTAGTATCCCATGATGCTCTGTACTCCGGTTGAAGGAAAGCTGGTAGAGGAGAAAACATAAAACTAATTCTCATGATTTTGGGTGGTAATGTAGTTGTTTAAAGTTCAAATATAAGGTCAATTCCTATCGCTAAAGTCTATTTAAAATTTGGATTTGACATTTTTTGAGCGGTGGCTCAGTTGTGCTGCAACCTCCTCGAAACTGACTACTGCCCTGTCCATTTTAAACATTTTTTTCTTTAGTTTTTGTTATCAACTCACTGAAAACAAACTACCAACACGTCCACTACTACCTCACACATTGTTTTCCTGCCAATGGTTGCTTTATAAGCACTCATATTGCCACATGGAGAATAGATATAATTAATATAAATATTGAGTGTAATGTATAAAATGATGACAGCGAATTGCTGACATTATCAATGTGGGGATAAAGGTGAAGTAACATGATAGCCAAGTTTATCTTTGATATCATCAAGTACGCTGCTGTCCCAAATGCAGAATAACCGTTATGCGTCCTTGTATTCTCAGGAAGTACGTAATTCTGATCCGAACTTGCCAAGTACGTGTTACCAAGTACTGAGAAATGGTCTTAGTTTAGTTTACCGGATAGTTTTATTCAGTTTAGCTTAGCTTAACTATTGGACATAAACTAACTCCAGCTTCACAGGGAAAAAAAGGTTTGATGTTGTAGAACATCCACTTTCAGCACCAGACTGGTTTGTGTGATTCATCAAGACTAGGACTGTTTGTCTTGTGCTCATTCACACACGTCTCAATTCCTTTTACCTCTCTGTTAATGTAAATGAAAAAAACAACAACAACAAAAAAAGGTTTGATCCTTTGAAAAAGTTCAACAAATATATGACAAATGTGGCTGTCTTGTCAACTTGCAAATGTAATGTGTAATTAAATTGCCATAAAAGAAGGCAAAAAAACAAAAAACAAACTCCAAACAACAAAGCCAAGTAAGTCTGATATCTCGTCATCACAGCTGATGTTGTGATTAGGTCATTATTCTTCAATAATCTTCAGATACCGTGACAATCCTAATATGAAGTGACATTTAACATTCTATTGTATCAAATATTATATTTAATCAAATCAATTAAATATAATATAGCCTGAATAAAGATAAATCATAATGTTAATAAAGAGCTGAGGCTCCATGATAGTAGTGGTTTCACTGCTGCTCACAACTTACCTTGAGGGTGCAGTGAGACCATCTCTGCAGCACGACTGCCTTCTCCTAAAACCTTAAAAATTACCTCTTATTCACAACGTTTTCCACTGAGGTTAGAGAAAAAAATGTAGTTTTTTTTCACGATGTGACATTTGGGTCAATTTGCCCTCTCACAATATGCGTTGATATCCCAGAAAGTCCAATCTGTTTAGGTCTTTTACTTTGTACAACACAGACTTGTTTGCATTTGAATGGTTTTGTTTGAGCTTTATTGTATTTTTAGAACAATCAAATTGGTATTTGTTTTGCTATAACTGTACTCAACATTGAGTGTGCATGTGTGTGCGTGCAGGAGGAAACACTTGCGCTGGGTTAGGAAAGCAGTGTCAGGCTTTATCAATATTTGACTGCAGACCTAGAGAATGGGTGAATCTTTAATATAACCTTGGAGCACAACAACGAGATGGAGACAAGGGGGACAAGCATGTGAGGTGTGTGTGTGTGTGTTGGAATGTGGATGTCTGTGTGTGATAGGCTGGAGGGGGTGGATGGAGTTCAACTCATAGTTTCGATTTTATGTTTTTTTAACAAAAGAGAGGCTAACTGTAGACTTTAGTAACTTTATCAATTATTCCTTTCACACTTTGACTTTAACAATTACCCAAAATTAAATGAGTACCTGGCTGCAACAGACCACCACTGTTAAACCAGTAAGAAAGTGGAAAAACAGGGAAAAGTACCAAAAATAATCATGTGCTTTGTGCGGGGCTGTCTGCATCCAAAAATATCTAATTCAATAAGCCATTTGGATTTGTAGGGTAATATTACGTCACAGTATTGGCTCAGAGTAGAATTATCAGCCTCCCCTTTTTCCTGTATTCATTGTACCTCAGAAGTCAGTAGAAAGTTTAAACTCTTCAGCAAAGTCTCATCAACAATTACAGTGTATAGTTCACATAACTAAAGAGAGTAATTAGCTAATAATACTCCGTCAGTATTTACCCAACAAGAAAAAATGCCATCTCATTGGGGGTTTTATTGCTGGGAAAGAAATACAGAGCTCCCATTTGCTATGAAATGTTTCAGGGACTAAATGATTAACCAGCACCTACCATCATGAAAAAATAAATATATTTGTTAACATTGGTGAAAGACAGCCTTCATACACAGTAATTCTTAAACTTTCTTAAACACAAAGGTATTATTGACCACCAGTGCTATCAAACTGGTGGTCAAACTATCAAAATAAGTGCAGTGGCTCCTCTGGTCTTAGTAAATGGGATTTAAATTCAATGATGTTTGACCGAAAGGCAGGGCTTGATTTAAACTCACAACTTAAATAACAGACTGTTACTGTAATGAGATATGAGTTTTTACAAAAAGTAATGGCGCTTAAGTGAGTGGAAGTGTGGGCGCACACTCAGCTGTCACAAAAAACATACTGTTATCTTTAGTTAGAGGGCGGACAATAAAAGGGCTAGTGTGCGTGAAAGAGTTGTGATTCTTGTGTGAACAGAACGCATGTGCACACATAAACACACACGCAGGCACTGTGAACACTGAGTAAAGTCAAGTGGAGGTCTCTCAATTACGAAGCCACTTGTCTTAATTAGTCATGTTGGGGAGAGACACAGAACATGTTTTTATGCTTTGTGTCATGGCAGGCATACACAGCATGATGATGTCATTTTCCATACTTGTCATGTCTTCATACATTTACCCTTCACCTCCTTAACAGTGATCAACTCCTTTTATTTAAATATTAGCTAAGTTAGCTAAAGTTCTAGTCACATTGCACTAAAATGTCCTTTTAGCTTATTCTATATCTGTTTTGTTATTTCATGAAATGATGAAGACAAATTCAAAAACTCTAGACTCATGTTCTATTCTAGGACTGTTGCTTGTTCTACCTCACTAATCCGCTCATGACCCTTAAGATTTATTTAGCTGCCTTTTAATTAATTAATTAATTAATTTTATTATTTAGCTAAAGTAACTGATTTTACATGCCAATTTTTTAATATTGTGCTTTTAATTGACCCTAAACCTAATTCACAGTTCCGTCAGGTCCCTCTGTAACTGATTGTGTGAAGCCCAAATATGTGTAACTGTGCAGACTGAGTTTGTCGACCACGCGTGCACTTGGATCAATCTCTATTCAGGAACACAGCATGCCAGACAAAGAAGTAAACGTCCACGTTGGATGCTTGTTTTAAGGAGATGCTTTCTTAAAGAAGTGCTGTCATCCACACCGCTACAACATACATGTCCATGTATGGGAAGCTTTGGCAAAGCTGACCTGAAATGCCTGCGAGACCCATTAGCTTTGGGGAAACCATGTACACCGCCTTACATTGTTGTGTTGGTACCATTACTGAAGTACTGAATTTTATTACATCTTTCAGAGCTTTGTGTCATCAGTCTCAGAAGTCTTGCCTGCGTTTAGTTAAGTAAAACAGTAAAACGACAACACATCTCTATGCTAGCCATACTGTCATCCCTACTAGCACTCGCTAAAATTTTGTTAGCATAGCACTTGAACACCATGATTTAAAGCGTCATTTATCTACGGAGAAGATTGCAACTACTGGCGCATAGTGGCGCGAGTCGAGGCGCCAGTAGTTTCAATCTTCTCCATCACAGAGGTGTCGCTGCTACGTGAAGGTTACCGCTAACTACTCTACAACGACGAAAGTCGATAAGAAAACAATGCCACTGTCAAGAGCAGGAACACTGTCATCAATGATACTGCTGCAGTATCTGGAAGATGAAACGCTTAGGACCTTGCCGGCGAAAAGAAGATGAAAGAGAAAATGGGATGTTCCCCCTCTGCATGAGTTATTAAGTGCATGTAAACACCTTAATCTGACAAGAAATTGGGTCGAATCGAGTTACTCGCAATCGGATTAAGACCCTGAGATAACTCGGTTGAAAGTCAAAATAAACGTGCTCGTAGATGGGTGAAGCACGTGGTGAATTAGACTTTGCGTTCTGCGCATGCTCGAGATTTTATTTTAATTATGTGTGTTTCTGATGACGTTACTTACACAATAACTGACAGTGAGAGTGAAGCAATAAAAAGGGAAAAGAAATTACACTGCCTACAAAAAGCTACGACTGTATATCTAGACAAAGTTGATCATTTCTGGCCCTCAATGCCAGATCTCAGTGGAAATGAACAGCCACTGCTCATTTTTGCTGCTCATTAGTCTTTGGGAGTCAGCTGGTAGTCAGGCTGTGATGCCATTTCTTTTCATTTAATCGCATTAATATGTGGGAAGCTGTGAAATAGTCTGCGAACACATTAAAACAAATTCTTATTAACCTTTATGCCTCTGGTGTCACTGCAAAAACAGTAATAAATAATTACGTTTAACCTCGTCATTGCAAAGATTCCAGCTAATTAGACAATACTCACACAAATAGAAAACTGGAAATGTAGAAGTAACTGAGCGGATTATGATATAAATGAGTCGTGAAGTTACACTACGTACCTGCGACATTTAGCACGCCAAGCATAACAGATGTGTGTCTTGGACTCTCTCTAGCTGTTGTAGAACAATAAGAGCTTATAAATGATGAATAGCTCTCGTTCCCTGCTCTATTTCTCCTGTTTTCTACTATTTTCTCCTGTCTCCATTCTCCAGAATGGTGAATAAGTAATTTCCCTTTCAGCTCTCAGCACATAAAGCAACACAAAGAGCAGTGGCAAAGAAATTCACATTGTTCCTAAAAGAAAGCGATTGAAGATGAAGTCATTCTGTATCTTGAGTACAAAATACATTTCTATGTTTTGTTATTTTTATTGTACTGCTTCTTTTTCATTGATCCCCCCATCATTTTTGATAAATGGTTCTTTGCTCCATATGCCGAGCAATGTTGTTTTTTTTCCCCCAGAACCTAAACAGCCATCAAAAGCTGAATTTCAACCGCAGGAACATTTCCAAGAGATATGGTCTATTAGGGGTCCTTTGCTCGACCCCTTCTATTTTCAGGGCAGAAAGCAGGGGCTAAAGAGTTCCAGGGAAAATATTTCACCCCCAAAAGCTGCCATAGTAGGTAGGTAATACTTTTAGAGTGCCTCTGGGTTGGACCTTAATTTCTCCTTTCTGATATGTTTAATCTTACAACTACTAGGTTGTAAAATTTGTCCACTTCAAATTTCACAGCAAGGATTGTTGTTTTTTATTTGTAAACACAACATTCAAACTTTGGCTTCCATGCAGGCTTCAGTCAGCAGAGGAGACATGGGACACACTACGAGCAGGGAGGGTAGACCGAGCTCCAGAATCAAAGAGATGGAGCGCCCATTTTGACAAGAAAACAGTGAATCTTAGAAATAAACTGTTCATCAGTGATTGTTCTCCAGCAGTTACGTTTTAAAGCATCACTAGAGAAATTTATGAACCTAAAACAATGTGCTTCTTACTCATTTTGAAGTACGTTGACCTTTCCTATGCAAATGCCCAGGTACGAAACTGCCCTAGAGTGCTGGGGCTGAAATAACTTGGGTTTCCAGCCTCAATACATACATACAGAGATTTGCTTTAATGACAGTGATGTTACATCCCATAAACAAGGGGATGTAACATCACTGTTAGGGGAGCAAAATAGCAAAATATTTGCCAAATTATCTAGTGTTACTTTAAAGAACAAATAAAAAATCCCCAATCTTATGAAAATGTGTAAAATGAATACGGTTTGGGGTCGCACGGTGCCTCACAGCAAGAGGGCTCCAGGTTCAAATCCCAGCTGGGGCCATTCTGTGTGGAATTTGCATGTTGTCCTCGTATATGGTTCACCCCTGTATGCGTGAGTTCACTCCGGGTACCCTGGCTTCCTCCCACTGTCCAAAATTGGTGACTCTAATCTGACCCTGGGAGTGACTGTGAGCGTGGATGGTTGTTTGTCTCATTTGTCTCTGTGTGGAACCTGTGATGGACTGGCGACCTGTCCAGGGTGTACCCCGCCTCTCAACCAACGATAGCTGGGAAGGCTCCAGCCCCCCCCCCCCCCCCCACACACACACACACACACACACACTCTGAGTTTGATTAAGCTGATTAAACAGCTGGTTTGACTGTTCTGTGTGGGCGGCTGTGACCAGCGCAGCAGACTCTAGTGAGGAGAAATGTTTCACACTTAATTTGCCTAACCTCACTTGTATTTCAGAATAAATAAATATAAAATATTTTCTTTTGACTATTTGTAATATGAAAACAGGTCCAAATACATTGACAATTTACATAACTAATGTAATTACTTAGAATTAGTTTCCCATCTGGAAATGCGTTTTTAAAGTCACAGTTGTTGTAGGTAAAAATTAGGTCTTCTTGTAGGTCTTCTCTCCTCTCCCGATTATTAGGTATTTTCAATGACAAGAAGTGTGTTTTGCTGAAGAAGAATTATCAGTGATCCAACAGTTGTTCCTATTCACATGGATCTTTGAAGAATTTTTATTACTAAGCATTTGAAAGAGATTAAAAACAGCTCTATATCAAATCAATACTTAGCTTGCTTGTTATCAAGTTGTTCTACCAAAGTCTTTGGCTTTGGAAGTTGTGGCATTTGTGGTCATTGTGCAGCAAAGTTGATCCCAGTCAAGCGTGAAAACTGACTGTGTCGACGTTTCACTGTGAAAATTTTGTCGAGATCAGAAGTTAAACATTTGCTCAACTTCAGGTGCTTTTCAAATGCAAAGAATCAGCTGCAGCGTGCAGTTACAGAGTGAATGTGTGCGTGATCTGTAGCACACACACACATTGTCTTTTACCATATGTCTGTTTGCTCTATTACAGATGTGTCGTACATTTAATTTATCTTTGCCTCTGTCTCTGTCTCACCCATATGGACTAAGACGCACATACACACACACAAAACACAATATACTCTGTTATCTTTGCTTTACTTTGCTTTGCATGCTGGAAGATAATTTGTGATCAGATAATACTGAAATCGTATCGCCTTATTTGATCTTGGCTTTTTGCTGTGTCAGAAAGACACAGAAGGTAAACCAGTCATCCTGGCGCACAAAGCGACAAAAGTTCAGTATCACGGCATGATTTAGAAGCCAGAAGCAAAGCGTTGTCTAAAAGTGTAAAGGTGAAGAAGAAAGGACAGGAGAGAATTTCACTGAACACAGTATACATTAAAATACTAAATGTAGATAACAGTACAGCAAATACAAACAGGACTAATGTTTGTGAGAAGGCTGAAGAAGGAGGAGCCGTGGACGATTTGTCAACTGCCAAGTGTCACAATTAACACGTTACGACATGTAATGTGTGTCAGTCTGTACATGTATGAGTAACAACCACAAGTGCTTGTTGCCTGGGTATACACACACAAGAAGTGCAAGAAGGTGCAAAAGTGGGGCTTGCGCCTCGATGTGTGAAATATGTTTTTCACGTGTGTGTATGGATATGCACAAATGTGCCAGTATGACTTCCAGGCATTATCTCGAGTGCTGGCACGCCTGTGTAGCAACTGTCGAGCTCATTAGCACTTTCAGTAAAATGGGCTAATCGAAAAAGCAGCTCTGCCAGTGTGTAAACGTAGTTACTTCAACACCATTAGTTGCAACTTTTCCCCTCACAATTCAGCATGGCGTAGAAAGAAAAATAAGATCCTTAACCAGAATAAATATGTCTGGTAATGAAAGTGAAGATGATAAAAAAAAATTTAAAAAAACATTGAAAATTCAATTACAGCGAAAGCGAAAAAGTAAGGTTACTAAAATGACCTCAAAAAAGGAATCACACATGTTCATAAGGCCATAATAATGTTAGACCTTAAATAAAGTATTTTTATTCAGAGAAAGATTGGAAATGTGGCAAAAGGGAAAAAAATTACTTGCTTTCAGGCTGTGAAACAAAATGTACCCATGACCAACAATTTAATGAAACAAGAATTTTCAAATAAAAACAGAAGTCTTAGAAAAGATTTGAACATATTATATGGATTATTTGTGCGGTGGAATATCTTTTAAGAAGAACAAAACTGATGTATTAATCTGTTTTAGGGGATGAGATTGAGATTATGCAATCCTTTGGTGGGACTGTGATATAAGATAAATGTAACTTTTTGATAGATAAGATAACTTTTTGGATGCATTTAACCTCCAATTCTGCCTGTTCAAATTAGAGGAGGTCAAATTTTCAGTTAGTAATTCAGTGGTCGCAAACATTTCCAGAGTTTGTAGTTCTAAATCAAGCGGTTTCATCTGTCCAAATAAATCTGCCTTTGCGCGTGTGAAGAAAAATGATCTGTTTGTAAAAACTATTTTGAGCTTATCTTTAGATCTTAAGTGGCTGGATGGACGGTGACAGTCCAAAGAAAACAGACAACTTTGTTACCTCCAGCCCCACCGCAGGGCCTGAAAGTCCAGAAGATTTTAAGGACTGATGACGAACTCAGATGAGATGTACTTTATGATATCCGAGGAACAAGAGCCCCTCCTTTAATCTCCTAAGTATGTATGGAGCATTCAATGCTGAGCAGGCTCAGCTGCTTCTGATTTTCCATCAGAAAAAGTTGAAATAGCTCCGACTTGTCTGAGGGTTCACTGTTGTTTTTGTCTTTTTGGAGTCAAGAATAAACATTTTGTTTTTGTCTGCCTGATATGCTTGATGCGTGTTGCTTGGGATCAAAGCAAATCGGACTATTTTCCGGACAGGTGCGTTCCCATTTCGGGATCCCCCTCGCTAGGGTTTGGATAGGGCCGCAGCCTCTGTTGCAGCACCTTTTGCTTAGTCGTGGGCCTTGTTTGATTTGTGACCTGACAGATAATCTCAAACTCCTCCACAAACTATTTCAAATAAACAGCCCTGTTGTGGATATGTGCACAAGTTATTATTATTACTACGCTCTGTAAATGTTACAAGCTACATGATTTTAATGGTTTAATCTGCCCTTCACAAGTTTAAAAGTCACAGCTGATACAAAGTGTGTAACAGTTAATGTTCTCTGCAGATACAGTGTTTGCAGCATTAGCTTTACTCTACTTTGACCTCACTTTTTTCTTTTACATTTCCATAAGTACTTATTGTTTCATATTGTACCTGGTGACATGTTTAATTCATGCTGTTTGTTTACTAAAGAACAAATTTTAAAATCTGCTCTTCATGATTCATCTTCCACTAAATTCATGGGAAACACCCTCCTTCAGTTGTAATGTGTTATGTATCAGGACATCCCGGTAAGTTCATCCCAAGGTCAGACCGTGCAATGTTCAGTGAAACTGCAAAAACCCGAGAGCTTCATCTCAGACTCTACAGGCCTCAGTTAGCATGTTAGATGTTAAAGTTCATGACAGTACACTTATAAACAGACTGAAAAAGTGTGGCTTGTTTGGAAGGGTTGCAGGAGAAAGCACAGCTAGGTTTGAAAAGTTACATCTGAACAAACCACAAGACTTCTGGAACAATGTCCGTTGGACAGACCAGACCAAAGTGGAGATGTTTGGTCATAATACACAGCAGCATGTTTGGAGAAAAGCAAACACAGCATATCAGCACAAACACCTGATTCCAACTGTCAAGGACGGTGGTGGAGGGCTGATGATCTGGGCTTGTTCTGCAGCCACAGGACCTTGCAGTCATTGAGTCCACCACAAACTCCTCTGTATACCAAAGTATTCTAGAGTCAAATGTGAGGCCATCTGTCTGACAGCTAAAGCTTGGCTGAAACTGGGTCATCAAAAGGACAATGATCCCAAACACAGCAGCAGATATTCAACAGAATGACTGAAAGAGAAAAGAATCAAGGTGTTGCAATGACACAGTTAAATTCCAGACCTCATTCTGACTGAAATGATGAGGTGGGACCTTCAGAGAGCTGTGCCTAGAAACCTAAATGAACTGAAGCAACAATATAAAGAGTTGGCGAAATTCCTTCACAACAAAGTGAGAGACTGATAACATCATACAGAAAACAATCCTTTTATTGCAGCGGAAGTTGGTTCTATAAACTATTCAATCATGGGGTGGGCACTGCTTCTGCATTTTAACATGACTTAACTTTTTTCTTAAATAAATAATGTTGGGGCGGTCATGGCGTAGTGGGTTAAGCAGCCACCCCATGTACAGAGGCTATAGTCCTCGCTGCAGCTGGCCCCGGTTCGAGTCCCGCACCAAGCAGCCCTGTGCTACATGTCTTCCCCATCTCTCTGCCCCCTGCTTCCTGTCTCTATCCAACTGTCCTATCATTAAAGGCATAAAAAGCCCCCCCCAAAAAATGCCATAGTGTAATACAGTATGTGTTTTTGTTCATATGAGGTTGTATTTAAAAAAACGTAAGACCAGATCAGTTTTAATATTGACTCATACATACATTGACATAAAAATTAATGTATCTATGCATATACAGATGATGCTTCACCTCCAAGTGGTGATAGGCTAGGATTTCCACACAAGGGACAGGCAGCAATGTACCGTTTTCTCCCAAAAAGTATAAATATAATGTTTACTTTATTGGTCTTATATGTCAAAATATCTTTAAATCTCTTTGAAATGTCTGATCGCACACCACCACCCCTCTATCTGCTCTGTCTCATCACAATTGGTCTGCATTTGCTGCAGCAGGTGTTGTATCAAAAGCAATGCAGCACAGCAGGGAGACACGAGGAAATGGTAGTTCCTATCCATATGGTCTCCTGTTACACACACGCACACACACACATGCACACACAGGCTGTGCGAGAGAACAGATCTAACAGCCTATCTTTGGCTCGCCCACATAAATGTCCGTTTGGCTCTGCTCTGATCACATAATTGCCTTGTACACTCGTCTCCTACACACACACACACACATACACACACAGACAGCGCACATCCAGAGAGCATACATTGAAGCACACTCAGGGGAGTTCACGCAGACATATCTTCAAAACCTGGATATATACAGCATACAGACACACACACACCACTTTGTATGGTAAGAAGCGGACACTTCACACATGCAGGAATGCCTGCAAGCGAGCACACACACACACACACACACACACACACACACACACACACACACACACACACACACACACACACACACACACACACACATGCGTACACAGCAAATACCAAACAAAAACTCCCACCAGATCACCCACACACATAGTGAGCACAATGGAGAGCGAGTGAGCCAGATACACAGACGTGCAGAAGGAAAGAGGTGAGAAAAGACAAAAAGATAAAATCTGGGCAAAGAGTGGGCATTACTCTGACGAGAATCGTTTTAGTTTAACAACAGTTTTTGGTCTATTAATCTGATTGAATATTGATCAATTTTCCAATTTTCAGTGTCATCGAGTATCCCTAAAATGAACCCAGTAACACTGTTATCATGTTAATAATGCATTATAAAGCACGACAACATGAGGCATATTTAAGGTTTGATATACTATATGTTGAAATTCTTTCTTAAATCATGCCTCATAACCTTTTTCAAATTTTTTGTTGTGAGAATTGGACATAAACTATTGCAAATTCATGCTTGACACTTCTATACTAAAGCTTGAGCCACCTAAACAAAAACAAAATTGAACTGATTTTTTAGTATCTCTTAAAACCAGTCACAACTCTCTAACGTGGTGACTGTGTCCCTGTGAGACGGTGTCGAATGGGAGCATGTTTCTATTGACGTGCAAGAACATGCCTGGAAATGTTGCAGGCATCTTCTTTGCAGATCATTCAACTAAAGATGCCAGCAGGCCTGCATCCAGATCCTCATCAAAGCTTTTCTATGTTTTGCATGTAGGTTGCAGCACAAACATAAATGTCAACAAGTTCTGCTTGAAATGGTATTAAATCCTAAAGGGTTCAGTCCAGAAGGAGCCCAAGTTGTCCAGCTATTCTTAGAAATCACAGTGTTCATGCAGGATCCATTCCACATGGCAAAAAAAAAAAAGAAAAGAAAAAGAAAGAAAGAAATATCGATGGTTGCCCCTGAATTTCCCTCTATTATTCCACCAGGACCAACACTCATTTAAAAGCAAGCAAAACTGACAGGACAGGATTACATACAGGACAATGAATTCCAAGTGGATGGTAATAATTAGATGACCAAAGTTTGCTAAAAATTAAGCCATTTTCTGTGTTTCTGTCACTTTTAAGACTTGGAAGGAGCACACAACAATAAAATTACAGATGCTGTTGGTATTATTCATGATTACAGAATCTCTATTTTATGTACGGCGACAGTATGGAACTGAATCTCAGTGCTAAGCAGTGAATGTGCACCTCACCTCAACGCCCCACATTCCTAATACTTTATCCAGTATGACACAAAGCATTATTGAGGTTGCATGCATTATGTCAATGGCCCAATCAAACTTTTTCTATGTAACCAATCAGCGAGACACAACAAATTGATTATGAATAAAAGATCATCAGCAGAGCTGTCATCAGCTGGCCCGCTGATACACAAATGAGCAGAGCAGCAAGCCCAATGACAGCAGCACTCAGACGGGCCAATCATTACACCTCCTCAGCAAAAAAGGAGAGGCACGGACACAGAGATACAGCCTTCTGAACTAGAAGATAGAGTCTAGAGAGTGTTATCTGAGAGCAGAGGAGGAGGTGATTGCAGAGAAGGAAGAGCTGGCTAAAGTAAAGTAGAAGTACATAACAACAGCATCGAGATTTCAATGCACGAGAAGGAACAGGAGGGGGGAAAATTGTTGGGGGGGAAAAAAGATGCAGCGTGTTTTTAACAAAAAAAGGTAGGATAAGAGTGAGGGGGAATATAAAGAGAAAAGATAACAGGTTGCATTATTGAGAAACAACTGATGAGAAATTCCAAAGAAGGATGGCAGTGAAACGAAGCAAGTAACAAAAAGCTAAAAACAACAAAACCAAAAAAAACAAACAGAAATCTCAAAAGGAAAACAGCCATTTTTTTCAGAAAAAAAAAAGACAAAAGTTTTTCTTCCTACCTGAGTTCCTCTTGGAGATGTACTTTACATCATCACAGGCTCCACTGACAAACAGGAGGAGGAGGAGGAAAAGGAGAGTTAAAGTCTCCATTGTCCTATTCACCGCGGGCACCTTGAGGAAATGGGACAGAGAATGGACGTGTTAGTGATCACACTGGATCATTTTATCCAGTAATATTCAGATCCTCAAAATGGTCAAAACAGGCAAAAAGACAACTTTATTAACAATTTTATCTTAGAGTTTTGAAATGATCATTCTGTCTTCCTCAGAAGCTTATCATACATTTTGCAAACTTTGCCTCTGAGTGAGTAAGAAATGAGAAGTTTGGTCATTTTAGGCCAAAAAACACTGAACTGCTGTAAGGACATGTTAAAAACGAAGATGGCATACACACAACCATTTCCAGCATGAAGTTAGACACATTATGTGCCCACTCCCAGGCACCCAAATATTCCACCAACAGAACTGGCAGCATTTGAGTTCTTTGAACCTGAATTTGAATCATGTTTTATCATTTTTAATTTCCTTTAAGACAATACACATACACACAAAGATACAGACTCTCGCTCCCTGTGTTTCATATGAAATATCTGATTGTAAATAATCAGAGGATATTTCCAGTTTGCATTGGTGCTCTAAGCTGTGAAACACACACTGTCTTCAAAAATAGTCCCGAAATGCAACTAACCAGAACACGACAGCAAGTGGGGTTTTTTTTAGCAGGCGACAACAGCCAGCACGGTGTTGTGAACTCAAGTGTTCACTGCTTATAAGGGAGGAGATATGTGATATGTGTCTGCAGTGGTGCTGTGGGAAGTTGTGTTAACTGGAGGAGACAATGTTGTTGGTACCGATTCCATTGCAAATGAATATATACTTACATGGTCATTTTTGGCATTAATTAGTACTCAAAAAGCAAAATTTTAAATATAAAACCAATATAAAACATATTGGTTTCTTGGGGCATGTTTTACATCATACTGTGGAAATTATGGATCATCGTTGCTGACATCTACAATGTGTTTGCACAGTAAGAATTAAGTCAGTGGACAATTCCTGCGTACACGGCTGCCTGCACAAAACACACAATGCCACATGGATCAAACTGCCTATTTATTTTCCTTTTATATCAGCCATATCTATAGTCAGGTTCATTTCCTTTCAAGAAAAATACGCTTCCCCATTAAAGCGTGAACTACAACGTTACAAGTGAAAATATCACCGTGTTAAAATAAACCGAGACATGATGCAAAGCCATGATATTAGAAAAATGTCATATACAAAAAAAGCCCGAAATTATTTAATGTTTTTTCTATATAATATTTGATGAGAAATTTCCTTCAACAGTAAATTTCTAATGGATTTTTTTTTTTAAATACCTCAAATATTGTTGCATTTGAACCAGTAAAACACTTTATCACAACAAAGGTGGTAAGGAAGAGTTTGAAAAAGAAAATTAGCAATGCCAGGAGTTGTTTCATGACAATAAATGGGAATTCAAACACCAGCTTGAAATCTGATTGAAATCACGTTCAGTTCGCACTAACGGTGGGATAGCTGTTGACAGAACTCAGGGTGGTGTTGATGTGTGTTCCACTGCTCCGTGCTTTTGAGAATTGGCAATGCAATGCAATAATAGAATGGGGATCCACAACAGTGAAAACAAATTCAAATGATGAAAAATAAAATGAAAAATGCTGCGTTCTGTCCCCACAGTCGACTTGGAAATCATCTCTTCTGAATTTCAAGGCGTCCTGCCCATCAATACTGATTTCTTTTCATAACAAGAAAAATAATACAATTTGCACACCTTAGGCTGTTTGAAAAGTTATTTCTTTAATACACAGTACTTTGCAAAAGTCTTGATCCACTCCCTTTTTGCAACATATTTAGCTTTCAAGCAGCTGTAATCTTTCAAAGTGTCCTTAAGCAGTATTTCTCCAGGGTTTCTGAAGGTCGTTCAAAGTTCTTCTTTGGAGATTGGCAGCTTTTTCTTTCTTTCTCACTCCAGTTATTGTATCTGACAGTTTTCACAGGAAAGTGTTTTTTAAGCCACCTAAAAATGACCTGAATCTTCCAAGCATAAAAAAGACAACTTAACAAAGAAACAATTTTGAAGTGTATTTTTAGGCACTTTGTTATAAGGCAGACTTTTGTGAGGACAGGTGATATGTTCACATTTTTTTGAGTTGTGTCTACAAATGCCAAAGATACCACAGTTTGACAGAGATTAAGGCTACCTTTACACGGAAACGATCTGAAACCAAAACACAAAAGTGGCGTTTCGTTTTCAGTTTTAAATCTGCGTGCATACGGAAACGCAAAAGTGTGTGACGTTTCATTTTTATCGATGCAGTAAACACGCCAGATGGCTAGGTGGCAACACTACCAAGACCAAGTCTTTCTACTTCTCTACTCATTTCTATATGACGAGAAACGCAGTTTTGCGTTTTCATCCTTTACACGGTGGCACGACAGTGGAGCGTTTTCAAGAATTCCACTCTGGAGGGCAGTTTCACTTTTTTGCGTTTTCATGCCCCCAAAACGCCGTTACCATCTAAACGATATAGTGCATCCGCAAAAAGGTTTTGCGTTTTTAACCCGTTTTCGTTTCCGTGTAAAGTGCCCCTAAATGCTAATTTTGCACCAATAAATTATTACCAAAGCACTAGTAGTCAGTAAGCTTGGCATATCTCAGCATGATGTGCAGAGCTTCTTAAAATAACTTTGACAACAAAGAAAAATTGGTTGGAAATTAATAAAGAAACAGCTCTTTTTTCTGTGCATTATGCTGTTTAACTAATCATATGAAACATCTCTCAGTGTTACTTTGGTAATTTTAGCACTGAAAGCTAATGGTAACACATCAGCGTTGCTAGCTAAACTAACATTAACTTAGCTTGCTATTGAGTTTTTTTAATGTTTGCAATAGCTTGTTTTTCAAAACATATTAGAGAATTTGAGGTAATTTAATCTCTTAAATCATCTCAATAATCCCTGCAGTTTGGACTCTTGTTCAACATGGCTAATAACCTGTGCACTACAAAGGGAACTACTGGACAACTTGAGAGCACCCTATGTTTTTATATCTTGTGCAGCCTGTGATTAAACTGTGCTGCCCAATCGATGACAACGTGCCTAATTTGAATTTTCTTTCTTAAAGGTGGGGTAGGGGTTCTTTTTCTGGAGCATTTTTTTTTACATATTACCTGAAATACTCTTCACACCCCCATTGCAACCAATTAATTAAAAGTTTTGACACAAAAATGAAAAGTTTTAGTGGCCTCTAGAACGTACAATCTAGGAAAAACACTATCCAATCATACTGAACGGACCGTTAACGATGATTGGATTCTGATGCGTCTATCAAACTGCAATCTGCTCCTCCCTCCCCCTCCCTCCCCCTCCCTCCCCCTCCTTCCCCCTGTGCGCGTACCCTTCTTCATGAATGAATTACGCATGTCCAGAAGCTTGGCAGGAAGCTAAACTAGAGCCAGCTTGGCAAGCACCTAGCATTATTAAACGTATAGTTAGCATATACTAAATACTAAATACGGCAACGATCGATGCTTGCTGTCAGAACAGCGCTCGTGCACCTTCGTGCTCGTGAACAAGCATTGCGCATTCATGTACTCTAGAGGCGTGGCTTCGGGGGGAAAGTGAAGAAAAGGGTTGGGACTTTTGACCTGTGTATTTTCAAAATGCAGCTTCGCTGGACTAAAAATCCAGGATCTCCTACCCTACCTTTAATAACATGTCAACACCTAATATTTGTGGGTGTATAAGTTCACATCGGGTGACACCTGGACAATGTGGTTAACATAGCTTACTGGTTTAAGGAAGATTATTTTTAAAACCATCTTCCAGACAGGCATTGAAAACAGGAGGTGGGATATTTTTTATCATGCATAATTTCATACCTCCATGCTGCCCTTCAGGTTGAGGATATTGCATGTCTTTTTATTACTGTTACTCGCACATTAATGGGGAAGGTCGTTTTTTTTAAACCTGGACCTTATTTTTGGCATAAAATACGTTCATCTACTCACCGATAACAGTTTGGTGAAAGTCTGCATCCTTTGGAAGATATTTAGATTGCTCGAGATCCGTGTACATCCATATAACGAAAGTGAACAGGGCATAGACAATACAGCCTCTAAACAAGGTCTTATCTGTCTTTATTTCACCAATACTTTAAGACGAATGAATGAATGAACGCGTACTATTGCACTGTTAGCTCATAGCTGCTGTGTTGTTGTTATCCGGGGCTATCGGGGGGCTTATAGGAAGCTTTCTACACACGCGTCTGGTGGGATGACGTCATTGACGCGCCGCTTACAGAACAGCTCATCCACTACGATAAGGACGTCCATCGTACTCAAAGTCGTCGTCCACGTCGTCAAAATCTGATAAATATCCTGCCAAGTTGCACAAAACTAGCAGTAGAAACTCTGTGTGAAGATAGCCGACTGTCACAGAGCAAATGGGTAAATAAGCTGTGCTGCAGCGGTGCACAGCGATGAAGTCATCCCACCAGACGTGTGTGTAGAAAGCTTCCTATAAGCCCCCCCGATAGCCTCAGATAACAACAACATGGAAGCTATGAGCTAACAGTGCAATAGTACGCGTTCAGTCATTCATTCGGCTTAAATAAATAATAAAATAAAGAAATAAAGACAGATAAGACCTTGTTTAGAGGCTGTATTGTCTATGCCCCGTTCACTTCCGTTATATGGATATACACGGATCTCGAGCAATCTAAATATCTTCCAAAGGATGCCGACTTTCACCAAACTGTTATCGGTGAGTAGATGAAGGTATTTTATACCAGAAATAAGGTCCAGGTTAAAAAAAAAAAGTTCTTCTTTAAGCTGCGCTCTCACACAGGCTAGCTTATTCTCCATTTGGACCCCCCTCATAACCAAACGCTAAGCTCTCTTTATCTTACCCTCTCTGTCAGCCCCTCCGCACGGCATAACATCCATCAAAGAAACACATACACCAGGGTCAGTCTCCCGTGTTTCACACATGAACCCAGACTCACTTCTGTAGACACCAGCAGCAGCTTGTTTGATGTTTGATCCACCATGAACATGAGCTTGTAAATGGAAGATGATACCAAGCATACGTATGTGATTCGCGTACAAAGGGTAAAAGGAAGAATGAGGTCACTTAAACAATAACATATCATGGCCTGTATAAAAATAATGTCATTCATAAAAACACGTATAGATTAAAAAAAAAAACAGCAAGCAAAAGCAAGTTACTTGTCTGTAAGAATTTGTGAGGCTTTAATTTCCAGACAGAGAAGGAAAGAGAGAGCGCAGCACAGAACAAACACAATTAGAGCATTACAATCCCCATATCTTTCATCCTCCGTCGCTATGCTTTCCTGTCTGTCTGTCTCTGATAATGATTTTCCAACACAACAGCAAAGGCAGATCTAAGCATGGTGAGAGTGTGTATAATGCAAAGTGTCACACATTACATGTACTCTCAAAGGTTCAGCAACAAAAACAAACGAACGAAAATAAAGATTCAGAAATCTTGTGTGAGCGTGTCCTAAGGCAAAGGGAAAAAAAAACACACTAGGGTCAAGACTTGCCGTCTGTTTAAAATTTAAATACTGTATACAGAGTCAGGATGGGCAGAACTGTAAAACCTTAACTCGTACTATTAATAACATTTTCCTACTGACGTCAATTTATGAAGTTCTTGTGACATTTCATGAGAGAAAATCTACGATTAAGCTGTTAATCCCAAAAATTCATCCAATGCTTTTTTGGTGAGGGACAAATTGTTATAGCTGGCCTAATACCAAGACAAACACTTGGTAAGATGCATGTACACACAGGCTCAGACACCCACACCAACACACACATAGAGATAACCGGCTATTCTCATCAACCAGACCAGCGTTGAGTTATTAGGCCGGCTAAGCCTCACATCCCATATTAAAAACAGCCTTTAGCCCTTCTCTGTCACACTATCTGTCTCGCCCAAACTGCATGAGTCATGCTGTTTTGGTTACGGAGGCAGTCTGTGTTTTACATGAGAATGTAACCCACCTCATCATCATTATGAAAGATTTGATATCCATTCTTTTAATCCTTGCAACTGGAGGTGTAATTGCTTTGAGTCTTGTGTCACACACCCTTGTTGTCCTGTCTATATGGATTACTTTTTAAGAAGCTCCTACATTTTGACATAAACATGACTTTTAACATTATCTACTTTTATTATGTGTAAACATCGGATAAAGAGAAACTGATGAGCACATAAGACAAAACTGTTCTATTTGGAAATTACGTCAACATAAACTGTTATAAAAAGAAAAGTATCACTGAAGTGTCTTAGGACAAAACCAGTATATGTCCCAAACAAAATGTCAGGTTTGGAATTCTGTGCTTGAGAGTGACCCATGATCACAATATAACATTAGAGCAGCTCTGGGGATCGGCAAAAAATCCAACCAAATAAAATCTGACAAAGGAACAAGCAAATGACTCACTGTCATTATTAGTTTCCAACAATGCAATATTATTCTGAATCTGAAGATCAGATGTGACTCATTCTAAACAAGTGTTGTTCTATTATTCTTGAAGCAATGTACAGTACTTGTTCTAATCTAGAAAGAAATTTCCATTTAATTACAAACATAATTAATCTGACAAAGAAAATCAACATTTCATATTCTCCATTTTCTGTCAGGGAATTTTAACTATAAAGAAACTGTATCTTTGGCTCATTGTTCAATTTAAACTAGATCGTGTCAATTTTTGTGTGCTACTGGCAGGACAACATTAAAGCCGTTTAACCACAGTCCTAATTAACTAAAAAAGTTATTTTTTCCACCGTCACTATCTTGGAAAACTCTTTTTACAGACTTTATCCAAATATTCAACAACTGTTTTAAGTAGGTAAAAGGATGTGGAGCGGCTTCTGGGAATTTTAAAGGACGCATAAGTTATTTGTGCAAATGTGAATGCAATCTTTGCATTGTAGGGCAATTCTTAGTTTCAAAGAACAGTGTTAAAGATGATTCGAGTTTTTAGGTCCTCTGCTGATCACAAGGAAACTCCTTCTAATGGTCTGAGAATGTAGAAAAGCTAAATTAAAACAGGTTGTTGGTGACTCGCCACTTGAAACTAACAAGCATCCTATGTAGCATTACCATTTAATAAGTCAGCCATTTTGTGATGCTGTTTTGGTGCAAACATGTGCTGCCTATCATTTTAGATTTTGCAAATGCCTGTATACCCTATGTCCTGAATACTGTCTTCACTACAATAAAAATAAATATATAATACATTTTTGCATTAATGTTGTAATGTGAAATGTATCAATAGCTGTCTGCTTCTATCCCCTAGTAAGCGTTCTGTATAGTGACAAATATATTGTGGGTAATTGTGTTCAAAAATGAAAATTTGAACACAGCCAGAGACTCATTCACTCAGCATGGTTCCCTGCACAGTTATGATTAGCCGTTTCTCTTTCATTTGGCCACTTATGGTGACAAAAAAAAATGTAATCTGCAGTGTCACAGCAGCAGACTTTCTTCTTACCTCAGAATCATGTTCCTTACCTGTCATAGTGTACCCTTCTTTACAACTGCAATTTCCTTTTTAGGTCCTGAAAAAAAGCATGTAACATTCATAGTGATTTCCAACAACCCTGATTTTTTTATTTCCTTTTTACTATAAACTGTGAGGCTTGCACTTGAGCAGTTGAAAAAAATGAACTTAGAACGTGCTGTGTCATTGGCTCCATTTTAGGATGTTTAAAAAACAATTAGCACTTGGGAACTGAGGTTGTTGCTACATTTAGGTGCACTTCAAAAACTGTATTTGATTACAAGATGTTTACAGAACCCATGAAAAACACGATTCTGTGATTATGTTAATGTGATTGAAATGTTAATGGGATTAAGGATCACTGCTTAGTGTAATTTAAGACATCAGCATCCGTTTTTTAAAGACACACTTGGAACATTACCTCGTATTTTTCCCATCTCCTGGTGCTATGTTCAGGTCCAAATTAACCACAGTTTCCACTGAGTCATCTCAGGTGCTGCCTCTGACCGCCAGCTGTCGCTCACAAATTCTTACAGAATGTATTTTAGTTGATGAATCCCCCCCATCCTCCTGAATGCAGCAGGATAAGCTGTGAAAGGTATGACCGTTCCATCTGCAGTCTCTAATTTGAGAGATGTGGTGCACACTCATCAAGCCCTGTGCAATTATGTACGCCTCTTCTAATGTGAGTACCTTGATTAAATCTTGCACTAGCAGCACCAGACTCTCACAATATAAGCACAGGAACATCTGTGGTTTGTGTGCATGGAAAAATGTTTTGGTGATCACGCAGCAAGCTTTTCCAAACTCATAAAGGGACATGGTTAGCAGGAGCAGAACAATGCTTTTCTGAGCACATGACGCACACAGCTTTACTTAAACCTTTAATGTCCTCCTCTACTGTTTGGTAGAGCACATCTTCCAGCAACCATCTCCTCAAACGTTTGTGGAGATACATTACATCTCTTGAGGGTTGAGTGACATCCTGAACAGTTTTCTGAAACATTCATTCTTATTATTGCCCAAATTAAATGGAAAAAATGCAAGGAAACATTTTACTACTATTTTAACTTTTTTATCGAAGATAAAAGGGGTAAATCCTAGATCACCACAAAGCTGATGGGATCAGTAACACATCCTGGTTTTTAGTCTTTTGTTACCATAAACTTCATGCCTGGACGGAACATGTATTGTGGTAAAAGTCAGTTTTCAGTAAAATCAGAGCCAATAAAAGACAATATAAAACTTAATAAATCATCGACTGAATGTGTGCTTTTTCATATTAAAGGCTTTTTCTCCTCTGTTCAAAGAAAATCTTTGTTTTATCATTTTTTATTTATTTTTTTGCTGGTTTTGAATGTTTCAACCCCACCAGGTAAATAATGAACCAGATGTGCCTGATGCTTGTTTCACAGAACCAGCAGTATGTCCTCCTCAGATCCAGCGGCACAAGCCACATATACGTACACCTTGAGTGTATGGTTAATACAAACACAACAGGGTTGTTTTGATTAATAAAGTCGTTGACCCAGCTGAATAAGTTTGATTCCTGGTTGTATATTGGATAGGAAATTATTCCTGGTCAGTCCTATTCTCTGTGTCACAGTTATATTGAGAGGGATTAATGATCACTCTAATACAGTGCTTTTCAAACGTTTTACATCAAGTACCAACACAGTTCATCCCGTTTTCTTAAGAAAAATATTAACTGGCTTATCCTTCAGTCCTGCATGTTTGGTTGAAAGATGTGATGGCTTAATGCATTCTTTGCTCAGACCTTCACCACATACTGCAGCCTTAGCTCTTCCGCTTCTCCACAAAGGCTGAATGCCAAATTCGAGACAACTTAAATCATATTTAATTGGTGTTTTGTGGCATTGGTTATCATCAGAAAGCCTTTTCTCTCCATTTAAGAGATAAGTTCCTACCTCACCACTTGTCATCATTTCCACCCGACTCATGAGCTGGTGCAGGGCCAAGGAGCAGACCCACTGAATAGGATCTACCATTACTGATCACACGCTAAAAAATCAACCACCCACGCTGGTGGGTCTGAACCTTTGTCTTTTTGCCACAAATGGACAGCCTGGAGCCAAGTAAGATGTATCCTCTCATCATTGCCATCTCACGATTCTCAGAAGAATGCTTTGTAAAGTAAACAAATCTCTAAAATACAGTTACATTTCTAAAGCATAAAACTGTGTCATCCGTGTTTATGAGCATCAAACATGGAACAGATATTTTTGTTCACATTTCCAAAAACACACCAGTGTGTTGATCACAAAAGATTAGCAACTGTGAGACGGGAACTCATGTCTAGCCTTCTGCTTTGTGTATGCCAGCATCCACGTGACATGACGGGAATCATGACCCATAAATTGTAAAATGTCTGAGCCCCGATCATTTTAACTCATTACCCTCCATGGGTGGGATTTATATTAAACAGGGCACTTCAGCATGGACCAACTCCTCCTACCATCTTCCTCCTTATAAGTGAACAAGTCAACAGAGTCAAATTTTATAAATCATCAAGTAACTTGATATCGAACATTGATATCAAACAAAGCAGGATACTGAACGTCAACATCAACCTGTAGGAAAACATTTAACATCCACAGCATTATGTGGTGAGCTGAAGGCTGCGTCAGTGCCAGGATATGAGGAATGAAAGCGGAGTCATTGTCCAATATTTGAGCTGTTAACTCGAGACTGCATGTCTGGCACTGTGAGCATTGTTGAGATGGATTTGAAATCAGTAATATTCTCATCATAAAGTTGCTCTATTACACAACTACTAGCCAAAACTATTCTGGGTACCTTTAATTAAAACATCAAATTTATTCATAAAGCACATTTAAAACAACCAACAGGCTATACACAGCATGAACGCACAAGAGCAGCAAAAGAGAACAAGCTACAATAACAGTGTTGAACAATGCAACAGCACACTTTACAAACACGTAAAAGCAGAAAGAGATGAGACATGTCAAATAAAACCGTGAGTTAAAAGTTGTTCCTTGTAGAAATAAATGGCAAAAATGCTTAATAGAGAGAGAACAATAAGAGAAAAAGAAAGAGAAAAATAAATATGTCTTCACCATTTTTTTTAAAAGAATCAACAGAAAGGGCACATTTAACTGACACTGGAAGGCTGTTCCACAGCTTTGGAGCCACCTGTCACAATCCCCCTTACACACTGACCTTGATCCTGGGGCAGCTAAAAGACATTGTTCAGAAGATCAAAGACATCTGAAGTCTGAGTAAAGACAAAGGAGTTCAGAAACGTACTCTTGTCTCCCATGTAAAGCTTCAAATACAAACAAAAGGAGTTTTATAATCAATTCTGTATTTCATTGGAAGCCAGTGGAGAAATGCTGGAATAATACTAAATCATTGTCTGGATCCAGTCAAGAGTCTGCCTGCAGATTTTGAATAATGATCCAACCTTGTGATGACTGTTTCCATATCACTGCCAAAAATAAAAGGTTGATTTCCGTTTAGCAACGTTCCTTAATTAGAAACTTCTTACCGTAGAGTTTGTGTGTTTTTTAAATCACAATCAAATATGATACCAAAATTCTTGACAAAGGCCAATTCAGACTGAAAAACAAGGTCCCTTAGTGGCTTGCTAATCTTACTGAGGTGTTGGGGGTACCAAAAATAACCACCTCAGTCTTGCTGTCATTTAAGTAAGGACAGTTGTTTTCCATCTTGCATTTCACCTCCTGAGGGCAGTTAAGATGGCTGTGACAAGCGTAGACTCTTCTACATTTAAGGGCCGGTAGATTTGAGTAACATCGGCAAAGCAGGGAAGTGAAATGTTGTGCTTATAGTAGATAGAGAAAAAGTAAGTCTATACAGTATGAATAAAGTTGGCCCCAAAGTTTGGGCTAAAAACAAGACTTGGCGGTTAAACAAGGGGATAATGACTGGAGGACAGTAAATATGATGCCAACAAGGTCCTCAAGATGGGTTTTTTTAAGAATTAAGTGGTCAATGTATCAAAAGCTGCACAGGGGTTCATAATAATCAAAATGTCAGCCATATTTACCTATTCCTGCCCATGAATAAAGATGTAATCCTTATTAACTACTCGCTTCTATGCATTGATCTTAAAGTGACTGAGGTGAGTTGTCTACTTTAGAAAAAAATATGGTTTAGAGTGGACTTTTAAAACAGAAAAGCTATATAAAATATATAGCAACATCAATCACAATGATGGATTGACTGCTGGAAGTATACTTTTAAAATGGTTTCGAAAAAGACCGCAGCCACCAGGTTGGCAATCATTTTAAGGACTTTCAGGCTGCACAGTGAAGCACAAATGGCAGTGTAAAAAAGGTCTATTATAAGTCACGAAGACATTTCCCACATCATTACCCCTCTAGCAGGAAGGTTGGATTCATTGAACCCCATCGTCAGTATGCAGCCACACGAAGACGAGGCAGCATCTCTCTTATCTGCTGTCCAGGGCTGAGGGATAGTGCTCAGTTTCAAACCCTTCTTATTAACTGACAGGAGCAGCGGCCAGCATCGTCTACTGCTGCTGGAGCCCATTCACTTCAAGGTCTCACAGCTGTATTACAAGCAGCCTTCTTCGCGTGTCACCGCGGGGATGTTTCATTTTCATCCGAGTCTACTTGAATGAGCCTTGCCACTCTCTCTTGACATCCATCATCAACATGGCAAGTTGCGCCCTCAGGGCTGCAACTGCTTATCACAGCAATCTCAGCAAAATTCCAGACATCAAGAACAAGAATGGCAGCTTTTTCTGAAACGCTCAAACTGCTGTGTTTGACACCAGTGATCGCATTCCTCAGTGAGTTAAACTCTTTACTCTTGCAGAGAGCTGAGAAAAACCAGGGGGTGAAAAGGTAATCACGGTTGATATAAGGGAAACACAGGCTGAAGTTAGGTTTTTTTGGACAATGCTTAATCTTATTAATCAAGGTGGTTTAAAGGTTGAGTGTGCGGCTGTTGGGGAAATTAATGTAGATCTATGAGGGATAGAGTAAAAATACTTGTGTGTCTGTGTTTACTCGATCTTAAATCACATGGGGTAACCCTGAACTCTAATGCATTTGAAAAAAATTCAAATCACATTCACAAATCACATAGGCTAACAAGTAGCTTACTTTTTCCGCGTGGTTTCCCCATGTGCTTTCTTCCACGTGTCTCCTAGACATTCTGACCTTGCATGAATCCCTACATGCAAAGCAGATGCTCTCAGGGATTTTTGCTCCACATGCAGTTCGGTGTCTCCCTTCAATCAGGCAGTTTTATGTTTTATGCATCCAGTGCCTGAGTCAGTAACCAGTCTGTGCCTGAACCAGCCATGTTTGGACCTTTTAGCTGGTGTGCATTTGATCTTGATGAATTAATTTGGTGTTATTAAGATAATGTTGTAATAAAAGACAAAAAATCTGTTGTTGTTTTAGCTAACTTTTGGTTTTTGTTTATGTATTTACCCGTTTATTTACACATTTCTGGGACCTTTTTCTCTTGTCAGTCCTTGTGTTTTCTACTGACACAGTTGATATACAGTATATCAGTAAAGTGAGTATCATTAATCAGATAACTTGATTTAAACTGCAGTCAAGATCTGGATGTGACCACGCTTTGCCTTTAAAGCTGCACTGACAGTTTAGACTGTTTCACAGTCCTCTGCCTGCTTATGTAATCCCACATTTGGGTCACATCTGTGCCACTTTTGGCCTTTATGACTCATTTAAGGCAATGACATGGGTTGTAAGGGCCAGACATGGCCTAAAGGGTAGCAACAAGGTTATGTTTGGGTCATGTCGTGTGGATCTGAGGCTGAGTTCAGGCACTCACACCAAGACAAAACTGTCATTTAATGTCAAATGTGGGCCATGATAAAACTGCAAGTTCTAGCCACAATAAAAAGAAACAAAGAAAGAGAGAAATAACCATCTCATGGCTTTTAAATGGCTTGGCGTATCACTACACCTTTTCTCCTCAAATTGTGGATGGGAATTTATGAATATGAGAGCCAGGCCCCATTCATATCTCTGCCCACCAGCTAAAGACACTGGTCTTACCTCTTAACTCTGACTGGAGTGGTTCCCAAGAAGAGGAAGCAAAATTATTCAAGTGGAAGTATCACAGTGATAATGTATCTTCACTTTATTGCTTTTAACGATACTGAAAACGCACAACTGGCCTGAAGGCCAGAGCAGTGACTGCTAGCAGCTTGGGTGGCTCAGCTTAGCTGTCAGGCCTGTCGTCGGCCGGCCAGTCAAAGATGCTAGTGGCTGCCTAGCAGCTACTGCAACTAGCATACATGGCGGCTGGATGGGCTGGCGGTAGCTCGCAGGCCAGAGCGACCACTGCTCACAGCTGTTCCCTTGCTGACAGGTCAGCAAGCGTTTGCATTTCTAATATTGTTGAGATAGAATGGTGGATAAATGATCCTTTTGATACTTCCACTTGCATACAACCTCTGTTGTTTAGTATGTGTTCCAATGGTGTAAAAGAACTTTAGCAGTTTTTCACAACACAAGCAGCAGCTGTAAAGCCCCAGCAGAAAGTATTCATGATTGCTTCCTCTGATGTTCTACATGGAACATACTGGCTGTCTGACCTCTCCTTTCTGAGACTGTAGGTGGTGCTTTGAAGACGGAAAACTGGGCCCCATAGCATTGGCTGATTTTGCTCACGATATGTCTTGTAGCGCACAAAAAGCATATTATGGACATGCTAACAAGGTTAAAAACTTGGTTTTAGCAGAGGGGGGCTGGAACATAGTTCTCTCTCTCTAACTCCAGGTGGGTATGTAGGCTTACATTTATAGTGCTGAATGATTTTGGAAGTGAGCAGGTGCCTCTCACATTGTTTATCAATATATATCCCAATATCTAAAGTAATTAAACTTGCCCAACACTAAAAAGATTCCACTGCAAACAGTACAATACTGTCAGAGACATCAATACTGTACTGCTATCTACAGTGCATCTACTGTAATACAGTGCAAAGTAACATCATATTATGTTCTGAATTTAAGTATTTCACATTGAAATTTCACAGTATAGAATCCACAGGCATCTAATGGTTACAAAAGGTACGTTTTGCAACTTTTACATTCAAATGTTTCAAATGAATAAAAATAGAAAGCCAAGATCAGTTTATGGAGTAACACTTAAAAAAAACAAGAACTTTTTATAACTTTACACTTAAAAATGTCTATTTTCCTTTAAATGTTCGTAGTATTTATCAGTTTATGGCTTAAAGTCAGTGTGATGGTAGATACATATCCAAACATTCAAGTATCCTCAGCAGGTTATTTCTGCTCTTCAGTCTTCAGTATAATACTACAACTTTAAAAAATACTTATCCTTGCAACAACAGGAATCTTCATCAATCCAACAACCCCCTCCACTCATGATGTCAACCATTTTGTGGTTGGTGTCTTGGTGTCAGGAAATACCATTTTATGCTGTTTAATTATAATTTCCAACAGTTATATGTTAACATTGACGATTATATCTGCATCTGTCGCATGTAAATTAACTGTAATTTGGAATTACTATGACAACAGTAAGATCCTGTCAATAATCTACAGTAAATTTACAGGTTATTTGAATCTGTTAAAAAAACAAAACATTTTGCCTGTGTTTCTGTGAATCTCCTTGTCATGTTATGTGGCTTCAAACAGAACAGTGCGTTAGATGAGGTAAAAACGAAAGCTAAAGGCTTTTATAACTGTAAGTTTTATAGGTTTACATTTTAAATTCTTTGCAAAAGACAATTATTGACCATTTGGTGTCAGATATTAACATTAAACGTAATTAGTTATGTGTCATTTCATTCCGTTTGTCAGCTAAATGCTCCTCTTTGTTTACCAGCTAGTACAGCATTATAACAGCATAGTACATGCAGTTATGACATTGAATGCGATGTGTTCTGTAGCTGTACCTTTCCCCACTGGAACTGTGGAGTTGAACCTGTTGTGTTTGACATGTTCTAAACATTACTTGGGATTTTGGGGGAGGTCGCAGGACCATCCTGATCCAGTCTTGTAATATCTTTTTCATTTGAAGATCCCATTATTCCTTCATGGGACTGTTTACTTTCAGGTAAACAAGCTCAGACGACTGATTCAGTGATATTGTTGAGTTCATTTTCTGAATGTTACGGTATTTTGGATTACAAAATAAATCCAAACCCCACCCTCCCAGTCCTCAAGAAAGTTGACAGTATGACACAGGTCTGAACTAGTAGATCACTCTGTCTGCTGTCTGGCGCAGACAGAAGTTTTTGACTGCTGCAGCTGAAAACTATGCTAATGAGATGGATCAAAACACCAAAACACTGAGTTGAAAGGCATTTAAATGCTGTTGGCAGCTGCGGGCAACTGCGGTCAGTCAATAATTTCCTGAGAGTTTTTCAATACAGTCATTTGACCCATTGCTGACATAAAACTATTGATATATGTTGACATAAATTTAGTGAACTGATTTAACACTTAAATAGCCAGTTAGAAAAACCACCTGAAAGTAAAATAGAGACATTTAAAGAGGCTCACTCATCAAATTAATAATTGGTGTCATGTTGTATTTATCTCTAAAAGGATAAAGACGAAAAAATCTTTTTTGTTTTGCTGTTTTTAGCTGCTGAAAGGTGATAAAACTCTGGGGCAATATGTACTCCCCAAGCATGCACACAGAGATCCTATTGCATTTGTTACAAAGCCACTAAGAAGCAGTATTTCATCTGCATATCTCTTATCCCCTTAACCAGTGATCAGAGTCTCCTCCCATGATAAATAATGACTGTTTGGAAAAAAAAAATTCCCCCGTATTGCAGCACCACTACTGCAAATTTTGTCATTTAAATAAGTGAATAAATTGTGTTGAGCGTATCACAAGATCAACTTGACGAATCAATTCAAACGGACTGCTGCCTCAAATTTATGTAAACATGAGTTTTGATGAGTTTCTCATGGTTATTAATACAGTGCTGATGGGACCAGAGCAGGCAGCTGCCTTCACGCCAACATAACAGACTACAACTGTCCCCTGTGGCTTCCCCGTGATGGTAGAAAAGGGACGCTAAATAATGAATTAGTAAAAATATTTACAAATCATTTGCGCTGGGTAAGCAGAAAAAGGAGTGTGAGTAGGTATTTAAACTTTTATAAATGCAAAAAGCTGCAAAAACAAGTGTCTACCATCGTGCCTGCTTTTTCTCTCGCAGACACTGTGGAGATACAAGGTTGTGGGACAGAAACACGTTCGCATGACTGCACACACACACACACGCACTGCACGGGGTGTGTGATAATGAATGCAGCACCACCTGTTCAGTGAATGATCTAATTGCTCTCAGCAGAACCCCATTTCCTCACTCTTGCGCTGTTTAACAGCACCATTTAACAGGTAAGAGAGGCTGCTGCAGAGAGTCTCCCTCGCACCTCCACTGATTTAACAGTTAACAGTTTCCCTGACGTGTCCAGAAACAGCCTCCCTTTTTCACATCGGGGGGGGGCTGTAAAAGAGACTAAAAGGTGGGCACGGACAGAGAGGGAGTTGAAATAGGGAAATGAAAGAATGACAAAATGAGGCAAGGTTCCATAAGGGAGACGACTGAGAGGAAGTTCCATATTGTCCTACTGATGAAACACTGATCATGCGTGTCTGCCCCACAGGTCCCCAAAGACTCAAGAAACATATTAGAAATGATTGTAAATACAAGTGACTTTCGTTTTAAGGAGGACTCCTTGATTTTGTAGATTCTTCTATCATAATACACAGATCTCAAAATCAACAAAATGCTTATCATTCTTGATGATGTTTTATATACAAACAATATGTACATAAATGACTGTTATCAAAGTAACAAGCAAAACGCCTCTCAGGATCTCAGCACAGCAGAATATGAAGTATGAAGCACTGACAATGAAAAAAAAACAGAAATGCCTCCATAGATATAAGATCATGAATACTACTAACAAAAAAATCTATAAAATGTGAAATCGGTTATATTCAATGAACTCGTGTTAATACAAAAAGTTACACCACACACGGTGAATGTAGCTAGTCGCTAGCACTACTATACTTCCACGCGTCCCAGACTCCCAGACACTCTGAAACAAAGACCCCTCATTTACATAATGAATCAAAAATGTATAAATAAATAGAAAATAGAAACACAAAGGACACATTTGGGAAAAAGATACAGGAGGAAAAAATGCAACCAGGAAATAAAACAGATATAAGTACATATGAATACAATATTAGGGAATTACAACAACCCCCTTGTTGTAATTCCCTAATTACAAAGAACAATAAACAAATGTATTAAACAAACAGGGATAACTGAATAAAGAAATAAATTAAATAAATAAATGGAATTGTAAAGTAACAGCTTCCCCGACACGCCTGGCATTTGGAGGTTTGACATTTTTCACTTTGGACCCAAACTGAAAGCACACATTACACTTTATGTGCCAAATGTCACTGCACATGCATGACCGTTTTAAACAAAAAGTAGATTGAGCATAGGGAGCATTTGAGCTTAACATTTCCTTTCAGTTAGTGTCTGTACTACGCTTTGTTAGAAATACTTTAAAAAGGAAGTGGTGGAACGTATTCATTTGATCTCAGTTTGAGCTTTTCTTAGATTTAGGGAATGTTCCCAATGTTGTGTTTATGAGTTTCTTCCTGCAAAGCGTCAATAAGAAAAACAATGAGCAAAAGAAAAGTCTGACAAAATGGCAGCACGAGAGATGTGTTCTGTCATGTTTTGACACAAAATGCCGAAGCAAAAGACCAGTGACTGTGGAAATGCCAAACAGAGTTGTAGTGAGACACAGGTGCACCTATCCTATGTTCAGTTCTGTGTTAAAGTCTTGATCCAGCCCTCATTCCTTTATATTTTGCTCCTGTGTAGCCTCACTTTCTTGTAAAGTTCTCAAGGTTTTCTGGAGGTCTTTTTGATATTGGCTAATTTTTCACTCATTTTCAGTCCAGTCCATTCTTAAAGGAATGTGTGTGTTTTTTAAATAAAAATGTCTTTGGTCGGTTTTGTCTTTCAGCATTTGTTACGAGCAGCAAAGACACGTAATTTGATCACATTTCTTTCGTTGCATCTATGAAAAACGCCAAAGATAACATAGTTTGACAGACACAAAATGGTATTTTTGCACCAACAAGGTGATTCCCTAAGAGCTCTTGGCTGAAAACTTGGCATATCTCTAAAACGAGTCTTGAGTCAGGCCTCGAAAACTATCTACAGCAGATGAACAGTATCTAAAAGAAATGACAGAAAGGTTGTTTAAGATGGTTCAGGCTGTGTTGAAGAATAAAGGAGACCAGACCAAATATTGACTTTTAAGCTCATTAGCGCTGTTCAAACTCTGTTTTTGCCTAATATGCTGTATTTCCATTTATGTTTGCACATGTGCAATGAATCACAGCATCCATTTCCAAAGAGAAGAGTGGGTTGCTGAAGAATTTTACAGATACTGTATGTACACGTGATCCCTTGCACACTCCTCCTCATAACCACTACAGAGTTCCTTGTAGGGCATTTCATGGAAACGGGAACTGGCTCATCAAAGTGTTTTTAATCCAACAGCATGTTTTATGGAGAACTTTATGTTATGTTCAGTAAAAAGTATTTAGCTGTGAATAACTGTGGCTGCCTTATGTAAATATCTCATATCCATATTGTAATTATGCCATCAATCAGAGCCAAGCTGGAATCAGAGTGATACGGTATGGGCTGTCAAGACAGAATGCAGCATTTCTCTCTCTCTCTCTCTCTCCCTGTCGTGTCGCCCCCCCGTTGCTCCCCCAATCTGTATTTCAATTCTTTTCCTCCCACTCCCTGTTTTTCTTCATAAAACCATACATTTTAACCCCCCCCCCCAAAAGTCTTAAAAAAATCCGGGTTGCTGTAATTTTGAATTTTTGTCGTAAAGTGGGTGTTACTGACGTCATCATCGTGCTACTACCACAGACAGCCAGACCTGCTGCCTATTTATTCATTCGGCTAAAATTCAAAATTACAGTAACCCGGATTTTTTTAAGTAAGCGACGCACCTCCACGTTATCAGTGCTAGTGTACAGTAATTAATAAATTATAAACAGCATAGTTTGTGCCTGTATAACGTTGCCCATAGGAAACCGTTTCATGGCCGAATATCTCAAGAGAGCAGCCAGACGCCTCTCGAATATCTTCGGAACAGCTCCAAATTACCAACAACAAGCAGGGGTGAGTAGAACATCATGTTATAATGTGAAATCAAGGGCCCAATGTCAAAAAAACTGTCTTGTCCTTTAAGTCTTTTGAATCCAGCGTTGCTGCGCTTTTTGTTTGCACTTTGTTTTTGTTGTTAATAAATCAACCTTGTTTTTTGAAAGTCCGCATCCGTGTCCTTCCCTTCACCACAACCTGACACTCCTTTGGCTATCAGCCAGCTGTGACACTGTGCGGAAATGAGAGATTCGTCAATTTGCGGTACTTTTCTTTAGTCGAGGGTCACACAGTTTCTTGCACTGATCAAAGGATTTGTCAACTCCTTTGGATGATCACTGCTCAACTTGGGACAAAAGCAATACTGTTTTCTGTTACACCAGTGAGTCGTAAAGGAAGAAATCATCTTTCCACTTCACCAACTTTGTCTGAATGGACAAGTATTAACTTTTGTTGAAAAAAGATAAGAATTCCCACCATTATCTGTTATGTCCAAAAAAAGTGCTTTTATCTTTCCTTCCATCTGCAGAAATACTTAGATGACTCTGTACTTGTGGGGTTCCTTGGTGTTTACCAATGTAACAGTCCTTACCCACTTTGGAACGTTTCTCTGAGCTTGCCCAATCTGAGTCAAGGGAATTAAGTGATCAACAGGATTCATCACAATTAGTTAGGGAAGCCAATTCTGATTGAACCGGCTGCTGAGGTGGAAGAAACAGCGATTCAAAAGTCAGTGATCAGAGAAAACATCGTCAGTCATTCCCACTGGGAATGTTGAATTATTAAAAGCAGGACACATAAACACACTCATATTAATAAACCTAATAAATGTATCTGTGCTGCAGCACCAGGCCACTCTCAAAAATAAAGTTAAAGGTTAAATTGTAATGTTTTTCATTATGTTTTTTTTTTTTTATGGGAAAGCATACAGGGGACAATATGCAGACCTGTAGATAGATACTTTATCAATCCTGAGCATATAAATCCCAAGCAGTAAAGCATATATCTATTAACATATAAGTTTACATATAAGAGTTTGCAATAGAAAATGTAGGCATGCAAAGTTTTTGGATCCTTTAAAATGTCATTTATATCTTTTGATTGCGTGTGTGACAGTTTTACATAATACAAATCTGGGCCTGTAGGGATTTTGTGAGGCAGATGTCAGCATAGAATTATTTTGTAGTGCAGGAATGGTGGTAATTTTACTATTTATAGGCTCTTATTGTCAGACTGCCACATTTTTCACCATGAACCAATGTAGCTGTTACACATAATGGTGTGTGACTGCACTGGTATTACTCACAGGGGCTGTTACATGTCCTTTTAATACAAAGTGGTGCAGATACTGTCCATACTTTAACTTTGATCACTTTGATTACTCTAGCAAACCAATGCGTTGTTAGTTATAACATTAAAACCCTGCCAAGAGATGTGGAGAATCTTTTTTTTCAAACCTCTGAGAAACATTTGAAACATCTCTAAAGCAAATCTAAAGTTTTGAAGAGGAGCTAAGGTACATTTTTTGCATTAAATATTGATGATACATGCACATAAAAAAGGCCGACAAAAACACCATTTACTACTTGACTATTTGAAAACGTGTTTGTAGTATTTTGTGAATCATTCTCTCTCTGCTCTCCATCACTCTGCTGCATCTCTCCTCCTCTCTGGATACTTGCTGTCAGCTTGGAGGCAGGGTGCTGTCTGCCTGTCCACCCACACAAAGCACCAGCCACGCTGACTCGACCCACCACTGACAGACACACACACTCTCTCACACACACACACACAAACATACACAAACATTTCATACACAGGAATAGGCATGAAAACATGCATTCAGCACTCAAAAGTCTTCAGAAAAGTTCGCAAAGAAGTTCAAAAGACACATGCAGAACTGTATTTGTGTAGGAAGATGAGAGGAGCCTACATCAAAACTCAAAAATGTCTTTCTTAAAGCAGAAGGAATTTTATACCATACAAGTTTAGGATTTTTTCCTCAACGTATTTAAAAAAATAGAGCTGGAAATACTCTGAACCAACAGCAGTTTTATGTTGCTCTTACCTTATGGCCCTGTCACACTGTTGCGTATGGCACTAGCGTATGCCAGCGTATGAAAATTATCACTCATACGCTGGTATACGCTGACATACGCTAGGGGAACGTTAGGCATAGGTTGTATACATTTCAAGCACACTGGCATACGTTGGCATACGCTGAGGCAGAAAATTTTTTTTGAACATGCTCAAAACTTTTGTGCGTATGCGAGCGTATGGTTAATACGCTAAGCATACGCTAGGCATACGCTGAATACGCTAGAGGTACGATATAGGTACGTTACTGATAGGTCGAGAACGCTGGACATAAGTTGCCATACGTTGGCATGAAGGTGTACCGTACAGCTAGCGTATTTATCATATCTGAGGCAACCGACGATTCACGGGAGCGGTCAGGAGGAGGAGTTGGGGATTTTGATCGCTCAGAAGCATGTAACTCATCAGCCGCAGGTGCATCAGGCATTTCAGCATGTTTGGGTGAGAATGATTCTTGTGTTTTTTTGCCTTTTCCTCGACCTCGGCCCAGGGCCCGGGCAAACGACGATTGCTTCTTGGGAGGCATGATCGAGATGAATGTCTCGAGAGATGTTGATAGCGCGTTGTCTACTGCAATAATGGAGCAATGTGGAAATGCTGCTGATATAGGCGCGTTGAAACGTACGCTGGGCATGCGCAGTTCATATGCTACTCATACGCTAGTCATACGCAGAGTACGCTGGTTATACGTTGTTCATACGCTGACATGCTGACATACGCTGGCCATACGCTGACATTTGCTAACATTCGCTGTCCATACGCTGTCAATACGCTGACCATAAGCTACTCATACGCTACTCATAGGTTCAATACGGTAAGTATACGCACAATTCTTTATTTTCAAGGACTTTTCGTGCGTATGAAAATTATATTATTAATTTTCATACGCAACTCATACGCTTCTCTCATACGCAACAGTGTGACAGGGCCATTACTGAAGTGACTCTTGTGTTTCTGTTGCATCATTCAATGACAATGATGTTAAATTTATTTTGCAAAACATTCACATATACGTATGACAAATGCTTAGAAACGAAGCGAGTGATTACCTTTTAAATAATGCAATGGCAATTTGTAAACCCAGTGTGCAGAACACAGACTAAGGGTCGGGTCAAAGAGTGTCTTTGGCCAAGTAACCTTCCCAACTGAGTGAAATGATCCGGAAGTATCTGAGCAGCAGCCACGATAAGAGTTGTTAGAAATCTCCAAATGTTGGGGAAAGGAGCTTCAATGCTTCCTTTAAGATCTCCTTTAGCATCGGATACACATCCTGTATGAAAGAAAAGTGATAATCACATCCCACAATACATTGTAGCCAAAACTTTCAGAGCAACCAACGCTCGATTATTTCCAACTGTGATTTGTGTCTTTTTTTTAAATTTCCTTCCTTTTTTAATTACAAACCTTGATAATACGAGATAACCTTTGAGTAACAATATGATAAAACTGCATGAGACGAAGTATCTCAAGCACCTTTTGTAGAATGTTAATTGAACATTTGTAGTTTCAGTGTGGCATACCTGCATCTCAGTCGAGTGTAAGTGTGATCGGAATCGCAATGCAGCAAGAGTATCTTTTCCGTAAAATGACCTGAAGAATTGTTCCTACTATCCTTCCTTAACCTCATGACATTTTCCATCGAGGTCAAGGAAAAGAGCTGATGAAAGGAAGAGAGGAGATCATCTTTTTGAATATTCGACTGGACCCAGAGTGTAAGAGTACCACACACACAACAAAACTACGCATGAAACTACAGCACAAGTTCATTTACTCACAAACACACAACCAGTTATCAGTTGTAGGCTTGTGGGAACAGGAATGTTTTGAGTTTAGTTCTGAATGCAAACAACCCACAGATCAGCAGGTGGTTTGTTCCAGAGATCTCAACCACAGCAACTGAAAGCACCCTCAGCAGATTTGGATTTAATTCTGGGAGACCTAAGTGTGTAATACACAGCAAGCTTGTCAGAGGTGTACCGGGGAAACAAAATTCTAAAAGTGATTTATAAACTAATGAAAGGGCTTTATATCTGATTCTCTATTGCACAGGCAGCCAGTGGAGAAGACCTACTACAAAATCAGATCAACTCGAGCAAAAACTAATGGAGTAGAATTGAAAGGGCAGAAGAAAGTTTTCATCATTATTTTTAAACGTTTTAGAAATACAAACTGCTTTGCTTTTCTACACGCCCTGAAGAGCAAAATTAGAGATTTCTCATTATATGGTCCAAACATGACGGTGCAGGCATCGATTCTGTTCTGTTGGAACCTAAAGTTTGTCTTCTTCTTGTTTGTGCCATTTTCAAACTACAGTTGGAGTATGTGAACAGATCGAGAAACTTTGCTGACGATTCCACAGATGTAAGATGCTCTTGACTATAGACACGCAAATAGTTGGTTTTCACTGCCAAAAACAGGCTCTTCAGCAGTTGAAGTGCTGGTTTGATTTTAGGCACAAAGTTAAACTCAAGCAGCAGTGGAAGTGCTTTGGTCTGAAAGGATTATCAAAGTAATGTTTCCAAGATCTTGAGTAATCTCTGCCAAATGGTTTCTAATAAAGTGTTCTTAAAGTGTTTAGTGACTGTACATGTGTGTGTACACTCTAAAAAGTAACTCAGAGGGCCTATTAACACCACTTAATTTAATACATTGATGCAAGTTAAAAATTGTAATTAGTTCATTTAGATAAACCTTCTAAGTTGCAAACTTTATTTTTTTAAGTTGTGATCAAATAATAATGTTGGTAATTACATCAAATTAATTTTGTATATAATTTAGACTCAAATTTCATTGTTGGTAGGTATAAAAAAAAATTCAAGTTGTTGTAACTTAAAAAACTTAGCTTGATAACTTAATTTTTCTCAACATTGACTTTACAAGTTTAAGTTCCCTCTCATACCCACACAACATGCCTGGACTAGTTAGTAGAGACGGTGTGTTGGGAGGCTGAACAATCTTGATAAGCAACATTTCATGGTGAGTAAAATTTAATTCTGATAGTTCTAATGAAGTATTGGGTTTATATTTGTTTCAGTGACTTTCATTCAGTTAATAGCGTGTGTGCCCAGCAAGAGAGAGCTGTTAGGAAAAGGATTATTCACATTTTGCTCATTGCATGCGGCCGCCAGCTACATGTTGTTAGCCACTGTCACAGCCACAATTTTTAAATAAATAAAAGAAATTCTTCATTCACATGTATAGCTGTGTTGTTCCAAATTGTGGTGTGATGTTTCTGTGAGAAGAATCAAAGAATTAAGCAAACTATTTCTTTTAACTATTTGATTTTAGTAATGTGATGCGGTTTAACTGTGTAACCACCAGCTACAATCTAATGTTACCCCACTGTCACAACCACAATTCATTTTTTGTTTTGTTTTTGTTGTATAGCTGTGTTGTTCCACTGAGGGCAAAGTGTGGTTTGATGTTTCTGTGAGAGGAATCAAAGAGGTAAGCAAGCTGAGGAGCAGTGGAAATTTTAGTTTGTTTTCTTATTTTGTTTTTTGCCATCTCAAGTTTTGTTCAAAATAATAAAATAAGTGAATTGCAAAAGCAGTAGTTGAACTGTCTTTCTTGAAAGCTACTACATTCGCAAAAGAAACTACAAAAAAGAAAAAAAAATTGAAGAAAATCTAATTTGAGCAAAAGATTTTTTTATATTGTTGCTACTTAAAAAGTTGTGTGCATTATTATTGTAATTAACTAGATAACAAATAAAAGTACTTTATAATAATATGGTAAAGCCAGTTGGAGTAACTTAATTTTTACGAGTTATCAACTTAAAAACTTGCCTTTAGGCTAACTGTTATTAAGTAAGCAGTACTTAATAGAATCTTTGACTGAAAAGGAAAAGCTAATTCGCCCAAAGTAATATAGTTTGTTGGTTCAATGTAATTTCAAATTAAGTTGTCACAACTAAGAAAGACTAATGGAAACTGTTGCGTTGATTTTTTTTGTTGAGTCTAAACATTTCTTTTTAGAGTGTATACAAGCCATGTAACTGTACTGACATTCAGTAATTAAGCTTTTACTCAGTGCTTTAATTAGGTGGCACTCATGCACAGCAGAATGTTTAACCTGTTAATGATCCTGAACTCATATTCTCACTGTCATTACCTCAATAAATGAAAACACTTTGGGTTGGGAGTAATCAGCACATTCTCTCTGCCTCTGTTCAGTGTTAGCTCTACTTTAGTCTCCCTTTCTTTTTGGCTTCTAAATTGCAAGTGTTACACCAGTAACCGATACGATGGCCTAAACAACAAAGTGCAGCCCTCTTTATGCGGAATCTTCCCTTTTCCCAAGAAAAAAATGAATGAATGAATTAAAAATTTGCATAATCCCAAAGGATGCGTTTAGAAAAAGTAAACCTTTTTCTGACATTACTGGCTACAGTGTATTAATCTAGGACAGGTCAAACTAAAGACAAAACAGGTCTATATATGTATGCTGTGCTTATATCTTTATAGAAAAATAAAGATAAATCAATAAAAGTATCAATCATTCATAAAGTAACATCAGGGGCCAGATGCATAAAGAATGCATACATACAAAAACTACGTATACGCCCTTTCTTCCGCACAAACCCATTCTTTAGACCATATGTAAACACATTTTTGCATAGCAATGTAACGCTGATATTAGGTAGAAATGGAGAAAATCTACCACATAGTTTGCTATAAAACAAAACAGACATTTCGCGCCACTTGCTCACTATGACATGAATTATTTTCTTCTTTCTCTTTTTGTCTGAGGCTTCCACAGGGCCCTTTAAGGAAACCAGAAAGATATCACAATCCATCTGTACATCTTTGTCTCTTTACTGTGCAGGCTATGTGCTCTTTCCCTGCAGATGCAACAGGAGTTCCCGATGTGATGTGTGAGCTGATGAGCGCTTTGGCGGCTGGTTTTTAATCCGACCATTTGTTCTATCCCTGCAGGGTCCTTTGCTCAGCACTTACTGTTTCGATCACTTGTTACTTTTTTAATTAGGCAGTTTTTGTTCTGTTTGTGATTACAGAACTGAGAAACCAAATCAAACTGACACTCTCCTTCTCTACTTCACTGATGAGTTCCACAGTTTTAGTTTGTAAAAGTTCTCTGTACAGACTGGAGGCTTTTGGTCAAGTTGTCAGTTAGAGGTTTTCAGAAACCTCCTTCCCTCGCACATTTCCAGCATCAGAGTTACATAATTAGAGAAACTACGGTGCACCCCCATTCACCACTCTCCAAAACTGACCATCAAACTTTCAATCTCACTTTACACTGTAAAGTTTGTAGGAACAAACGGAAGGCTGTGTTCAGCAGAGTTATAAAAGTTCTCTCAGACTTCTTTCTGTGACTTCTAATGTTTAAAAGCAAGTGAAGAACTTCGTCATTCAGAACAGAAGGCAAGGAAAGGCAAATTTATTTGTATAGCACAATTCAACAAATTCAAAGTGCTTTACAGGGATATTAAAACAGTAGAAATAAAAAGCATTATTTAAGATTTAAAAAAAAGAAAGAAATAAAAACAATAGATAAAATCAGATAAAATCAGTAGTTAAAATATGATTAAGTTTTGAAACTCAAGCTTCCGATTTGGAGCCTTCAACCTGGACTTAAATACACTGAGTGTTTCAGCTGATCTGAGGCTTTCTGGGAGTTTGTTCCAGACATGTGGAGCATAGAAGCTGAATGCAGCTTCTCCATGTCTGGTTCTGACTCTGGGAACTGATAGAAGACCGGATCCAGATGACCTGAGGGGTCTGGAAGGTTAATACTGGGTCAGGAGGTCACCAATGTATTTTGGTCCTAGACCATTCAGAGCTTTATAGAGCAGCATCAGGACTTTAAAGTATATCCTCTGATGGACAGCCAGACATCAGAGCTGGACTGATGTGGTCCACTTTTTTTTTCTAACTGACTTTTTACGTAGACCTGTAAAGATGCTGTTACAATAATCAAGCCTACTAAAGATGAATGCATGGAATAGTTTTTCCAAGTCCTGCTGAGACAGATCCTTTAACCTTGATATATTCTTAAGGTGATAGTAGGCTGATTTTGTTATTGCCTTCATGTGTTTTTCCAAATTTAGGTCTAAGTCCATCACTACACCCAGATTTCTGGCCTGGTTGGTAGTTTTTAGATGTATAGATTGAAGCTCAGTGGTGACCTGTAATCGTTTCTCTTAGACAATTACCTCAGTTTTGTTTTTGTTTAGCTGGAGAAGTTGTGGCACATCCAGTCATTAATTTAATTCAATTCAATTCATTTTTATTTATATAGCGCCAAATACAACAAATGTCATCTCAAGGCACTTAGATAATAAAGTCCAATTCAAGCCAATTGGAATTCAATTAATTGTAATCATAATTATTCTTAAAATAATCCAATTCGCTCATATAGAGCCAATTCAAAACCAATTTTCTAGCTAAGGAAACCAACAGATTGCACTGAAACTTTTTTTTTTTTCGGTCCAATCTCCCGTCCTGAGCGTGCCTGAGGCGACTGTGGAGAGAAACGACTCCCTTTTAACAGGAAGAAACCTCTGGCAGAACCAGACTCAGGAAGGGTGGCCATCCGCCTCGACCAGCTGGGGTTTGAGAAGACAGAAGGGGGGGGGGGCGTAAATGCATTGATTAATCTCCTCAATGCATTTACCAAGAGCCTGTACAGGGCTTCAGTCTCCTGGTGACATTGTAATATATATCTGCGTGTCATCTGCATAGCTATGGCAGTTGATTTGGTTGTTTTTTATAATCTGTGCCAGTGGGAGCATGTAGATGTTAAACAGAAGAGGTCCCAGGATGGAACATAGGGGAAAGGTCAAAATCATCTGTGAATTGTTTCTCAAGGGAGCATTTAGCTTTTCAAACATTTCTATGATGTTAGTCTTTTGCTCAACAGAACAGCCCAACACATTTTTTTCCTCTGGTGTAGCTGAATATAAAATAACGTCTCTCATCATAGCAGCTCATCCTGGCTGACAGAAACCAACGTTTACTGTTAGTGGAAATTAGGGCTCATGTTCGTTAAACATCTTGTTTATCAAACTACCCACAGCAGCCCATTTCATACATTTTCTGAATGTAACAGCGTCAATTTAGCCCTACCTTTGCTACTTACAAATTAGCAACCACTTTCATAGCTGGAATGATCACTGGCGTTTCTGCCATTTACAGTGGCTCAACTTGAAAGAAATACCATTTTGTCCAAAAACTCATGATTCAACCCTGTCTCCTAATACAACAAAACTGTTTTCCCGCTTAGGGTGTTGTGTAATGGCTTGGTGGATTACATTCAGAAGCAATGTTGTGTTTTATGGGAATGAAACACTACACTGATAAAAAAGGAGGCAGCAGGTTGGGGTGGATGAAAGGTGTACAAATGATGCGCTTTGCTTAGACTGTCATGAGTCCTGTCTTTGCGTAAAGTGAGGTGAGAAAGTGCTTTGGTTATCTTGGCTAATCTTGGTTTGGTTTTTCGGACGCCAACAACAAACTTCAGTTTCTTTGTAGGAGTAGTTGGTCCTAACTTAATTCATGAACCCAGTCTAACAAGAACACCTCATGTTGGTGCCAGATTTAGCCAATATACTGTACTGTATTTGTGTCATTTCAATAAAATTCTAACCTGCATGAAACCAATTTAAGTCATCGTAGGAACTGTTAGATGACATGACGGTTGGCTTAAAGCCTTCATCAGCCATGTCCCACATGTACAAGTCTTGGATTTCACAGGGCATTTCTACAAGCTACATCAACCTTTTTTTTCCTTTCCCCTCTATCATTATATTTGAGTATTTGTACATTTTTCAATTACAATTTGATGTGATACTCCAGCAAGCAAAATAAAAATACTAAAAAGGCACCTGCAAATCTCCTTTCACATGATGGTCAGCATTTAAAATGCTCTACAGCTGAAGTCCTACTTTTGGAGAGCTGTCATACTTGCATTAAGCAAAGAGGAGGAATCTGTTAAGCTGTGTTTCCTCTGTCTCTCACCCACCCTTTCAAGTCTGCACACAGAAAAGCAAATACATAAAAATGTAGTAAATTTTTCATTTTCCCTTTCTTTCTTATTTTCCTTTCAGCAACAATAACAAACTGGTTGCCAGAGAAGCCGATTCTAAGCTTCACTAAATTCAAAGGACAAAACCGTTTGTATGATGGCTTTTTGGAAGTGCTTGCTTTTTCCTTCAAGTGCTTTAAAAACTAAATCTGCGGACTGCTTTCAGGGGAAAATCCTATTCATTGCTTTAAAAATGTAGATTATGAAATCACCAAAGTGCCACTATTACCAATGTGAGCTGGCATTTTTGAACAGCCCCCCCCCCCCCCCCCCGTCATTTGAAGCTGTTGCGCTGACGTTTTCTCATCCAATATTAACCTGAGACAGAACCATAGACTGAAATCACAGAGGAACAAGCCACTTCACATGAACTGCAGAGTTTGACTTGTTTTGGAAGGTACAAGCACACTAAAGTGTGCTCTAAAGCAATTCTAGGCAGAATTTTTTCCCTCTATGCTCATGGTATCTTGTTTATGCAGAGCTAAAGCTTTCAAAGTCAGCGCAGTTTACGGCAGTCATTCAGCCATTCACCCATTTTTGTATTTACTTGGTTTGATTTAGGATGCAGGATGAGCACAAGCAAAGATACAGTCACCCACAAGTGCAAATGCACACACATTATGTGTTGAGCTACTCAAATCAAAGGCTAACTCAGCAGTCAATATTTGTCTTCAGAGTGTTTAAAGACAATCAATAAAGAAATTATGGAAAATGGCTGCTCATGCAGAAGTTGAAGGGGAATGCCAAACATAGCCTAAGACCACCTTAATTTATCATTTAATAAAAGTATGACGGGGTCAACTTTTTTTAAAATCACAAATCCACCCCCCTGAATCCAGCTGAGATGTTTCACCACACAAGCAGCAGCAGAGGCAGCGAGCAAACCAACCATGAGATCTGAGAAATCTCCAACCAGCTGCAGCAGACACAGAGCTGCTACACTTCAAACCCCGAATACGCACTAGCCCTTTTCACAGATCACTTCTAATACAGGAATGTTGCGTATTGGTGTCGTGTATAAGTATAGACAAAGAATGGAGGGGTCAAAGTTGATCAGTTGTCAATACAAGTCGTTTGAGGCGAAACGATGTACTTGTGTAAGGGAGAGCCGGATTCACGTAACACACCACTCGAACCAACAACAATGTTGTTAACTCAGCTGATCAGCCAAAACCTGCTTGTTGTGTGCAAGCACATATTGATAGGGTGCTGAGCCACCTGCGCTCCGCATGTGTGAATTCCTAAAAGGAGTTAACGAGGATGTCTTCCCACAACAATAAGGTTGCAAACAATGTGTAAAAAGGGCTTCTGATTCTGTTAACAGGGTATATTGACACTGGAAAAGCAGCTAAGGCTTGAAAAATTGCATCACATCCTTATCTTATTCCCAACTTGGATAGTACTTAAGTTTCGATTCCTCTGTATGTCCACTTCCTACATCTCCATATGTGTTCTTAACGGACAACCACTTTCCACATCTATAGTGTTAACTTGGTCCACAAATACTTTCAACAAGGTTGGAGGGGACAGCGGACGGTGCTTATCACAGACATTTGTGAATTGCTGGGAAGAGATTCAAACAAGACCGGCAACAGCCTAAATATACTGTCTGTTATCATCTCACAATTTATACCCATGGATTGTGACACTACTAAATATTGGGGAAGTGGATGAATATAAACATTATAGGTTTTCTGGGGAGACTGGCTTGGCACAACTAAAGATCTTGGAAACCTAAATAATCAATGAGAAGAGGAATTTGGAATCAGTTAACAACCTAACTGTATATACTAGGCAATGTGGAATGTAAAGGATTGAGATGCTCCATGTTATTTGGTCATAACTAATGATGAATAAAAAACTCTGACTTTGAGATGCAGCCCACAGTCAGTGTAAAAAGGTAGTTTGTCAACTCCTGCATGTTTCCATTCTCATCTTTGTCACAAAGCATCGCTATGGTCTGCCACCCACTCATCCCCTCAGTCCGACCCCCAGTTATGTCATGAATATATAAATCAATTGCTATGTGGTACGATCTGCGCATTTAGCAGGTGTTTCACAATAGTTCCCTACATGACTCCAGCAGTCAGATTTCATAAAGCTGAACATTTACCAGCTCTTCCTAGGGCAATGGACATGAAGGGTGGTTTGTCTCCTCCCTTTATCTGTTATGTCGTGTCAGTGTACAGCCTCCCAGTGACTGAACTGGAAAAGATGGTGGGGTTGACTGTAGTGGAGAACCCATGGGGATTTTCTAGCAATCAGGGTAGATTTTTATGACAGCCAGGGCCAGACGAGGCCTCCCTCACAGCTCACAGCACCAATCCCGAGGTTCATGATTTGCTTTTGAGGGAAAGTTCACATTTGGCTCAAATGAAATTGGAGGTCATCTCGGTTCCTTGAATTTAATTCTGCCAATTATGCACACACATTTACACACAAGAAGAAACACAAAGGGAGAAGGCAAAAGAGACAAATTAAGAAATTAAAAGCCAAGGCCTCCATGTCAGACTTAGATTATTATGTTGCGTGGCTGCAGGTAAAAAATGACCTTCTCGTCAGAGATGAGAGGAAAAGAAAAAGAGCAACTGACAGCAGAGAAAGAGAGAAGGCAAGAGTCTTTGCACAGCTAGAAACAGAAAAAAGTAACAGTATATCGCCTTACTTGAACTAACTTTTGGCAGATGTACCATTTACAGTACGCTGAAAGCATGCTCTTATTAGAATTGTCACATTTATTGCACATTAAACATTTTTAACTCATCAACACAACCACATTTTATAACAATAAAAATCCTGATTAACAAAATGGAAAGTGTAATTATGATTCTGAAGTCCATTCCAGCCAGTGTACACAATGTACCATTCATCCATCAATCGTATTCATAGTCTGAGTACGGCTGGAGCCTTTCCCACCTGTCACACAATAGAGGCATATACACCCTGGACAGATTGCCAGTCCATCACAGAGCCAAGACAAAAACAAATACAAGTATACAGGCATGCACCTTCACATCTGCATAATCTTGTTATCCTAACATGTGTTTTTGAACTATAGGAGGAAGCCAGAGTACCAAGAGAAGCACACGCAAACTTGCTATGAGGCGACACTGGTACCCCACCACTGTGCAGCCCAACAACATAGATCAGGAAGAAGAAACTCCTCTATACTCCTTGTATCAACGAGTTTTCACCAAATTACATAGAGAGGACAATTTTGGCACCAAACTAACTGCAGAACTGAAACACCAGCCACAAAAAGCAGCAAGTAGCCCTGTAAAGTCTGTGACTGGAAGAGTCACTGCTAGCGGTCGCTGCCACTATGTGAGCTATATACTGTTGTAATGTGGGACATGATCAGCACTGAAAACAGTCACTGGCAGATCAACAGTAGAGTTCCATCTACCTGACCATGTTAAGTAATAGCCGCTTTCGGACAGAGCCCTCCTAAGAACGCCGTTCTAAGAACGGTCCTCCTCGAATTTCGTTCTGATAACTGTCCTTCCCCAGCGGAACTGTTTCAATCTGCATTCACACATGAGTCGGGACCAGGTCGGGACTGATGCGGCGCAGCTGTCTGCGACAGTGACGTGTTACTTTAGCGCCACATTCAACAACAAAACAAAACCCGGGAAAAGTAAGGAGAGAAGAAAAAAACACCACAAAGAAGCTAATATGGAGAGCGGGGAAGCCACCGTGTTCATGGTCTGCATGATGGTGATATTAATCATGGATGATCACATCGGGCGTCTAACATCGAGGCTGGAAGAGCACACAGAGAGAGTCAGGAGACGAAGGATCGAGCGCAGGCGATACTTCTTCGTTTCATGAAGGAAGAAAGGAGAGCAGAGCGCCGCAGACAAAGGATACAACGTGTAAGTTTAACTTATTAAACACCCGCCGTGTCCGTGTCGTATGAGTAAACATTTAAGTCGTGACAACATGACAAGGGGCGTAGCTACCGACCACCAAACACCTCCGTCAGATGTGTTCCTATAGAACCCAAAAAAGACCCCGCCTCGGAGAAGGAGCTAAAATGGTTATAGGAACTGAGGGCGATGGTCCCGAGTTCCTGTATGCGGGAGAAAACGGCCATGTGGATTAAAAGGTTATAGGAACTGCCAAAGGTTCCTACAGTCCGAATGCGGCTAATGTAACATAACAGAAACTCTGCATCCCAGTGGTGCTTGCCTGAATAAATTTAAAATTAGATAGTGATATATCATGATTAACCGCAAAGAGAAGTGATTAATCATTAAAAAGAATTTTAAGCATTTCAAACAAGTTCTAATACGACAGTACTCACTTTTTGGTTTTGAATCTCTTAAATGAAATTTCTCCAAACTTAATTTGTCCACGTTTGACAGGAAGCAATTGGCAAATAATAAGGAAATAGGGGATGGAAAGGATTACAAAGCTTATTACAGACATAGACATGCAACGACAGTGATTGTGCTCTAGGCTCTAACTGTTGTGAAAACCCTGGTTTACTAAAACCAATAATTAGTGCAACAACCCATTTTGTATAAACACGCTGTTAAAATCCTCAAGCTGTTTGACTTGATGTTCACAGGATTAGTTGAACTACTTAGTCTGACAAGCCAAGACATTTGACCACCTGAGTAAACTTTGATTTGTCATAATCATGGAGTATGTGTCTAAAATGAATGTGTATTTAAAACCGCTATTAGCCACACAAAATCAACTTCCCCCATGAAATTTTTGTAAATAATACTTGTGGTGAACCACTGTCACCTAAATGAATGCCATTTTGACTCTTCTCTTAAGACTAAAGGTTGTACATATTCATTAAATATAATTACAGGTTGTTATTTCTCCATGAACAAAATGGCCCTTGGGGTAATTTCTTTTAAGAACACAGTCTCATAAATACAGTCCCGTGGCGTGAAAAGAGTGTTTAACAGCTTTAAAAGAATACCAAAAAAAAAAAAGGTAATCTGAGACTGTCTCCCAGTACTTTCTACAAAGCCTGGTCTAATGAAAAGGGATATTAATTACAGGCCAAGTCATACTGTGTGTTATTGTTACACCTTTAGTGTCATAACACACCATGAACTGAGGATGGATGCTGCCATGCTCTAGAACTTTTACCCAAACCATCTGAACAGTGTCAAAAACACACCAAAAAAAAAACACAAAATAGCGTGTTGTTTATATGCAGTACCACTGAAACTGGTTATTCTGGACTTAACTCAGTTTGAAATTTGATGGTCTTGCTTCACTTCAGTTGTCAGTCACTGTTAGGAGTAGGCTTAAGAAAACGATGCTATAAAAAAACTTTGCACTAGGGTTAGGATTGCCAATCATATTATTTATGACATACAGCTCATTTTCTGGCCTGTCAGGTGACAAGACCTGCCAAGGGGACACAAAAGAAACCCAACTAAAATACACTACTTTTGAAGTCATGCTGGGTTTTGCAATTATTTGATATTTTTTGATATCATGGTAAAGAATTACAAGAACTATTGGAAATGAGAAATTTAGTCTAACAATGTTTTCCCTTCCCCAGTTGCTTTCTGTCTCCCCAGTTTAAAGATTTAAAACTTTTCAAAAACACAAGAATTTCTGGCATGAAATATCCAGACTTTGCATTTCGTAGGCCAGCAATAAGATTTAAACAACTTTGTGCAACTGACCATCAAATTCATTGTACAAAAAGTCAGAATTCTTCAAGTTGCATCTTTCCTTTGAAGCAGCACAGATGACACTGAAGTTGACTTGAACTTATCATTGCTCATCTGAATACAGTTATGGGGCTAAACATAGATCTGTGCTCTCCATTCATGCTTCACAAACCCACATGCACACGTTATAATGTTTTGCTAGTTCTTTCGGGGAGGTTCACAGGTATGTGGACCGATCTGAGCTATTGGATGCTCTTATCTGTGCTGGAGCTGTTTTTGGTCCTTTAGCTTTGCTCTGCTGCAGAAAGGACGGACAAAGTAGACAAAGATCTGCTTTGTGATGGTGTGAAACAAAATTATGAAGATAGTTCAATGCAGCTGTTTGAACTGTCTGAGCTTTTTACCTGTGCTTCTTTGCTCTTTATGGATTTTGGAAGTTCACCTTTTTGCTGTGAAATCAGTTGTCAGCCAGCTCAAACTAACTTTGCATTGCATTGTTAGGTTTCTGGAGGACTGCGCATCTGACCACCTGCATTGAAAAAAAATGGCCGTCTGCAGGGAAGGCAGGCCACACAGAAAGCCACATATTCGTGACATCACGTGAACCTCTTTGGAAAACTATTTGTCATTCTGGACTAAAATCGGCTGTCACTTTTGAACAAAATTGTGGATTCTACATCAGTGTAAATGCATACTGAAGGAGATTTTCCAGATAATTTTCAGTCAAACTGCCAAGATGATTTTATGAATCTTAACAAATAAGCTGTTCTATTAATGAATAGAACAGCTTATTTATTCATTTCTAACTTAAGGTGTAAACATACCAGCCTCAAAATAGGCTTTTTTCAAGAGTAGCCCAGCCAAAAGCATCAGGACATGTGGCTTGGCACGCAACATGACTGACACACACAGTAAAAGCTGCTAGGTTTATAATACTCATGAGCCCAAATATTTTGCAGCAAACATTACACGAACATATGACATGTAGACCAAACATTAAATATGAAACATAACATAAGCACCCTTAAACACAATTAACCCACATTTGTCAGATCAAATTTCATGTAATCATACATTATCCTCAAGTATTTCCTGAAGTCTGTTTAGTGGACTGAGGTCACATAGAAGCGGGCACACATTGCTGTTCACACAATCAAGTGTGGATATAAGGCCGTTTCAATGGATGCAAGCACACACGCAAACACACACACACGAAGGTTAAGCGCTGACAGTAATGAGATGAATAATCACTTGTGTCAGATAGCTTGTCTGCAAGGAGAAGAGGAGAAAGTGTGTGTGCCAAGACTGTACACCTCCCCCTTCATCTTGTTCTTGCTGCTTTCCTTCTTTCACGCTGCTCCTGCTTTAGTATCTCTTGCTCCGCTGACCAAAGGAGGGGAGGGTTGCAGAACATTGTTTCCCTCCAGGGTAAATCAGCAGACCTTCTGCCAGGATAGCAAGCCTCCTTTCAACTCTTAGCTCTCTTCTCCAAGGTTACATCTGAGGAGCATATGGCCAATCGCCTCCTCATCTGGATCATGAGGAGACAGATGAGGAGAGCATGAGATCGGCTCACTGCGCAATTGACGGATGGGAATGAACATGAGGCAGCCATTAAACTTCAGTTTAATGTTGTGTACAAGGTTGAGCCAAATAGGAAAATATCTGCAGCATAACATTATTGAAAAGATACATTCAGATGGGGACACTTAAAATGTTGGTACTGGAGAATCAAATAGTATCCTCTTCAAACAGATTCAAAACAAACAGGTCAACTTGGAGCCCTATAGTTGCTTGTGGGGCGCTGTTCCCCATCTTTTTACATGAAGATTTGTTTCTCCAGTGGAGGTAAATTGCACAGGACTCACATGCACTAACATGCATTTGTGTTCAGACAGGCTGCCACAGCTTAAAGCAACACCAGAAAAGTTTGTGAACCTTAATATCTCTGTGCTTCTGACTCGTTTTGAAGTACATTGACCTTTGTTATGCACATTCCCATGCCTGAAACTACACTGTAGACCCAACAGGCTAAGATACCACAGTTCACAACTCTGGTTTCCTCAGCTGCACCAGTTGGCTTTACAATCGCTTGACTTGGCGCAGCATTTTCCTAATCATAACAATCTTGTCTCTTAAAACCCAAACAAATGAGTTTGTAATGTGTAAAACAGGGACAAAACAGCAAGTGAAAGCTGAAGGAAGCTAGCCTGGGAATTCCCATGCTGCTTTGCACGCAATTTCATTCACACTGCAAAGGCAGCCTGGAAACCACCGCCCTTATTTTTGCCTGAGTTAGGGAACCAATCACAGAACGGGGGGGGGGGGGCAGCAAGACGATGACGACGTCTATGCGCGACACCGAAGCTTGTAGAGTGTTAATCCAACATGGCAGCGGACACAACGTTACCGTTCGATGCAACCTTAGAAAGTGTTTTAGCTTAGAACGCAAGTTTACTTTTATTTTACTTTTTTTTCTTGTTCTTCCTCGTCGAATTTCTGTAGCTCTACATACGTCATCTGGTATAAGTGATACAATTGGCTATGAATCGCGCGCAAAGCAGCATGGGACGAACCAGACGCCATTTGATAGACGTTCGTAGCACAGCTCTAGGCAATCGTAAACCACACCTCAAATACGAGAAAATGCACACCTAGTTCCCAGACCACCATCTCATTGAGATGTGGACGCGTCAGCCAGGCTAGAAGGAAGCAGCAACTGAATACGAAAATAACATCTCAAAGTGATGTTATCTGAAGACTTCGGTGGTCAGTGGAACTTTATCCTGACACTCGTACCACCGCCCACCCCCTTACAGCCTCAGAAAAAGGATTTTCGGCCTCACTAAAATCTAAGGAGTTATTTTTGTGTTCAGTAGAAAGGGAAAAAAAAGTGAAAATCGTGTCTCAGACTAATGAATTAAATTTAAATGACTGTTCATGTTTTCTGGCTGAATAATGGTATAGTGGTTGGCACTGTGGCCTCACAGCAAGAGGGCTCCTAGCTCAAATCTCAGCTAGGGCTTTTCTATGTGGAGTTTGCATGTTCTCCCTGTTCAAGCGTGAGTTCTCTCTGGGTCCTGTTTGTTAGGTCAATGAGTGATTCTAAACTGGCTTGAGTGTGAGGGTCCATGGTTATTTGTCTCTGTGTGAATCACTGATGGACTGGCGACCTGTCCAGGGTGTACCCTGCTTCTTGCCCAATGGCAGCTGGGATATGTGAGCTATTAAACTGAAGTCAGCAAATCATGCTAATATCCCTGAAAACGTCAATAGAAATGTCATTGTTTAGTTTGAAAATTGCTTGATTTGCAGCCTGAACATCAAATAACTTTTTTTTACCCTCACTTTATAAATGTGAAAATATGGTTATAACGTCAACTTGTTGAAAACTTACAATCTCTTTGTTAATTTGTGAGCTGGACATGATTAAAACACATTCAACGTTTCATATAAAATGTTATTAATATGAAACTAAACAGCAGCCTGCTACTAAAATGATTCCTCTGAAACATCAAAAAAGCAGCATCTAAATAGACACATGTAAAATAGCAAATTAAGATTACTTCTGCGCACAAACTTCTCACGAGAACAAGATGCAGGAGCAAGATGATCTTAAAATCAGTCCCCAAGTGGGCAACTTCTCTTTACGTTACCAGTCTTTGTAAAACTCTGGGTTCAATGTGAATGTTTAACCGATAAGCTATATGCTGAAAAGACTGACTTTTGAACCTAATGTACCCCAGTTTTACCCTAGAGGTCTGTGGTGCATGTAAATGCCTCCGACAGAAGAAAAAAATGCTCAGTGAGATGCATTGCTGGGAGTTATCTAAACAGCAAGTCCTTCAAGGATGGTTTTCAGTGTCAAAATGTTTACTCAGATCAGCAAAGGAATAAATATCTTGTTTCTCTTGCTTTTTTCACCTCGTCCTCTTCTCTGCCTCCATCATGTTTGTCTTTTCACCGCAGAGGCCAGAAGTGAAAAGGAATCCTGTTTTCTCCTCACTGAGCTCGAAGAGTCAGATATATATTTAATCAACATTTCATATTCTAAGCTGCCTGTAGCTGCAGGTTATAAATCCTAATTAGGCTTCCTCTCAGAGGAAGAGGGTAACCACCTCTTCCTTTCAGTTTGTGAAAGATAATTGTTGATTTCTTATATTTAATATTTAACATGAGAAATTCAGTCAGGGAAGTCAGATTCAACAAGCTGCTATGGGACCATTTCTGTCCACAGTGTCCGTGTTTCACTCACTGTTAAAATAAAGATGAGAACATAGCTCATTCATTCGTGATAACCGAATTTTTGTCTGTAGAAAAATGTTTTGTCATCAATTAATTCTCATTTGTTTTTGCCTCCTTTTCTTTTGGGAGTTGAATTACACTCAAGACTGAAGGTAAGAAACTAAATCCCCAATTTCCAATCAACAAAATTTTGATTTCATCAGCTGACATCAAATAAGTATATTATTTTCAGTATATTATCAACAAAGTATCGATATTTCATGCTTTTACTATCCAAGTTATCATCAATACAGGCATATCGTGACACCCCTTATAGTCAAATCATTCAAGAATATCTCCTAAAACACTCTCATTGTTTTTTCCTTCTTTGGAAACACTGTTAAATTATTAATAATCCTGCAAAATCATAACCTTACACAAAGTCGACTGTAAGTTACCAAATTGGGTATTTCCTTCTCTTTTTATTTCCAGTTTTCTGACATCACTAAAAACATTTAGCCAGCAAATTAATTTCTGAAGCCATTTTTACACATGGACACCAGAGTATTTTCCGAGAATTAGATGCGCTCTACAGTTGCCTGTCCACACGTGCACTTCGCAGCTGGAGATTCTGTATCAGATGTTTTCTTATGTTCGCAGTGGAAATACTCTGGAGGGGCGCCTGAGGTGACCTAAAAAGAAGCAGAACATGAGGCAAAAAGTATGTCGCTAGAATCCCACTGCTGTGTTTACAACACACCGGCTTATAAAGCTCTTTACTAATACATGAACTTGATTATATAATGATCTAATGTTTTTGGTTTTTATATACATACCATACAGATCCAGTGAAAGAGAAGAGAGTTGAAGATGAAAATGTTATCAGGGTTACATGGGCTCATTTAGACATTTTCCAGACTCAGTGCTATGGAGTTGGCTGGTTCACTTATCAAGGACTCCCATCGGCCCTGACAGGGACATTTATGTCCTGATGTGCAAAACCCAACCATAGAAAAATTGTGCATGTGTGAAAACTGCTTATTTGAGTATGTCAGCAATCTTTAGTGTCTCCCACCTCAAGTCTTTTCCTCACATTAACCATCTCATTTTTTCCAGAGGAAATTTACAGGAACAAAACGCAAGAAGTGGACGGCCCGATGGATGTTGGGACCACGGGAGTCGGAGTGAGGGAGGGGAGTGGAAGGAGGGACGAAAGCAGGAAAGTGGAGAGTGTCTTGTATTTTTTATCACGTGAACTCTCCACTTGCCTCCTGAAATTCCCCACGCATGCACTTTTGTTTTAGTACAGACTAAAAACAAAAGAAATAAATGAGAAAATATGAGACAGTAGTGGGAGAGGGGACAACATTAAAGAAGAAACAACAAGACAAAGATCTAAGAAACTACAACACAATTGGTGAGGCAAGGAAAGAGAAATTCAAGTAAAAATAGCAATGACAACTGCCTCAACGTGACATGCCAGAAAACAAGTACACAGGAACACACACCAACTGTGGCAAACACAGACAAGGCACAGCAAATGGCCGCATCTTTTCGTGTGCTCATTCACACATTCAGGGGCTCCCTTCCATGTTTTCTGTCACTCCCTCCCCCAGTCTCTTTGCTGCAGAAAACACCCCTGCTGACACAGACTTCTGAAAAAAGGATGTTCATGAGCACAGAGGTCATTTGTGCGCACAACACATACTTGCCACCCCCCTTGAAGGAAAAGGAAAAGGGCAAAAATGTGACAAGAAAAAAAGACAGAAATATCCTGGCAGCATGGAGTTACCGCTGAAGAATGGCAGGCAAAGGAGATTTCATTTTAAAGTCCATGTAGAGAAAACATTAATATAAAAATGACAGTATGTAGGATAAATTTGTAGAGCACTTTTCTAGGTTGTTGATCACTCAAAACACTTTTATCCAACCAGGAAGAGAAAAAATTGTTTTAGTAAAGTTGCCGAGTTATTGTCTTCATGTAACCCAGAACTGAAAACGCACTTGTCACATCTAGAGATCGAAGTGACATCCCATAGTTGGATAAGCTGTACGTATTCTCCTTCCTCCTTAAGATAAGTTTGATGCCTTGTTAAAGGAAACATTTGAAAACGATGTTTGCTCTGAAGTTGAAACACTGTCAACATGAGTTGTATTTCCCTGTTTAGAAGATGCCCTAATTGGTCATATTTAAAGGTGGGGTAGGGGTTCTTTTTCTGGAGCATTTTTTTACATATTGCTTGAAATACTCTTCACACCCCCATTGCAACCAATTAATTAAAAGTTTTGACACAAAAATGAAAAGTTTTAGTGGCCTCTAGAACGTACAATCTAGGAAAAACACTATACAATCATACTGAACGGACCGTTAACGATGATTGGATTCTGATGCCGTCTATCAAACTGCAATCTCCTCCTCCCTCCCCCTCCTTCCTCCTGTGCGCGTACCCTTCTTCGTGAACGAATTACGCGTCCAGAAGCTTGGCAGGAAGCTAAACTAGAGCCAGCTTGGCTAGCACCTAGCATTATTAAACGTATAGTTAGCATATACTAAATACTAAATACGGCAACGACCGATGCTTGCTGTCAGAATAGCGCTCGTGCACCTTCGTGCTCGTGCGCGTTCATGTACTCTAGAGGCGTGCCTTCGGGGGGAAAGTGAAGAGAAAGGTTGTGACTTTTGACCTGTGTGTTTTCAAAATGCAGCTTCGCTGGACTCAAAATCCAGGATCTCCTACCCTACATTTGAAAGAATGTTTAATTTGGCTGCAGAGTCAAAGCTCCATTTTCACTATGTTGAATTGAGGGTAAACCGGGCACAAAGTACATTGGTCCCAAAAGGAAAAACTGCACTTCTTTCAGTGGGCACCCTACTTCTTCTGTGTGAGTAGGGTGGGGGAATGTGAGCTGGGAAATACTGAGCTGGTTGAAATCTGCAACTCAAGAGGCCACTAAATCCTATACATGATTATTTAGACTGCATTTAATGATATCCGTGCTCAGGATTTCTTGAGCCCACCCCCAACTCTCAAACATTGTCAACACACTGGTTATAATAATAATAATACATTTTATTTTAAAAAAAGCGCCTTTCTCAACACTCAATGACACTTTACAACACATTAAAAACACAATAAATCAGGTTTGTCAGGCAAAAGTCAGGTTTGTCCATGTCAGGTTTCTTGTATTTTTCATAGTCATAGTCAGGTTTTGTTTTATTCAAGTTTTTTCATAGTTAGTTTAGTTTTTCTATTCCGGCTCAGCCGCGCCTTGTGTTGACTGTTCTTGAAAATAAATCAAGTTTGTTACTTTGGAAATATCTGCATCCGTGTCCTATCTCCATGCCACGACATCACAACCAAACGTGACACTAGCTGGCTGACTACTGCCTTTATCCTGCACATCCATTTTCATGGATTACTCATATATTGTCAAGATATAGAGAGATTGACAGATTCAAGAAGAGCTGACCATCTTAAAAAAACACTAACTTTTGTGGTGACCATTTTGAAACTGCTACTTTTACAAATTTCATTAAGGTGGGATTAATTAATTAAATTAGATTAGATTCAACTTGCCATTGCACGTCACAGGTACAGGGAACGGAATGCAGATAATATATAAAACGCTGTTTCTGCTCCTAGAGCCCAGCTCTCATCAAGCTAACTTCTGCTGGTGTAGCTCGTTCCCTCCGCTGACTAAGAATGATCTTAGTTAATTAACTAACTATGTAAATTGACCAGAATATTGTGTCTACATTGAGAATTTGTGATCTCCCATCTAAGCCATTTAAGTGAAGGAAAAAAAAAGAGCATGTGTTTTGAATTGTTTTTGTGTTGGAGTGTTATCACTCAGCTTCTGCAGCAGAAATGCTCCCAGCGTTTCAGAGCAGAGCGCTCTTCAGTTTGCATGCTTTTGAAACCTAGTTATAGATACAGATTCCTTTAATCATCCAAATTTGTTTGGGTGGTTAATAATGTCTATTTCTGTAGGGTGGTAACACACATTTATTACAGCTTTACACACACTTGGAATATGTGCAAGGAATGCTGATGGGTCTATCTGGCAAACCAGCTAATTGTGGAAACGTGCATGGCTTCATGGTTGAATTTTAAAGTTGCTGCTGCAGCCTCTCTTGGACCGAAAGCCATTTAATTAATCTAAAAGCTCTTGTTAAAAACCAGATCTGTGTTTGAGAGGAGATTTACTTAAAAAAAAAAAGCAGAGATGCTTTTCGAAAGCTAAAAGATTAAAAAGCAGATGATAGAAGGCTCCCGTGGAAAAATAATTACCTTGTATTCCTTGTTGAGGCCTTGGTAAAGTGGCTTTTACAAGAAAGTACAACACCCAAACAGCTTTATTGCTACCTTTAGAAATTCATGATCCACTGCTGCTCTATTCAGGAGGATATTGTATTCCAATACAATCCCATTGACTAGGCGGCCTGGTTGAATTACTAAGAGGGGCAATGTGATAATCTGGGTAAAGGAAAATGGATTTCCCCTTAAAATGGTCACCGCTTGATGAGGGGTGCCAGTGGGATGGGAGACAAAGATACAGAGGAGGAGGTACAGCCTCAGACAAACAAGACAAATGGGAAAATTGAGCAAGAGAGACAATACAAAAAGAGGAATAGACTAATAAAGTGAAGGGCAGATGGATGGAAATGACAAATTTACACCCACACAAGTGAAAAGAAATCATCTCGGCATCAATCAATAGATTGTAAGTCTGTTTGGATTAAAGAAAATAGTTAACAGTTACCTCACTATACAAAGGACACAGAAACACAGGATTGCACAATTAACACAGGAGACATAGGATTGCAAAGCTTTTTCTTTCCTCCTGTTTTTTAACTTAGTTTCAAGCAACAGACTTCATTAATTTTGTTATCAGTCTTCCTCGTTGTGATCAAGGAAGTCATCCTGTTAGACAGTTCCCAAATTAAGTAAGAGGCTTGCTACTTGATTGGCCCTCTAGAGAGGCAGTTACAGTGCCACCAAGCCAATCATCAGTGAGTCATAGTCAACTATAACCCATAAACATCTTGTAATTACCAAGCAGAGAAGTCACATTTTCCAACCCGTCAGTCACTGAGTCAACCATTCTGTCAACCTGGGCCACCGGTCCTTGTTGAAATTTGTCACTCAGAGTTGCCTCAAGCGCATCAGAACAGTTTCAGTCCTCCCTTCTCATGGAAATTCATCCTGTCAACATGTCAGACAGGGTCAGTCACCAAGCTCAACATCTGATGAGTAAGGTAATCTGTCCAGTCTAGGGCTGCCCACGAGTAAAATTTCTCCTGATTGATCAGCAGCAGCAATTTATAGTCTGCTATTTGCTCAGTTCTTTGATATATTCAGGGTTTCCTGCACAATGTTAGCCACGTATAGCACTCTTATTCTGCCTACCAACCCTCTACCTTACACACACACACTTTACATCAGCCCTCTCTTAATGAGCACCACATCAATACACAACGCACAGGAGGAATGTTGGTTAGGTCCCACTATCTCAAATTAGATTAACTTTTTTTCCTTAAAAAAGGCTTCTACAGAAATAAATTTAGCAACTGCTTGAACAAACTTTATTTACTTCCTGTGTAAGACGCTCCATCTCTGCCCCTTTCTACTTCACACAGAGAGTAGGAGACTTGGTATCACTGTATCTCCATGATTATCATAATGCCGAGGTGCTCAAAATTCATCCATTTGGTCATGCAGAAAGATAGTCATCGGGTTATCTCAGTTACTTTGTCCTCTTCTTAGTCGTTATGTAAAATAGTTGGTAAAATGCTTATATTTTTTAGTATTTTTTTCATATTTTTGAGTCCAGTCATCTACCTGCTCAAGTCTTCTCGTCTTCCATGTCAGTCAACAAGTAAAGCCCAGTACACACAGTGCATTTTTCAGCTGTCCCACATGAAAGATGAACTGAATCAAAGAATGGTGGTGTTTATAACAGCTGTCCTACATTAGACTGCTGCTGTTGGGACACTTTTGTGATCAAAGATAGCAAGGAACGAAATTTCTGACAGAAAATATCCAGCAGTATGACTACTACTACATCTACAGACCAAGCAAAGGGGACGTGTTGATCGATCCAACACTGGCAAGAACCAAAGCAAACCCAAACAGTGTGGATGGATGCCAGACAAGATAAATGCAACTTGTGTAATTCAAGCAAAGGCACAAATCCGGTTGCGGCAGCAGAAGTCTTGTCAGCATGATGCATCCTCAGCTCAGACTGTGACATGCAAAGAACAACGCAGCAAAAGACGCCATCAGCACCTTTCAGTTGGTCAGGTTTGCCAAATCTAACAATTTCAGTTTTCTTTTCAAAAAGTTCAACACCATCCAGGCTTTGATGTCTTTTTGACAACTTGGTAAGTCTATGATGGAGTCACCATTTGATTTCAGAGGGACGAAGATGTACGAAACAGTGGTACAAAACACCAAGCTTTTTTAAAAAAATGTACCCCAAGGGTAACATATGAAGCCAAAGTGGGACAGAAGTGAAGCAAAGATGAAGCCTTGTGGGACCCCACTGCTAAGTGGGGCTGCTGCTGAGGAGAACTGGTCAAGTTGAACTGAAAAGGTTATGTCTGAGCATGCGTGTTTTGCTTCCCCTGGAATTTACATGGCATGCTATGTGCTCCTGATTGTCCTTGTGTAACGGCTTGCTTTGTCCACGCTGCATTTGTAATTTAGGATGACATTTATCTTACCTCGAGTATGTTCAGGGACAGCATGTAGGAACATAAAAAAATCAAGAGCTAAATGTAACGCAGCATAATCATGCCTTCGAACATTTTCTTTGTTGATGAGAAAGAGAGAAAGACGGTTGAATCCCTGCAGTGTGAGAGTGTGTTTGTGAGCATGCTCAGTCGTCATGGGAAAGTGTGTGGTCAGTGTCTTAAGCCTGTGCGTGCTTTGTTTGTGTGTGAGCTGTTTGTTGGAAGAGACACAATATGGCACCATTAAGCCACTTCTGATAACATCACATTCAGCAAGGAGTCACTAAGACCACAGTGGTCTCCGTGCAGGCCTGTGTGAATGCACAAGAGTGTGTGTGTGCGTGTGTGTGCGTGTGTGTGCATCCCCAGGTGTCCCCATATACAGTATGTGTGTGCTGCATGCACTTTAAAGCTGCAGTCGGCAGGTTTTCAAAATTGCCAGTCTAAAGTCGGAAAATTCGAACTGATACAACTTTCAGGTCCCTCCCCCAACCTCTAACAAGCTCCGAATCACCCCTCCCCCTCTGTGGACGAGGTTGTGCACGTGAGTTCACACCAGTGTGCGAGCACACAAGCTGGGGCAGACTCACGCTCAGCAGCATGTGCACAAGCTGTGATTGACAGGTAGGATTCCTCCACCCTAACTTGATTGGTTAAAAACAGCCGGGAGCGCTCGGTTTTTCCAAGCATGATTACAGGCTTCAGAGGGAGCTACAGATTTCGTTATTTTTCCTAAACAGCCTATTTAATATTCTACTTCCAGAATTCCATGACAGTTCAAGCTAATATGACTAAAAAAAAGTTGCTGACCGCAGCTTTAAGGCATGTAGCTGTGTGCTCAGTATGGATTATGGTGATGTTAAGCTTACCGACTCAGGCCAACATAGTATCCATGTCAGCTTCGCCTTCCGTACTCCTGTGAGCTGTTGTAGTTTCTGTTCTTACTGGTTAATGTGGAATTGCCCACTGTGTTACAGGACATAAAAAAGGTTATCAACTTAGTTTAAGAGCATTAAAGATCAACAAAATTCTAATCATAGCGAAAAGTGTTCCTTTAATTCTGAGCACAAATGTGTCAAAGCAGGGATTAACATTTGACCCATTTTAATCTCCATTTAATTGAGAAGTGGACATTTCTTATCAGCGCTCCCTTCATCTTGTTCATTTTCCTTCAACCGTAACTTCCTTTAGAGACATAAATGTTCAAATTTTAAAAAGAATATCTGTACGTGGAGATTCCAATCTTCCGGCAGAGTTGCAACCTCTTGTTATATCTCCCTGTTATACAGTGTCTCAATACAGAAAACTTCCACCCAACCTGTCCACATAGAAAACAGAACATAAAGCACAGTGCTGATAACAATGCCGCTGTCTTGTCATTGACTGATTTTAATATATGCTAGTAAGACCGATCTTGTGGGATAGTATCCACAAAGAAATCTGTGTTTCTGTCACGGGAGGCTTTGGAAATAAGTGCTCTCTTTTGGGTCTGAAACAAATCTGCTCTGCTTGAGGGCTGCACATAATGAAAGTTAATGAGGGTTAGGGACAGCCAACTGAAATATTCAATTTCTCATTAAAATGTCTTTTTTTTTCCTGCGGGTATATGAGTATGTCACAATACTTTGAAAATGTAAAGCCCTTGCTATGCTGGGAAACCAAACAAATTTACCCTGGTCCAGCCCACAAGGGATGAAGAAAAAAAACAAAACTTTCACACATTAATGAGGGCCGTCTTATCAGGCATGAACTTAAATGATGAAGCAATAGGCGGATCTATGATAACTCTCTATGGTTTTGTGTATTTGCTTGAAGATAATAAAGCTACTTGGATTATGTTTAAAGCGTAGATATAAATTAGTAAACCAGAATGAGTTAGCACTGTGGAAACGAGTGCACGGATACATTTTCAAGATGCAGATTTCTGGGTTTAAGCAACGTGCACCCTGTTTTAACTGTTTAATGTTCCCAGGAGCGTTTTCCAAGAGCAAAACTGAAGAATAAATGATCAAAGAAGTTCAAATGATACGGGGGGCTGGAGCCTATCCCAGCAGTCTTCCGCGAGAGGCAGGGTACACCCTGGACAGGCCGCCAGTCCAGCAGAGGGCCACACAGAGACAAACGAGACAAACAACCACACACACGCTCACACTCACTCCTAAGGACAATTTTAGAGACACCAATTAACCTAACATGCATGTTTTTTGGACAGTGGGAAGTACCCAGAGAGAACCCACGCATACACGGGGTGAACATGCACACAACTCCACACAGAAAGGCCCCAGCCAGGAGTTGAACCTGGAACCTTCTTGCTGTGAGTGCTAACCACCACACCACCGTGCAGCCCCTCAGCAATAACACTAATATATAATCCATACACTTTGATTCTCCAATTTCATTATGTTTCTTTCATAACTTATGACCACCATCCACCCAAAACTGTCTACGTTTGTGCATGGCACAAATGTGTGGCATTTCCATCACTTAAAAAAGGTTTTGCTGCATTTCAGGCACTGACTTCATTTGCAAAAAAATATGTGTAAATATAGCATATTATTGTTTGGTTGATTGGCTGCATCATCAGTGAAAGTGGCCATTTAAACTCTGCACACTTCCACAAGCCCTGGAAATTGGTTTAAATTGTTTTTTAAAGAAGTTCTTTTGTATTAAAAAAAATGATAGATTAAGTTACTTTGATCAAAAGTTGACCAAATGGTATCGTAATTTTGAGTTATTTACTGATACAAGATGAACATGTTTAACCTAGATAATCTCAGTGTTACAGAAAAGAAGCTTTGCTCGGGATCTGTCCATGACATTTCAGCAGAGCGTCCATTCTATCATGGAACTCCTTGACCTTTACAGTCAGCAACTACAAGTAACATAAAGTGATGGCATTACACGGTGGCATAATTTGATAATTTTTGACTTGACCACAGAGTGCAGCCTACACAGTGTGACTAAGGGTGAGCAATACCCATCCTTCCTAAACTGTAAATAAGCGCGTGTGTATCTGGGTGTAAATGTGTATCCCAATAAATGTAGAGCTGAGCTGGAGCTGATAAATACCTGCAAATGCTGCCATCAATTGATGCAAGACTGAGCACGTTCTCCTTTATACTCTCAGTTACACCTTTGATGTTAGCAGGGATTACCATTTGCACATGTTTTTGTCTGACAGGTATATGAAAGGTTTTGCTTGTATATGGGGGATACACAGACACATCCACATCAACCAGTGGAAGTGGCCAAAATCTGTCTGGTGTGTTCTAGTTGTGTCGTGTTAACTTGAAGATGACAAGATTCAGAACATCTAATTTTGCTGGGCACAAGGGGAAAAAAAGAAAACAAATTAAAAGAAATAAAAAAAAGATTTGTTGGGCCATAGAAGCACTGAAAAGTTATTGATTTGGTCATGGTTGAAGAGGTTAAAATGTCTTTATTTTCTAGAAAAAAAAGAAAACAAAAAAGTAAATTAATCTTTCTTAAGAAACGTGATAAAGTTTTGATACATTTCTATGAGAGAATTCAAAGGCAGTAAGATAAAAGGCTGACATCTTTTGTAATAGAAGCAGTATTAAAGGGTAAAAAATGACAAATGGCCAGTTTAGTACACTAATACAAAAGAAACGGAAATTTTCTGGCTAGAATTAGTCACAAAATAGGCTAATCTAATGCCCTGCAACCCGTGAACAACCTTCAAACTCAACTATGCGTCAGATTATTAAGATAGTCCATATCAGTAAAGAAAACGTCATTTTTTTAAGTCCATCCTTTATTTTTTTTTTATAAAATCACCCCTCCCGAACCATTGAACTTATCCCTCGTGCTCTCAATTGTCACGTAGGTGGTATGCGAGGCGTAGAAAGACACGGATGCAGACTTCAGAAGTAAAAGCAAACTGATTTATTTTCAAAAACAAGGTTAACATAAAACATGGCTGAGCCTGATGACAAAACTAGACTGTGGAAAAGAAAACATGGCTAAGACAAAACAAAGAACATGACTTGGTACAACTTAACTTGGCGTCGTGAAGGTGCAAGGATCTGCATGGGGAAACCTAGAAACTAAATACTGAGGAGGGTGATTGGTGAGTGAGTGCAGCTGAGGAGAAAACTACAGGTGAAGTGAATAAAGGTGGATGAGCAAACAGAAACTGTGGGGAAGACAATGGCAAAACTAAATACAAGACCTGAGGTCGGTTTCACAAAGCAGGTTTAGTGAAAACTCTGAGTTTATTAACCCTGAAATGAGGGAAACTGAGTTTTCCGTTTCACAAAGAGAGGAAACTTAAGCTCTCGGTCAGTTACCGTAGTAACAGACTCTATGAACCTAACCTGGTCGGGACCAGGTTTTACTCAAGAAACCTTGAGTTTCTCTCTGTCTCCGTCCTCTTTTAGCCACACACGCCATTTGATTTCCTCATTCATTCAGTCAGCAGAGCGAATTCTTCTACCTCTAGAAGTCATTTAGGCACAGTAGGAGGAGACTTTTTTCACGAACATGGCATGTCGTTTTGGCTACGATTATTGCGCAGAGAATTAAATATTCGTCGGGAGATGGTTATCAGACAGTGCATAGATGTTTTAGCATTTCTAGACAATTATCGTTTTGAGCGGCACCATCAGAATTTTGTTGGGACAAAAGAAAAAAAGACATAAAAGACAAATAAATATTTGTATGAATAGGCTTAAAAAAAAAGATATATATATAGGCCTATTATAATTTATAAAGACACTTGTCTTGGGGGTGGACTCCCTCAGGGATTCCACCAGTCACTGGCCTTCCGTTAGAGGTGGCGGTGCTGGGCACCACCCGTTTTACGGGCATCTGCCTTCTTTCTGTTCGCTCAGTAGAAGTCTGTGTTAGTTTAAGTAGGCTTAATTATTTAACAGAACATGATATAGATGAGAAGACATTTATGTGTGTGAAAACTGCACAGTGAAATGGCTACTTAATATTTACTTTACAGTGTAAAACATGATCAAAATGAGGTACCTCCATGCCGAGGTCTCATCTGTTTGAACAATGTTTTTATATTTAATCTTAAGCTGCTGCCAAGTGCGCTTCTCCCCCACGGGATTGCACCTAAATGAAATAAATGAATGGGCTACCATTCAAGCAGTTTTCCCCTGTAATATCATTGTGATTGCAAAGGACTACATTTAAACTTACGCTTTTGTAGCTGCAGCGGTGCACTTATTTCTAAAGACGTGTTGAAACTGGCCGTATGAGTGCATTAAGATTTCCAATTCGAGGTTGGTGAAAAATGTTGCCCCTCCTCTTCTCCGTTGCTATGGTGACTCGTCGAATCGGGGCTCCATTGACGCTGGCTTTTTAAAGTTGTGCCGCATACGCAAAACTCAAGGTGCAACTACTCAGAGATGACTCAACTCCCTCAAATCAGCCTTTCTGGAACCTAAACCTCATAGTTTTCTATCTCAGAGTAGATCAACTCAGAGTTCAGGAATAGACTCAGAGTTTGTTGAACCTGCATTGTGAAACGGACCCCTGGACTAGAAAACTATGGCATGAAGGAAAACTAAAACATGGCAAAACTAAAACTAAACATGAGCTAGAAAACTAAAGCCCTATTCGGACGGGACTAGTTTAATGGGGGGACCTGGGGTAAAGTAATAATAACCGGGAAATCTAGTCCCGTCCGAACGCGCCATGTCAGTAAAGATAGCGGAGTATGTCGGTAAACTTTGCCGAGAATTCTACCTCCTGTGAAACGGTCCGGAGTATCTACCATAGGTAATACTAATCCCGTGCGAATGCGACCTTCGGTAATAAGTACGGAATATGTCGTCACATCCTTTTAAAGAGAGAAACAATTAGGTGTGTCTGTTTGCAAACATGGAGGTTCTGGATGAAGCGCTGCTTACAAGCACGCATGGTCGGCGCCATGTCTGTTTACAGATGGGGTTTACGGAAGTGAAATGAAGACGTGCATAGCATACAGGATGTGACGGTTGTGCGTAACCAACAACTCCTCCCATGTTAGATGAATATTACAGGGATTTCTTGTCCCGTCCGAATTGGTCATTTCTTCTCCCTGGCGTCGTCTGGTTAACCAACATTACCATACATCCCCCCATTGAACTAATCCCGTCCGAATAGGGCTTTAGACATGAAATAAACTAAAACATGATGAAACTCAAAACTAAGAACTCAAAACATGAGGGAAACCCCATGGACATGACATCATTAATCATTACCCATTGCTCAATAACAGTAAATCTTAAGTAAAACAATAATTATACTTATATACTGTTGTAGTGTTATTAGATATAACCCACCTTTTAGAATATTCAGTTTTTAGAGGACAAATTCAGCAACCACAAATCAACAATAATAAATCAATCATTTCTTTCTTTCTGTATACATTACAAATATTTATTTTACTTGAATTTTTGACCAAATTTGGCAGCTCAGTTGCATCGCTGGCTTTGTGCCCGGGTCACTATTGAAACTTCACAAACCATGGCACTCCCATATGGAAACACCATATGTCCTCATCAATACAACATACTAATCCATAATACATACCCACACAGAGTCTGCAAAACTGACACATGCAGCATTACACTGCAACGCAGACATATGTACGCACGCACACGTACACATGAGCACACTCACACAGTTTAGTTGGTGTAATGACCCATTTGGCATTGAGCAGCATCTGTTTAGAAAATGAAGACTCGTGGTAAGGATGTTAGTAATTTTGTCTTTGACAGTGAGCAAACAAGGAAGGCAAGAGCCTCTTTAACATTGACAGCCAATGTCCTGTCCTGTTCTGCTCTCTCCTCCCCATCACTCCCGCAACCATTCAATTTACACTGCCACAAAAAGCTTCTTTTTTTTTTACTGAAAAAAATAAATAAATAAATACTCGCTCCAGTCCAAAAAAGAAAATGACAAAATCAATAATGCCACAAAAAGTGCATCAAAAGTTTGAAAGTCTCTTACAATGAAAAATGACTTCTCCAAACAGTAAAAGATGTAAAAAAAAAAAAAAAAAAATGAAGGAAAAATAAATCGCCTTCCCTTGTTGCACTCCCTTCTCCAGGGAGGATTGGGCAGTCACAGCCTCGACTTTCTGATCTGTCATTAACAATCAGGAGGAAGAGAATGATGACCGCCTCCTGCCTCCAGACGAGGCTCCAGCCATTTCATTTTCATAGTAAGAAGGTATGAAACAAAGGAGGTACAGTAAATACAAAGGTATGGAGGTGTATCCATAAGGCAGTTTACAGCACACATAATCCATTTGCTCATAATGGTTCAGCCCTGTGGAGTGCACAGAATATGAAAAGCCCAAGTAGCATTGCACACAGGCTTTATTCTGTTTACTGCAAGTTTGCAAAGGCACTATATACTATACGATATACAGTATATGCACTGAGTCATTTTCATAAATTGTGTCCCTACTTCACACATGCCATAAAAAAACAACTAAAAGTCTGAGTAAATAACAATAAATTTGCATTAATATGTTACTGACCACTCAGCCTAACATGCACGATTTAAACAATCAAGTTAAAAAAAAAACTTTGAAAATGATTAGAAGAGCAGAGCTCTCTGTCCTAAAATGATGCTGGGTTCATGTCCACTGAAGACCTTGACTAACAGATTTGAAATCCACTCAAACAAACCGCACTAACGAGGCCAAGTTCATTGCTCGATGTGAAATCCTAAACACACAGTAAACACTAAGTATTTCTGTCACCCTTCAGTTTGGGATCAAGTCAGCAATATTGTTAGATTGTGCAGCTTATAATCAGCGGGTATATCCTGCCTTGGAATGAGCAGAGATATCAGCATAGAGTAAACATGCTCGCCGGGGAGGCAGATCCCAACTGTCACTGGTAAAAATTTATGAAACTACCAGGTGAAAAATGTAGTTACAGTAGTTACTCTGTGGTTCTAAGAGTAAATAAACGGTAGTCAGACCCCTGCGGTGAGACGCTCACACTTTACAAAATCAATCCATGGTGTGGAACTTCAGTTAAGTGCAGTCCAAACAAATCTGCGATATCTTTAGCCAAGCCTTTTGATACGCCTAACATGAATCTGGTTCTGAGCTAGTTCACTGTCAGATCTGCGATGGTGTAGTGTCTTACATTTGTATCTCACAAAATGAATCAATTTCCTTTTCAGTATATGAGAGCACAAAGAGGAGAAAACAAGTTAAAAGCACTGGAACAAAGCAGCATTTGAACATGACATGGTGATGTCAGGTGTATACTTAACATATGACATATGACAACATCCAGCGACATTTAGCTGCTTCTTTTTGCATTACGCACAGTTGGAAATACTGGCGAGGTTAGCATATACACAGGACCCTATTCATGAAATAAGGAAAAAGGTGGGGAGTTACACCCACGCCATCTTAAGGCCATGAGACTTTTTCTTTCTAAGTCTTTAAGAGAAAATATAAAGAAGTGAAAGTCTGTGAAAGGTTACTGCCATTTTTCAAATTCACATTTATCAACTAAACATTGAAGGTCGCCACTCAAAAGAGTAAATAGACAAAAGAGAGCAAGCCTGTTTTAAAGCACTGGTCCGCAGTAATTCAAACTTCTTTAAGAACGTTAAAGGGCTAAGAGTTTAAAGGTCATTGTCTTATTGAATGTGTTTATGATCGGTATCATAGCGTAAGCGGTCCTTTCACCCTGACTCATAGCCTTAAGACATAAAATCAGACAATCATACAGGTTGGGAACGCACAAATAAATAGGCACACACAACCAGCTTTGAAGGCGGCATCGCAGAGCTTAGACTACATCCTATGCGTGCATGTGAGGTTCACCAATAAATAAATAGAGCTGGTGCACCAGCTCTATTTACCAGACCTTTCAACTGCATGTCAGGTAAGGTCGATCGTTGGCAATAATGAGAACGAGAAAGCGGAGTGAAAACTTGGACTGAGGGTAAAAGAGAAAGGACCGATACGGAGAGACAAAGGAATAAAAGAAAAAAAGAAAAGATCGGGGTCAGGAAAGAGAGCACTGGAAGAGGAAAGAGCAATGAAATCAGAGGCTGATAAAACATGCTGGACAGAGAGGGGGTCTAAATGATGACATGATTTATCACCTGCTCACACATGGTTTGTAGCGCTGTTCTCCTCTCCCTCACTTTATAAAAGGTCCAACTGTTCTTCCTCCTTATCAAATTCTATCAGTGTCAAAGCTATAAGTTAATTCAATTCAAGTGTGATTATAAGAAACTTCAAATCTTAGTCCTTTTCCCATCATCGGGGCTCAGATGATTCAACTTCATGATTTACCTGCAGTTTGTTTTACATAAACTGTATCACACAGCACGCGCTGCCTACTCGGGACTTGAAAAGAAGTGATGCGTTTGCAGCAAGGGCTCAGATCCTCATCTGAACCTCGCTTTAATGAAACAGTTTGAGAGGATATTAACTCTGGAAACACTTAAAGTGTCATTAGCTGTACAGGGTCAAAAAATAAACACCTCTGAGCATTTTGTTCAGTGAGGTTTGCCAACTGAGGTCTGATAATCAGCTCTTAAATGTGTGCCACTTTAAATAATTTACCCCGCAACTTCCAATTAGCAATTTGACATATGTTCAGCCTCATATCCTTCCTATCAGTGCTAAATAACCAACGTTGCTGTGCTCCATTCTATACAAGGCTTAGAGCCCACAGAGGCTCAAATGATGCTTTTGAGGCTGTCTTCACTTCATCCCTCTGCATAAAGTTTATCTTGTCTGTCTTCCCATTTTGATCCCCGATCTAATTCTCATGAGTCAATGCACTGCTGCCTGGACCTCCCTCTCTCTCTCTCCTTTCTGGGCATAATATACATTTGATAGAATCTATTGTTATGACAAATATACACTTTGTTATTTGTTCCCTGTTCTTTTTTCTCTCTCTTTTAATAAGTTCAAAATAAAGATTTCATATAATCTAATTTCTCAGTGTCAGGTAAAGTGTGGGGACATTTCTTCATTGTGACTTAAAGTAAACCAACATTTTGAGCTGTCCATGTTGACGAATCTATTGACATAAACGACGCAGTGAAAGCTAAGAACATACCCAGATAGCAGTGGACTCCGGACCGGATGATGTGTTCTATGAACGGATCCAAAACGGATCCAGGCCCGATGATGTGATCTATGAACGTACCCGGGCCTGATGTAGCACTTAATGTGATCCGTGATCTGGATCTGTTCCGGATCCGTTCCGGATCCGTTCCGGATCCATTCCGGTGTGCAAGTGGACTCCGATCCGGGTCCGTTTTGCGGATCCGTTCCTGAGTCTACCCTAAATCCGGAACGGATCTGTTCCAGAGTCAGTTTGCTATCTGGGTAATCAGTTCCGGCAACTGTCCCAGACTGAGGTAGCTGTCATATTTCTATGCGAGTAATTGCATGGCCTGATACACATCATTAAGGATATTGTGGAGAATGTTCACAAATGAAAATTCTCAAGGTATTTTGGGACATGACAGCAGACGGGTTAAGCACTGTAGTCTGCCCCCTTGCTGCGCACACACCTCAGTGATCATGTTCCACAGAAACCCATCAATCGTACTCACATCCGGTCACGCCGTTACCCATAACAACATACATTTTGTCGATAAAGCCTACATCTCCAAAGCATTCTAAACAGGCTTAGTGATGTTCTCCAGTGGTTCTGAAGGGAGTTTTTTTGTCCCCCTCCTAATTCTCCTTCTTCTTCTTTCCTGGTCTCTTTTATGCCCATCAGACTAATAATAAGGCTGTGGTCTGTCATGTTCATTTACATTGTTGATCTCCTAAGATCAAGACTCCTGTGTGGATCCAAATTTTTTATTGTCTAACTCTTCGTAGTTTGGTTGCTCTACCTTATTCTACGTAACTGCCAAGGCATACCAAACACAGATAATTAAAACCACAGTTATTGTACTCTTGCTAAATGTTCCTACATGTGAAGTCACTGAGGCTGTTAGCCTGCCAGTTGCACTATAAAAGAATGTCGTTCGGGTACAACCTGAATTCCGCTAGTCTCATTCCCTTTTGTGTGCTCACTCTTTCTCTTAATTTCTCTCTCCACATTGTTCAGTAGTTGTGAATCAGCATCCCAGTGTATGCTTCTCTGAAAACACAAGACATTTATGAATAATGAATTTGGTACTCTTCCTCTTCCTATTACTAATTGACATCTTCTGTCACACTAGAATAAATGAAGGGAATAAAGTACTGGCAAGGTATCAGTATCATAATATATTCTCCTTTTGTTTGTTTTACCTTCAAGTCAGTAGGGGGTATTTTAGTCAACGACCTTTTTCATTTTTCAATTGATTTTCTTAATCTCCTTTGAGGGAAATTTGATTGTTGGAAAAAGAAAAAAACAGTCGGGTAGAGTTAATAGGTTACAGCACCGTGTGAGAACCATAGACTATGGTATACTATGCATGAGTGGTAATGAGTGAGAAATCCCAGATGTTATAATTTGCTTTGACTCAACAGTGTATCCTACTGTACACTCCATGAAGAATTAAAGAGCACAAACCACTCCTTCCAGTGCCTGAGCTACTTGTGAGACTGGCCAAGTATGGTGACATATGTCCTGAAAGGACTGACACAGTTAAAGTGCAACTTTAGAATTTGATTTATTGTCAGATGTTTCCTCTAAAACTGATCTCATAATTGCAGTGAGGTCCCATAAAAGTGTGTGTGGGTTTCCATAAATTACATCTTTAATATTCTCCTCAGCTCAGATTCTGACATGCTGTAATTTACTTCAGTAAGGGCAATTTATGATGACATTGAGCTGTGTTCACCAATCGAACATTCATCATTCACTTTGCCAGTCAGAAGTATGATTGACACTGAATGTAATGTGAAATGAATGGATGACAATGTTTAAACAGTATTATGATAATCTTTAAAGACGAACTCTGATAGAGATGATATCGAGTTCAATGCCCGAACATTAACTGAATATACAGTATATGTTCTTTTTTTTTAAGATAGTGTCAATTGTTTCCATCTCTTGTTTTACCTAAGAAACTTTAGTTTCAGCCTGTTTCATGACGCTTAACATCTAAAGCAGCTGCAACTTGGATGACGATTACTATAATTTTTCAGCTCTCGCTGAGAAACGTTCGGGCAAAAACTTGCACTTTAACACTAAAAACACGACTCCTTTTCAAATACTATTGATTGATTGATGCTGTACATCGCTAGATCTCTGAGTCTTATTTCATATTAACAAAGTCAATTTTAACATGGTATCAACAATACCGGACAGACTAATTTGTCTGTCATTAATCTCATTGGGTTAGGGTTTCCTGCAGGCAGGCCAGTCAAGCACACACATGGATGTAACACCTGTAATTCATGCAGAATGAGCTCTAGCATTGTCTTGCTGGGAGAAAAAAAATCTACCATTCCAGATGCTAGCTTTTTCCACTTTTTGCTGAAAACAGTCTGGATGATCTCTAATCTTAGGTACGTAGAACCAGATGTCAGTTTTTCCTAAAAGTTGCTGAAACATGGGCTCATCTGACCAAAGAACATCTGAGACGAGCTTGTGACCTGGTTTCGCATGTAGTGCATGGTGAGGGCTTCAAGGTCATCCCACTGTGGTTCCTGTCCTTTATGCACAGAGATTTCCCCAGACTCCTTGAATCTTTTCACAGCATTTAGCTCTGTGGATTAAGAAAGACCAAAGCTCTTTGCAATCTTGCTTGAGAAAGAAATATTTTCAAGCTATTCCCTCAGTGAGTTCCACTCAATATGGTGAGCCACAACCCATCCATGCTTGGAAAGACTAAGCCTCTGGTGGATATTGTTTTTATACCCAATCCTGACACCCTCACCTATCACCAATTAATCTGCTAATTTTAGAATCTTCAAGAATGCTGTTTATCATGTAAAATGTTCTGTTTATTTTTTGTCTAAACTGCTGCAAACATCAAATTCTAGATTCGTCTTTTTTTAATACAATGAAGTTGATCAAAAAAGACAATGAAGATAACTTCCTTTGAAATTGTCTATGAGATAAGGGTTTCTTTTTAATGAAATGTACCTTAGTATAGACTGGAATTTCTTTTAAACCGTTTCATCTTGCATCCACCCCGGCATGAATTCTCATAGAGTGACATTAACAAAACCAAAGACTATCCACTGTGACATGCTGGAGATCAATGCACTTTTTAATGGCTGAAAAAATTCTGAGCATTTTCTCCGTTTCATTTTTAGATCAGTCAACCTATTATAAATTTAATCATTTCATTTATTATTATTATTATTATTATTATTATTATTTTTATTATAAATTTAATTATTTCATGCTTAATAATTTAATCTGATTCATGAGGTGCACACAAACTTTTCTTCTCTTGAGTATGTCAGGTTACAAAGTAATTTGCAGAGCTTATTTCATCAAAACTCCCATATCAAAGAAAATATTGCTCTGAATGAAACCCTTTGTGTCCCAATGCATACTCACTTTGGAGGAGGGCAGGTTGAAGAAATAAATAAGAAGTCCAAGGGAAAGCGTGGCAGGAACAAAACTAACCAGGACATGAAAATTGAGACGTTCACAAGAAATGAAAAGAAGGAACTGGCACTGAACAAAGGAACAGAGGGAGCTAATGACCAACAAGGGCAGGTGTAGTCATTGGTAACTTGAATCTGGGTGCGCAGGAAAAGTATAAAGCCAGAGTAACATCAAACCTTAAGATAAATTTAAACATAGAACACTAAATTACCACAATGACTGCAACCAGCTGTAGTTCAACAATTTTCAATATTTCAATATTCTATACAAGAAGGAAAATATGCCACTTGTCCAAGTCCACTTGTCTTATCTGGAAAACATTCTTATGTTTCACAAAGCATCATGACCTGGGCTAAAATACCACAGACCGTAGACACATTTGGGCCTCAACTTGGCCACTGAGCCAAAAGACCAGCAACTGGGTGTGACATCAGTGTATGGTTGTATGGGTCAGATGTGGCCCAAAAGTCAGCAGATGGGACTGACATGAAGTATGCCCAGGGTTGTATGGGTCAGATGTGGCCCAAATGTCATGAACGGGTCTTGCAATGGTACAAAACTTTTCTAACATTACTCACATGTTAGACAACGCACTTCTCTCCATTTTCTTATTAACCATTATAACACGTTCAACAACAAGGATGGCACCAGCAGAGAACATTTAGCTGTCTTAGATGGCCTTTTCATACATTGAAGGACTTCTATCACCCTACACTTTTAAAACCGAAGCTCAATGGGTACCATATCCATTGAAATGTGATACCAAAGGTTTCAGAATGTGTCCGAATGTGACCGAACTGGAAGTGAAGCTGAATTTAAAAGCTAAACTTGTCAAAAACTCAGCTGTGTGCTCAAAGCAGTTACTCGTTTATCCACTCAAGTTATCATTGTCTGAAGCAATACTGACTTTTCTGACTGGCCTCAGTTTCAAACATGTCGAAGAGGACAATTTTCACCTTCACTTTCACTGACAACAGTAAGGACTGTGCAGCAGTGTAAACCCCATTAGGTAATCCATTTCTAAAGCTCTCTCCTCTCCAGCAGGGAATAGTGCCAAGTCATTTTGTGCTGCAGACTCAGTGAAATAAACAGAGACAGAGGAAAATAGAACAACTGTTGCGTTTCACAAGGCCAAATCCCTGAGCGTGAGTAAAGTAGATGAGCTTCACGACACAAGTTGACATTATGTTTCATTTCAATAACAATGCCACTGTGAGGAGCACTGCCTTGGCAATATCCCCATTGGGAAACACACTCAGATGCATACACGCTTAAAACAAACATGATGTTACCCTTCACTTTCATGCATGGTTAGCTGTCAAGAATGAATTTTGTGACCTTACAGAAGAAAAGACAAACTCATAAACGGTAAAAATGTAAAAACTTTTCTGTTCTTTACCATATTCTCTGTAAGAAACTCATACACATACATGCACACGCAGCACGCACAGTTAATTTTCTCAGATAATTCTACTGCATTTATTTTAAAACCTGCTCTATTGACACCACAATGCCCCACAGGGACCGCTAAGAAATAATGTGCTGGCTTTCAATAAAAAAGATTTATTGCACACACACTCCAAGAGAATGAGAGAATATGTTTATCACACACTCTCGCACCAACTCGAGAACACACTAAAATGGTGCATAATGGTTCTCTCTTGCGCTCTCACACACACACGCGCAAGGTAACAGCTTCAGTACCAACTTTCTCAATAGATACACTCCCATGAATACAACACACAGAGAGAAGCCAGGTCGCTTGTAATTAAGTTCTACATGTGCAAATCCAGTTGTGAGGCATTGCTTATGAGATTGGTTGCATAATGGCATTGCCCCAAAAGGGAGAGACCGCTTACTTAGCATTTAAATGGGTTCTTTCCCCCACTGAAGCTGTGTTTCCATGTGTGTGTGTGGGTTTGCAACAAAGGCGTTGCACCATGGTGTATTTTATTGTGTGAGTGTTTGTGTGTGTATCTCTGCACGAACAATGAAATTGTGTACAAATGAGTCCAAGATTGTGTGTGTTTGTATGATAAGCGCCGCCACGTATGGACATGTATGTGTGCGTGTCTGTTTGTAAAGCCAATCTTTCAGCAGTTTCGCCAAGATTAAGTTTTACAAAAACAGGTGCCACATTCTCCTTCTCAGGTCTCTGCCCCGCCGTAACAAACCCCCCCCCAAATTTTTTTTTTAACAAACTGTATATAGAGTATATGTATTTATATATATATACATAACAAGAAGTGCTGAGTGTATGGGTGAATGAGAACCACACATAAAGAACTGTGCAGTATTAAAATGTGCAATGTAAGAATGGACCATTTGAATCAAGCTAATAGAGACACTTGCAAAGCTGTGGGCTCCTGTACAGCCCTGTTCTAGTCCTCTACAACTAACTCCAATGTTTTTACACGTTGCTAACTGAATGTAAACGAAAACCATGTTGCTTCAATCCCTGCATACACAAAAGTTTCCATGTGGGTGTGAAAGTCACCAGAGGGGTAAACAGACCGTGGGAGAAGTGGGAGGAGTCTCTGCCAATGATGGTGGCTCTTATCAAGCAGAACTGTGAAACAGATAGGTGGAAGAGGAGATTCTGAATTCAATGAAAACTAATACAGGATTGCTCATTTGCCCTCAGCTGCAGATGGCATGATCTCTTCTTGTAACTCACATGGCAGATCATGCTTTGTGATTGACCATACTGGATTTTTTCTTTTTAAGTTTTCGATCTAAGAACTGTTTTCTTTTTAAAATGCTGTCACTTTTATTCTTGTTTTATTGAATTTTTGTGATGCTGAATGTAGAATGGATAATATATACCTGTGTAAAACAAATGTTAAGAACTATATCCCATTATATGGAATCCCACCAACTTATTCTATATACAGATGTATTGTCCCTAAATTGTATTTGACCTTTTGTATATGTATTGGATCATCTTATTATAGAAAGATACACACCCCTTATTACAGGAATACTTATCTATCTGAGCATGGACCGGTAGAGATGAAATGAAAGGTTGCCAAGTCTATCTCGGGGCCTCAACTTTGGTAACTTTACTCCAGTTCAAGGCTATGCTCCAATCACTCAGTAGTTTCCTGTGAGGTGGACTTCATTGGGTATTCAGCTATGTTGTGTAAGACTCAAAACTGTAGGTGGCAGGTACACTCAGTTCAAAGGGAACTTCGAACTGTATAGGAAAGAACTTAAAGGGATAGTTCGCCTCTTTTGACATGAAGCTGTATGACATCCCATATTAGCAATATCATTTATTAAATTTAACTTACCTCGTGCTGCGTCCTGTGAGCCGAGTTCCAGGCTCGTTTTGGTGTTGATGAAGGTAGTCCGGCTAGTTGGCTGGGGCCACAAAAATAAAGTGTTTTGCTTCTCAAAATAATATGCTTTCAAAAGAGTAATACATTTGCATCACAAAATCGTTAATCCAGGTCAGACCTCACAATCGCTTGGCGCTATTTTCTCTCTACCTTCATATCAATGCATGCAGCCACCTGACAATAGCTATTGCGGTGTTTACTGCTCGGAAACAGGGGACTGCTCGGTCTGCACTTCGGTCTGCACGGTCTACACAGCCCGTAGTGATATCCCTTTAACGACAGCTCATTACTAAAAAAAAAACTGAATAGCACGATTACCCATCAGTCATTGCATCTCAAGTTCCAAACTAAAAAGAAAAAGAGAGCTTGCTTAACGGTTTAATTATATCTTTAAGAATTTTAGAATCTTAAGAAAGTTACCGCAAACAAACTATTTCTAAAACTATGAAATAGATCCACTATCTTTAAGAAAGCTAAATTAAAACCAGCCTATTTGCAAGCTAAGCTAACACCAGTTTAGCTAGCTTAGCTGTGGAACGTTAACATTAGCTTTTGGTGCTAAAGCAGGAATAGGTATCTCATGTAACTGGGTGATTAGCGTAATGAACAGAGAGAGTGCTGTCTACTACGTTGATGTTGCAGGTCGTTCCGAATACAGGAATTTTCGCTTAGCTCATATTCCCTGAGCAGGGAGCAGGGGGTTAGGGGTAGTTTATGTACAATGTTGAATGGAACTCAGTTCATATTTACTTGTTTCTAAGACTGCAAATTTATCATATAATTGGTGGGATCTAACATGGCGACTGTCTTTGTGAAATTAGAGATTATATATCATTATGTCAGATTAAAAATGCATCTAGAAAAACACATTTGTTATACAGATGTATTATCTCTTCAAATGGGCTCTATAATGGATAATGTTGACAAAGAATGGAAGATTTGGCAGTCCTTTATTTGCAGGGTCAATGGTTTAATCCCCAGATCCTCAATATATAAATGATACTGTAATGCTAATTTCCATCATTGTGTTTATTGCTGTATGACTGGGTTTGTGAGTGGGTGAGTGTTGCTTGTAGTATGAAAGCTCTTTAAGTAGTTGATAAGATGAGAAAAATATTGTAAAAATATTCTCTGATTTGACGTTACTGCAAATATTCTTTTTATTCTTGTATAGCCAATTTCATTATGCTGCCAAATTCCACATACAACAAAGCTAAGATCTGAACAGAATGGGAAAAACCTTTGCAGTATAGTAGCACATTCTGCAATTACTTTGCTTGTTTCAAGATAGCATTAAGTGGTGCATGCCACGGGCTGCAGTTTGCATTTATGAAGGCTCGAGCACATGAACTGGAAATGAAAAGGCATGCAGTGGAGTGAAGTCAATCCGTGCTCCCACATCTCCAGCTGAATATGTTACCTTTCAATACAGAGAAAGATGCAGATTTATATATGCTTTCTAAAATATTCTTCTGTACTGTGATACAACTATGATCTGGCGTCCCTGTTGATAGAGTTTACAGAGCTGTACTGAATCAACCATAAAAATCATACGCTGGCAACCAGAACAAAGCGAGCACCTCGTGGCGAGAAAACAGAGAGTATGAGCTGTAGTCTCGTAGCTTCATTCTGACTGTGGCACTGTCCGAGTCACCAGAGCTCGTGCCAGTGTGGACTCACTGGCCAAGGAGGAGGTGCAGCTTAGCATCATAATGTTCCAGCTGCAGTCAACACAGCATGGCTATATGCAGAATCTTTGGACCAAACTGTGTCTTTCTTTGGCCTTTAGACAGAAGCTCATTTCAATTTTGAAAATGAATTTCGCATTTTTTTTCATTATAAAATGATAATTTTCACATTATGTAAATCATACAGTAACTCTAAAACCCTGTGATTGTCTCTAATCTAGCCAAGTGAAACTAGATATGTGTCGTGTCTCTTTGTTCCATTAATATAGGCATTGCTACTATGAAGAGATGCTGACGGAGACAAATGAACAGAGAGAGTTGGGAGTGACCGCAGGAGGAAAGAAAAGGGAGCTCGAGAGCAGGACACTTGGGGATGGAAGAAGCCTCCATTGTTTCTTTTTTTCACAGGCACACATACACACACTCAGTTTCTATTTTCTTTTGCGCCGAGGGAACTGAAAAAGAAGAGTCCCAGAGGACAGAAAGGTTAACCTGTCGTTTTAAAGGCTCCAGGCACACGCACACACACGTGTATACACAGAGGGTCAGTGCACTTCACTGTTTACAATCAAACTCATACTCAGCAGGAAATCTGTAAGAATTATTTGAATAGCTCCTTCCAGTATACAAAAAAAACGATTCATGTTATAATGCAGAATGAAATAAAGATAAAAATGCGTACAAAAAAATTTCAAATCCATGAAATGCAATGGGTTGAAATTTAAAATGTATATTATCAAATATGTATTATATGAATTATTAAATTTGTAATAAAGCTCAAAGTAATTATGTGCAACCAAATTAATAATGTTCAATTTTTCTTGACACAGACTGTCAAATCAGCTTGAGTTCTGAGTTAGTAAATGTACTAACACTGGCACTTAACAGACTGTGACTGTTGGCTTTAATTGCTCCTATGTTGATATGAAGCTTTTTAAACTGACTGCGACATGTAAAATCCCTGCTGATTAATATACTGTTGTGGTTGTCCTTGAGCCGTGACGTGCCTTTACACCTCTCATAGAGACAGCCAAGAAATAGAACCTTCTGGAAGGTCGCCATTCAATCCCTGTTCAGCCCCAGTGATTAGCGGTACCAATGCAAGGACTGTCACATTTTCTTCAAAGTTTCAACATCGGTTCTAACGTTGGGAAACCTTAAACATCAGTAGCCTGTTTGAATTTTAAAAACAAGGGCTTTAGACCAGGTGCCACATCAAAGTGAGGCAACGTTGTGTGGTCATAGTCACCGGCTATTCGGCACAATCAGCCATAGCAGGTCTTTTATAAGAAGCTTGTAAAAACGCCACCACTGAAAAGATAGAAAGATTTATATGCGGAAATATGCAGTTCATTGTTACTGTTTCTGGGGAGGGGGATTAGCGACTTATGATGAACTGGAGCCACAATATAAAACTCCAGGTTATACTACAGTCTCATCATACATACAGTACAGCTGTGTGACACAATCTATGAAAAGATAAGATGAAGATAAGGCACAGCGATGCTTAAATACATTTGAGGAATTGAGCGTTTATTTTCACTTTCATTTAAACTTGACATCTTATGTCTAAAGAAAAACTGCAAAGAAACTAGTGCAGCTATGCTAACTTAATAGCTGCAACCCTGGTGCCTCATTACAGCAGAGCCATTTCCAATCACTACGGAAAGCAAATAAGCAGCTTTAGAAACATCTATGGAGATTTGTGGGTTCAGCTCGTCCTCAGTATGGATTTTGAAAATGCAATACTTTGTGCAACCACTGGATTTGCTGGTGGTGCAGCAGCTAACAGGCAAATAATGGCTTGTTTACAACTTGAAACACAAGGTGTAGGACTTGATTTAGGACTGCATGCCCAAAGCTTGATTTACAGCCCCTCAACAATGTGCCAGCATGCAAGTTTTTAAAGCAGCTTGTGGTATCATGCAGTTAATAATGCAGTTTCTAACAAGGACAGATATGAAAAGTCTTTTTCAAGTCACTTTTCATTATTTGAACACAGAATGAAAAATCCCACCAGTGTTTCCTCCAGAGACAAAGTAAAGCTGCTTTATTTATATAGCACATTTCATACACTGAGGTAAATCAAAGTGCTTTATAAAGTACAACCATATTATGAGAGTCATTAGATTAAAACAAAACATGATGAGAACATTTGCACTGTGGGCTTTGGCGTTGCTGATGCCTGTGCCTCTGAGTCCAGCCAAAAATTAAAGAACATAACTAAAACATTTAAAATTGATTAAAAAAAATAGAGAGAAGAGGCACAGAACAATAATGATAATTACCATCAACACCAAAATGACCGATTTTAACAGTTTTAGTGATGCTTAAAAGTCAGTTTGCAACCATTACAATAAAGAATAGGCAATGTAGACAAGGACTATATTTAGTTCAAACTCAAAAGTGGTCAGGATTTGTCGAACATCACCTGAAAGATTATTCCGATCTGTGCTGCATGATGACAAAATGCTGCTTCACTGTGTTTCGTTCTCACTCTTGGGACAGTCAGTAGGCCAATCCCAGATGTCCTTTGGGTCCTACATGGTTCATATGTAAGTCACAAGTACATCAGAGCTGTATCGGTGCTCTGAACCATAGAAAGACTTGTATCAAAGCTGAGAATTTTTTATATTGGTTCTCCGAGTGACAGGCAGACAATGTGACGACTGGATTAATTGTGTTTCCGTTTCTATTTTCCAAGTTTCATCAGCACTCTTGCAGCAGCATTCTAAATGTGCAGAATTTGTTTGATTCAGCTTGTTCTGAAAGCCCTGTAAGAAGATCATTGCAGAAATCTAGTCTGCTGTTAATAAGGTGTGTGTGTCTTCCAAGGTCTTCCAAGTTATTGATCTGATGTGGCTGTGGAAATTTAAATCGGAGTCCGGAATACCACCAAGGATTCTTGCTTGATACTGAAGTATAACATCGAGATACCCAAGGTGAGAACGGTCATTCTGTATTTATTTTTGCCGCCCAAAAACTGCCATGTTAATCTTATCTCTGAATTGAGATAACTTTGCTGCATCCAGATTTGCTCAAAAAAGTTAGACAGAGATTCAACAGGTCCATAATCCCAGTACATATAAGTATATATATATATACACACACATCTTGTGTGACATCTGCATGGTTAAATTAGGCTACATTATTTCAAATCATTTACCTAAATGGAAGCATAAAGAGACTGAACGATAGTGGTCCAAAAAAGGATCTGTGTACAAGACCACATGTCATGGCCATTTGCTCTGACCCATAGTTACCAGTGGAACTAAAGATGTGATTTAAAACATTTTAGGACATTTCCAGAGAGTTCTACCCTGTTCTTCGAGATATGTAACAGAGTTCTGTGGCTCATTGTATTAAAAGCAAGACAAAAAGTGATATTTAGGAACGTTTTTTTCTTTTCATAATTACCGTATTTTTATCTTCTAAGTAGTCAGTGTCTCATCTGCAGTGGACAGCAGTCAGAGTTTTCTTTGTTTGGAGAATCAGGGAGGATTTGTTGAGAGCAAAGTGAGATGACTGCTGCTCAAAAGGCAGCTCAACAAAAGAACATATCATACATTAAGTATCTATCATTGCTCCTTATCTCTTTAAGTTTGTCTTGGGCATTCGAAGATCCCCCATGATCCTGGAGGTTGTACGGGGGGGGGGGGGTTTGGATCACAAGAACAGCATATAAATGAATAATAAATTAATAATAAATAGTCTGACATTTGATTCTTGAACCAAGTCGCTTTGATTCAGTTTGTAATCAGCATATAAGATGTGTCAGCAGGCCTTTAGGCATTACATTCTCCTTGTTAGGCTTGTTTGTCTGATCAAATTTATGTATCTTACTGTAATTTTTGCATTAAAATCAGGAACATCTTGTCTCAGAGTGATGCAGAAAAACTAGTCCATGCATTTGTTACTTCAAGATTGGACTACTGTAATTCTTTATTATTGGGCTGTCCCACATATTCTCTGAAAAGCCTTCAGTTGATCCAAAATGCTGCAGCCAGTTAACTAACAGGAGAGATCATATTTCTCCAGTTTAAGCTTCTCTTCATTGGCTCCCTGTTAAATTCAGAATAGAATTTAAGATTATTCTCCTTACATATAAAGCTCTTGCTCCATCATATCTTAAAGATCTCATTGTAAGATATTTTCCTAACAGAGCACTTCGTTCCCAAACTGCAGGTTTACTTGAGGTTCCCAGAGTTTCTAAAAGTAGAATGGGAGGCAGAGCCTTCAGTTATCAGGCCCCTCTCTTGTGGAATAAGCTGCCAGTAAATGTCCAGGAAGCAGACACCCTTTCCACTTTTAAGACCAGGCTCAAAACTTTCCTTTTTGATAAAGCTTATAGTTAGGGATGGCTCAGGTGATCCTGAAACATCCCATAGTTAAGCTGCTATAGGCCTAGACTGCTGGGGGGGCTCATCTGTCACACCTTTCCTCACTTTACGCTCTTTATGTATATGTGACATTATTGTGGTCATTAACTCGTGTTTCCCTGTTCCAACAGATATCCTTTGAATGGTGTTACAATGCCGCAGCCCCCTCCCCCCCTCTCCCCCTCTCCCCTTTCTGTCTTCTCAAACCCCAGCTGGTCGAGGCAGATGGCCACCCTTCCTGAGTCTGGTTCTGCCAGAGGTTTCTTCCTGTTAAAAGGGAGTCGTTTCTCTCCACAGTCGCCTCAGGCACGCTCAGGCCGGGAGATTGGACCGAAAAAGAAAAAGTTTTCAGTGCAATCTGTTGGTTTCCTTAGCTAGAAAATTGTTTTTGATTTGGCTCTATATGAACGAATTGGATTATTTTATGAATAATTATGATTACAATTAATTGAATTCCAATTGGCTTGAATTGGACTTATTATCTAAGTGCCTTGAGATGACATTTGTTGTATTTGGCGCTATATAAATAAAAATGAATTTAATTGAATTGAATTGAATTGAATTGAATTGAATTGAATTGGATGAAAACATCAGCATCCCAGCAAGTGAAATCCTCCCTCACCATCTGAAATTAACCATGCTGTGAATGAACGCAGGGAATTGTTTAGCTGTATCTCGGAGTGATCGGAGCTTCCGATCCCTGTCACTGTGCTCTGATCTCGGGGGTGCAGACCCTTACAGTCACAGCATGGGATATTGACAAGGATCAGACGTTTTCAGTCCCAGAGATGCCTGAATACATGCTCACCTACATCAAGAGCATGGTGCTTTTCCAACGCTGAACAGGGATTTCACAAATACAAATACTGAGGTTTTCACCTTGTGCTGTTTTGTTTTTTCATTTGTTTTGTTTTTATTTATTTGTACTGTTGACTTTCCACTGAATAAAGCTGACATCCCAGCTGACACAGCTGCAGGTAAACCAGTTCATCAGAGAACTCAAGGACCTATTCCACTTGGTTGCAAATGAACATAAAGACGACATCCATTCTTTTTTCTTTTTTTATATATGTTATTTTTTATGCCTTTATTGGACAGGATAGTTGAAGTGAGAGACAGGAAGCAGGGGGCAGAGAGAGGGGGAACGACATGCAGTAAAGGGCCGTCCGATGTGGGACTTGAACCGATGCCGACTGCAGCGAGGACTGCAGCCTCGCTACATACATGGGGCACCTGCACAACCCACTACACCACCGACCACCCCAGATGACATCCATTTTTCTATACCTGTTAAATCCAACTCTAGTCATGGGGGGCTTGGAGCCTATCCCAGCTGTCATTGGGCGAGACACAGGGTACACCCTGTACGGGTCACCAGTCCATCACAGGGCCACAAAGAGACAAACGAGATAAAGAACCGTCCACGCTGACACTCGCTCCAAGGGACGATTCATAGTCACCAATTAACCTGACATGCATGTTTGTGGGTAGTGGGAGGAAGCTGGAGTACCCGAGAGAACCCACACATACACATGCAAACTCCCAACAGAAAGGCCCCAGACGGGATTTGAACCAGGAACCCTCTTGCTGTGAGGCAACGATGCTGGCCACCCACCACCCCTGGGAGAGGTTCTTGTTCTATAAGGTCCACATGGAGAGCTGCACTCCAGTAAATCGACATCTGAAGAAAGAATTATGCTGCACACGTGCTGAATGAATCTACAGTCAAGTCCAAGCAGTCAGAAAAAATGCAGACGTTTCATTGCAGAGAGCCTTGTGTACAGCCTCTGGTGACGACATATATACGCGACAGACGGCAAACCAATTAAATTTGATACCCACAAACTTAGCTTTTCACTGCTGGTTGTTGCACTGTGGGAGGAAGAAGCCTGAGCACCTGGAGTAGGAACATTGAAACTTTGCACAGGCCGGCCCCGGCAGACCAACAGCTTCTAACCCAGAACTTTTTGGCTGTGATGTAACTGACCTCACCAATGCACCGTCCTCTTTCACAGCACCTGTGTTTGCTTTTTTTTCACTTTATTCCAGTTGCAGCTCAACAGGTTTCAGTGAGAACACTCACGAGTTGTGGGACATGAGCCAAAGTAAGGTCAAGAACACATTATTCAGAACACTGGTAAACAATGAAAAGAAATACAATGGAGATAAAAGAACACTCAAAGTAGTTTGCTCAAGCACAGATGCCATGAGCTTAAAACCCACCATACTTTTTCAAAATCGTGACAAAGTAGAATCAGCAGATAAATGTGTCAAATCAGTTCTGCAGGATGCTGATCTTTGCCATATTATGTCTGCTGTTTTAACAGGTTGGGTTTGCACTGTTGCTGCTGTGTACACTATTGCTCTATTTGATCAGAATCCATAGGGATTGGCCTGTCAGACCATGTTAAGTCAACTAAGGATAGGCTACGCACACTGGTGGAAGTACTGTGGGGGAACTGGAGAGTCACAGTGAGGAAGAGGAGGAAGGGAAGGAGGGGTAATGGAGCAAGAGGACAAGATAAGGGGGAAAAACAGGCATGAAGTGATAAAAGGAGTATAAAATCGCTCTATTTTATAGTTTCATGCAATCAAAAATCATATTCAACTTTATGTATCTAATCTTACTAAGCTTTCAATGAATAAAGCCACTTTCTTTCGATAAAAATTTTAAAAAAAATCTCCAACAATTAGCAGCTTTCCAGAAAAGCTGTAACTATACCTTCCTCTGAAGAAGATTACCACAAAAGCCCTGTGACCACTAAGCATCGCTTTTCTGCCTCCTCCCCACTGTCTACCCTGCAGAAAGGCAGTGGCACATTATACTGACCCTCACTTTGTCAGGGTAATTCTAGTTCATGTAAACAAAAGCAAACTAAAGACCCAGCTGATGTTTAGGGTAGCTTCATCAGAATTGAAAAATCAAATCATCGATTCCTTGTCAATGTGTTGTCTTAATGATCTATTACCAGAGACAGAAAAAAAGAAGGGAAATGAGTGACTTCATTGGGAATCAAGTTGTACTGAAACACAGTAGATGTGAGCACAGATAGTAAGAGAGAAAAAAACAGATGATTGGCTGAATGTGGCAGAACGCAAATACAATATTTAGTACTCTAAATACTGCATAGAAACATAGAGATGCTTAACCGTTCTGTCTAAAAATAACAGGGTATGATTTTTGGTGCACATAACACATCCCTAGAATAAATATTCTCTAATGTGTGTGATGTATTATGTCAAGATAAGCTGAGTTGTGATGTGTTCCTCACAGCTGTAGGACTGACCAGGCATCTGTTTGTTGAGGGCAGAATTCCCCCCGGAACGTCTTACCACTGCACTCCCACCAACAGCACACACACATACACAAGCATATATATATATATATATATATATATACGCAAACATAGCATCCAATATTATCATTTCTAAATGAGTGTTTGTGTGATGAGGCAGCTCCGCCTAACAGAAAAGGATCTCTTGATTTAGTCACATGAGAAAAGACGGAAATTCCTAAACTGATGGAGATAAACACACACACACTTTCTATCTCTGCTCCAACCCTGCTCAATAAGCCCAAACTTAGAAGAGCAAAGGGAATTATATAATAATAATGTGTATAAACAGAATCTTTAATAGCATCGTGAGTAAATGTCTTCAAGCTACACATGGAGTTTCTTGGAATTTCACACATTTATTTCCTGGTTAGCTGCTTGCTAATGTTTCATATTCTTAAGGTTTTACTATAAACTGCTTTGCGCAAAACCTGTTTAGCTTATACAGCACTCACCATGACAACTAAATCCTTATTCTCCTGAGCAGTCACAATGAAATTGTCTAGCTGCTTGAAACAGAACGGTTTATGTCCCACCAGAAAAATGCAATATTCGTTCTGTTGCACAGGTTTCTACAACTTATCCCACAAGGGCACAAAGGAAATATACAGTGTCACTCTGGTAACCAGTATAATTAAGCATATTGCCTCTTTTGGCAAACCTTGACTGTGCAAAGTGACCCAAAGGTCTAACATGAGGACAGTTAATAACTGTGATCCAGGCGTTGGGACTGGCAAGATAACTGATGCTGCAAGAAAACTCCTGTTTATTTTCAGGGTTGCTGTGGGAAGCATCCTTAAGCACCAGCAAATGTCCCTTCCATGGGGGTTAATAATAAAGCTGGATGGGTAGAAAGTGTAAAAACCTAAATCAAGTCAATCTTTGAAACATAAGCTGTCTATACTTGATGAAATACCTTCAGCACAATGTCAGAGCTCAGACATACACAGCCTACAGAGGTCATCATGGAGTACACCATCATTCAACCTAATAATCTTAATCCAAGCCCTGATGTCAGCAGCCCCCATCCACCTCATGCTGACTAAGAGCAAGACACTGAATCACTGAATCCTTAAGAGCTGCAGGGCTCCAAGCGGAGCAGTGGCCAACATCCACAGAGATAAGAACTGACCCAGAGGAATCCTAACAGTTCAAAAACAATGTGCATTACAAGTAGTAGATGCAGCAGAGGAAGTGCAAACCCTTATCTGGATGTTTGGCAGTTGTCTGATGCTTAAGGAGAAAGCTGCATCTCTCTCTCTGAAAGCTGAAGTAAAAATAAATTCTTCCATGTAAGGTGTGCTTTATTTGCGGTACCGCAGAAGCTCTGCGTTTAGACGGGATTTGATTAGGTTGTGGAGCTTCTTGCAGCTTAAATTAACCCATTAATGAGTGAACACTTAACATTTTGAGTAGTTCAAATTTATGTTGGACATGTAGTTGGCAAATACACCTTGATGTGAAAGATTTTATCATTAATGAGTTAATAGGCATGATGCAGTTAATGGAATTAGATTTGCAGGTACTTTATGCACAAATTCCCTGTTAATTTTTACATTTATTTATATATATATTTGTGTGTGTAGATATCAAATACACAACAACACAAAAGCCTTGATCCATTGCTTTTTTTTTCTTCCAAGTAGCTAAACTTTCTTGTTATCTTTTGAAGTGGCCTTGAACAAAGTTCTCCTGGCTTTCTGAAGATCTTTCTTTTAAAACTTTTTTTGGAAGTCGGCTGCCTTTTCAGTCAGCTTCACTTTATTCCGTTACCCAACTTAAAGGATGAACCAATATTGTCTACACATAACAGACAAGTTTTCGAAAAATGAGTTTTCAGTATCTTGAGATATCTTGAGGCACTTTGTGACTTGCAGCCAATCGGGAAGATGTATTATTTGTTCCAATTCTGTAATGCCAAATGACACAAGAAGTGGACTGAATATCAGAGCCAACAGGTCTTATGGAGGGATGAATCCTGAGGGATGAATCCTGAAGACGACTCTTGTGTAAGAGGTTTCAGGTCGTGTTGGTCACAATATAAATTGTCTGTATATTTTTTTTAAATTGTCAAGCTCATTTGATTTGTTACTGACTGTGTTTTTGGATAGTTAAATGCCTGTTTTCCAAATTCAGTGCTGACAATGAGCGTAGGTTTTTCTTTTTGAAGCAAAGCCAATAACTTTCTATACTTTTTAAAGGACACAGGTCCAACTTCTGATGGCATTCAAAGTGACCAACAGTGGTACTAATTGTGCATGCTTCCATCTTTGCTTATGGAGGTGATAAAAAAAATACGCTTGATCACTGCAACCACATCTAAAGCTGAAGTCAGGAGATAGATTTGGGTGTTTAGTATAAAGTTTAAACTGTAAATAGGAGAATCTGTAAACTTGCACTATCCAAAGGAGGCAAATTCCACCTACCAGCACCTCGACAACACACTGACCAGTTTGTTGCACTTCAACCTTTACAAAAGCAACAGCGTGCAAGCAGAAATGAGTTGTTTCTTGGGGTTTGGGTGTGTTTTTTTGTTTTTTAGGACTTACTGCAATCTTGCTGTTGTCTTGACAACTTCAAAATGTTCCAGGTAGATCACCAAGATAACCTTGCTTAGCTCCTAACTATTAATTGTAGATTCAGGAGACATACATTATAAGAGACTAGCATTATTCCTCTTGTTTTAACCTAATCTGTCTTTTTTTACAGCCAAAGTGTATGAATCACACACCCATAACATTCATTTTAATAGACCTGTCAAGAGGTGACATTGGCACTTATCATAAGTTTGGAACATGTCCATTACAAACTTCAATAAAGTTCTATTTACATAAGAAGGTTTAACCTTCAGAAATACAGATGAAAATCAAAGTTTATGAAATACAACATATTCTATCATGACATACCTAGCCACAAGCCTTTGTGGCAAAGTTACAAATACATAAAAAATGACCTCAATGGCGTTGCTACTTCCAGGCAGGCAAATTTATTCTGTTTTTATATGTTGTGGTATGCAATTAACCACCAGGTTGAATGTATTTCTGCCTCTAGTTTCTTTCATATGACACAAAAATAAAGACTCTTTGATCCTTTCAGCATGCATGACATTAAATTATCCTGGAGTTTCACAGTCGTGAAAGGTTCCTACATTGTGTGACATCACTTTGATCAGAATTGCTCTTTGAAATTTTGCAATACACAAGTCATAATGGTGTCCCATATGCAATGTAGCACACAAGTGATAAGACTGAAGATGTGAAAGCAATATCTCAGATAACAAACATAACAGGAGCCCTAGAGAAAGTGGGTGTCCCAAAGTGAATTGAAGACCACTTCTTACCACTGGAATCCACATACTTTAATATATATACAAATATAAAAGTATATTTTGGCCTAAAAGTTATTTTGTCTTTGTTTCCACCTGAGAAAGCATCACCAAACTCAGTTGGCAGTTTTTAAAGCCAAAGTGGGCTCTGTTGACAGGAGAATGTAGCAACATTATAAGTCTCTGTGTCCTCATCCCCAAAAAAGTGTGAAATTTTAAGTGAACACCTGTTCAACAACCTGTTCAAACAACTTCTCATCTGTACATCTGCAAAATTCAAACAGAGATAAAGCAAAATAATGCTAACTCAGGTTTAGTCATATTGGTACAACCCCGTCTCCAGTAAAAGATGCTGTCATTTGATAATTTTAGCAACCAAAACATGTTTAGTATTAATGATTCACATGCATTTAACACTGAGTCATGTATTTTTCCCAAACCCCAAGTAGGTATTTTTTATTCATAACATTAATCAGGTATTTCATTGCCTGGTTATTCAGGTTTAGAATGTAACACAAACCTCACCAAGAGGCTGAACTGCATATGTGAAAGCAGAGAATAATGGGAAAAGTTTCTTGTTTTTGAAAGGTAGTTTCTTACATTTCTTGAACTCAAGATCAGGTGAAAGTGCATATTTTAGTTACATATATTTATCACAAACAATAGCTGGCTATTTGTTAGTAGATAAAGCCACCTAAGCATGTTTGAGCATGTCACAGAATTCAATCCATCCATTTTCTGTCCCTGCTTATCCCAGCTGTCATTGAGCGAGAGGCGGGGTACACCCTGGACGGTTCACCAGTCCGTCACAGGGCCATACAGACACAAACGAGACAGACAACCATGTCATAAAATTGACCAGACGAAAAGAAAGTAAAATGGGAACATAAGGCATGTAAGAAACAAACCTGAAATACCTACATCACGAACTGTCCGGAACACAGATACTGCACTTGTCTTTGGGCCAACTTATTGCATGTATTTTTGGGATCTAGAAACTTGAAATGTCTTTCCCTACCAGCTGGTTTGACCAGTAGAATGTACAAGCTTTGAAAAAGTGCTATGCAAGTTGCATTATTAACAGATACGGTATGGGTCTTGAACAACAAATGTGAACATATATGACCTATTCCAACCATTACTTGACAATTATAACCCTCCAAAGATGACAAAATAATGATAATGCTTAATCCAACCTCCATTCTAGTCATTAGAAATGATGACCTCAGCTCAGAGTCCATTCGCTAGTTGTAAAGGACCTTTTAGTCTTAATAATGTTCTAAGCCTATAGCACATAGCAGCCTGCCTCTCTGAAATTACTTTTCAATACAGCTCACTTATTGCTTTCCAATTACCTGCAGATGTAGCTGTCACGTCCATGGGGTTTTCCCCATGTTTTTAGTTCTTTTGTGTTTTATCATGTTTTAGTTTATAACTTGTCTTAGTTTTTAAGTTCATGTTCAGTTCTTAAGTTTTGCCATGTTTTAGTTTTGCCATTGTTTTCCCCACAGTTTCTGTTACCTCAGTCCCCATGTTTAGTTTATTAGCTCGTCTGCGACACCCATGTTCGATTCTCTCAGCTGCATCCATTCACTCATCAGTTCCCACAGTATTTAGGCTCTCTGGTTTCTCACAGTCTTTGTGAAATCCTTCACCGTCTTCGCCAAGCCAAGCCAAGCCAAGCCAAGCCAAGCCAAGCCAAGCCAAGCCAAGCCAAGCCAAGCCAAGCCAAGCCAAGCCAAGCCAAGCCAAGCCAAGCCAAGCATTTGTTTTTTTTGTCACAGTCATACTCATGTTTTGGTTCCACAGTCTATTTTTTTTCACACGGCGGACTATGCGGCATTTTGGGAGCTGGTTGGGGACTTCGGGCACCGCTCGGGACCGAGCAGCACCTCCTGGCAAAAACTGGACATAGCAAATTATCTTCTGGACTTTTTACAGAAGCGGGTCCTGCAGAACATGTCGGTTGTGTCACCCATCTGGGCGGAGGTGAGGAGTATACAGCGTGGTGCTGGACATTTTTGGCATGGAGCCAGAAAAAGTAGCTGCGCTGTACACATCCTCCCTCACCTCTCCAGCATCACAGCCCAAAGACCCTCAGCCCAGAGAGCTAGAGCCCAGAGAGCCACAGCTTCGAGCCCCTCTCTCCCACCCACATTTTGGGATGTCTGGAATACATCCCTTGTCTGGCCGCCCGCTGGGCGGTCTCCGGACGGTCTCCGGACGTTCCTGCCACGTCACTGGATGTCTGGCCATCCGCCAGATCGGCTCCTGCCGCCATGTCGCCGGAATTCTGGCCGACCACCTCCAGTTTTGAGTTCCTCCCTTCCTCCCACCCACAGGTTTTTGGGTTGTCTGGGATACATCCCTTTGGGGGGGGTTCCCCATGTTTTTAGTTATTTTGTGTTTTATCATGTCTTAGTTTTTAAGTTCATGTTTAGTTAAGTTTTGCCCTGCATCCATTCACTCATGAGTTCCCGCAGTATTTAGGCTCTCTGGTTTCTCAGTCTTTGTGAAATCCTTCACCTGCCACGTCAAGCTAAGTACCTTCATGTTATGTCAAGCCAAGTCTTTTGGGGTTTTTGTTTTGTTTTTTTGTCAGTTATACTCATGTTTTGTTTCCAAAGTCTAGTTTTGTCATCCGGCTCAGCCGCGCTTTGTTTTGACTTTTTTTTTTTAATTAATAAACCAAGTTCGCTTTCTGAAAATTTGCATCCGTGTCCTTCCACGCCTCACACTCCACCCACTGTGACAGTAGCATAATTACTGGCTGAATCAAATTCACTGGTGACACTTTGTTTTTTTTTTTATGAATAGCATTTATATGTTGAATTGATGTTTGAGATGGACTGCAGGCAAACATGCCAAACATGTTGATAGAAATATGGCCTCAATCAATTTAATAGAAAAGAGAACTGAATCACAGCTAATATTCTTTTAAAATGTAGTTTCACAATAGCAATTCAGTTGTACAGAAACATCAATTTTAGGAGGCAAGGTTGCTCATGGAGTATACCCACATTCAGGCTCCATGCGCTGCTGAACATCATGCAGAATGACTCAAAGCAGTTACTAAATTGAGCTTGTGGTGAGACTGTTGTGTCAGCCAGTTTGCTTTGAGGTTTCGTCTGAAGCTACAGAGTGGTGGCTCCAAAAAAATAGCTGGAGGTGACTGTCAGCAAGCACACTTGTTTTTACCAAGCATGACGGTACTGTGTGTAATGCTTCTTGCAAGAGCAAGAGGGGTCAACCAACAGCAAGTAACACTGGCGAGTGTCCTTCCCTTGGGGGAAATGCCTCTTCATTGGTGTTTAGGAACCCATTTGGAACTGTGTTACGTCTGAAATCTGAGTTTATTTTTACTTGTTTCTCAGAGGATTTCAAACGAACAACCATAAGTGGGAAGAATAACCAAAGCAAAGGGGTCACATTTAAAATCACTCAAATATATAGTCATCAAGCTTATAGCTCATTAAAAGCATCCTCCATCTGTTTCTTTCTCCCTCCCTCCATCCCTTTGTCGTCCAGGCCAGTGCTCTTCTTTTCGTTCATTACCAGCAACTCTTGGTGCCTCGTCATCCCTTACACAATTTATGGATCTCCCATCCCTCTCTTCTCTGCTGTCTTCATGTCTCTAAATCTGCCACCCCTTCTTACTTCACCATATCTCCTCTGTTCTCATTTTACATCTCCTACTGTTTTATTCTTTTTTTGTTTTGTTAATAGTCCAACATGGTGGATAAAACATTTAGAGGAACTATAGTGCCTTTTTAGACCTTATTTCACCGGCTACGCTGGGATTCAATATATCACAGGAGCATCAGGTGAGAAAATGAATTAGCTTTACCATGGAGCAATTATACTGCTAAGCAGCAGTAACTCCGTCAGCACTGAGCTCCTCTTCTCCTCTTCTCCTCTTCCTCTGTTTGTCACTCTTCCACTTTCCATCATCTATCTTAGGTTCCTCTTTTTCCCTATCTGCTATAATTGCACAATTCTTTTTGTTTCTGAACTCTCCATTCATGCCTCCTTTCTACTTTTCTGTCTCTATTTGATCTATTATTGTCATTGTGTTGGCTCATTAGCACAAGCACCACACATCTTTAAGGTTAAAGGAGTTTTTATTATTATGCATTTTCAGCATTCTACTTCATCATCATCATAGTTTATTAATAGAGCACATTTAAAATAACCTCAGTCGACCAAAGTGCTGTACAGAAGCAAAAGCATAATAAAAATAATCATAAACACAACAACAACAAATACAACACAAGGGATACTAATCATTCAATATAAAATAAATTAAGATTAAAAGTGAAAATAAAGAGTAAGAGGGATAAAGAGAAAGCAAGAGAGCCAAGATTCCTAGCTCAGCTGGGAGTGAATGCCAATGAGAAGAGATGCGTTTTGAGGAGTGTTTTAAAATGCTCAACAGACTGTGCAGCTCTAACATGGAGAGGTAGGCTGTTCCACAGCTTAGGAGCCGCTACTGAGAAGGCTCGGTCTCCACGAGTGGAGAGCCTGGACCTAGGTACTGCCAGGGGCAGCTGGTTTGACAACCGAAGTGTCCTTGCAGAATTGTCGAGCTGTAGAAGCTCTGATAAATAAGGTAGTGCCAAACCATTTACACATTTAAAAGCAATTAATAAAACCTTAAACTGAATCCTAAAATTAACAGGCAGCCAGTGTAAAGAGGCAAAGACAGGGGTGATGTGCTCACGCCTTTTCTTTCCAGACAGCAAGCGGGCAGCAGCATTTTGAACGACCTGCAAACGGCGCAATGCTGTCTGGTCAAGCCCAACAAAGACGGAATTACAATAATCTAAACGTGATGTAATAAAAGTGTGAATTAATCTTTCATGGACATTTCCTAGGAGATAAGCTTTCGCTTTTGCCAACAGTCTAAGTAGAAAGAAGCTTGTCTTGACTATATAGGATATCTGTTTATCAAACCTAAAGTTACTTTCTAGCATAACGCCAAGGTTCCTTGCAAAAAGATGACAATAAAACTTAAGGGAGCCAATGGCACTGTCAGATCCATCTAGCAGATTTTGTTGACCAAATAAAATTATTTCAGTTTTGCCTTTGTTCAAAGACAGAAAGTTTACTTCCATCCAAGTCTGGATATCTTTAAGGCAATCTAGTAGAGCCTGAACAAAGGCTCGCTCATTTGTCTTTAGGGGTAAATAGATTTGTACATCATCGGCAAAGCAATGAAAAGAGATGTTGTACTTTCTAAAAATGGATCCCAAGGGCATCGTATATAACGAGAAGAGGAGGGGGCCTAAAACAAAACCTTGAGGCACTCCACAACTTAGGGGGGAAGTGGCCAAAGAGTACTGGCCAGTTGGACAGAGAAGCTCCTGTCTGAGAGATAGGACTGAAACCACTTCAAAACAGTGCCTCTAATACCCACACAGGTGTTCAAACGAGACAGAAGAATTTTATAATCCACTGTGTCAAAGGCAGCTGTCAGATCCAAAAGGACCAGGACAGCAGAGCCACCAGAGTCAGCTGTCAAAAGAAGATCATTAATAATTTTTAAAAGCGCCGTTTCTGTACTATGGCGTAACTTGAACCCGGACTGGAACTTCTCTGAAGTACCATTTTGATTAATAAAAGATTGAAGCTGTTCATATACCACCTTCTCCAAGATCTTAGAAAGAAAAGGAAGCTTGGAGATGGGCCTAAAGTTTGATAGAATTGTTTGGTCAAGGTTATGCTTTTTGATGAGGGACTGAACCACAGCATGTTTTAAAGCAGCTGGAACACAGCCGGACATCAAAGATGAATTCATCAGATTCACAACACAAGGGCCAATGGTATGGAAAACCTCCTTAAAAAGGTAGGGTGGGATGCTATCAAGAGGACAATAGGAGAGACTGAGGTGCTGTAAAACATCAGTTAAAAATAAGAGGGAGACTTGCTCAAATTTCTCAATAACAGCAGGGCATATAGGAGGGACAGCAGGATCTGATGCAGACGGCAAAAGAGAAGAACTAATATCAGGAATTTTTTCAATAAAAAATTTCAGGAAATCTTCGCACAGTTTGGATGAAGGAGTAATAGCACTGTGATCACAAGGATTCAAAAGATTATTCAAAGTAATAGAAATAGAAAAAGTATAGAAACTGAGGTTTATGACTGTTATCTGACACAAGATTGGCTAGAAACTGACTTTTAGCAGATTTGACAGCTTTTTGATATTCGAAGAGACTTTCATTATCTAAGGAAACTTGTAAATTATTATTCTTCCACTTTCTCTCGGCAAGTCTACACGTGCGTCTTGGTGGTGTCATACAGTCAAGGCTCACCTCCTGACTTAGAGCGTTTGCACCTAAAGGGAGCCACTGATTCTAATATGTCAGTACAGATTCCATTAAACATGTCCAAGAGTTTATCAGAAGTGAGACTACAGTCGTAATCCTGCAGTGCAGAGTTACAAAAAGCTACAGAGAATTCATAGGCAGTTGAAGGGTTAATTGTGCGCACACGATGCTACCCCACCACCTCGGCCGGTGGTACGGGGGGAGCTGAAATACACACAATCCGGTGGGAGCAGTTCAGAGAACTGGATAGACTCACCGATCTGAATCCACATCTCCGTCAAACATCCAACGTAACAAACATTGCAGAACCGGTAGATGGCAAGCTGCACATGCTGGAGCCATCATGAAGTCCTAGGCCCTCCACCACCGTGCTTCACCACAAGAAACATTAACCTCAGATCTAGTAACCTACATGTTTGGTTTTGCTGAAGATTTAGATTGTCCAACAAGGCAGGACTGTCAATGTGTGTGTGTGTTTATTTTTTCCTGGAATAGCTGTAAAGATTCAAAAGTATATACATTTTTACATAATTTCTTGTCTGACAGCGATGTTGTTGCATGTTCAATCAAAACCTCTCAACACCATTTTTAGAGATCTCGTCGCTGCATCCTGGGCTTGTGGTATCTGGGCATGTTGTCAGGCAATGCAAGGCTGCCTATACAAAACCCATATGCTGTTCAGCAAGACATTCCCCATGTGGGTTGTGGAGTGGGTTCCAGGACACCTTCGGAGGTTCTTTGTCCACATCCTGACTGGTCAGAGCTCTTGTGGCAGCATGAGGAGTACCTATTAAAAATTAGGTGATCATGATCTCATGATATAGTTGCCAGTCATCTGTGATTCTCTCCTGTGTTCTTTGTGCAGTGCTTTCCTCCATTCTCAGTCCTTACTGTTGGCAGACCTTCTACTTCTCTCTTTTCCTACTCTGAACCCACAAGTATGTATTATTTCACCACGAAAAGTCTGATATACAAATACAAATAACTTGTGTGCACAAGCACTTTGTTCATGGCCCCTCATGTTCATCTTGTGACCCAATAAACGGGATGTGGCCCCTAGGCTGGGAACCACTTCAACCACACATCAAATACACACTGCATATGAAATGCTGCTTTATGTGCGTTCGTATTAATGATTCATGTATTTAATCAATAACAATATTCTCAGTCACCAGATACATTTAGCTGCAGATGGAGTGCTTTTACTTTTGAGATGTTTACAAACGCTTAGGTTTTAAATTCCTGACTCCAATAAGTAATGGATTATTTAAACATTAGTGTCTTGTTTCTGTCTCCATTTCCTGCGTTTTTCTCTCACGACTGCATCCCTTTTGTAAACGGCCCATCCGCATCCCAGTAACAGATGGCTGATGTTGGTCAATGTGACGGAGTCGTTCTGCTGCCAGTTCATCTACCGACTGGTCTGATCTATAAAACACTGGGCTCACATAATAAATCAACATACTCACACACACAGACCTGCACCTCTGGTGGGTGCTAAGTCTCCCTCTGTTCTGACAATTGATGTGCACCTTGTTGCTAAACGGCTGATAAAATTAAACCTTGTGCATCCTTTCCTTTTGTGTGTGTGTGTGTGTGTGTGTGTGTGGGCGCATGAATGCCCTCCTGGTGCATTGTAGCACACACACTTTGAAAGATACAAATGCACTCTGTTTTCCTCTCTCCTCTCAAACGCACCATTAATACTATAAGCCTACACTTTCTGTCACAGATCTCTGGCACACATACACATGTTTGTTCCTTCATCCCTATGGGGACACATTGGCAAAAGGCATTTTCTAGCCCCTTACCCAAACTTAAATATCAAAATCGAATCCACAACCCTGACCCTGAACCTAAACATAACTGAATTCATAACCCTTACCTTTGATCCAAGTCGTGACCCTCGAAAATCATTCTGCATCCATGGGAACCACAATTTGGTCCCCATGTTTACAGGAACTCCCAATAAAGTCGGTATCCTGTCAGCTTTCGGTCCCCATTGTGATACCAAAACACACGCACACATAAACTCTCTTTCCTTGTGCAACCTTACAGAGAGGGAAAAAGAGAGGGAGAGACGAAGGGAGAGAAAGCACCTGCTTGTGCTGTAAAGCACTCACACAAACAGCGTCTGTGTTTCCAAAGACTTGAACAAATGGGAAAATTATACAGTTGATTGTAAACGGCACCCTTTCACCCAAAGGTGCATCACACCAGCCAGCTCAACGGAATTCTTTGAGCACATAAGTGTATGCTGAAGTTCACCAACATGCTAACTCGCAAATTTAGTAGTAGTCTTTCAGTGTTTTAATGATAGGGTTAAGGGCAAATAAGGAACAGGTCATTTCATGTAAAGGCAGTTACTAAACAGACTTGTGATATTTCTCATTCACGAGCTGAGAGACATTAAAATGACCACAAAAGCTGCTAAACAAACACAAAAGAAATGCAAATAATTGTAAAAAGATGCCAAGTTGCTTTAGGAAGACAAAGAAAGACAATATGACTTTAGAGATGCAGATGAGATGCAAAGGAGCCGCAAAAAATGTTTAACAACCAAAGACTTCAAATTATCCCGAAGACAAGGGGAGGACCTCAGAGAGAGAGATTCAAAGTCTCCATAAAAGACATACACAGCTATTAGAGGAGCATGCCAAAAAAAAAAAAAAAAGAATATTTAAAATTAAAAAAAAAATAAAAAGAAACGACACGAAAAAGAAAATCGATTAAAGACAGGAAAGCCACACAATATCTATAAATGACAGTAAAATGATGCAGTTGTGTCCTCATCGGAGTGTGTGGGTGTTTTGCTCCTCCACAGGAGACTTTGGGGACCTTTTACATGTCTGTACTCAGGGGCCACTGTTTCATAATATATCTACAATTGAAGATTGGAAAAAAGATTAAGTATGAATATGAACTCATTAAAACAGTTTTCCTGAACCTCCATCTGGCTCTTTAGATGTGAATACTCTCCGCGTTCCTTTTCTTTCCAGAGGCGAATCTGTTTCATGTTACACATACTCACGTGCAGTTTGATGATGCCTAATGGCTTTGGATAGGAGTCAAGGCCGCAAATTGTCCTGTCACAGGGTTAAAGAGTTGATTTTTTTTCAACCCAAGTTTTCCTTTTCGTTGGCCTCTCACGTGTGCGCGGATACAAATCCACCGCAATCCACTGAGCGACCCACACACACGCACGCACATGCACAAACTCAAGCTCCGTCTGTGAGCCTTCTGGGTCTCTCACCTCTAACGCGCACGCACGGACCAATCGCACGCACGGGCTACATTTTCTCTTTCCACCTCTCCAACACTTGGCATCACACACAAACAGCCCGTGAAGTAAATCCTTCACACAGGCGCGCGGTATCCCCTTACCTGGCGTTACGGTGGAACTAATCCCGAATCCAAAACGGCGCAGATGGCAGAATCTTGACCAGACGAAAACGAGACGAAATAATCCCACCACCAAATCTGACCTGCGGTGACAAATTCCTCCGCTCCAAAGTGACAGGAGGAGGGAAGGATAAACAGCTGAAGAGGGTAGTCTCTTTTTCACCTCTCTGTACTCTCTAACAGACAGCCTCTGTACGGGAAATAAACCTTTCCCCTCGCCTTCCTTCTCCAAGATGTTGGAAGGCGAAAGTCTGCTCCAGTTAACTGCAGTTACGCATCCCGCTCTCTTTTTTGCTCTCCTCCGCCCTCAGTCTATCCCGCTTCTGTCTCTCAGGACGGGACGTAAGACAGAGACAAGCAGGTAGACCTCTGCGCTCGGCCTGTCTCTGTCCGGGGAAGTGGTGTGGAGGAGTCGCTCTACTTTGCGCAGCCAAAAATAACTTCCAATCTCCAAACTGGAATCCCGGGAAACACTTGCGCCACAATAATCTCCACTAAATTCTCGCAATGTTCACACAGCTGAGCTGTTGTGAAGATTCTAAGTTTATATTCATTCTTGTTGTACTTTATGGTACTTTCTTCCCTTGTGCTACCCCGCAGATTTAAGGTAGTCACATCGACCTCAAAGAAAGATTGTCGAAGGTTGATATTTATTGCTTTACGATCTCTTCAACAGTCGTGTAATGTTCCTAAGTGGGTGGAAACATTAAACATTGATATATGCGCTTTTTAAGACTGAGCTTTTGCCGGTATGATGAGATAATAATGAGCAGGTTCTAACTTTACAGGTTCAGTACATCGATTAGTCAATTAATCAATCCAGATGTGCTGCCGGAGAAGCATCGCCTCCTGCCAAGAGCTGCAAACTGCAGTGCAGGCTTCACCTTCCTTCTTAAATCCCCCCCACAAGTCCAAGTCTCTCGGGTGATAATGTCCAATAATCAATCAACCAGTCAGCTCGTTAGCAATATTAATCAACCCACATAAGAGATCAATTAATTAGAGTGAAAACAAGCAACGAAAAGATGTTGAAAATGAGAGAGCGCGTGCTCCCCATTTCTCCCGTCTTTATACTTTTCTTTCCCCCCAGTAATCCGTCCCTTGCAGGTCAGAGGGCTCTGCCTCTTCTCTTCTAACAAGATGGAATCCCGGGCTCCGCTTAAAATGCCAAAATCACACACAGAGAGACAGAGACAGGTACATAACAAGAATCCACTTGGAATGAGTTTTGGAAATCCGTTTTGCAGTGCTGGGAGCAGCGGGACAGAAGGAAATGCGCGAAGCCCTGAGCCGCTTCTTTTGGGTTGTCCTCCAAAGGAGCGGAGGGGGCGGGGGTAGGGGGACGGGGAGCTGGATCTCCTCCCTTTTGCGCTACAGAGTGGACAGAAAGATGGGCAGACAAGAGGAGCAACAAGAGGGAAGTGTCCGCCTCTGTGATTAGAACGGAAAAGGAGAAGTAACCCTAATTTTGGCTCCGAGGTTGCACCAACCTCTCGCTTTTTCTTTTTGCCTTTCGCAGATGTAAAATACTTCCCCTCCACGACTGCCTTCAGATACTTCACCACCTGCCCGGAGGAGGACCGATAAGACACATATAATATCTCATCTCTCGCAGAGAATTTTATGTTAAGTGTTTAAAGAGAGCGCAGAGAAGCCACAGATAGACATAGATAGCGCTGTGAGCAAAGGAAAGAAATAAGGAATTTTTTTCCTCCGCGCGTGCTGATACTCAAACCCGCAGTTCTTGCCTGATAGCAAACACCTTCTTATGCCCAAACAAGTGACTGATGTTGGAGATTAGAAACCAAATAGAAATGGATGGGATATTGTCGCTGTTCCTTCAGCACCACCAGAAACGTGCGCGCGCGCAGGGAAAGACTGTTTTCTTTTACTGAACTGTAGCTGCACTCTGAAGTTCAAATCTATGCGTGCACCCGTGGCTTTGTTTTCCTTTCCTCTATATTGAGCTTGGACATGACAGGCTTTACTGTCAGGAGCACGAGGAAAGATTGCGAGACAGAAAAGAGGTTTAAGTAGAAAGATTAGAGAGGTGGGCAGATAACAAAGGGAGTGCTGTATGTGGTGGAGAGAGGCAGAGCAACTGTGGAAGTGTTGCTGTTGGGCTTTTGGTGTTTCAGGATGGTGAACAGTGCCACATTGTTGCCCCCTATTGGCCATAGAGAGAAATGATCTCCAGGGTTGACGAAGAAACCAAAACTGAGTGAAGTGAAGGTGTGATGCACTACGGAGGAAGGATACAGCTCAGTACTTGAAGCCAGTATCGAAAATTATGTAGATAAATTACATATACAGTTTCTCTAAATGTTGTTTTTTATTTTCAATTTTATGAATGAAAACATAATTCCCTTCAAAATAGCTCAGAAATAAAAAAAAAAAAAGTTTTCTCATCTGACCTGTACATATTTTTATAGATGTGTGCAGTTTAAACGGATTAGGCTTAGAGAATCGTTATCATTTGAGTTAAAATAAGCACACCATTAATTGTTGGATATGCAAGTCTTGGAAAAAATAAAATAAAAAATGATGGAATCACTACATTTTAAAGATGTTCATTCAGGTCATTTATTATTTGGGGTGGGCGGAAATCACAGAAATTAAACAAAACTATTATTGAATATTATGGCTTTGTACCTGAACAAGTCTAAACATTAAGGCCGAATATGCAAATAAGTCTTCATTTCACAGAGCTGTTCTACGAAACCATGGAAAGGATTCTAAAAAATTTTAAGAAAGTAATTCAGGGGGCTGTCTGTGGCGTAGTGGGTACAGCAGACGCTCCATGTACAGAGGCTATAGTCCTCGTGCAGCTGGCCCCGGTTCGAATCCCGCATCGGACGGCCCTTTGCTGCGTGTTATTTCCCTCTCTCTGCCCTTTGCTTCCTGTCTCTCTTCACTCTCCTATAATAAAGGCATAAAAAGATTTAAAAAACAAAAGAAAGTAATTCAACTCAGAGTGTGGCTAAAGTGTGTGTTTCTCCCCGTCAGCTGAGCTCAAATTTGGAGCAAGTACAAACAAAATGGGAAGATTGTAAAAAGGAAACATACAGCTCGACCAAGGAAGACGTCAAAGCATCAGGACAGAAAACTCAATGTCTTGAAAATAGAAAGTGGACAAAAAAAAAAAGAAAAACAAATGGCCAGAAAGAGGAGTCAGTGGAGAAGCGAGAAGAGTCATGGACAGTGGATGGTTGGATGAAAGTGATATTCAGTGATCAATCACTGATCTGCATTGGACAAGGAGATGATGCTGGAACTTTAGATGACGGATATGAAGAAAACAAATTCTCTCCATCACTGATGAGTTGGGGTTGATGTCAGGTGAAGGACCAGGGGAGATGGCAGTGATTGCCTCTACGGTATTTATACAGATGGACAGTTTTGGACAGCTTTCTCATTCTATCAGTTGAAAGAAGGTTTGGTGATGCTGAGGTAATGTTTCAGGATCATAATGCATCTTTAAGGGCGTTCAAATGTTTCTTCAGGAAAGAAACCGTCTCAATCTTGTCACATTCATGGGGTTTTCCCCCTGTTTTTGGTTTTGTGTTTTTATCCGTAGTCATGTCTTAGTTTAACGTTTAGTTAAGTTTTGTCATTGCTTTTCCCTCACTTCCCATGTCAGGTCATTAGTTCACTCACATCACCTGTTTTCATTGTCCCCAGCTGCACTTATTCACCAATCACCCAGTTCAGTATTTAGTTTCCAGGTTTCCCCTTTTGTTTTGTGAATTCCTTCTCTGTCTTCACACGCCACGCCACGCCACGCCACGCCACAACTAAGTGCTTTTGTTCATGCCATGTCTAGTCATTTGTTTTTTTCTGGTCACAGTCATATTCATATTTTTGTCCCCACAGTCTAGTTTTTTCATCCCGCTCAGCCGCGCCTTTTGTTAACCTTGTTTTTTTTTAATAAACCAAGTTTGCTTCACACCTCTGGAGTCACATCCGTGTCCTGCAAACCCAACACTGACAAATCTGAGGTCAAATTTATCGTATGGAAAGATATCATCCATAACAAGGCTCCATCCTGCGAAGCTGATACGACAAACTGGAACCTGACTGAGGAAGAGTATTCTTTTTCTGTAGTGACGTCCCTAAAGAGTTCAAGCTGTTATTTAAAGGGGATAGAGAATCAAAATCATCTTTTTCACGTTTTTGGTGTTAGTTCTGAGTCTCCCCGCTGTGGGGAGTACACACGAAGTGCCAGCAAGTGTCAAAACCTGTTTCAAGTACTCCCTTTTTTGAATATCCCCCAGAAAAAGTGCCAATCCGTTTTTGTGAAAAAGTGATGTCACTTTTTCAGCAATCGTCCCCCCACACCCAAATCCACAGCCACTCCCTTTCAGACACGCTCCTTCGGCGAGAAACAGGAACTGGTGTGCCTTCCAAGGCTGTGAAAGCGGACTACGATTGTTACATATTCTTCCCCCGGAAAGCAATGTTCGCAATCAATGGCTTTTATTTATTTTTAACAGCATCCCCAGTACATACAACCGCCGACTTTTCCTTTGCTCTGCGCATTTCACGGAGTACAGTTTCACAAACCTTGCACGATTCCGAGCAGGCTTCAGTCGGAATTTTGCTCAGTACAGGGTCAGTTCCGACAGGGACAGACACAGACTACAGCGAGTTGTGCGCTCCGCTGAGAAGGTGATCGGCTGCACGTCTCCAGGACTATGGGGCGAGCAGGTCGGATCACAGCTGACCCTTCTCACCCTGCACATGGACTATTTGCACCACTCCCCTCGGGCAGGAGGCTTCGGTCCATTCGGACCAGAACCTCCAGTCACAAAAACAGTTTTTTCCCTCTTGCAGTTGGACTTACGAACACTTCATAATCACCTCATAACCTGCCCCAGTCACTTTACCATCATTAAAATTGCACTAATGAAGCTGCACTGTTGTTTCTCTGTATATTGGATACTGTGTATTGTTGTACACACCTTGTACATTTTATATTCATATATTTTTATTCTTTATTTTTTATTATTATATCCTATGTTACATGTTTGCACCTTACGCCGCAGCAAATTCCTAGTTAGTGAACACTGTTCACTAACAATGGCAATAAAACAAATTCTGATTCTGATTCTGAACAAAATCAACCCCAGCAATCAGTACAGCCTGTAAGTATCACATTTTATTTAGTTTGAAATGTGTGTTGTGCCATATTCCTGTTGTAAGAATTGCACGTTAGCTCTGGCTTGTTCGTCTAAAGGGAATGAGCTTTCTTTTCAATCAGTGTATTACTCTATAGCTCTGTTTTCAGTGAGAGCAAGGGCAGCCAATCAAGCAACGGCAACCGAATAGCGCCAACACCTACCTGCATTTCATAATGAGGTTGCCAGATAAGCTCTGAAACGACGCCAATAAGGGCAAACGACGCATTCTAAACCCAGCATAGTTTCAGAGAGCCTTTTAGGGAGGTTCTGAGCCATTACAGACCCAACCAATTTGTTTTGGGCTACATATCACATCACAGAACAAGGATTAATGCCCCATTCAACCTTTCTCTATCACCTTTAAAGTACTACTATGTAACATTTCTACCTTAAAATAACAGCTTGAAAAAAATTATGCGGCTAGAATGAGTTTTAATATTACGATTGGCCTGTCTCCTATGCTCTTCGTGGGTCTGAGTTGGAATGACTGCGCTACGTAACTTTGCTGGTCCGGCCCGGGAGCGGCCCGGGAGCTGAGCGGAAGTACTTCGACTTGCTTTCTGGCACACCTACCGCAAAAACAAATAGACCCCTCTCACGCTCCCAGGTACATTTGATTACTCTTACCTTCTAGGTCGACATAGCTTGCACCCTCTGACTCCTCACCGGTTCGTCAACAAACGTGAACGCGAAAGGATGTTGTATTTACGACAGTGTAACCGTACATTACCTCCAAACCTGTAGGGGGAGCTCCATAATGGGCTTTTTGAGAAGTTACATTGAATTGCTTTAAGCCAGAGGAGCTAAAATAAAGTACTTAATGTAATACTTTTTCTTTCATGATCCAATTTTTTTTTCTTCTACTTGAGCTGAAAAAAAATTGCTACCAATTACAACATATTTCATACATTTTCTCCGGGGTGTTTAACAAAGCCAGCATTTTCAGCGCATTAACAAGAATAGTTTTGTCTTATCTACAGATTGCTTCCATTTCTTTTAAACACGAGTCCCATCAAACGGTGTGAATTTCTATTGGTTGCAATTTGTAACAGACCAGCTGTTCCCCGGGTCAAAGCTCAACAACATGGGGCTTCTATTTTTGCTCCAGAAAGTCTCTGTTTAAAGAGTCCCGAGTGATCCTCTTAAACTTAAATGTAAAAATAAATAATTTTCAGTATTTGTTGAATTAACTTCATAAAATGATCCCTTGTCACTAATCAAGCCATTTCCAATGGGTTATTAACCTGGTATTAACCTATATCTGTATGTAGGCATTTAAATAATGGTTGCAATCCATGCATGTTTACTTTTCACTTGGTATTGCTGTTATTTGCTCTTGTTTTTTTGATTTGTTTCTGAAATTTGATCCTTTTAGTGAATTAGTAAGCCATGACCATGAAGGAAGTAATACTAACATACTTGTGACTTATGTCAGACTTGTTTAAGCAGGAATATGAAGACTTTCAAACTGTGGGACTGATGTTATTTCTTTTGACTCTGGTCACATTGTCGTCACAACAGATACACCTGCGAGCCATCTCAGCTGATCTGACTGCTTACATTTAGACCTAGCATTGACTTGTGCTTTATCCAGACAAGTTATCAAGATATGCAGCGTCTTGTATGTTGATACCATGACATGAGATCAAAGGATCTACCTCCCTAACCTTGCAAACGAACCCCTTAAACAAGAAGTGGCATGAAGGTCAGACAAAAAGATGTACAACTGAGCCTTAGTAAAAATATGCATTTGGGCAGTCTTACAAATGGCACAGTGAGGTCTAAGAGGAAGTATAATGAGAAGTCATCAGTGCACGAGTTCAGCATACCGTACAATAAGTCAGAGTGAATAGATTGAAATGTATGAAATGAATTATGGCACCCTGGAATCAATGCTATGCATTTCTGAGGCTTAAATTTGATAAAGTTTGCTTTCACACTGGGATGTTCAGACAGTAAGTATTGGGAAAGTCAAATTCATTGAATATCAACGTATTTTCAAACGAAAACTTATGCAGATTAAGTGTGTGGTGTAGTGTTGTGCGGGCCGATGATTTTTACGGCCCGCCCCAACCCGACCCATCACGCAGCCAACCCAGCCCGCCCGACCCGAAAGATTACACAATGATTTTTAACCCGACCCCACCCAACCCGCTTAAAAAAAAATAATTAAATGAATAAGTATTTATTTATGTAGGCCTATTAAACACAAATTAACTGTCTGCGGCCGCGCAAGGGGGTGCGTAATGTCATAGGCTGCCAAAAGCTGCGCACATTCACCCTTAATTTCCCTTGCATCAATACAGTTGCTACTCTAAAGTCTTGACCGCAGCACATCCATCTGACGATTATGGTTGTAATTCCACTTTTCGTTGCCACATCAGACACCCAAGCTCTGTGCATGTCATATGAATTTAGAGAGAGAGAGCTTCACGTGAGTAGGCTGCCTGTTTGCTTGCATTCTGCGGTCTTCAGCATTGGTGCCGTGCGCAGGGGGAGAGAGAGCAAGCACACAAGTGCAGACGCTGTCAATTGGCATTCTGCTGTCTCGGATGTGCATAGGTGTGATTTTAACGGTGTAATTATGATAACTGTCTGTGATCTGACCCGACCCGACCGCAACCCGTGGATTCTAAGAAAATAATGGCCCGACTCCACCCGGCCCGCGGGCTAGCCCGAGGGTCCCGCCGGGCTCGGGCCGGCCCGCGCATCACTAGTGTGGTGGTTATTTTGACCGATAGCTTCTGGAAGGCGGTTGTTGGTATGGCCAGGTAATTTTTGGGGTACCATCAGCCATTTCAAAATGGAAAGCTGTGAAACAGATGGTTACCTTGATGTTTAGGATCACTGGCAATCCTTTGTGCCCTTTCCCTCACCCTAGTGTCATGCAGTTCCAAGATGGAAGGCAACAGACAGCCAATGAGCCGCTCACCAGTGCGGAAAACTTGCTGGACCTTGTCCCTGAAACAGGACACTGTTTATTTTAAGTGGGGTGAATAGTGTGATGGTGCTGTCCTTTAGTGATGTTTAAACTTAAAAAACAAAGGAGTGAGTAATGCAATTTTTTTTGGAACAGACAATATACTAAAATGAAAGTTGTGTCACTTTCTATTGAGACTCCAATCTAGGTTTGCTTCGAATCTCTCTAAAAACAGATCAAATGAAGCTTGTTTGAATGGTGTTAAAAAAATTTGCAGTAGGTTTGATCTAAAATCATTTAATTCTGCACCAACAGGGAAAGAGTCATATGACTTTTTTCATGGCTGATGAACCTTGAAATCAACTTCACCAAGTGCTGCATGCCATGACAACAGATTGTCTAAAGACTGGAGAAGAACATACAGCATGTTTTCCATTGTAATCAGTGAGTATTTCCTTAAAAACAGGGGGGAAAGGATCAGTTCAAAAAGCACAAGTTGGTTTGAGCTAATTTTTTTCTACTCAGAATACAAAATAATTTTAAAAAATTAGAGTTAAATTAGGATTGGATAGGTAAGATAATGGAAAAAATTGGGATTAAAGGTCATGTTGCTTTTATGAACAGGCATTATAGTCCACATACCGAGGTCGTGATGCAGTAAACTGGGTCGTTAAGACAGGGATTAAAATCAAATATGTCACATTTTAGACAGTTTTTTCCCCCATTTTGATCTCTTCAAATTAAAAAACACTCGGCACCAAAACCAGTGTACAATGTTAAAGTCTGGAAAAGACAACCCACTTTCACCAAAATACAAGTAATATAAAGACAGTCTAAATCTATAGATATAAATTGTGACATTGCATTATTTCCCTAGGCAGTGCTGCCACTCCCTAAGATATAGCATATAGCATACTCCCTAACATAGGGCCTCATGCAAGAACATTTTTGTATTTTTATTCTAAATTTCTCTTGCTTTTTTCGTACGAAGGTCTCGTACGAACACGCCACGTCAGATTCAACAAACGCTCTTAACTTCGGAAAAAATGTGTAAACGACCTGCGTAAATGATTAATCCCACCCGTGCGTATCTAAGGGGCACGTGCACAAGGATAGTAAATTTAAATCAATCCTGTGCCAGGAAGTGTTGAGTGCTGAGTCATGAGAATGGCATCAAGGCGCAAAAAGAACAACTTTACGGGCTCTGAGATTGAAGTTCTGCTTTCAGAGATCCAAAAAGGAAAATCTGTCATTTTTAGTCGTGTCAGCTGTCGAATTACGGGACCTGCTAAAGCGAAGAAATGGGAAGCAATTAGGAGTGCTATTAATTCAATGTCACCTGTCAATTCAATGTCACCTGTAATGTCACCAAAATAAAAAAATAAATGGTTTAATATGAAAATAACTTAAAAAAAAAAAAAAAAACATCTCGCCATGGGCAGGCGCTCAATGACTGAAAGTAAAGCCGTGCAATCAGTTGTTGCCTCATCATGATGGCACTTCGATGGGGTGGTCCATGAGGGGGGTCTTATGGCACCACACCTTCTGGTTGGTTCAGGTGGATACCCACGTTCATGGCAATATTGTGCAAATCTGGCATGCGGTGTATGGGAATTTGATGTACCATAGGTGATAAACTGATGAGAGCTTTGATGACCAAGGGGAGCGCACGACTCACAGAGGACTGGGACAACCCCGATCTGTCTCTAATCTCCCTCTGAAAGGTTCCCGTAGCCAAAAATCTAAGGGTGGTGAGGACCTGGGCGTGTGGTGGAATTGGGTTTGATCGGTGTGTTTCTCTCTGGAGTTGTGGCTCTAGCAAGTTGCATATTTGCAGGAATCTTAATCGCGATGTCAGCCATTCGTCTGTCTCCGCAAGAATATCTACACGGTCTATTCAAGAGCCTGACGCGCTAAGGCATCCAAAAGTAGCAAGTCAGCCGCTGGTTACACTTCCCATTGACCTTGTTATGTACAGATTCAAATTAACCATTATTCTGTTTGACCTTAACGTCAAACAGAATAATGTCAGCATCATTATGGGGTATTATGTATATATTTATTTATGTTTGCTTCAAAGTAATTAAATATACAATCCATTAGTCAAGCAAACTTGATTGGAATAACAGCGGACTATTTTACGAAACTCCTACGACAGGTCTGGATCACTCGTAAATTCTGTTTGTACCTGAAAGAAAACGTAAAATACGAAAAGATTGGTGAATGCGAAAATTCTCTTAAATCACTCGTACGCACGATTTAAGAACAAATCTGTTCGTACGAACAGTTCTTGCATGAGGCCCATTGAGCATATAGCTTACTCCCTAACATAGAGCATATAGCATACTCCCTGAGATATAGCATATAGCATACTCCCTAACATATTTTTTAATTTCGCCCACTGGGGGATGAATAAAGTATTTTTCTATTCTATTCTATTCTATTCTATTCTATAGAATGCACAGTGAGTGCCCAATATTGCAATGAAGGCTTTATAATATACACAAATGCCATACAAGTATGTACACTTTCAGTGTAACTGGTGCAGGCAGTAGGCTCAAGAACACTTCAACAGGTCAGTCAGCTACAAAGAAGGGTGAAATGAGGTTAAGTTGCCATGGCATGAAGATAAAACAGAGCTTCCAGACAACCTGAGAGTTGCTCAAAAAAGATTTGAAGGTCTGAAAAGAAAACTGAAAGCTGATGTAACACTGTTCAAGAGATACAACGATGTAATAGATGACTATCTCCAACAAGGAATATGTGAAGACGTCCCAGAAAAAAAGTGAAAAAAGTGATGACTGTCTGCTAACTGGACCGAACCTGAACCCAGACCTACTCGACGTCCTTGTCAGGTTCAGGTTGCACCCCATTGCATTCATGGCAGATATCACAAAGGCGTTCCTACTGATATCAATCGCAGAAAAGGACAGAGATGTGTTGAGGTTCCTGTGGCTCACTGGTCGCCCTGATGCTAAGAACACTAACCTGCGTGTGCTGAGAATGACTCGTGTGGTGTTTGGTGTCTCATCAAGTTCATTTTTGCTGGCAGCCACAATCAGAAATCACCTAGAAAAATACCAAACAAGTCACACACAGGTCATTAACACTGAAAGACTCTCTGTATGTTGATGACTTTATTGCCAGCTCAAGCAGTGTTGAAGAGGCTTACGCATTGACAACAAGTGCAAAGAAAATAATGTCTAACGCAAGCATGAACCTCTGTAAGTGGACTACAAATTCCCCTGAACTGAAGGCCAAGTGGCAGCAAAATGCCATGGATCCTGATACAAGCGGCTGTGTGTTAAAGGTGCTGGGCCTTGTGTGGAGGCCAGAGACTGAGCACCTTATGGACATTTTTAAGGACAAGGAGAACACAAAGAGGAGTGTCCTGCGCTCTTCAGCTAAATTATTCGACCCTATGGGCTTTCTGACACCATTCACAATAAGAGTGAAATGTCTCTTCCAGGACATGTGGCAAAGAGGCATCAGCTAGGACGAGAAGCTGCCAAATGATCTTTCTGGAAATATCGCCAGCGTCTTCTCAACAACTTCTGGACCCGGTGGAAAAGGGAGTACTTACTGGAGCTGAGATCTGCCCATACCAGTAAGAACTCACATTCTACCCTTCTCAAGGAGGGTGATCTGGTGCTCATTGGAAAGGACAGGACACCGCGCCAGACTTGAAAGACTGGGATGATCAGGGAACTCTTTCCAGGAAGAGATGGTCTTGTGAGATCTTGTGCTGTGCGCACATCAGATGGGACAATATTAAGAAGACCAGTTCAACTGCTGTACCCCCTAGAGTGTGTTAATTGTTTGTTAAATCTCTTTTGCATTGACTTGAAAATCACGACAAATTTGAATGATAAGACTTGTTTTACATTAATCTGTAACAGGCTACAGCCATGCAAGTGGGACCTGGGTACACCATTATTATGATGTTATCGTGCAATTAATTTATAAGGAATATTATGTATCATCTAAGTTTAGCATGTTGGCATGCTAACATTTGCTAACTGGCTAACAAAAATTCTTAGGAGATGTAATTGCTATTGGTCATCAATCAAATATACAGCTTTCACTGGTATTATTTGGCTGAGAAGTTTGAACTACTGTCACTTTTACGCCGGTAATACATGCAAGCGTGTGACGCGGGCGAGGCGGGGCGTTCCATTATTTTCCATTGGGAAGCGGTAGCGAGGCGGAAGGTGGTGACGTAGGGAAGCGAGGCAGGCGGGCCGTTTGCGAGCGGTTTGCGAGCGGGGCGAAAAAGTTGAGCTTGGTTGAAAAAAATGTAATGAGGAGCGAAGTTCGCGAAGCGGTAACCAATGGGATAGGTTTCAAATGACGTTAACGTCATGGCGTCAGGTGCGTCACAAGCACTACGTGAATCCAAATCCACCGCGGGACATTTAAAAATGGAGGAGGTTTTAATAGCGGCGGTATCGAATAACCCGATATTATTTGATAAGTCCCTATACGTGTATAGGGACGCTTTGAAAAAGAATGCAGCCTGGGTGAAGGTGGCCAGCATTGTTGGTATTCCTGGTGAGTTTTTATCTACTTGTACAATTTGTAATTGAACAGAGATTTTGAACAAAAACAAACCTTGGTTGCGATGGCAACGTTCTTCGACACGCCTAGGCGAGGCGGGCGGACGGGTTGAGAGCGGGGGGAAATCGCTCACATGTATAAGCAGCGTTAGAGACATCTAAGACAAAGGAGATATTATATAGTCTTTTCACTTTGAGGGTAAAACTCTGGGGTATGTTTTTATTCCATGCGATGTTGCCCGGGAAGCTTTTCTTCTAAGATTGAAATGACTCAACTGCATTGACGATGAGTTCCTGGTCCCTGGGAGTCTGAGCAGATCTGTGGCTTTCACGCACAAATTGGTGCTTGAGTGCTCAGCAGCTGGGCTCACTGACAATCACTGACAGGCATCAGAGAGACATTCATTTTATAGCGATGATGGAGTCGTTGCACTCAAAGACAGTGTCTTGAGTCTACTTTCAGACTGAAGGGTAGATGCATCTGTCTGCCTTCAGCAACAGCACGTTGGACCCATCTGGGCCTTAAAAAACAGCCATAAAGGGCCTGAGAGAAGGATGGGAATGAACCTTTAATCTTAGACTAAAGGCTCCACTCTATTCAGTATTCCCTCCTGTGTTGGGAGGGAAATGCATTCCTCCAGCCAACAAAAAAGACTGCAGTCAGGATATTTGGATTTCATTTCATTTCCTTATCTGTCCTGATGCCATCAGTAGCATACCATTTGCTTTTTCCTGAAGGAGGATTTACACAGAGGCAAAAAGGATTGCAGCCTTTCCAGTAGAAGTGAGCTGTGCAGTGATTCAACAGGCACTAATTAATGCCACTTGTCTCTGATATATATATATAAAAAAAAAATACTATACATGCTCTTCTTTTTTTTTCCTTTTGGCTTTTTGTGTATCACAGTCCACCTGAATCTGCATCAACCCCTGCAGCTCAGGGTTAAGGGGTTCCTTTGACGAATTGTGCTATACTGAACTTACTGTAAACCTCGGACAGCAGTTGTAATTAATTCATTGTGCTGCTTTGGGAGTGAACACTGGAGAGCGCACTCAAGGAAGGACAGAAGGGGAAACTTTTGTGTCCTCCAGCAGTGATGTGCTCCAGTACGTTTTCTCCCTTTGCAAGGTTCCAATTATACAGATCTGAGGAATGCAATCCACATCTCATCAGCAGCTGTTGGTAAAAATGTCCAAGGGAGATCTCAGAAGTGTGGATAAAAAGCCAATAGGAAGAGTGTCAAATAGTATTCAGTGGCTGATCCACACGGTGGAGAAAAAAAGGAGATCTCACAAGCAGCAAATCTGAGCAAGTCTGCTCAGTGCCAAATAGAAATCAGTGGGGTTAATGAGAGGAACCGATGAAAAAGAAATGAGGATGCCTATCTTTTAAAATGTGAGAGAAAGCTTTAACCATGTGAGACCCAGTGGGGAGTCATAACCCACAGTTTAAAGGTACACTGATTTTCTTGCAGAGCGTTTGGACTTCAGTGGGGACCTGGATTTATGTATAGGATTTGGTGTTGTTTGTGTGATTACCACACTGTTGTGTTACCTTTTCCTTGTCTTTAAGGGTCCGGGAACTGAAGAAATAAATTGTTATTCAGCAGTTCAGTTTTGGTTTAACACTGAGTTAAAATAGATAAAAGTTCAAAAGGCTCTGACCAAAAAAAAAAAGACATTATCTGGATGCCAGCATGTGTTGCTCCAAAACCTGTATACATAGCGATGCCTTAATAGATGCTTAGGTTACCCAAATGGTGCGTTTAATTAGTGCACCCCCCAAACCATCACTGGTGTTAAATCTCAAATTCTGACCTGATGACAAGACAAATTGTCCCTCTTCTATTTAATCTAGATGATGCGGAATCTGTCCTTTCCAAAAGGCATTGAGTTTTTATTTGTCACACCACAGGACAGTCTTCCACTTCACTTCTGTCCATCTTAAATTGGTCAAGCCTAAGGAGAGCATTTCTGGATTCATTTTCCACACCTTTTTTTAAACCCTGGCAAGAGTCTGTACTCTAATAGACAGCTTGTTGATAATACTTGATGTGACCACTTTGATTAAGAACATCCAACGATAAATGCTGTGGCATTTTAGAGGTCTAGCCTTTAAATTAAATTGGATTTGTAATATTGCCTTCAGAGCCTTGAGGAACATTATACATTTTCCAGGAATACACAGCACAAAGAACAAATAATAGTACTATCCACATGGCCCAACACCGCATTAACTTAAATCCCAATTAAATAACTGTATTTTCGGAATGACCCAAAACTGCATCTACTTATGTTGACTGCTTAATGTCTTTCACAAAATTGGATGTCATTGACAGCATTTATCTTTATCTAAAATGGACTTTAATGAGACCTACTAACAAAATCCAAAGAGTGAAAAAGTTGATGTGCTGTTGTTTGATATTAAGGGCAGAATGTGGTGAGGAAAAGTCCATATGTGCATATAGTATGTTTCAGTTAGATATGTCAATTATATAGCACCAATTAAAATGAATAAATGCTTACAGTAGAAATGCAGAATTTATTTCAGTGCCAATGAGCAATTGATTACCTGCCTGTGAAATAAGGCGTTTAAAGGGTAAGCTCCCAAAAGGTAAATGTAAAGAAAAAAAAGACAGCTCCAGTATACATTTATCATCTTTGCATCTTTCTGAAGGCATTTCTTCAGCAGGAAATGTAATGTTTAAATTGCTTGACAAATAACTGCATTCTTTGAAACTTAAACAGAAGGTCTGCAGTATCCATTCATTGGATTCCAGCTACCATTGGTTGTAAACAGAGTCATGCCTCGGTCACCAGTCCATATAAACAATTACATTATTAATTGTGTTGTTGTTTTAACACTATGCCACAACGCTGTGTGCTGGCTTTTTGACTGGAGCGTACAACTTTAGTATTCTGATATTATGGTATACTATAAGCTGTAACAAGAACTGTTTTACAGGATTCTGTCCAGCTGGATACATAAAGAATTTAGCTGAAGGCACTTTTCCTCAACTCATTGACTTGGCATTAATCAACTAGGAGGCAAATGTCGATGAACTCAAGTGACAGCGGAAAAAACAGAATATTTTAAGTCTGTAATGACAACCTACTAATGTTTATTTTTGTGTGGAAGTAACCAAATGGTCAATTTGTCACTTTATATTACTTTATATGTATATTACATTTATATTTGACAGGTGTAATGTAATATGAATACATAAATGTAAGTAGTTGGGGCTTTAAACTTTAAACTTTAAACTTTGAACTGGAAAAACTGTAAATAAAATATTGGGATATATCTCTTGGTAGCCTTGAAAACCTCACTACACAGATATACAGACAGCTGTTCTCTCTGTTTTCCCTAGATTTTTTTATATTGAGATTTCTAGAGATGGTTGACCAATTAGTGCAAAAAAAAGACCCAGAAGAATAAGAGGATGGGAGATAGGAAGAGAAGGTGACAAAGGAAGAAAAAAATGACATGCTCAGAAAGATTACAAATGATTACAACATTGAGAGTTGACCTTGGGGCTCAGTATCTTGCCCAAGGATACTATAACATGTAGACCGAGGAAGCTGAAGATCAAACCGGCAAACTTACAATAGAAAGACCAGAGATAATATAAGGGTAAAAAAAAATCATTGATTAATTGCTCTGTCCAACAATGGTTCACTTTTTCTCACACGCACACACAACATAACAAGTTCAGATGGATGTGTTCGCTCTGTCATTCTGTATCAGAGAGTCCTGCATTTAGACTGCTGAGGTCATGGACCGCCAACAGGTCTGAGTATGCCATGGATGTGTGTTTGTGTGAGTGTATATACAATGACAGCGCGTAAGTAACCAATTTGGAGAGTAATTTATTCATAAAAGTTTCAAATGTCTTTGAAATACAATCAGCATTTAGCACAACAGATGCTTCTCCATGATATTTATTTACGTGGCTCCTGTCTATGGCCCTGATCCTGCCTGAGCTCTAGATTTGTGCTCCATATCTCTACTTTGAACTTCCTCTGGATGTCTGAACCTTAGAAACAAGGTAATCTGATATGAAAGTGATTGTTTTTTTGCCATCTGCTGGATACTGCTCCCACTTAATTTCCTGTGATGTGCTTGAGACCTCTTGGCAGTAAGGGTCTATTAAAAACAAATCCAAAGTCTCCAAAATATTTCATGAAGAATTTATCTTCTTCAATCCTTTATATTCACTAACATGAAGGCTAACATCTCTGGTGAGGTTTAAGCTTTGGCTGGCTCACATGTGTTCTCTAGCTTTTTTCTCTTTTCTGACAATTATCATCAAAATGATAAATAAGGGTATCACTTTGTAGCCATCCTTTCTTGAAGCTAATAAAAGTCTTACATTTACTGTTTGCTGTGAAGAATTTTCATTGTCAACCCAGTATATTACAGAATTATTTCTAAATAAGACTACTGTATGCAACTTGATGCCAGTGTTCATGGGTTGCTTGTTTGACAATAAGGTGCAAGAAATCTTCCTCACACACTAGAGTAAGTCATGGAGTTCCACAGGGTTCTGTGCTTGGATCAATTGTTTTCACTTAATACATGCTTCCATCAGGTAATCTTATCAGACAGCATGGTATAAATTTCCATTGCTATGCTGATGATACTCGTTGATACTCGATGAAGTTGTTGTCTTTGGACCTGAGAGGGGCTTCAGGGAAAAACTGTCTAGCAATATAGTTACTCTAGATGGTATTTCCTTGGCTTCTAGTACTACAGTGAGAAACCTTGGAGTTATTTTTGACCAGAATTTATCATTTGACGTACATATGAAACATGTTTCTAGAGCTGCCTTCTTTAACTGCCTTCTTCTAAACCTAGCCAAAGTAGAAACATCCTGTCTCAGTGATGCAGAAAAACTGGTCCGTGCATTTGTTACTTCAAGATTTGACTACTGTAATTCTTTATTATTGGGCTGTCCCACATATTCTCTGAAAAGCTTTCAGCTGATCCAAAATGCTGCAGCCAGAGTTCTGATGAGATCTACCAGGAGAGATCATATTTCTTCAGTTTTAGCTTCTCTTCATTGGCTCCCTGATAAATTCAGAATAGAATTTAAAATTCTTCTCCTCACATATAAAGCTCTTCATGACCAAGCTCCATTGTAACTTAAAGATATCATTGTTAAATATTTTCTTAACAGAGCACTTCGCTCTCAGACTGCAGGTTTACTTGTGGTTCCCAGAGTTTCTAAAAGTAGAATGGGAGGCAGAGCCTTCAGTTATCAGGCCCTTCTCTTGTGGAACAAGCTGCCACTAAATGGTCGGGAAGCATAAGCCCTTTTTAACTTTAAGATTAGGCTTAAAACTTTCCTTTTTGATAAAGCTTATAGTTAGGGGTGGCTCAGGTGACCCTGAAACATCCCATAGTTAAGCTGCTGTTGGCTGAGACTGTTGGGTGGGATCCTATGACACATCTTTCCTCACTTTACTCTGTTTTTGAGAGCTTTAATTTTGAATTTAATGAATTGTACTTGATTAGATTATGATTACAATAAATTGGACTCTAATTGGCTTGAATTGGATTATATCATTGAAGTGCCTAGAGATAACATTTGTTGTGATTTGATGCTATATAAATAAACTAAATTTAATTGAAATTGATGAAAAAGTTGATGTCTCAAATCTAAAATCAGCCGTCATTGTCATATACAAATACTTTTGAAAATAAAAATTACAAGTGTGTTGTAGCAGACTCCTGCTGTTGAGGGTTTGTCCTGCACTATTGCCCCAAATCTTGCTCTACAACTGAACATAAACAAGATACACTGCCACACACCCAAAGTCAGGCCAGGGAGCCTTCTGGTGTAATCTGGTAATGTTCTGTACCCCCAACCAGTGAATCAGTTTTAATGGCTATAAAACCAGAATCCAGTGGTGATTATTGCGTTGTTATCCTACATGTGATGGAGTGACTGCAGCAGAGTGTGGACAAAACAGAGGGTAGAACATAACAGAACAGAATAGAAAATACTTTATTCATCCCCCAGTGGGGGACATTCAAAATTAATCAGGTAGCTCAGACTTAAAAAATATATATATTTACAATGATTGTATATTACAAACACTCGGCAAAAACTCGGGCTTGGGAGGAGTTCGGGGAGGCCATGGAGAATGATTTCCGGACGGCCTCGAAGAGTTTCTGGTCCACCATCCGGCGGCTCAGGGGGGGAAGCGGTGCACCGTCAACACTGTGTATGGCGAGGGCAGGGCTCTGCTGATCTCAACTAGGGACGTCGTGAATCGGTGGGGGAAATACATCGAGGGCCTCCTCAATCCTACCGACACGCCTTCCGATGAGGAAGCAGTGTTGGGGAGCTCGGACGTGGGGCCTCCCATTTCTGGGGCTGAGGTTGCCGATGTGGTCAAAAAACTCCTCGGTGGCAAGGCCCCGGGGGTGGATGAGGTTCGTCCTGAGTTCCTCAAGGCTCTGGATGTTGTAGGGCTGTCTTGGTTGACACGCCTCTGCAGCATCGCGTGGACATCGGGGGCAGTGCCTCTGGAGTGGCAGATCGGGGTGGTGGTTCTTTAAAAAAGGGGACCGGAGGGTGTGTTCCAACTATAGGGGGATCACACTCCTCAGCCTCCCTGGTAAGGTCTATTCGGGGGTACAGGAGAGGAGGATCCGCCGGATAATCGAATCTCGGATTCAGGAGGTGCAGTGTGGTTTTTGTCCTGGCTGTGGAACAGTAGACCAGCTCTATACCCTCAGCAGGATCCTGGAGGGTGCATGGGAGTTCGCCCAACCGGTGTACATGTGTTTTGTGGACTTGGAGAAGGTGTTCGACCGTGTCCCTCTGGGACTCTTGTGGGGGATGCTCCGGGAGTATGGAGTGCCGGACCCCTTGATATGGGCTGTTCGGTCTCTGTATGACGGGTGTCAGAGTTTGGTCCGTATTGCCGGCAGTAAGTCGGACATGTTTCCTGTGAGGGTTGGACTCCGTCAGGGCTGCCCTTTGACCCCCTCAACACCCTGGCTGCGCCTAGAAATTCTGTCCATAAAAGAATTTCTAGGTGCAGCCAGGGCGTTGAGGGGGTCCGTTTTGGCGACCTCAGAATCGGGTCTCTGCTCTTTGCGGACGATGTGGTTCTGTTGGCGTCGTCGGGCCGTGACCTTCAACTCTTACTGGAGCGGTTCGCAGCCGAGTGTGAAGCGGCTGGGATGAGAATTAGCACCTCCAAATCCGAGACCATGGTCCTCGGCCGGAAAAGGGTGGAATGCCCTCTCCGGGTTGGGAATGAGATCCTTCCCCAAGTGGAGGAGTTCAAGTATCTCGGGGTCTTGTTCACCAGTGAGGGACGAATGAAGCAGGAGATTGACAGGAGATTGACAGGCGGATTGGTGCGGCGTCGGTAGTGATGCGGGCTCTGCACCGTAAACGATACTTTTTCTTATCGTTTTGCTGTCGCGGCCACACGGAGCCGGCGTTCCCACTACCCCAAAACGATAGTTTTTGAGAATGGGTTCCAGAGTGGGAAAGTTTGAAAACGGCCTCGTTTCGTTTCCATTGTTACAGCTAAAACGTTTTTGCGTCAGTCAAACGTTGACGCTGTGAGCCAATTTTAACACTTCTCTATTGTCTCACAGCGTGGCGTGACACAGTGGCGTGTGTACTGCATCGTTTCATCGTTTTCATCTGTTTTCGTCTGGACCTGAGTCTTTACAGCAGCGCGTTGCCGTGTGGTCGCAAGAATTAACCTCGTTTCGTTTTCGTGTACCCGTAGCCTGAGATCGCGAATACAAGCGGCTGAAATGAGTTTCCTCCGCAGGGTGTCTGAGCTCAGACGAGGTCAGATGAGGTGGCTCGGGCATCTGGTTAGGATGCCTCCTGGACGCCTCCCTGGTGAGGTGTTCCGGGCCCGTCCCACTGGGAGGGGGCCCCGGGGAAGACCCAGGACATTTTGGAGAGACTATGTTTCTCGGCTGGCCTGGGAACGCCTCGGGGTCCCCCCAGAAGAGCTGGAGGAAGTGGCAGGGGACATGGACGTCTGGGTTTCTCTGCTTAAGCTGCTGCCCCCGCGACCCGATCCCCGGAGAAGCGGAAGATGATGGATGGATGGAAGATTGTATATTAGAACAATAACAACAACTAGGGATGCAGTGATACCACTTTTTTTCAAACCGATACGATACCGATACTTGGATCTGAGTACTTGCCGATATCGAGTACCGATGCCGATACTTCTACCACAAAAAAATTTAATGAATTGGAAGACAGGTTTTGGTCTCACCAGCCCAGTGGTTCCCAAACTTTTTGTGCCCAAGGCACACCAAAGGACAAGTAAAAATCTCAAGGCACACCTATTGTGCAAAATAGCCCTTATAACACGTGTTATCACTCATATCATGTAAAATATCTGTAAATGTGCATTATTATTTACTAATTCCAAATACAGTGTGACAAGACAACTATTACTCATGAAATATTTATTAACGAAATATTTAAAAAATTAATTTGAAACTTTATCAAATTAGGCTTCATCAAAGCAGCAACAGTCATTTAAACCAGACGGGTCACAAAATTAAAAGTGAGGCAAAGGAAACTCAGCAGAAATTCAGCACAGAGAACTGTCAATGCAAGGAAGTTGCATTGTCCATGGTCCTAAACTACAATTTATCAATGCAACATTTCAGCAATCAGTGAAACATGTGCTATTGTAAATATTTTGCCTACTTACAAATTAGTGAGTCGGGGCGCGCAGGTTTCTTTAATCCTCGGTGGTACTGTGCAGAGGGCCACTCGCAAGTCCTGTTTAACAGAAAGCCGCGACCTCCTGTTGTCCTTCGTGTGAACCAGAGCAGAGAACGCCAACTCACACAGGCAGGTAGTGGGGAAAAGAAGAAGGTGCTCAATCGCATGGTGGGAGATGCTTAGGTTGTCCGATGCAGAAGAATTAGCTAAGTAGCAGTTAAGTTAGCATTAGCTAACTTCTCCCGACAGGACGCACTCGGGCTGAGGATTGCTGACAACCCCGGTCCAACTGAAGCCATAAGACGGTAACTTTCATGATACTGTCAGCTGACAGGTTTTTTTTCCTCTTTTCTTTCGGTGGTGGGTTGTCGGCAGTCTCTGCACTGGTGGTTGGTGGTTTGCTCTGCACAAGAAAGCGCTCTTTCTCTGTTTTCATGTTGTCCTTCAGCCTTTGATGTGTCACAGTCTCATAATTCCCACCTGCGCAACTGCGTTTACGGTGAAATATGGGGTTCTCTGAGGATTTTTTTTTTTTTCGGGAATAGAGTTTTCCTCTGTATTATGAAATGAGTACATACAAAGTACTAATATAGTAAATAAGATAAAAATATTTTTGTGTAGTTGTATATTGCACACCAGGACTTGGACACCCTCTGATCGCGGTCTTCATGGTATCGGTTCATGGTATCGGCTAATTTTAACGAGTACGAGTAGGAGTATGTTAGAACAGTATCGGCCCGTTACCCGATACCAGTATCGGTATCGGTGCATCCCTAACAACAACAATAACAATAATAAATTACTACATTAATAAATAAATTTGAGAAAAACATGTCAGCAGTCACTGTTAAAAAGCCTTATAGCTGTGGGGACAAAGGACCTCATGAACCTCTCAGTCCTCTGTCCTGCCAGGATGCAGTGGGGAGGATGTTTATTGTTCTCCAAAAAAGTATATAATTTCCTCCTCATCCGTTGCTCCACTAAAGCACTGAGAGGGTTTAGCCTTCTGCCTTCTGCAATGAAAGTTTCTGTCATAGGTATAATGCAGGATATTCGAACCCTCAGACCTGCTGAGACTAAATATTCCCCAGCCCTCTGTCCAGTGGGGCACTCTATAAGGTGAGAGAAAGAGGTTAGGCATGAAATTTGGTGATTCCTGTGAGAGAGCTTGTTTAACCCTCTCATAGGCCACCGGACACTGCTCCACTTGACCAGAGCTCTTTCATAACAGGTAGAGGGGTTAGTCAGGTCACAAAAATTGGGATGAACTGCCTTAAAAGGTGTCAATATGGACAATGACATTGTCCAGTTGATTAGCAACATATCTGGCAACACCTGGTCTATGAAACAATGGAATCCAGCTGGGGCTGAAGAGAAGTGTCACAGATTGATACATACCATACTGAATGGAGAACGTTTTCAGATCTTTTTTCTGTACTCTGTAGACAAGATAATCTGCCAGTCACCCTTGGTTTGAATCCCCTATCATGAAAAAAACAAGCTTTGCGGGGCTGGTCAAAAAGCTTATGGACTTGGGGCATGGGGTAAACATCAAACTATGGGATCTTGTTAACCTTCAGACATCCTCAGAGGCCTACAGATTCATCCTTTTTGACCACAAGAATGGGGCTACACCAAGTGCTGTGGGATTCTTTCACTACTGCTAAATGCAAAACAGATTTAGATTCCTTCAGAACAGTCCAGAAGAAATACCAAATAGATCTATATTTTATGAGATTTTATAACACTATCCTCAACATTAATTTGATCTCAATTCTTGGCCTCTGGTGTAAGAATCTACATAAACATACAAAAAATCCACCTGCCGATCAAATGAGAGCCATATGTCCAACGCTTAATGATTAATATAAGAACTGACAGATGATTAGACAGCTGATTTGTTCTACTCTGAACATGGTGTGTTTTTGTTTGTGTGGGAGTTGTGTGTATATCTGCAAGTGTGCACGTGTAGGAAAGTGTGTGAACATCCATCTGTGTGTACTCCCACTGCAGTCTATCAATGACAGCAAATTCAGTCATTTAAAAAAGAAATACTAAAAGTGATCCCCCATCTCATTCATTAAATCATATCCTCAGACTTGTAAAATAGCGGAACATATTTTATATATATGTATATTATGTTCTGCTATCTATACATATTTAGATATATATAGGGGAGACCGGGTATGGTTTAACACTTTTTGCTTGTTTAGCTAACTGTGTTTGCATAGCTGTTTGAAATTAGCAGGGGAAAATGCATCACATTCTGCTTAACCAACTACAGTTTAAATTACTGTAAGTTATCTGATTTTATTTGCAATTGTATAAGTATTAAATAGAGTTTGGTGCTGGCCAAATATATTACTTTCTTACCTCAAAATTTGTTTTTGCTCAATAAAATCTGCATGCGTCTGTTTCCAAGCTTGGCAACCACCATGTCAGATAGAGCAGAAAGTGGTCAAACACTGAAATGATCTGACTCCTATCTCATCCCTGATTGGTAAGATTCGTGGTATTACAACTCTCCCCATGTTAACCATACCCGGTCTCCCCTAGATATATATATATGTACATTCTCTTGATGTACACATGCATATACTGTATGTATATGTACAGATAGTACATATAGAGGTGATATGTCTTCAGGAACCAAGAAAAGAAGTTCAGTTGACTTCTATCAAAGCACTAAGGATTACTGAGCGGTTAGAAAAAAATCTATCACATGTGTTTTCATGCATTTGTTGTGTCCCTGCGCTATTTCTTTTCTTTTCTTTTTATGAACTTTACTGAAAACATCCAGTTTGTTTCTCTGCCATTTACTCACCCACTTTATAAAACTATATGTCACAACAATTTGATCCCCCCCGGGCTGCACTGGGTTACCCACAGTGCAACCTTCTTCAAAGAGAAGAACTTGTCAGTAATGGTATATTTGTATGGAGCTATCTGCTTTTGAAAATGTCAGATTGGGCTTGAACAAAATTAAATCAGTTTTCAATTGATCATGAAATCATACTCGATTCAAACGTTTAAAAGCAATCTTAAATATCTAAACCGAAATCCAAACAGAAAATAAAAGAACACTGCTCAGCCAAAACAGTCACACACACACTACTTTTTTGTTGTACCAGGAATGCGCAAAGACACATAATTTATTTCTCTCCAGAGTTGCACAGAACTGATGAGAGTCAGAGAGTCTGACCGCTTTGTCAAGTCTTCTCCAACACAAGACTCTTAGTGGGGTTAAGGTCTGAACTCTGGTTGTCAATCCATGTGTGAAAATTATGTCTCATTCCCAGTGGCGGCTGGTGATTCAATTTGTTGGGGGGGGCGCAGTTGCGCGTGACGGGTCAAATAGCACCTCACAATCGGAACACAACACACAAATTCTAAAAACCACCTAAACTAGACCATTGTTCAAGTATTAATACAATTAGAGAGATACTTTGGATATTGTTGACCTTAAATAAAGAGTTTTGGGACAGAATAGATAAAGAAATATAGGCTACTGTAATTAGAATAGACCATATGTTATACCATAACCACAACATAATAGTAGGGAGGGATGATGGTTCTGAATTTCCTATTCTATTGCAAAATGTACAAATATTCAGGAAAAACAAAGACCACATTAAAAGGTAGGTGTGTCTAATGTTTTGAGGAATAATATAGAAGACTGGATCAATTCTGATGTTTTTAAATGTGCTATATAAATAAAGCTGACTTGACTTGACTGCACTGAAAAATTGACAACAACTAATTTCTACAACAGAGACTCACCTCTGCAGCAATCCTACTGTCTGTGGTCTTCTTCCCCGAGAGCCCGGCGCTTCCTCGGATGCTTGCTTGATGGACGTGATTGATTCGATGAATTGTCCAATCACGTTAAGATTAAAAATAAGGAAAACTCTGCCATTGGTCTGGGCGCACAGAGCTGCGAACTAGAATCAATTTTTCATGCGCCAATGAAAAGCTGCCTCTGCTTGTTCGCGGTAAAAAAGTTTGCTAGCTCTCATAGACTCCAGTGTTACCGGCGACCACCTGGAGGAGGGCTTTATATCCAATAGCAAATAGCAAGCCTAGCTTAAAGTCGAAAGCATTTAATGGTTGCTGGCAGTGGCATGTAGCCTACAGCAGAGTCTATCACACCACTGCACAAGTAAAAACGCAATGTAAAATGTATAATTAATTTCATATTTGTTATGGTTGATTCAAGGGAGGGGCGGCGCTCTAGCGCCCTCTATTGACCAACCGCCACTGCTCATTCCTCCTGAACCACTCTTTCACATGAAAGATAAATCCTGGCATTGCCGTCGCCTGCGCCACCAGGGAGGAAAGAAACTGTTGATGAAACTGTTTTATTCAGCTGACCAAATTATTGGACTCCTAATGTTGCAGAACCTCAGGTTTGCTTTGCAGTGTGCGCATGGAGATGCACGTTCACTAGACTTAGACTTAGACTTTCTTTTATTGTCATTGCACAAAAAACACAAGTGACTTTTGACAACGAAATGTCGTTCCTCGACTACCGGTCAACATCGCTAGATATCCAAGCTATACAGACTGTACAATATAAAACGGTGTGGAAGTGCTGTGTGCCAGCACTCGGAATAAAGAATATAAAAAAATATAGAAATAAATAAAATGCACTTAGTGCAAAAGTGTTACTAAAATATTGCACTCAGCCTAAGGGAAATTGCACAGACAGAAGTGTGTAAAGTAAAGTGCAAGTAATTGTCCATGTCAATTGGGGGGGGTGGGTTGTTGTTATATGGGGGAGATGGATGGATGTGCGTTGAGCAGTCTTATGGCCAGGGGGAAGAAGCTGTTCCTCAATCTGGTTGTCCTGCAGAAGATGCTTCGGAACCTTCTGCCGGACGCCAGCAGGGGGAATAGTCCATGGTTGGGGTGGGTGGGGTCTGTGAGGATCTGGTGGGCTCTGGACAGGCAGCGCCTGTCTGCTATGTCTCTGATAGGTGTGAGCTGAGTCCCGATGACCTTCTCCCCTGTCCTCACCACCTTCTGCAGAGACTTCCAGTCGGAGGCCTTACAGCTCCCAGACCAGAGGGAGATGCAGCTGGTCAGCAGGCTCTCAATTGTCCCTTTGTAGAAGGTCTGGAGGATGGGGGGAGGGAGGGAAGCTCTCCTCATCATACGCAGGAAGTGCAGGCGCTGTTGTCCCTTCTTCACCAGTGATGTGATGTGGGGTGACCAGCTGAGGTTGTCTGTGATGTGCACCCCCAGAAACTTGGTGCTGCTGACGACCTCCACAGCTGAGTCGTTGATGAGGAGTGGTGAGTGGCTGGGTCTGGATCTCCTGAAGTCAACGATGATCTCGTTGGTCTTGTTGACATTCAGGATCAGGTTGTTACCTCTGCACCAGTCCACCAGATGATGCACATCCTCCCTGTAGGCCACCTTGTTGTTGTCCCGGATGAGGCCCACTACTGTAGTGTCGTCTGCGTACTTCAGGATGTGGTTGGATCTGAAGCGTGGACGACAGTCGTGGGTCATCAGGGTGAACAGCAGGGGGCTCAGGACGCAGCCTTGAGGGGTACCAGTGTTCAGGGTGATGACACTGGAGGTGTTGTTCCCCACTCTGACAGACTGGGTTCTGTCGGTGAGGAAGTCCAGCAGCCAGTTGCACAGGGGGGTATTCAGTCCCAAGGGGCCCAATTTGCATTCCAGGTCCTGGGGGATTATCGTGTTGAATGCTGAGCTGAAGTCCAGAAACAGCATCCGCACGTGGGTGCTCCAGGCTCAGGTGTAGAGCAGTGGAGACTGCATCCTCAGTGCAGTGCTTGGGCTGGTATGCAAACTGGAACGGGTCGAGTGATGGGGGGAGTGTGGAAGTGATGTGGTCCTTAACTAGCCTTTCGAAGCACTTCATGATGGAAGATGTGAGTGCGACGGGTCGGTAGTCGTTAAGGCACGTGACTGTGGACATTTTCGGGACCGGGACGATGGTGGCGGACTTGAAGCACCGGGGGACGACGGCCTGGTTCAGGGACGTGTTGAAGATGTCCGTGAGCACGTGGGCCAGCTGGTCTGAGCATTCCTTCATCAGCCGACCTGGAATGTTGTCAGGGCCTGCAGCTTTCCGTGCGTTAACCTTCCTCAGAGCTCTCCGCACAGCCGTGGTTTCGAGTCTGAGTGCCTGTTCGTCGGGGTGTGGAGTCGCATTCCTCGCAGGGGTGTTGTTCAGCTCTTCGAATCTTCCGAAGAAGTTGTTGAGCTCGTTGAGGAAGCCGGTATCGTTCTGACAGGATGGGGGTGTGGGTTTATAATCCGTGACGGTCTGGATGCCCTGCCACAGTTGTTTTGTGTTGCTGGAGTCTTGGAAGAGACCTTGGATTTTCCGACTGTGGGCTCGCTTGGCGTCTCTGATGGCACGGTTCAGATTGGCCCTCGCCGATCTGAGAGCCACCGCATCACCAGATTTGAACGCAGCATTGCGTTCTGTCAGCTTCGCTCGCACCACTTTGGTCATCCAGGGTTTCTGGTTGGCCCGTGTGACTATAGTTTTAGTTACAGTCTCTTTCTCCATACACCAGCTGATATAGTCCGACACAGATGTAGCATACTCCTCCACGTTGGTGAGCTGGTTGTCTGTTGCAGCCTCTTTGAATACGCTCCATTCAGTGCACTCAAAACAGTCCTGCAGTGCAGACAAAGCTCCCTCAGGCCATACTCTCACCTTCTTCACCGCAGGTTTTTCTCTGGTGAGCCGGGGCTGGTATGCAGGAATTAGCATCACAGAGAGATGGTCTGAGGAGCCCAGGTGGGGGCGGGGGGCTGCTCTGTAGGCCTTCTTTATGTTGGTGTAAACAAGGTCCAAAGTGTTCTCCCCTCTGGTAGCAAAGTCCACATGTTGGTGAAAATTGGGAAGCACAGTCTTCATGTTGGCTTGGTTGAAATCCCCAGCAACAATAAAAACGCCTTCCGGGTGTGTGGTTTGCATGTCCGTGATGTTGTTGTAGAGAACACTCAGAGCTTGCTTCGTGTTGGCGCTGGGTGGAATGTAGACAGCAACAATGGTGACACAGGTGAATTCCCGTGGCTACTATGAAACACTATTGTGAGTTCTGCTGTCTACATAATTTTATCTCCAATAACTTTAAATGTGATGACACCAAACGTTAAAGTGATCTCTGACCACAATCATTCCAGCTTTTCTTTCGATGACATCCCTTAGCTGAAGAGGATGGTTCATCACTAGCCTTCCAGGTTTTAACAATGTGTTGGACGGTTCTTAACCCATTTTTAGTAGTCACAGCAATACCATTAGTTGTTTTATTTGCATGATGCTGACCAAGCAAATGTCCCCCTCTGAAACAGAGTAACATCTTTTCCAGAAACCACAGAATGGTTGTTTAAGGAATGAAAAGCTGCTCACTGTGTCAGTTGAGGTTAGATAACCTTTTGACAGCTGAGACCGCAGCTGGGAAGCTCTCACCTTTTGCTTAGTTAAATCCAGAGGGTGTTAAAGGTATACAAGGTAGTATAGCGGCAGTATAGCGATCTCTACTGGTCAATCAGACCTATTCGTGCAACCTGGCAGATAAACGACAGAGACCATGTCTTCTGTACATTGTCCGTTTTTCCTATGATAATTTGGTTGTTTTGCATGTTTGTATTATACACATCCACTAACTAAACATTGTGGCGAATGCTGCCGTTGTGTTATTTAGTCAGTGCAGTTAGGTCATCTGATTCACAAGTGTAGACTGCCCACGTAAGATACTATAATCAGAGATTTTCTAAAGAGAGAACTCAAGATAATATGCTATAATACTGTTGCTGGAGGAAGTGGCCAGGGACAGGGACGTCTGGGTTTCTCTGATCAAGCTGCTGCCCCCGCGACCCGATCCCCGGACAAGCGGAAGATGATGGATGGATGGATGGATGGATGGATGGATCTTGAATGGGATTCTTCCCTCATCATGGTGTATTCGTGGAGTGATTCCTTTGTATTAGCAGACACTTACAAAAGTTACATCTTAGACAGATGCGCGCAGGCACTACCAACATACACGCCGCAATAAACGCAGACTAGCTCTACACTATTCCGATTACAATCATAATCCGAACAAATTAATCCATTTTCATGTGTAGATAACAATTCTTATTCGGATCAAAACGCTATTCTTATTCTAATCAGGTCAGTCTGTGTATTTCTGAAGCTAGGCTACGTCTCGAACTCAAGAGGAATTAGAGCACCATCATCAGAAGGGCCAGGCTAACCTGTCTCTTTACGATCTAAAACGCAGATCACTATGGTAGATGAACAAGATCACGCTTGGAGAAATTTCACAAAGATGGGAAGTGCCAACATCGAACGTTTCATATTCAGTCTGTGAAAGGCAGAATATGAAACGCTTGGTGTTGGCTCTTCAACGCAAGCGAACACATAGCCTACAACTACAACTAGCATACAGTACCTAGCTAAGTGCTGTAAACACAAACGACTCTTCTCGCGCATCGCGAGACTTCAGAAGCGGGTCGCTCCTGCCGAAGTTACATATGGGATTCTCAGCATACAGACCCCTGTTGGGAGCGAGACGGGCTTCATTCGCTTACTATTGACTTGTTTAACCTTTGGTAAACTCCTGAAGGCTATAATTTTAGGTGAAAATGCTACCTAGTGCCCCTTTAATGTTTTCTGCTTTTTTGTTACAGACAAGGCAGTGTATAAGCGAGCAGTGTGTGAAAACAAACGTGTATAGACAACATTACTTCTGTTAGTGCATTACTGAGAATGTGTTAGTGAAAACACACTGAAAGGGAAAAACTATATCTTGTTCCAGTATCCCACTCACTTGGACATCCTACTGCTTATATGGCATTTCTGTTGTATATGTGCTTTTGCACTTGGAATGGGTACTGTATGATCCTGGCATACACTGGCAGGCACGCCACATCCCATTCAGACACAATGTCTCTCTCCCAGTCCTTCTCTCTCGCTCTCCCGTGCACTCTCTGTATGTCCCTGGCATGCGCAGGCGGAGGCGTCACTTCTGATTTGCTTAGGGCCCATGATTGTGTGAGCGTGCACATGCGTTGTGTATCGATGTATGTTTTTCCTCCTTGTTGTTGTGTTAGATATTTCAGCTATTTAGGAGTCTTGTGAGAACACCCTGTTTTTTCTCCCCCTCTTTTTAGGCTCCCGGCCATATCAAGTGTATGAGAACACCGGGACATATGTTGGGCTCTAACACAGCAGAGCAGACATTCACACTGCTCTATACTGAGCTGTGGTTCTCTCCATAACATTAAATCTAAAATGGGCAAGTTCCTTTTGTAATTACATTGAGATTTCAGTATGTATCAAATACACATGTTCTTCTAAGACGTGAGTTATAACTAAAGGAAATTATTATCATGCATGTTTTGGTATGTCCTAATAGAATATAGGAGCCAGTATATTTAAGAGCCTTTCCCCCCGACTCGGTATAAAATGTAGTTATGAAGGGAGACATCTTGGGAGTGGAAGCAATTACTTCCATACTTTCTTCGAGGATACAGGTCTGTAGGTTAAATGGAAAAAGGCAAAGAAAAGCTTTATAAATGAGAACTTGCCAGTGTTTCGGTCAAAGGGAAGATGAGGCACATCATCCGACCCGAGAATCCAACACACAGTGGCAAGTGAGAGCTTTAAGGTTTGTAATGAACCTCAGTGTTCTGTAGTAGACTAGCCAGGGCATGTAGGTTTTGCCAAGAAGCATGTAAATAAATGACATCACTATAATCCAGCACAGACAGAAAAGTGGCACCAACATGTCTGTTATTGGCCTTAAAATAAAGACAAGACTTGATTCTTAAAAAAAAACAAAAAACAAAAAAAAAAAAACAGATTGACTTTAGTTTTTCACTATTTGATTCATATAAAAGAAAGAGAGTCATCAATAAGAATTCCCAAGTATCTGTGCTGAGCTACAGACTCAATCTCTGAACAACAAAGAGTGATAAAGACAAAAGATTCAGGGGTTGCGTTTCTTTTTTTTTTTGGAAAGCATCTCAAGTTTTCTTATGTTGGCATTCAGGACAGGCTTGTGATGTCCTTCTACGTATTTTTAGTGATGTTTGTGTTGTAAAATGAGAGGTCTTTACAAAAACTTTCAGTCAGCATCTCTTGGGGTGGTCCATTGTGCATTTTATGGTGTGTTTAGGATCATTATCTTGTTGCAGAAACCTTCCTTTTTTCACTTTTAGGGTTTTTTACAGATGATGTGATGGATTCTTCCTGAATCTGCCTGTACTTCTGTAAATAAAACCTTTCTTTTCTCAGTGAAAACTGTGTTGTACTACTAACTGCAACACATGCTGAAAGCATGACCTATTCACCCCTGTTCATTACCATTTTCTGTCTGGAGAAAGGTTTTAAAAGTTCACCAAGTTTGATCTCATATTTATCTGCAAGCTTCTGATGCTGAGTTTGGTGATGAGATGAAAGCAGTTGAAAAGTGGTGGACTTTCTAAAGTATCTTCTGATTATTCACTGTAGATTTTTTTTCAGAATTGTAAAGTTGATTAAGCTTTGATGACAATGGATTGTCATTATTATTATTATTATTATTATTATTATTATTACTATTATCTTTTTGTTTTCTTTTTTCAAACTGATTTTTCCCTCCCAAGAACTCTGTTAAAATTGGCTTTGTTCTTAGACATTATGAATGAAATAAGTCTCAGTACTTTTCCATTATGACCTAAAGTGATCCAGGAGTAGAAAGACAAAACAATTAGGAAAGCCTGGGAAAGCAAGGGCAGATTCACACACACACATTGTTTTGACCTACCCCCTGCTGCGTCCTGTGAGCCCAGTTCCAGCCTCGTTTTGGCGTTGACGAAGGTAGTCCGGCTAGTTGGCTGGGGCCACAAAAATAAAGTGTTTTGCTTCTCAAAATAATATGCGTTCAAAAGAGTAATACATTTGCATCACAAAATCGTTCATCCAGAAAAAGTCAGACCTCACAATCGCTTGGCGCTATTTTCTCGAAATCTATATTAAATTGTATAGCTGTTGGATTTCCAAGTAATTTCCTCACTTTTGGCTCTTCAAGTCAAACTCATCTGGCCCAATGCTTTGTGGATGGACGTTTAACTGCTAATCTGACACTGCCCCAATAGTCTTAAAGGCAAATAGCCAATAACTGACCTTTTAGTTATAATGGATCCTCCCACATTTAGTTACATGCCCTTATTATGTATGCACACATAGATTGAGACACACGCACACACAGTAAAACTCCTCATTACTGCTTCACATACAAATGCATACCCACTTGGCTGGCTCTCTGGGATCAACTTTCTACGTTCCATGAAGGGCGTACTTGGAAAAGTTTAAGAGACAACGAAAGTGTCTGATGCCAAAATAAACCTTTTTATCTCATTTCTGAGACTGCTGAGTAAGTTTATCGCTAATTCTGTGTGTTTTGAAATATGACTTGAAAACTGTGAATCACAATATACTTGCTGGTTAGTTTCTTTTGTGCTTATAATTTTGGCTTTAAGACAAGCAACAACTGTACCTGTGATGATACCTGTGCTCACATTTGCATGCTTGTAACAAAGTTGCCTATTCTCAGTCAATACAAGCACAAGCAGAGGAAAGTTTGTGTCCGAGTGTTTGACTAAAATTCCTGTTTTCAGGGCTTTTACAGATGCACATTATAGCTGTGGTACAGCTAACTGATTACCCCCAATAAAAGTTTTTATGACTGTAAACATTAAGAGGTGATCGGGGCGGGATGGCAGCACACTCAATATAGATTGAGTTTTGGTGTGAGATACTCCAAACAGCAGAAATCATTTCACCTCATCCTCAAGGAAAAGACTTCCTCTACAATTGTTAAGGTTATCATTGTTGTTCAGTGTGTTTGGTCATGTAAAGTACAAGCTTGTGCTAGTTTTATGATCAAAACATAATACTAAGATGAACTATTAAATGCGTGTTGGATACTTCATGCTTTTCAATGCTGGGTACCTAAATGTGGACAACCCATCCTGGAGTCTATCCCAGCTGTCATCGGACAAGAGGCAGGGAACACCCTGGACGGGTCGCCAGTCCATCACAGGGCCACACAGAGGCAAACGACACAAACAACCACACACACATCCACTTCTAGGGACAATTTAGAGACACTAATTAACCTAACATGCATGTTTTTTTTTACAATGGGAGGAGCCTGAGTACCCAGAGAGAACCCATACACAGGGAGAACATGCAAACTCCACACAGAAAAGCCCCAGCTGGGAGTTGAACCTAGAACCTTCTTGCTGTGAGGCAACGGTGCTAACCACCACAGCACCGTGCAGCTGGAGGACAGCCCAAGTAGGCATATCTTGTCATTAGCGAGGATTGTAATGCACAGTGTTAAAGATGTTTGGCAAGTATGTGGGTCCATGTCGGTTTGATTTCATCAGTTTTATGCTTTCAAACAAAGAGTGAACAAATGCCTGTTGTCAACTTCCTGACACTTTAAATTAGAGAGGTGTCATAAAGTCACTGATGTCGTCAAATTAAAAGCGCCACTGTCTGGGAGCACTTTTTTGATGAGGCACCAGGAAAATAGCACCCATTCTGTGTTTCTGTAAAAAAACAAAAATACTCCCAATGTTTAATTTTTATTCACACTACTTTTTTTTTTTATCCATGTGCAATTTCTGTATTCAATTCAGTTCAATTCAATATCCATCCATCCATCCATTATCTTCCGCTTGTCCGGGGATTGGGTCGCGGAGGCAGCAGTTTGAGCAGAGAAGCCCAGACGTCCCTGTCCCCGGCCACTTCCTCCAGCTCTTCTGGGGGGACCCCGAGGCGTTCCCAGGCCAGCCTAGAAACATAGTCTCCTCTCGATGCGGAGGAGCAGCGGTTCTACTCTGAGCCCCTCCCGGATGACCGAGCTTCTCACCCTATCTCTAAAGGCTGATTTATGGTCGGAAACCAGGTCATCTGCGTGTGTGTCGCAGTTAACGCAGACATGCCCCCGCCCCTTACGCAGACACTCTGGTGCACCTCCCCAAAATTGTAACTCACCGCAGACAGTGCCATAGACAGTGCCGCAGACATCGCTGCAGGGAGGAGAGAAAGGAGGCCTCTGATTGGTCAACTCTACATCCGCTCTACACTATGCGTATTTCCGGTTTGCTAACCGGCTAATGGTGATGCTAACCGTGCTAACCGTGACGATTCTTTCGCCTCTCTGCCAGCTCCAGTAGTAGATCTAGATCGATCAGCTGCATCTCAATCAAAGTGGCATTCGTCCAGTCACCATTGTTGTTGAATGACCTCCATAACCGTAACACCCACAATCCTAGATTGTTCGTGATTGTCCCTCTTGCGTTGTGGCGTGGGATTAACATAGCGCAGACAGCGCTTCAAAAGTAGGCATAAATCAAAAATAACTGCGTCGTGTCTGCGACAAGCTCACTGCGACACACTGGTGCGAGAGTATACACGGCCCTTAAGGGAGAGCCCAGACACCCTGCGGAGGAAACTCATTTCGGCCGCTTGTATTCGCGATTTCGTTCTTTCAGTGACTACCCACAGCTCGTGACCATAGGTGAGGGTAGGAACATAGATTGACCGGTAAATCGAGAGCTTCGCCTTCTGGCTCAGCTCCTACTTCACCACGACGGGCCGGTGCAGAGCCCGCATCACTGCAGACGCCGCACCGATCTGCCTGTCAATCTCCTGCTCCATTCGTCCCTCACTCGTGAACAACACCCCGAGATACTTGAACTCCTCCACTTGGGGAAGGATCTCATTTCCGACCCGGAGAGGGCATTCCACCCTTTTCCGGCTGAGGACCATGGTTTCAGATTTGGAGGTGCTGAGTCTCATCTCAGCCGCTTCACACTCGGCTGCAAACCGCTCCAGTGAGAGCTGAAGGTCACGGCCCGACGACGCCAACAGAACCGCATCGTCCGCAAAAAGCAGAGACCCGATTCTGAGGTCGCCAAAACGGACCCCCTCAACGCCCTGGCTGCGCCTAGAAATTCTGTCCATAAAAATTATGAACAGAATCGGTGACAAAGGGCAGCCCTGACGGAGTCCAACCCTCACAGGAAACATGTCCGACTTACTGCCGGCAATGCGGACCAAACTCTGACACTGGTCATACAGTACAGAGACCGAACAGCCCATATCAAGGAGTCCGGCACTCCATACTCCTGGAGCACCCCCTACAAGAGTTCCCGAGGGACACGGTCCAACGCCTTCTCCAAGTCCACAAAACACATGTAGACCGGTTGGGCAAACTCCCATGCACCCTCCAGGATCCTGCTGAGGGTATAGAGCTGGTCCACTGTTCCACGGCCAGGACGAAAACCACACTGCACCTCCTGAATCCGAGATTTGACTATCCGGCGGATCCTCCTCTCCAGTACCCCTGAATAGACCTTGCCAGGGAGGCTGAGGAGTGTGATCCCCCTATAGTTGGAACACACCCTCCGTCCCCATTTTTAAAGAGGGGGACCACCACCCCGATGTCCACGCGATGCTGCAGAGGCGTGTCAACCAAGACAGCCCTACAACATCCAGAGCCTTGAGGAACTCAGGACGGACCTCATCCACCCCCAGGGCCTTGCCACCGAGGAGTTTTTTAACCACCTCGGCAACCTCAGCCCCAGAAATGGGAGGCCCCACGTCCGAGTTCCCCAACTCTGCTTCCTCATCGGAAGGCGTGTCGGTAGGATTGAGGAGGCCCTCGAAGTATTCCCCCCACCGACTCACGACGTCCCTAGTTGAGGTCAGCAGAGCCCCGCCCTCACCATACACGGTGTTGACGGTGCACCGCTTCCCCCCCCTGAGCCGCCGGAAGGTGGACCAGAATCTCTTCGAGGCCGTCCGGAAGTCGTTCTCCATGGCCTCCCCAAACTCCTCCCAAGCCCGAGTTTTTGCCTCAGCAATCGCAGAGGCCGCGTTCCGCTTGGCCTGTCGGTACCCATCAGCTGCTTCCAGAGTCCCACTGGCCAAAAAGGCCCGATAGGACTCCTTCAGCTTGACGGCTTCCCTCACCACTGGGGTCCACCAGCGGGTTCGGGGGTTGCCGCCACGACAGACACCGACCACCTTACGGCCACAGCTCCGGTCGGCCGCCTCAACAATGGAGGCACGGAACATGGCCCATTTTGGCTCAATGTCCCCCACCTCCCCCAGGACATGGCTGAAGCTCTGCCGGAGGTGGGAGTTGAAACTCCTCCTTACAGGGGATTCCGCCAGCCGTTCCCAACAGACCCTCTCAATACGTTTGGGCCTGCCAGGTCTGACCGGCTTCCTCCCCCACCAGCGGAGCCAACTCACCACCAGGTGGTGATCAGTTGACAGCTCCGCCCCTCTCTTCACCCGAGTGTCCAGGACATACGGCTGCAAGTCCGACGATATGACCACAAAGTCGATCATCGAGCTGCGGCCTAACGTGTCCTGGTGCCAAGTGCACATATGGACACCCTTATGCCTGAACATGGTGTTCGTTATGGACAGTCCGTGACGAGCACAGAAGTCCAACAACAAAACACCACTCTGATTCAGATCGAGGGGGCCGTTTTTCCCAATCACGCCCCTCCAGGTCTCACTGTCATTGCCCACGTGAGCATTGAAGTCCCCCAGCAAGACGAGGGAGTCTCCCGGAGGAGCACTCTCCAGTGCCTCCTCCAGGGACTCCAAAAAGGGTGGAAACTCTGAACTGCTGTTCGGTGCATAAGCACAAACAACAGTCAGGACCCGTCCCCCCACCCTAAGGCGGAGGGAGGCTACCCTCTCGTCTACCGGGGTAAACCCCAATGTACAGGCGCACAGCCGGGGGGCAATAAGTATGCCCACACCTGCTCTGCGTCTCTCACCGCGGGCAACTCCAGAGTGGAAGAGAGTCCAACCCCTCTCGAGGAGGCTAGTTCTGGAGCCCAAGCCATGCGTCGAGGTGAGTCCGACTATATCTAGCCGGAACCGCTCAATATCACTAAATTATATCACTGCAGTATTAGTTGTTATTAAAGATATGCTACTGTTATAGATAGATAACAAAATAAAATATGAATCATCTGACAAACATGAATAAAGTTGAAGTGAAGCAGAGAAAGGTGTGGTAGAAACCTTCAGAGGTTGCCATCCGTGGGTTGGGATGTTTTTGTTGCTTGGCAACAACTTAGCACACAATGTCACACACAACATCAGCAGGTAGCACAGGTGAACTCTGTCAGAAGGCAAGAGGGTCAGAATCTCACAGCCAACAGTTCAACATCTGGGGTGCAGAGATGCTCCTTCTCAGTGACATGTCCAGGATTACATAATCTGTAATCTTCCTCCTTCACTACTATATCTCAGTTTGCAGTCTCTGTCTGCCCATATAGTCTTAAAGCTGAGTAGAGAGGTGTTAAGAGTTGTTACTGCAGCCATGTCTCAATAAAAAAACAATATTATAATATTGGATTCCTGATATTCCTGCGTGTGTCTCTTCAGAGGTCCAAGATTGCTCAGTTTATCTGCCAGCTATCCCACACTTCCCATAATAATTAGGGGAAGAAATGGTTTAAACTTCCTCCTCCTTTTTCTCCATTTTGTTCCTGCTCTTCATCCTAGACGTCTCCTCTACAACTCATCTTGATTTGGGGTCTTATTCCAGGTATTGCATGGACTTTGGAAAACCTCATTTAGCTGCTCCAACAGGTAAACAACTTTCCCATTGCCATGGTTACGCATCATAACAGATGCAAAAAAATTACAAAGTTACTAGCAGAAGTCCTTCCAGCAGCACAGCATCCAAAACAGCACAGAAGAATGCTCCAGGAATCATGTGAAAATGTGAAAATCCATCTTTTCACAGAAAAAAAGCTTAGTAGAAAATCTGAAAAAGATACAAAGAAAAACACAGTAGGTCCAGAGAAAATAAAGCAGGCTGCCTATCTCTGGAGTGGTGCCATTCTAGAAAGAATGCCTTATGTACCAGTTTTACTCTTCACTTTTTTCCTGCTCATTTTGGGTGTTCTGATCATTTGCATTTACCCTTTGTTGGTATCACTTTGCCATGGCAAGAATACTCATCATTAGTGCATCATGATGCATGCTTTTGTTTTCCCTCATTGTCACAGGCTTGATACCCAAATCCTAGCGCTTTATTGGGTAAATTATACCAGCCCTGTTCTTGTATACATGCAAACATCTGAAGCTGCTATTTTTTCAACATTGCTGACCCCATTAATTTCATCTTCCTGCCATCAACAAGTCTGTGCAAAACAGCACTGATCTACTTTTTCGAGTTTTATTGGAGAGGCTGATAAGTGACTTTGACCATCTGACTGAAAGACACCACCATTAATCAGTCAAGCAAACCATGTGTTGGCGGGTCACAGTATGTCCATCAGGCATATTATATATATATTCAGGAAATCAGGCAGCCAGGTCTGCAGTTGGCCACTCAGAGAGCCTGTCAGTTGGTATTCAGCCTCGTCTTGATGCTGATGGGATTTGAGCATCCAGAGTTCAGTTTTATCTTTGGCATCAGCAGCCTCTGCTGTGTGTCCAGTACTGTGCTGATACCACCCCCTCTCCTCTACCTCTGAACAGACGTTATCTCATCTCTCTGTGTTGACATCAGCAGTATGTCCTGTCCTCTCTGATTCTCTCTGACTCCATTTGAAAACCCTCTTCAGCACTGTGCTAAAACCCATTACTGTGCTATCAACACACTTGCATGTAGACACAACCACACACCGCTATATAAACACACCCAGTCAAATACAAGAAGTCCCGGACAAAGACAGGGAAGCACACATATATGATATGATATCAAAACCAAGACAAGATAAACTGAGTATCACATGCTTTTTCATATACTTAAAAAGAGTCTGTGGGTCTACAAAGTTTGTTGAGTCTTGCACCTCTCCCCCACCTTCCTCTCCTCCTTGCTCTCTCTTTTCACCTCCTGTCTTTGTCCTTGTCATCACGCAGGCATTCGTGTGCAAGTGAATGTTCAGTAAAGAGCATGTGCGTGTGTGTGTGTGTGAGAGCGTTCAGATAGGTGGTTATTCTGAGATGCCAGAGAAGTGAGAGATAGTGATCTCAGTCAATCTAATGGAGCTAAAGGGTCCCCCACATGCACACAGAGACATACACACACACACTCCCTAAACCACTTTAATCCATTTAGGGAGCATACTCTGTATTTGAGGAACGTACAAGCACATTGGGATAGGATTTAGGAAATGCCCTTATCTCACTGGCTGTGTATGCACTTGTGCATGTGTGTGTCCTTGTGTCTTTACAGTAACCCTCTCTCTGTTCTGATTTGCCAGCCCTGCATGGCTGATTTCATCAAACCTGATAGCCCTCATAGATCAAGAGATCCTACTCTTGGTCCTCTGCAGTATGAGCTGTTTTTACATTGTTGCTTCCATTTCAGTGGTTTGTGCACTGCTATGGATTGCTGTATAGAAAGATATACCACACCTCTTTTCAAGAAAAGGGCCAAAAAGGTGAAAGTATTATTTTTAGGTGCATTTTTTTCCCCTTATGAGAGAAGCTTAAAGTAATAACTTTAACCTTCATGCAGTTTTTAAAAGTTTGGTTGGCTGCCTAGACACCCATGAGACAGCTCAATTTTCTCGGAAAATCTATTGCAGCGCAGTTAGTGATTTATTTTGTTTTTAGAAGAACATCTACCCTTGCTTCTTTGGAAGAAATATAATGCTCCAGAAAAAAGTGTAACAAGTGCCAGCTTTTTGCGTTATGTCTGCCCAGTGCCCAAAATAGCAGCTGACCCCAAACAGTGACGCACGCAAACGAGCCATGGTAAACAAGTAAATGTAATGTATACTACTGCTATACAGTCCAGCCCTGTCTGCTAAAAAGTTGGAATGCTATGCCAAATTGAAATGAAAATAGGAAAAAAAAATTACATTTTAGCCCCACATTAATTGAAAATAGTATAAATACTAAAAATGTGAATAGGAGGGTTTCAGTTATGTCATCACGGGAGCGAGCGAATTTCAGTTGGTGGGCAGGAAGCTTGACTACAGCATAGCAACAACATGGAGAATATGGAGACGAGTGAATATTGTAGTGGTTTGGAGCCAGCACATAGGGAAAGGTATTTGGCGTTAGTTGAGAAATACATTGGGCATGACACATACTTAATGAAAATGTCCGAATTTTCGCAAAACCGGAACGATTTGCCGAAAATAGAGGCTGTGGACATGACGAGCTACCTGGTTCTCCAGACGTCTTACTACACCAAGCAACAGATGACGGCCCACAAAAGTTTGGAGGCATACAACTATTACCACAGCGGATGGATCAGCAAACTCGGAGTAAAACGTCTACAGAATGATTGTGTTTTGGTGTTCGCCAGGGTAAGTTTGTTTTCTGTGTTGTTTATGGTGCATTATCCCAATGGAAAATGCAGTGTGTAGTGCAGGGCTGGGCAGTAAAGCAGAACTTAACATGTTGAATGCCGAGCTGTGAATGTTGGCATTCATGTTTTGATAAAATCCCGAGATCCAAATATCCAAATGCTGACATTGTGTCTTTGTTAGCCTAATGCACATGGCAGAGAGAGAGCGAGCGATTCTGTTGTCAAGAACTTGGGAGCTAATGTGCCCTGTTAGCACTTAAGCACTTCGTGGATACTACTGAAACGTGAAGATTGTGACGACGTGACAAATTTGTTTTGTTTAGATCAACCACTCTCAGAGATCGCATGAAACACCGATGACGGTGTCTTAGCTCTGTGTTTTGGTAACCCAGCTTGACCGTTGGAGCCCAGTCCACTGACTCAGTAGCCAACAACGCGCTGGGACAGCCTTCAAAACAAAGCCCAAACGTAGCCCGTATTACATTACTGTTGATTGGCATTTAACAAAATAATACTTTACTGCACTACTACAAAACAGTTAAATTTCGCACATACCTTTGACGAAGTGGTCACCGCAGACACGAGCATTTGCAGATTCAGCTCCTCCAGTCTGTAAACGTAGGTTAACTATCCACTTTTGGCGGCGTTGTTCTGTGAGTTTTTTTCCATTTCTCACCTCTATGGGCGATTACCTTAGGTACTCGATGGTAACCCTTTCCCTTCTCTCGGTGAGACCGATTGCTACATCCAAAAACGGCACAAAACTGAGGCATTTTGGGCAAAAAGTGGCAGACAAAACACAGTGTTTTCAATGGCCTCCAGAGGCTGGTGGCTGAAGTGAACGTCTGATCCAGGTAAGGTAATGATGCGAGTAGGAAGCCTACTGGGTGGCGAGAGGGTGAGAAGGATTCGATCGGAGGTGGAACCAAGAGGAGTCCGAAGGAGACTGCTAGCATGGAACTCTGCAGATGAGACAACTTGAAAACTTGAAGGTAGTGTATGACCAGGATCTTTTCTGGAGAGGAATCCAGAACACGGCCGTAAACCTGGGAAGGAAGCACAAGGTCGTGAAATCTTTCTAGGAAGGAACAGGAGTAAGAGCCTAGAGGACATACCACATAGGTTAACACTCTGGTGGTGGAGTGCTAGCAGCAGGCTCCTCTTAAGCTTCCCCTTGATGAATCTTGATGAGAAACACCTGTCCGTAATCAGCCATCCAGGTAACAGGCACCACCTAAAGTAGAGAATGAGAAGCAGCAGCCAAAAACACAGGAGGAGAAACTCCAGACCCCGACAACTGGTTACAAAGCAACAATCATCAATACAGGAAACACATTTAAATAAAAAGTACCACGTCAAAAGTACAAGAAAGTTTCCAATGAGGCTTTTTCTATCTTCCTTAAAATAATTTAAAATGGAATCAAACAATACAGTTTCAGATCGTGTTGAAGCATGTTCCAAGTCAAAGAAGAAGAAAATATCTTTTTGCCAAACTCTATACGCACTGAAGAAACACTAAAGGTAACAAAGACCTGTGAGCGAAGTCTATGACTGCTCTGTCTACATGACATGTAGGAAGATAAATATGCTGGCAGCAAACCAAGTATGGATTTTCAAATTAAATTAAACCATTTCAAAAATCTGCGTATAGGTAATGAGGATGTGAGTGAGAGGTTTACAGCACATTATGAACCTTAGTGCTCCGTGACAAACAGCGTCCAACATCTGTAGAGAGCTGGCAGAGGCGATCATGTAGATCACGTCACCATAATCAATAAGAGCTATAAAGGAGGCAGCAACAGGCCATTTGCTGGCATTGAATGATAAATAGGTTTTATTCCTAAAGAAAAACTCCACTTTTAGTTTAAATTTCTGTTAAAGAAATGGAGCATAAAGTTGAATCAATGACAAACAGGAAGCTCAACAAAATGTCCGCAGCAGATGAAACAGTGCTGTGGCAATGAGGCTTGATCTACAAACGTCTCCTCCAACACATGCCTGATTGTCTCTCTATTATTCATAGTATTCTGTAGAAGAACCCCTTAACGTTTTTATGTCCCGCCGGCGGGACGTTGCATACTTCAGGGCAAATCTGGGGTTTTCCTCAGCCCCCCTTTATATGTACCTAAATATGTTATATACCGTTGGAAAGCTAAGGGTCTTGCAATTCCAATGACATATGGCAATCCAAGATACAATCAGAACTGTGGACACAATAACCACTTATGTAAAACCAGTCGCAAATACAAAACAGTGTCAAAGTCACCTATAAAGCCTCACAGTATTCTAAGAAAAGATACAACTCCAACAAAAACGGTCCTGATATGTTGGCATGGGTCCAGTAAATGTGCTTAAGTAAAATAGTTAGTCTACAACAAGTCTTTCGTACCGAGCCCTTAAAATGACATAGGAGAGTAAAATAAAACCCAAGGGTTTCTCGTGCCCACGCAAAACTTTCTCGTGCGCACCAGAAACTTTCTCGTACGCACGCAAAACTTTCTCAAGATCAAACTTTCAAAAGAGCCAAAAGAATCAGCACATAATTTCTTATTCAGAGCAATAGAACTGAAAGAGAAGCTAATGAGAAAATCCACTGATGATGATGCAGGAGAGGAAGGTGAGCAGTCCAGAGCTAATCCAGAAAAAATTCCATAGAAACTGGTCTTTACAGTGATGCGGTTAAGTTCCAGCTCAAGCCATATCTCAATAACCGTACTGTCACAGATGAGGTGCTAATTGAGCGAATCAGTGAAGCTGCAAACTTAGAACAAGAAAGACAGCAAAAACTGAGAAAGACAGCCATAAACAAGCCCCCAAAAGTCAGTGAAGTGCAGGCGGAGGTGTATCCACCTGACACCTCAGCGGCAGCAGATGACACAGTTACTAACCGTGAAGCAGCGGGGAAGGGCAAGAAAACTCAGGGACTCAAGATGGAGACAGACTCAATAAAAGCACTCAAGGCTGAGGTTCTAGAAATTAAAAAGTTGATGTTACAGACAGTGGAGGCCAAAAAAGCCAGACCAACAGAGAAAATGTTCTCACCAAGCCGTAGTCGGCCCAGGGGTTGTAGGGCGTGTCAGGAAGCTCAGATAGGTGACTCCTGCAGACATTGCTTTAAGTGTGGACAAGAGGGGCATCTCTCCAGAGGACGTTGACGGACCAGAGAGCAGCAGGGAAACGAGACTGGGCTACCGAGCCGGGACCCTCGGTAGCCCATGAATCATCCAGTCTCATCATGCAGCAACCTGTCCCCCCTCCCACACTGCCTCAAATCTCATCAGTCAACTATCTCCCACCACAACGCAAGGAAAGACTCATCAAGTTGAGTGCAAAGCGACACACTGTCCATTGTACACTGGATACGGTTCCAGTGGAAGCATTATGGGACTCAGGCGCTCAGACGACCATCATTAATGAAGAATGGAGAAAACTGCACTTACCGCACAGCATGGTGCGACCTCTCAGTGAACTGTTAGGATCAGACATTTTATTGGGAGTGGCAGCCAACCAGACTGAAATACCCTTCATGGGCTGGGTGGAGGTAGAGTTCAGATTAGGGAAAGACTCCGCCATGACAAAGCCACTTCTCGTACCTATTTTAGTGTCAAGTGACCCACATGTAGCCGAAGAGCCCATAATTGGCTACAATGTGATAGAGGAAATAACAGGAGACGGTCGTCAGACAGAGACAATCAACTCTGTGTGTCAGGCCTTCCGGATAACAGTCAAGACAGCACAAGCAGTGCTTCAGCTTATCCATGCTCCTGTTGGTGAGGAAGATGTAGGAATTGTACACAGAGGAAAAAGGACACTCACTTTAGGCGCTGAACAGGTCACCACAGTGTATGTGTATGTCAACACTGGAGCTCAGTACCATGGCCAAGACCTCCTTCTAGTCCCAAGTGAAGAACCTACATTGCCAGAGGGGGTAGTAATAGAGGAGGGTCTAGTCAGCGTCCCCAGGAAAAGGTCAGGTTATGTGCCAGTCCCCATCGCCAACACAAACAAACACAGTGTAACCCTGACCCAGCGCACCGTTCTTGGTCACCTGCACACAGTCAAGACTGCTTATGCGGCCAACGTTGAACAGATGAACAGAGGAGAGGGAGTGAAGTTAACAACAACACAGCATCAGCCACAGGTGAGGGCAACTAAAAAAAAATAACCCGCCTGGTGGGACCCTCCGGTCGATCTTAGTCACTTAAACGAGGAGCAGAGGAGGGCTACCAAACAGCTGCTGAGAGAGGAGTGTCACGCATTTGCGTACGACGATGACGACATTGGCTCAATCCCCTCATTGAAACTCCACATCACGCTGCATGACACCACTCCAGTAAAGAAAACATACATGGCAGTCCCAAAGCCACTGCACCAGGAGGTGAAGGAGTATATTCAGGACTTGTTGAATCGGGGCTGGATTGTTCCTTCACACTCTCCGTATTCCTCACCAGTCGTGTGCGTGCGAAAGAAGGATGGGACTTTAAGATTGTGTTGTGACTACAGAGAACTGAACAAAAGGTCAGTCTCTGATCGCCACCCCATTCCCAGAATCCAAGATATGCTTGACACACTCACTGGCAGGTCCTGGTTCTCCGTACTGGACCAGGGGAAGGCCTATCACCAGGGGTTCCTGGATGAGGAGAGCCAGCCCCTGACTGCTTTCATAACCCCTTGGGGCCTGTACCAGTGGGTCCGAATCCCGTTTGGGGTGAGTGCGGCGCCCGCGGAATTCCAGAGGAACATGGAAGACTGTTTGCGTGGATTGAGAGATGTTATGTCAGCCGTATCTGGACGACAATTTGGTCCACAGCCCAAGCTTTGAGGACCACATCGAGCACCTGAGAACTGTGTTACAAAGATATCAGGAGCACGGGGTCAAACTCAGCCCCCGCAAGTGTGAAGTGTTGAAGAGGAAGGTGAGATTTCTGGGACGGTTGGTGTCTGGAGAAGGCTACACTATGGATCCATCTGAAGTGGCCCCTGTTCAAGCCTTAAAGGAGAGAGCTCCTAAAACCGTGGGAGAGCTGAGAAGAGTGATGGGATTCCTCTCATACTACCAAACATACATTCCAAACTTCTCTAGGATAGCACAGCCTCGCTACCAGCTACTCTCAACAGCACCTGATAAGATGAGCAGAGAGAAGGTCAGGGCCGCAACCAGGAAGAAAGGTAACTTCCCACCTACCACTCCTATACAGTGGACAGAGAACCACCAAAAGACATTGAACTCTCTCATAGAAAAACTGTTAGAGCCTCCCATCCTAGGGTACCCAGAGATGACACAACCATTCGTCCTCCACACAGATGCATCTCAGGAGGGATTGGGAGCAGTACTCTACCAGAGGCAGAACGGCAAGATGATAGTCATAGGCTATGGTTCTAGAACTCTAACACCACCTGAAAAGTGTAAGTTTCTCGTGCGCACGAGAAACTTTCTCGTGTACACGTGTGGCATACAGAGCCATCAGTGGGTTAATACACCTAAGTGATTATTATTGATGGTTAATTTGATTTCCCATTTAGAACAGCTCATGTTCAGGGTGGTGAAAATAGTCTGGGTGTCAAATTTCGTTGCGAAAAGTTGCTTCTGTCGTGTTTTATTTGGCAGCTCGTTCATGCTCGAACTATTTTCTGAGCCACCTCACAGCCGTGGATAAACTTCCGCTCAGCAGTTGAATCTGACTTGCTATAATCCACACCACTTGATGGCGCCATTGATGGCGATTGTTCATTGTCCTTCGGCACGTAATCGGCACGTAATCGGAGTAATATCAACGAACATCCAGTCTTCAATAGAACTCAATGGGATTTACAAAATGTCAAATACTCCCCCTTGAGCTGTCACCTTACCGTGGTGGGGGGGCTGTGCGCCTGTACATTGGGGTTCACGCCGGTAAACGAGAGGGTAGCCTCCCTCCGCCTTAGGGTGGGGGGACGGGTCCTGACTGTTGTTTGTGCTTATGCACCAAACGGCAGTTCAGAGTACCCACCCTTTTTGGAGTCCCTGGAGGAGGCACTGGAGAGTGCTCCTCCGGGAGACTCCCTCGTCCTGCTGGGGGACTTCAATGCTCACGTGGGCAATGACAGTGAGACCTGGAGGGGCGGTATTGGGAGGAACGGCCCCCCTGATCTGAATCAGAGTGGTGCTTTGTTGTTGGACTTCTGTGCTCGTCACGGATTGTCCATAATGAACACCATGTTCAGGCATAAGGGTGTCCATATGTGCACTTGGCACCAGGACACCCTAGGCCGCAGCTCGATGATCGACTTTGTAGTCGTATCGTCGGACTTGCGGCCGTATGTCCTGGACACTCGGGTGAAGAGAGGGGCGGAGCTGTCAACTGATCACCACCTGGTGGTGAGTTGGCTCCGCTGGTGGGGGAGGAAGCCGGTCAGACCTGGCAGGCCCAAACGTATTGTGAGGGTCTGTTGGGAACGGCTGGCGGAATCCCCTGTAAGGAGGAGTTTCAACTCCCACCTCCGGCAGAGCTTCAACCATGTCCCGGGGGAGGTGGAGGACATTGAGCCCGAATGGGCCATGTTCCATGCCTCCATTGTTGAGGCGGCCGACCGGAGCTGTGGCCGTAAGGTGGTCGGTGCCTGTCGTGGCGGCAATCCCCGAACCCGCTGGTGGACCCCAGTGGTGAGGGAAGCCGTCAAGCTGAAGAAGGAGTCCTATCGGGCCTTTTTGGCCAGTGGGACTCTGGAAGCAGCTGATGGGTACCGACAGGCCAAGCGGAACGCAGCCTCGGCGGTTGCTGAGGCAAAAACTCGGGCTTGGGAGGAGTTTGGGGAGGCCATGGAGAAGGACTTCCGGACGGCCTCGAGGAGATTCTGGTCCACCATCCGGCGGCTCAGGGGGGGGAAGCGGTGCACCGTCAACACCGTGTATGGTGAGGGCGGGGCTCTGTTGACTTCAACTAGGGACGTCGTGAGTCGGTGGGAGGAATACTTCGAGGGCCTCCTCAATCCTACCGACACGCCTTCCGATGAGGAAGCAGAGTTGGGGAGCTCGGACTAGGGGCCTCCCATTTCTGGGGCTGAGGTTGCCGAGGTGGTCAAAAAACTCCTCGGTGGCAAGGCCCCAGGGGCGGATGAGGTCCGTCCTGAGTACCTCAAGGCTCTGGATGTTGTGGGGCTGTCTTGGTTGACACGCCTCTGCAGCATCGCGTGGAAATCGGGGGCAGTGCCTCTGGACTGGCCGATCGGGGTGGTGGTCCCCCTCTTTAAAAAGGGGGACCGGAGGGTGTGTTCCAACTATAGGGGGATCACACTCCTCAGCCTCCCTGGTAAGGTCTATTCAGGGGTACTGGAGAGGAGGATCCGCCAGATAGTCGAATCTCGGATTCAGGAGGTGCAGTGTGGTTTTCGTCCTGGCCGTGGAACAGTGGACCAGCTCTATACCCTCCGCAGGATCCTGGAGGGAGCATGGGAGTTCGCCCAACCGGTCTACATGTGTTTTGTGGACTTGGAGAAGGCGTTCGACCGTGTCCCTCGGGGACTCTTGTGGGGGGTGCTCCGGGAGTATGGAGTGCCGGACTCCTTGATATGGGCTGTTCGGTCTCTGTATGACCGGTGTCAGAGTTTGGTCCGCATTGCCGGCAGTAAGTCAGACATGTTTCCTGTGAGGGTTGGACTCCGTCAGGGCTGCCCTTTGTCACCGATTCTGTTCATAATTTTTATGGACAGAATTTCTAGGCGCAGCCAGGGCATTGAGGGGGTCCGGTTTGGCGACCTCAGAATCGGGTCTCTGCTTTTAGAGATAGGGTGAGAAGCTCGGTCATCCGGGAGGGGCTCGGAGTAGAACCGCTGCTCCTCCGCATCGAGAGGAGTCAGATGAGGTGGCTCGGGCATCTGGTGAGAATGCCTCCTGGACGCCTCCCCAGTGAGGTGTTCCGGGCCCGTCCCACTGGGAGGAGGCCCCGGGGAAGACCCAGGACACGTTGGAGAGACTATGTCTCTCGGCTGGCCTGGGAACGCCTCGGGGTCCCCCCAGAAGAGCTGGAGGAAGTGGCCGGGGACAGGGACGTTTGGGTCTCTTTGCTCAAGCTGCTGCCCCCGCGACCCGATCCCCGGACCAGCGGAAGATAATTGATGGATGGATGGATGGGATTTACAAAATGTCAAATAAAATACGACAGAAGCAACTTTTCGCAACGAAATTTGATATGGATTACCAGTGCACACCAGTAACCACTCCGGTGAGTTGATGATTTTGAAAACGGATGTTTATGGTGCTTTTACGGACCTTTTTGGACATGCACATGACTTGCCATTCTGAAGCAGGTTGAGATGAATCAAAATTAGGCAAATACCGGAGACAGCAGTAAACATCAAAAAAGCGGTAAGGGGGGTTCTAAAACATTGCAGACGACTCAGAAAAGAGGCTTAATGTTGAAAATACCGCAGTTATCCTTTAATTGTTATCAAAGATTTGCTTTTGCAATAGATATAGATAACAAAATAAAACATAAATGAACTAACAAACATGTGGAAAGTGTAGCAGAGAGGAAGGTGTGGTAGAAATCGTCAGAGGTTGCCATCAATGGGTTGGGGTGTTTTTTTTGTAGTTTGGCAACAACTTGGCTGATGAGTGCACATGCAGTGTTGGCACTTAACACAAGTGAACTCTCTGAATAGACAACATTGACAGAAACTGACAGCCAAAAGTTTCACATCTGGGGTTCAGAGACGCTCCTTCTCATTGAATTGTCCAGGATTGCATAATCTGTTGTTAATAAACTATGTAATCCTCCTCCTTCATTCTTCCCACTCTGTGTGCAGTCTCTGTCCGACCATATAGTCAAAGCTGAGTAGAGAGGTGTTGGAGTTGTTCCTGCAGCCAGGTCTGTATGAAAAAATAAAATTGCATTCCTGATATTTCTGCTGTGTCCTAATCAGGGATCCAAGCTTGTTCATTGTATCCACCAATTATTTCACACTTTCCATGATGATCAAGGGAAAAATGGTTTAACCCTCTTTTACCTTTTTCTCCATTTTGTTCCTTCTCTGCACCTCCTATTCAACTCATCTTGATATGACATATTATTCCAGGCATTACTTGAACTTTGTGAAACTTAGTTAACTGCTCCAACAGGTTAACAACTTTCCTGTTGCCATGGTCACGGATCATGACAGATGTAAAAAAAAAAATGGTTACCAGCAGAGGTCCTCCCAGCAGCACAGCATCCAAATCAGCAGAGAAAAAAATTTCTGTGTTTTCACAGGAAAAATCTCAAGAAGATTCAAAGAAAGACACAGTATGTTCAGAACTACTGCAGAAGGCTGCCTGCCTCTAGAGTGGTGCTATTCTAGAATGACGGTCAATAAACATGACCACAATATTCACAATATTCTAGTTGCTCTGGTTCCCCCATCCCCAGACCGTTTTTTGTTCCAGCCCACTTCAGAGTTGGTGCCATTGTACCACCAGTTTTTTGCTATAACAAGTGTTGTGGTGGTCCAAAAAGAAGAAGAAGAACTAGTTTAGTGGCTTTTCCCATCACAAGGTACACTATGGTATAGAAGGTTTTGATTTGGCACGGCTTTTTAAAGCTTGATTTTCTATTACACAACATATCCCAGACAGACAAAACTTTGCTTTGCATGTGTTTTTATTACATTACACTGATTGAGCAGAGTTCCACACAGTGCCATGATGGTGGACACAGCTCTTGCTTTGGTTATACAGGGACCGGATAGTCTGTAAAAGCAGCTCTGATACCCCATACTTCCCCAGCACCCCTTACAGAATCCCTTGGGGAATACAGTAGTAAGCCTTTTCCAAGTCTAAAAAAAAACATGTTGACTGGATGGTCAAACTCTCATGATCACCTCAGTAGCTCTACAAGGGGTAAAGATCTAGTCCACTGTTCTCTGACCTGAGGTTCGACAATTGGTTGAGGCCTCCTCTACAACACCCTGGAGTACACGTTTCCAGGCAGGCTGAGTAGTGTGAGCCCCCTGTAGTTGGAACACACTGTCTGGTCCCCTTTCTCAAAAATAGGAACCAGCACCCCTGTCACCAACGGAAAGACTCTTCTCCATAGTCTGTCCGAATTCCTCCCACTCTCCTGAGTTTTAGCTTCAGCAAAAACCAATGCTTCAGCCCTTTTAGACAGTCGGTACCTGTCAGCTACTTCAGGTGACCCCTGGGACAACCAAGCTGCTTCTTCAGCTTGACGTTTTCCCTCACTACTGGCGTGCATCCTCCGGTTACTGTCACGACAGGAACCAATAACCTTCACGCCACAACTTTTAGAAGCTGCGTCCACAATGGAGGTCCTGAACATGGTCCATTCAGATTCCATGTCCCCAAACTTCCCGTGGTATGCGAGAAAAATTCCCTCTCAGGTGTGGGTTAAAGACCTTGTGGACAGGGCCCTCCATCATATGTTCCCATTTCACTCTCACAACTCATTTGGGCTTACTAGGTCTTTCCGGCAGTCTTCCATCCTAATGGATCCAACTCTCCACCAATCGTAATCATTTGACAGCTCTGCCCCTCTCTTCAACAGAGATATACAGCCACAGGTCTGATAACACTACTACAAAGTCGATCATTGACCTTTGGTATAAGGTAGCCTAGTACCAGGTACACTGACCAACCACCTTATGCTCAAACATGGTATCTATAATGGACGATCCATGGTTAGCACAGAAGTCCAAAAACAAGACACCACTCAGATTCACATCAGGGAGGTCGTTCCTCCCAGTCACGACTCTCCAGGTTACTCCATCATTGGGCATTGAAGTCCCCCAGAAGAACAGTGAAATCCCATTCCCGCTTATCTTACCTCTTTTATTTCTCCCCCTACCCGAACCAGGGTTTGCATCCCCACCCCGCTGTGACTGGTGTGCAGTTGGTGAGAGTGAGTTGTATGGCTTTGTTTTTGCTGGTATTTTTAGTGAATATAGGACTGTTTAGGTGAATTTGTCTGCATATCTGCTAGTGTGTCTTGTCCTGCCTCCACCTCTGGCACCTTCTATACTTTCATTACCCCCTACCCGAACCAGGGTTTGAATCCCATTCCCGCTTATCTTACCTCTTTTATTTCTCCCCCTACCTGAACCAGGGTTTGCATCCCCACCCCGCTGTGACTGGTGTGCAGTTGGTGAGAGGCTGAGGTAGTTTGTGGCTGTAAAAAGATGGTTGTTGTGGTGTGAGGAGCAGATCTATATAGGGAGTATAGGGAATTACTTACTGAGTCTGGTCCTTTATTTATTTATTTTTTCGTTAGCACAAGTTTCTTGTGTTTACCTTGAATAGGGATGGCTCAGGTAATCCTGAAACATCCCATAGTTAAGCTGCTATAGGCCCAGCCTGCTGGGGGGACTCATCTTCACACCTTTCCTCACTTTACTCTCTTTATGTATATGTGATATTATTGTGGTCATTAACTCGTGTTTCCCTGTTCCAACAGATATCCTTTGAATGGTGTTACAGTGCCGCCGCCGCACCCCCCCCCCCCCCCCCCTCCCCCCCTTTCTGTCTTCTCAAACCCCAGCTGGTCGAGGCGGATGGCCACCCTTCCTGAGTCTGGTTCTGCCAGAGGTTTCTTCCTGTTAAAAGGGAGTCGTTTCTCTCCACAGTCGCCTCAGGCACGCTCAGGCCGGGAGATTGGACCGAAAAACATAAAGTTTTCAGTGTAATCTGTTGGTTTTCTTAGCTAGGAAATTGTTTTTGAATTGGCTCTATATGAACGAATTGGATTATTTTATGAATTATGATTATTATTAATTAATTGAATTCCAATTGGCTTGAATTGGACTTACTATCTAAGTGCCTTGAGATGACATTTGTTGTATTTGGCGCTATATAAATAAAAATGAATTGAATTGAATTGAAATCCCCAGGTGACACCCCCTCCAGGACTCCACCCAGAGACTCCAAGAAGGCCAGATAATCTGAGCTGCTGTTTGAGGTATACGAACAAACAATAGTCAGAAGCTTCCCTCTTGCAACTTGCAGTCACAGTGAGGCGACCCTCTCGCTCACCAGGGAGAATTCCAACATGGGGGTGCTCAGTCAGGGGGTTGTGAGTATCCCCACACCTGCCCAACGCTTCTCTCCATAAGCAGTTCCAGAGTCCAGCCCCTCTCCAGGACTTTGGTTCCAATGCTGTGTGCGGAGGTGAGCCCAACAATATCTAGTTGGTACTGCTCCACTTCACACACCAGCTGAGGCTCTTTGCCCACCAGCATAGTGATATTCCACGTCCCTAGTTTGTGACGTAGGGGTTGGCACACCCAGGCTCCTGCCTTTGCCTGCTGCACCAACTCACACTGCACACAGGGCTGCCCCTTGTCACTGATCCCTTTTTGTGATTTTCATGGACAGGATCTCAAGGCATCATGGAGAGGAGGACGTCTGGTTTCACATCTGTTGGTTTCTTCAGGCCAAGACCTTCAGTGCGCACTGGAGCGGTTCACAGCATGAGTGTGAAGCGGCCGGGGAAGAAAGTCAGCCTCAGGCAGAGGAGTTTAAGTATCTGGGCATTTTGAGTGATGGCAGGTTGGAGCGAGAGATGGACAGATGGACTGGGGCTTCATCACCTGTAATGGGGACGCTGCTCCTGTCCGTTGTGGTGGGGAGGGAGCTGAGCAGGAAAGCAAAGCTTTCAAATTACGGGTCCATCTTTGTTCCAACCCTCAACTATGGTCACAAGATTACATTACATTACATTACATTACATTACGGTCATTTTGCAGACGCTTTTAACCAAAGCGACTTACAATAAGTGCGTTCAACATCAGTAGGCAAAAGAACTTCAGGTCACAAGAAATCATAAGTGCATTTCCTTCCAAAACCAAACAGCTAAGAGCAAAACTAGTGCTAGTATAGAGTAAGTGCGATAAGTCAGGTACTTCAGCCTCTCACCAACTGCACACGAGTCACAGCGGGGTGGGGATGCAAACCCTGGTTCGGGTAGGGGAAGAAATAAAAGAGGTAAGAAAAGCAGGAATGGGATTCAAACCCTGGTTCGGGTAGGGGGTAATGAAAATATAGAGGGTGCCAGTGATGGAGGAAACAATAAGTGCGTAAGGAACTAGGACGGAGCAGGTGATGTCCTAAGAGGGCGGATCAGGGTAGTGTTTCCTGAAGAGATGGGTTTTCAGCCTGCGACGAAAGATGGGCAGCGACTCAGCTGTCCTGATATCAGTCGGGAGATCGTTCCACCATCGGGGTGCCAGAACAGAGAAAAGCCGTGACCGTGTCGATCGTGCGCAGGGACCCCTGAGTGACGGGGCAGCCAGGCGCCTGGTGGCCGCAGAGCGAAGTGGTCGGGCGGTGGTGTAGGGCTTGACCACAGCCTGGAGGTATGAAGGAGCTGTTCCTTCCACTGCCCTGTAGGCCAGCACCAGAGTCTTAAACTGGATGCGAGCGGCTACAGGGAGCCAGTGTAGAGAGCGGAGAAAGGGAGTGGTGTGGGAGAACTTGGGGAGGTTGAACACCAGACGAGCAGCAGCTTTCTGAACCAGCTCCAGAGGTCTGATGGCAGAAGCCGGGGTGCCAGCAAGGAGGGAGTTGCAATAGTCCAGGCGGGAGATGACAAGAGCCTGGATGAGCACCTGTGCTGCCTTGTCAGTGAGGAAGGGGCGAATCCTCCGGATGTTGTGGAGGAGGAATCGGCAGGAAAGGGTCACTGATGCGATGTTTGGCGAGAACGACAGTTGGTCGTTCAGGGTCACACCCAGATTCCTCGCGGTCCGGGTTGATGTCACCACGGAGTCATCCATGGTGATGGCCAGATCTCGGAACGGGCAGCCCTTCCCCGGGAGAAACAACAGCTCAGACTTGTCCAGGTTGAGCTTAAGGTGGTGCATCGACATCCACCCCGAGATGTCTGCCAGGCACGCAGCAATGCGTGCTTCCACTTGGGTGTCAGAAGGGGGAAAAGACAGAATCAGCTGGGTGTCGTCTGCATAGCAGTGGTAGGAAAAGTTATGGGAGTGGATGACAGAACCAAGAGATGATGTGTAGAGGGAGAAAAGAAGAGGACCCAGGACCGAACTTTGGGGAACCCCAGTGGTGAGCCTACGTGGCTTCGAGACAGACCCTCTCAGTGTGACCTGGTAAGAGCGATCTGTCAGGTAGGATGAGAACATGGAGAGTGCAGAGCCAGAAACCCCCATTCCCTCCAGGGTAGAGAGAAGGATGTTGTGGTTCACTGTGTCAAATGCTGCAGACAGGTCCAGGCAGGGCTGGACTGGGGAAATTTTTCAGGCCGGGCATTTTTAACCAAGACCAGGCCACCACCAGGTATTGAAGGGGAAAAAAATTAAGTGCACTGTGACAGCATGTTTTTTTTTTTGGTCCCTTAACCACTGTTTCCACTCACTAATACAAAATTATTATGACTTGATCAGGTGCAGTGACAATGCATCCTTGTTCATATTTCACCAAAAATCATTCCCTTCCAAACATCAAAACCAATCAGATAAAATAGATATACAGTATATAAATATCACTGCAAATATTGAATATAATTTTTTTTGGATGAATGTTATTTGAAATCATTCAACAAAACTTGGATTTAAATTCTTCTTTCTGTTTGACAGTCCACAGGTCTGGCCAGTCACTACTGATGTCTACAGAAAAACAACTAAAATGATGCATGCATCACACATCTCACACCCACTCACACTATTGTGATCACAATATTCATCAGCAGGACATACGCATCCCCCTCTACATTAACAATCTGGGCAAAGTGAGGCTCCACTTCTATAAAGTGGAGATGCATTTAGCTGCCTTTGAATACTCTGACCTGGTGGTGGTAGACTGGCTCCTTGTGTCTGCCCACACAGGTTGGGAGCTGCCAGGGCTGCTGGTTTCATGGCTGGGGTCTGTCTGGGCCTGATCTGGGTCTGACTTGTGCTTCTTTACAAAGAAGTCTTTTCATTGTTATCTGTCCCTACACAAAATAAGACAGCCTGGTTAAACCTCGATATTGTGTTAATCTTAAACTATTTGTCTCCATTCTTGTGCTTTAACTTACTTTAAAACCAACTCCAAGCCTAGCTGCTATAAAATTAAACTAGATCATGTAGGTTAGTCAGGTGAAGTACCTTGGCTAAAGTTATACTTTTAGACCTTTATAATAACAAAAAAGCTTTTCATCAGTTTCATCTAACGTTACAGTTTGAAATCCTTATGAACTGTGTTGATTATACAATTACTGAAAACCAACATTTAATTGGTTCCGTGACAGAGCTCATAAGTCAAATAGCTCGTAGTCCAATCAATATTCACCATTGAAATGAATGGAAATGCCATTAATCCGTTCCATGAAATAAAAATAGACGGAATAACGGCTCTTAAAAAAACTCATATGTCGGGACACTCTTAACTCAAGGTACCACTTTAAAGTGCTATATAATAGCTTCATGCTAACGAGACATTAGCCTTTCATAACTTTAGCCTACTCGTTTAGCCTAACAATTGGCAACAAAATATCTTCTCTAAATGTGCAGTCTTTAAAAACAATGACTCTTTTGGAAATCACATTAAAACTTAACTCAAAATGATGTATTCCACGAAAGTAGGTTCACTCTGACAGTACTACAGGACACTCTCTATGCCTGCCACTCATTTCAAAGACGCCGCGTTTCTCACTTATCTTCCAACGAGACTTGCCTGTCAATCAACTGGAGTGACACCTGAGGTGTCCAATCAGGTTCCAGAGGTGGCCGTTCGGGAGCCGGCTCTTCTTTGGGAGCCGAGTCAAAAGAGCCGAGCTTCGCCCCAGGCCTGCCCTTCACCTCATTGGCCCAGGCTTCAATCAATCATGACTAAAGGGCCGATCTACCAGTTTATGCACCAATAGGAGGGTTTATATACCGTTATCCACATATTGCGTTATGTTTTAAATCTTTATTATATTATATTTCGTAAAAAAAAAAAAAGCGCAGGCCAGTAAGTCATCAGGCCAGCGGGCAAATGCCCGGTATGCCTTACTATCAGTCCAGCAGTGGGTCCAGGAGAATCAAGACAGAGGAGAGAGAGTTAGCTCGAGCAGTTTGGAGTGACTCAGTTACTGCTAGGAGGGCCGTCTCAGTTGAGTGGCCCACCTTGAACCCGGACTGGTAGGGATCCAAGAGGTTGTTCTGGTGGAGGTAAGAGGACAGTTGTTTAAAGACAGCACGTTCAAGAGTTTTGGACAGAAAGGGTAGAAGGGATACCGGTCTGTAATTCTTGATCTCTGAAGGGTCAAGAGCTGGTTTCTTTAGAAGAGGAGTGACTCTGGCAGTCCTGAAAGCAGAAGGAAAAGAGTCTGATGTCAAAGATGTGTTAATGAGGTGGGTCAGGTAAGGAAGAAAATCAGGTGCAGCAGAATGAAGGAGAGGGGAAGGGACTGGGTCAAGGGAACATGTGGTGGGGCGGCTGGATGTTACAAGGTGAAGGACCTCATTTGCAGAGAGGGGAGAGAAGTGGGACAGAGAGGGAGGTGAGGGAGAAGGTGGTAGAGAGGGAGGAGTGTGGAAGGTGTGGACAGCTGGGAGGTGAGGGAAGTAAGATCGGATATCGTTAACCTTCTTGTCAAAGAAGTCGGCAAAATCGTCAGGGAGGAGGGAGGAGGAGGGGAGAGGGGGTGGGGGTTGGAGGAGGGACGAGAAAGTTTGGAAGAGTTTTTTGGGGTTGGAAGCAGAAGTTTGAATGTTGTTACAGAAGAAGGCAGTTTTTGCAGCAGAGAGAGAGGAGGAAAAAGTGGAAATCAAGGACTGGAAGGCAAGAAGGTCTTCAGGAAGTTTACTTTTCCTCCATTTGCGCTCAGCCGCCCTCACGCTTTGCCTCTCAGTACGCACTGAGTCCGACAGCCAAGGGGCAGGTGGAGCTGAGCGTGCAGGCCTGGAGGTGAGGGGACAGAGTTTGTCCAGAGAGGAGGACAGGGTGGAGAGAAGAAGATCAGTAGAAGTGTCAGGGGAAAGAAGAGAAAAAGATTCAGGGGCAGGCAGAGCAGAGAGAACAGAAGAGGAGAAGTCAGAGAGAGCGGAGATTGGGACGAGACCTCCCCCCACCCACTTACCAAGTGGGTGGGGGGAGGTCGGGAGGGAGGAGAGGAGAGGGAGAGGGTGTAGGACATGAAGTAGTGGTCAGAGAGATGAAGGGGAGTGACAGAGAGGTAGGTGAAGATAAGGTCCAGTATGTTGCCAGCCTTGTGGGTAGGAGGAGATGGGGAGAGAGCTAGGTCAAAGGAGGAGAGAAAAGAAACAAGAGGGTGAAGCTTCTCTGTCTGGATGTTGAAATCACCGAGAAGGATGAGGCTGGAGCCATCATCAGGGAAGTGAGAGACAAGAGTGTCCAGCTCCTCCAGGAAGTCCCCAATAGGGCCTGGTGGGCGATAAACTACAGCGATGGTGAGCTTGACTGGGTGAGAGACAGTGACAGCATGAAATTCAAAGGAGGAGGGAGAGAATTGCAAGAGGGAACAAAGAGAGTATTTCCAGTCCTTGGAAATCAGCAGGCCAGTACCACCGCCCCGCCTCGCAGCTCTGGGAGTGTGAGAGAAAGAGTACACATCAGACAGAGCTGCGGGCGTGGCAGTGTTTTCTGGGGTGATCCAGGTCTCTGTAAGAGCAAGAAAGTTAAGGAAAGGCATGGATGCATAACCTGAGTTAAACTCAGCCTTCTTCACAGCAGACTGGCAGTTCCACAGCCCCTCTGCCACCACTTGCTCAACATGAGTAGAGAGAGAAGGGTGGATGAGGTTAGTGGGGTCCCGGCCTCTGGGTCTGACCCTGCATCTACGTGGTCGCCGAGACCGAGAGGAAAGAACGGGAATGAGGCACATGGTTACTTGAAAAATGGTACTTTACACTTACAGGGACCGTCCAGACGAAGATCGTCCTTGAGGAAGTCGGACTTGAAAAAGTCAAGTGCCTTTGTACGACAGCCTTCGTTTGGAGACTGACGCTTGAAAGCTGACGCTTCCAACAACAGGAGTTGCTTTGTACTTATTCACTAATTGCTGATTGTCTGCAGGAGTGCAGACCCCTCCCACAGATTAAAAGACAAGTGGCCACTCAGGGCTGAAGCTAGTTTCAATGGGGCTGTTATCACACAGTGAAAACAAGCCTCCGGCAAATTTACTTTTAGCAGTCAAAAATCTAATAAAGATCTAGCAAAGATTTAGCAAAAATCTAGCAAAAGCAAAATGGTACACAAGATAAATGTAGCTTACGAATTCTGGATGAATCAAGAAGTCCACAGCTCCTCCAGAAGGTCAAACACACTCAAAAAGTCACAATACGATCTGAGCTGACTAAATAGGGGCTAGGGTCATGCAAACCCCTCCCACAGATTAAAAGACAAGTGGCCACTCAGGGCTGAAGCTAGTTTTAATGGGGCTGTTATCACACAGTGAAAACAAGCCTCCGGCAAATGTACTTTTAGCAGTCAAAAATCTAATAAAGATCTAGCAAAGATTTAGCAAAAATCTAGCAAAAGCAAAATGGTACACAAGATAAATGTAGCTTACGAATTCTGGATGAATTCGTGGATGAATCAAGAAGTCCACAGCTCCTCCAGAAGGTCAAACACACTCAAAAGATCTGGGTAGTGACCAAAAGAAAGAGATTGCGAATACATTACAATACAATACAATTAACAAATAAACTTGTGTTTTCATTAATCATCCACACAATATGCAATCCGTGTGCACAAATAAGATGTCTGTTAATTATGCTATAAATTGTGTATCAGTGCTTTCAAATGACTTCACGGAATAAGGAAGTGTGTCTGTGTTTGTGAGCTCCTTTAGAAAGTTTCTTACACCCATCAGTGATGATTCTTTCGGACCATTTTTACACTGAAGTAGCTGAAGCACTACCAAACAGAGTAACAGTTGATGTGCTACTTACAATAAAAAACAAAAACAGGAAAAAAAGCAAACCATACCATACTGAACACTACCATACTGTGCAATAAAAAAAACAACCACAACTTAAGGACCAGAACCTCTTTAATGGAAAAACAGTGATGTGCTCACTATTTGGGTGTCTCAAACGACAACACCCACAACCCACTCAGCCAAATTACATATCAGTTCTTATCCATTTTCTTATTGGAATACAAGTTGTCCTCAGATTTGCATCAAGTGTCCTGTTAGCTCTTCCCTGTCAGAAAAGAAGTCCACCAGACTTTGGCTTCCTCACAGATCTGTGGCCATATTTAGATGTATTTCTGCCCTCGCTCCCCTAACCCTCTCATGAAGGAAAGTTGATGATTCAGAGGTAGTTCCCCCTGAACTACTTAGCGACAGCACACACTACAAAAAAAAGTAACTGTGGAGGAAAGTGTTTCCAACTCGCATCATCATCCACAAACCCGTTCTTGTCATCTCCAGATCAAGGACCCAAAGTGTCACTTTTATATTGAACACTAAATACTTTTAATTTGATGCACGTTTCAGACAAAACAAAAACTCCAAAAAATTTGTCTTTTTTGTCTTGTTGAAGATTTGCATCCAGAGTACAAGGTTTGAAAATGAATTTATCATAAAACGCTGATTGGTTGAGAACTTCTTGTTGGCTCGACAGATACTATTCTCATCATGTCTCAAGGGTGAAATGTCCTGCAGTGGTTTCTTACTTTTTGCAGTGTGAATCCTGTTCTACTGAATAGTGAAGTACAGAAATCCACTTACCCATCAACTGGAGTTATATTACACAGTCAGCATATTCAGGTACACCTCTTTCTCTTTTTCTAACACGTACACTTCCTCTCTGACTCACTCAGCCCCCCCCCCCACCACCACCACCACCACCACCACACACACACACACACACACACAGCTCACTATGCTGCCACTCTTAACACCCGTACCATAACACCCCCCCACCCTTTCTATCAAGCCGAGGTTTTCCTTTTCAGTGCTTGCTCAGCTGTCCAGCAGGGTGACTTGCTGTTTTAGCTCGCTTTGCTTCGTCATCCATTTTCTACTTTTCTTCTCTTTCTTATTTATTAAGCCTCCTGACTGACCTTAAGCATGCCTTAAAAAAGCAGCGCAAAGCAGGGAGTTGATGGTACGCTCTGTGTGTGTGCTTTTATAGTAAACCATGCGAAGATGGAGAAAAACATCTCGTCTACGCAGGGAGCATTTGAAGAAAAGAGTTAAAGAGCACCAGCATCATCAAAAACAAGCATCACAACCATATCTGCTGAAGTTCTCCAAAACCAACATAAGCCGCTTTCGGACAGACCGTTCTAAGAAAGTAGTTATCAGAACTACCCTCCTTGAATTTCGTTCTGATAACTATCCTTCCCCAGCGGAACTGTTTCAGTCTGCATTCGCACATGAGTCGGGACCTGATAGGGACTGATGCGCCGCGCGCAGCCGTCTGCTTCAGTGACGTGTTAGCCGTTAGCCATTTAGCGCTACATTCAAACACAAAACAAAACGGTAAAAGTAAGGAGAGTAGAAAAAACACCACCACGAAGCTAATATGGAGAACAGGGAGGCCACTGTGTTTATGGTCTGCATGATGGTGATATTAATCAAGGACAATCACATCAGGCGTCTAATATCGAGGCTGGAAAAGCTCACAGAGAGAGTCAGGAGATACTTTTTCATTTCATGAAGGAAGAAAGGAGAGCAGAGCGCTGCAGACAAATGAGACCAGTGTAAGTTTAACTTATTAAACACCCGCCGGTTGTGTCTGTGTCATATGAGGAAATATTTCAGCCGTGATAGCATGACATGGGGCGTAGCTACCGACCACCACACACCTCCGTCAGATTCGTTCTATAGAACTATGAAAAGACCCGACCTCGGAGAAGGAGCTAAATAGTTATAGGAACTAAGGGAGAAAGCCCCGAGTTCCTGTATGTCCGAACACGGGAGAAAACGGCCCCGCGGATTAAAAGGTTATTAGAACTGCCAAAGGTTCCTACAGTCCGAAAGCGGCTATAGTCTCACATGACACAGAACAATCTGTTGCAGCAAAGGTATGATTAGATTCCAGGTCATACCATTAACTTTTTCACTTTACTGTTCAGTGTTTTCTATCACTGTTTGTTAGCTTTAAGCACCAAAACTACTTTGTTTGGTTAATTTGAAGAAGTAAGCTCATCGTTTCTGCTTCTACAGGAATTATTCCTTTAAATGCTCAGACTGAGAAAAAAAATCCCTTTTTCTAAGGGCAATAACTTTATGGTAAAAGTATCAATATTTGAAAACGTAAGTGCAGCACATATATGTCCATTTGGTCTTATTTTCTTTTCAACGTTACATACCTGAAACTGATTGGAAGCGATGGCTCACCGAGGTTTACGTCGACAAGATTTTGACGGGGACATGTTATAGAAAAATGTTTCTGTTCTTGGGAGCATATATTTGGTTGTCTGAAGTCACCAACAAGTATAGACCTTCCCAAAAACAAAGCACCGGCAGCTGTTTTAATTCCCCGTTGTTTGAAATTCGTCATTTAAAGAGTCAATCTGATTGTCATTTCAAAGGCATTCAAGTTCACTCCACCTCCTCTGCTAAGCCTCGACATCTGAGCTCCACCCCGCTAAACCGATGAAGTCATGTTCTGTTGTCAGCTGTACTTAGGAGCATGGATGTTACATCTGCCACCAGCCTCAGAGGATATCAGAGCCCGGTGGATAAACTATATTTGAGGATAATGTCCCAGCAAGGTAAAGACTGTGTATGTGCAGCAAACACTTTTCACCAGAGACTGTATTAACAACTTGGTCCAGAAACTGAGCCACAGAGGGGGATGAGTTCCAACTCTATTATCATAGACCAGAGCGTATTTTGGGCATCTTAATGAGACCTCTGAAATGTGTGTCAAATTGTTGAAAAGGGCGTAATAAGACACATTTAATAAGATACTGAGTAGTAAAAATGTGTTCAACCAAATAGCAGAGCAGGACATTAAAAGGTTAAAAAGGTAAGTAGAAGCCGGCTGCTGCTTATCAAATGCACTTGACTAAGTGATCATCAGCAAGTGTTAAAATCTCTATGAAAGCAGAACTTTGGCAGTTTAGGACCTGACGCACTTTCTTTTTCAAACGATTGTACATTGTACCTTGCTGGTTTCACAATTCTCCATTTTGGTAAATTGAGCACAATTTCAACATTCTGTTGCACTAAAAGGGTTTTCCAACATGACCTATAAAGGTGAAAATTATTCCGTAGTCATAAGATTCCATCTCAGCTTCTGGCTTTTCTGCCAGTCACTTCGAAGGAACTAAAACTTGTGGTGGCCAAAGTCCAGACTCATTGTCAGATTAAGACAAATCCATACAGGCATGTTATGCTTTGAGGTTCCATAGGGGATTAAAGTTGACCTGATTCGGAGTTTGATGATAGGCACAGTGGTTGACCTAAGAAAACGATGTTGCAGTCCCTTTAAAACTTTGAATGGGTTAGAGATTAAAAAATTCTTCAAAGAAAAATGCATGACATGCTATGAAACATATAAGCCTACATGTGAAGACCCTGCCATGCTGCAGCCCACCCAAACATAGTACTTTTCTTTCTGCAACTCTAATCATGCAGTAACTTAGATGTCCTGTTCTACTTTATGCTTTAATAATGCTCCAATGTCACACAAGTATGCTTAATCTAAACTGAAATTATTCAAGACTAAACGTTCTCTTACAGACTCATTGTCCCTGCGGAAGATGAACACAACCTAAATTCAACACACGTACTTAAACAACACACACACGCACACACACACACACACACACACACACACACACACACAGAGAGAGAGCTATTCTTATTCCTATATGCATTTATAATCAAGTGCCCGGGGAAGTACATGTGCAGATTAATGGCCATACTTTGGAAACAGCTGATTGTAAGCAGAATTTATACATTCAAACTTTAGTTTTAATAGAATATGTCTGCATGGCTCATTCTAGACAGAGCAGTACCTCTTTCCAACACTTGTTCTATGACAGCGACACAGTGTGTACAGCTACTATTGGCTGTTTATGTTCTTCCTCAGTAACCAACACACAACTTCACTTTTTATGTCAAGCTGTGAGGACGAGTGAATGCTAACAATACTACTGCTAATCATAACACAAAAAATGCTTAGTTGCATTTACATACATATATATATATGATGGAGAAAGTTGCTGTTAAGATTGAATATGTTCCAAATGAGAAAACAAATAAATTAACAAGGACAACATCAGTGGTAGAAGCTAATATTTATCTGGTTGTGTTGCATTCACTTTGCCCAGAAACTAACCAGATTTATTTACATTTAAATCTTTTTGGTAAATTAACCATGCTGTTTTATACATGATGTTGTACTGCATTAAGTGTCACAGCTTAATTCTTAATTTTTAATCACTTTGGATCAGTCCAGTAACAGAGATGCTTCTGTCCAATTAGGAGGGGAGGGGATTTCATTTGATACATTGCAGGAAATATGTAGTCACAGCTTGTAAAGCTAATAGTTCATTAGCCTGTTTGCTTCTTTATTTATTCCATTCTCAAGCGTACAGCGAGGCCGCTCTCCACAATCCACTGCAAAAGTTCAAACTTTTTCAACGTAGTCCAGGAAAATTCCAGGTTAGGAAATTTTAGGAAACACAGTTTTTTTACACACTTGTTCTCATTAGTCCTCAGTGGGAGTTAAGACTTTGGTTGACTAACATATGTGGAAATGAGGCGCATGTTCTTTGGGTTTGGGTTTCAGGCACTGAAATAAGACATTGCAAAAAAATATAATTCATACTATTAAGGAAGAGAATTTGAAACAAAGGCCTCTAATACAAGTCGGGTATCCTGAGCCGGGTTGTAAAGTCGGGTTGAAATAAATAAAGGTCTGGGCCTTTTTCTTGAGGAAATATGTCATTTGTATTTCATTGGGCAATGTAACATGTGTTTTTGCACATTTCATGTTACATGTACACTCAAAAGATGTGATTCGATTAATGAGGGTTTTTGCACCAGAAGATTGTGTTAAGATAACATTTAAAAATATGAACTCAGGAAAACAAGATTAATATTGATTCTCTGAGCAGGACAAAGAGTAACCTGTGTCGGCTTGCTTCTCTTTTAGTCTCCACCTATAACACTCTCTCAGTCCTCCCACGTATCCCAGCGAGACTCAATTAATGCTCCACCAAATCCTCCTGCCACTAAGAATAAAAAAGTGGAAGGTATTAGTCAAGTGTTTTCAGTAGAGTTGTGATTTTCTTCATGTGAAGTTGCCAGCTCACCTGAATGTGTTAATGGCTTAATAATTCTCTAGATATGAAGAGTCTCACCGGTCTCTTCCGCGCTTCTTTCATTTAAAATACCAGTGGCCCACACAGTGCTTGTTCTTCCTTCTTCTTTTCATTTTCGCTTGCAATTAAAGCCATAGAGAGTCCACGTGAGATTCTGCCCTTCAGGCCAAAATGAAAAGCCAAAATTATCATGGGGATGCTCATTGTAGTGGCACGATGTAGCAAGATGAAACAAGAGTAAAATCATATAACAGATACGACAAAAAAAAAAAGTTGTGTTTACAGTTCTACAATCATAAGCAACCTGAAATGACTTCTTAATAAGTTGGGATGGAATGTATCCTGTTAATACAAACAGAATGCAATGATTAGCAAATCTCGTGAATCAATATTTTATTCTCAATGGAAAATAGGAAACATCTAATGTTGGCAGCAACACGTAAAAAAAAGTCACAAAAAAAACAAAAGGCTGCAAAAGTAAGTGGTATTAAAAAGAAACAGCTGTAGGAAGATGTAACAACTACTTAGGCTAACTTACAACATGTCAGTGATATGATTGTAAAAAGGTTGTAAAAAGAGCACTTTGGAGAAGCAGAGTCTCTCAGAAGTAAAGAAGGGCAGAGGTTCAGCAATTTGCAAAACACTGAATCTACTTAAATTCCTTGATGTAAAATTGCAAAAACCTATAACATCCCATCATCATCAATACATACAATTATCAAAACATTCAAAGACTCTTGAGACATAACTATGCTTAAGGGACATAGCTGAAACTATTAAATATTGGATGACTGATGTCGTGGATTTTTTGTCTGAACTCCCTATTAAGATTTTGCTTACCTTCCTATTACATCTGATGAGAAGTGAAATAGAGACTTTCAATGTTTCTGCCGGCCGGCCACGTGTTTATTTTCTTCTGCAAAAGAGGTCAGTCCTCACCAGTCAGCGTTCATGGTGAGAAAAGACCCATAACAAGGGGAATCAAAAGCATTTATACAGGAGGAAGGGGCTTTGTTCTTTCAGGTGTGTATTATTCAAACTGTCTCTTTGCCACACCCCCTGGGGGAAAGTCTCGCACTTTGGGGAGATGCAGAATCCGGAAACAATGGTCATTTAAATGATTATTGTCTATGTGTTAATCAACAGACACATGGTCTGCAGACAGTGGGTTTTACAACAAGGTGTCATTTAAAAGACAAATGGTTAGCAGACATCGAATTTACCATAACACTTCTTCCTTTTGATTATTAATTAATCACTGATAGAAAACAACCTTAAGAAAAAATAAAAAGAATAAAATGAAATAATGTAAAAACTAAAGGAAAACAATATTGAAATAGAATTTTAAAAAGATAAAAATTAGAAATCATCAACCACTTTCTTTCAATTGAGTAGAACTAATCACTAACAGAAAACAAAACAACCTTAAAGAAAAAAAAAAAAGAAAAAAAGAAAAAAATGAACATCGAATTTACCATAACACTCCCCTCTTGTGATTAAATTAATCATTTGATAGAAAACAACCTTAAAAATAAAATAAAAAATAAAAATAATTTAAAAAAATGAAAGGGAACAAAAATTAAAATCAATCACTTCGTTCAATTGGTATTAACCAATCACTAACAGAAAGCAAAACAACCTTAAAAAAAAAAAATAAGGAAAGAAGACAAAAACAATTAAAAATAGAAAAGAAAAAAAAAAGAAAGGGGTAAGAAAAATAAAAAATAGTTATAACTTAAGTATCTGATTATCACTAATTCACACAGATTGAAAAATATATCATCCTGGCGGTTGTCTACAAGAGAGAAAGCAATAATGGGAATATAAAAACAAACAAACAAACCAAACCAAACCAACACAAAGCAAAACAAAGAAAATAAAAAAATAAAAATAAACATTTACAAAATGTTATCATCAGAGTCTGATTTGGTGTCAGGAATGTGAACAGAGGTTGAATTTTGGTCGGCCTTATTGGCATACACATGAACATACGTGGAGGAGTAAATCATCTTTGTTATGAGCACATCAAACAGCCATTTTAACACGCATGGAATTAAGATGCAGAGCAAAAAGAAAATTATTATTAAAAACCGTGCTGGCCATCCTTGGCTCTAAGATTTTAGCCTAGAAAGTCACTAGTTGGCGTTTATTGAGTTGATTCCTTGCGTCGTCCTCTCTGGCGTCTGTGCGTCCTTGCACCGTTCGTTCCTGATGTCATCCATCTTCCTTGGCGTCTGTGCGTCCTTGCACCAGTCGTCCTCGTGTTGTTCATCCTCGGCGTGTGTTCCTCCTTGTCGTTCCGGTTGGCAGCTTGGCTCCTCCGTTGGCTCGGGGATCTTCCTTCAGTGGTTGGCGTGAACCCTCGTCGTTCTCTGTCATCTTCACAGCGGTATGCGTCATCAGAAGGCCCTGGAATGGATCTCGTTACCATTTGGAATGCCGGTGCTTCCTTTTCAGGCCCTCCACCCCCACTCAGTCGTCAGGCTGGAAGTCATTGCGTGATGTGGAAGCTGATATTGATTTTACCTTCTGACACAGAGAGACAGAATAAGTTTTTGCAATATTGTAACATATTTCCTTGTGTGAGTGGAATGGAGTGGCCTGGTTACAAACTCCGTGTGTAAAAGAATTGCAAAAGGTCTTATGTGTATGTTAGATGTTTTCTTTATTCTAATATGCATAAGGACAATAGGCTTTTGTCCCTGGCAGTCCTGTTTCCTCACAACACTACGCTAATTTGATTTTAGAGTGTCATTTTCTGGCAGGGTGTTATAAACAATGTTGTTTGAGGTAAATAGCAAGAAATGTATTAATTTGGGTTATTGCAGAATTGACAAAGTGAGCTGGGAATAATCTCTGTTAGCAGAGCCTCTTTTGGTATTTTGCTGGGAATACTTCAATTCAGTTCGACCACATGTCGATCTATTACTAAGCAATTATTAAATCTATCATCAGGTGTTCAAATGGTTTGTCTGTGGTGGGTGAGTTGGTGTGATCGTTTTGTTTTACCTGTTATGCGTTGCACAAACCATTCATGATTGACAAAACTTGAAGAAAATCTGAAAATCCTTTAGAGAAAACAGTGTTGGGTTATAGCATTATTTCCCCCCTTTTGACACATGGTTCAACCCATGTGTCAGTTATGCAAAGTGAGGAAAGAAATGTTTAGACAGCACGGTTTATTGTCAGGTCCCCACTACACAGCTTCCTTTTGTGCGGCACTGCAATGTCTCCACACCGTCTTTTCCTGTGGTGTGGCAAAGGACTGTATCGCTGTAAGAAAGTTGGGAATAGTAACAGGAATTTATACAAATAAAGGATCAGTGTGTTGGAGTGTCGCTCTGTTTGCAGTGGCATTCGCTCTTGCATTTCCTAGAGAGACTGGATCTGAGTTGTTATTGTGAGCGAGGCATTTACAAACGGCAATTGACCTCGGGAGCAAGATAGCTTCCAGCAGAGCTGCAACTTTGTCATGATGGAGAATGGGTTTTCCATCAGATTTTAGGAATTGTCTGTGTTTCCACAGAGTGCCGAAATCATGCATAACACCAAAAGCATATCTAGAGTCAGTGTATATAGTTACAGTTTTTTTGCTTGCTAGTCTGCATGCCTCCATCAGGGCGATCAGTTCAGCCGCTTGTGCAGAGTAGTGAGAGGGGAGTAAACTGGAGACAAGAGTTTCATGGTTAGTTACAACAGCAAAACCAACTTTGTTGTGACCAGTTTGTGGGTCGCGTGAAGCAGATCCATCTACAAAGAGAATCAAGTCAGGATTTGTTAATGGTGTTTCTTGTAGGTCTGGTCTTGGGGTGCAAATCTCTTGAAGAACAGCAACACAGTTATGTTGTTCTCCATCGTCTGGTCTGGGGAGGAGAGTGGCAGGGTTTAAGATATTACAGCGTTTGACAGTGATGTTAGACATTTCTAAAAGTACAGTGTTGTATCGTAGCCATCGTGCTGTGGAAAGGTGAGACGTTTTCTGTTCAAGTAAAATCATGGACACAGCATGTGGAACCAGGAGAGTTACATCACAATAGACCTGCAAAGTGGGATGCAAATCTTTAGGTCATCAGCATATTGTAACGAAGTAGTGTCTGGAGGGAAAACAAAGGATTCAAGACTGTCTGAGCGCTTCATTGAATTTCACAGTATTCTTGAAACAGACGTGTGAATGTATGGCCTCGTGTGCTGAAGTTGAAAGCAAACCAGAATTAGCTTCCTGTGTAAACCTGGAGCCTCAAATTAGATGTCTGAAAAAGTTGACCATTGAAACAAATTTTGTATTAATTGGCTGCATTACCCGCTTGCAGACCCTGAACAACACGCCACTGTGTTGGCTGATCTTTATCTCTGATATTCTTATCAGGAAATAAAGGTGTGTGTTTTGGAGAATCATCATCTGGGACAATGACTCCTGCTGTCTTAAGAGACTCAAAGAATGGTGGTATTCCATCGATGGCTTCTTGTTTAACTGAATTACAAAGTTTAAAGTCTGATTTTGGAGTGATGACAACATTTTCACAAACTTTGAAAAACATCATACTTACCGACAGTCCACAGTGACTTGGAGACCTCCTGTAAGGCTGTTTGAGTACAGTGTTTTCTTTGGACAAACAACAAAAGTTTTTTAGAAGTGCTTTTAGTTACCAGCTGGATTTTCCTTTGGGCGTGCACATAGATATCACTTTTTCTTTTTTTCTTTTTTTCTTTTTTTTTTCTAGTAAACACTCTCTTTGAATTTTGTTCTGTCTTATTATTTCCTGTTCTCTATTCTTCAGTTTTTTTCTTCTAACTTTGATATATCTTTTAAACTAAGGGATCCCCTATTGGGAACCCAAACATTTAGATATTTTAACCTTTTTTCCCCCACATTTCTTTCTCATAACGTCAACAAGTGGCCCTCCCCGGAGGCCGCGCTCCCTCAACGGGGACCCTTGCTTCCCTAACCCAACTAGGAAGCGTCGTACGACTGATCCGATTATTCTCCTGCTTCGTTTTTCTTAAAGTTTACAAGCAGCAAAAAACTACAAACAACCACATTCACCCTTCTGCTTACAAACACATTCACCCTTCTTTTTACAAACACATTCACCCTTCTGCTTCGTTTTTCTTAAAGTTTACAAGCAGTAAAAAACTACATTAGACAAACATTTACGAACATGTAACGTTCCTCTGTTTCGTTTTTCCCTAAAGTTTACAAGCAGTAAAAAACTTTGCCACCTGCTAAGATCATGAGAAATGGAAATGCTAAAACCCAAATTTGAAATAATAATTTAGAAGTCAATATTTCAGTACTCACCAGATGGTTTTTCGCTGAATTATGTCCGTTGAATCTCAGCGGCAACGATTTAGGACATTACACGGTTAGCCCTCCCGTCTTAAAAACTAAACAGACGTTCGGAGGCTGAATTATATAATTCAGGACGGCCAATCGCTTCCCGTGTCTCGTCCCAAACGATTGCACGTGGATCCTGCAGACAACGCCAAATTGTCGTGGAATTTTTGTCTGAACTCCCTATTAAGATTTTGCTTACCTTCCTATTACATCTGATGAGAAGTGAAATAGAGACTTTCAATGTTTCTGCCGGCCGGCCACGTGTTTATTTTCTTCTGCAAAAGAGGTCAGTCCTCACCAGTCAGCGTTCATGGTGAGAAAAGACCCATAACAAGGGGAATCAAAAGCATTTATACAGGAGGAAGGGGCTTTGTTCTTTCAGGTGTGTATTATTCAAACTGTCTCCTTCAGTGTTCGAATTATCCACCGGGCTTCGGGGGGGTCGGACTTTTTGCGGATCAATTGATGACGTCCCCCCCCCCCCCCCCCCCCCCCCCAAAAAAAAATATATCATGATAATATCATGATATGCAAACACAACAATACGTTATCATTTGCAAACTCCCTGCTAGAGCCTCATATGAATCAAGTGACGACGTTCGCGGGAAGATCACATCAAAGCACTCGTCTCCGTGAACTCCGTGTTGCCAGATTGGACTGTTTTGGATGACCGTCTGCGGGTAAAAATGGGTATTGGGCGAGTTTTTCTGTATCTGTATATGGCTCTATGGCCATAGAAATAAATAGAATTCAGTTTAGACTGGTTTAGTTTAGATTTAGTGCCTCCAGGCGGGGTTTGAGCATGTTTGGAAATCATCTGGCAACCCTGCAAAATCTGCGCTGAGCAGGTGAATTCAGCTCAAATCTGCACGCAGCACTGTCAAGTTCAACCACCTAGCCAAAGTTTATCTCACACACGTTGCTACAGCAGGACGTTGCTAACTTTCCAGTTAGCAACAAGCACAGCAGCAGAACCAGCACATGCAGAATAATACATAAATATTAAACCTAGCAACGACCCAACTTCAAACAGCTGTATGGCTTACCAAAAGCCCACTAGCAAACTAGCAACTAGCCTACATTATGTAGTGCCCATGAGACGCAATCAAGAAATGTCAATCAGCAAAGTGAACCCAATGATGCATACAGAATCAAGCTGTAAATTATCAGACTACAACTGCCAAACTCAACATAGCTTGTAATGTCCGCTATAAACAGTGTGCGCTTTTCTTGAGATTGAAAAGTGCTATCAGACAGCCCCGTGGTGCTAGTCATGGTATACTGCTAGCTGCTACATGAAATGGCTTCAAACACAGTCAAAATTATGATTAATCCTATATTTGTCACGGCGGACATATGGTAAGGAATCCCATTTTTCCTACCTCTTTGTGGGCATGCTATCCTTTTTGCCTCCTTGCTCGACACAGCTATCCTTGCTTCTTGCTTGGTGGAGTCACACTATCCATTTGCCTTCTTCTAACTTAGTTAAATGATATGATTCCAATTGTGCTTTAAACACATGATAAGCCTTGTACTTTATTTTCTGACATCAAGTATGCTGGTTGGTGTATTCTGGATTAGAGCAGTCCGCCTCTGTCTTTGAACTGAGACTACTTGTGCATGTTGACTCGATGGAATTCTTCTGATGTAGTCCTAGGCTAACTTTTTTCTTATGGGAGAAAGGGAAGGGCGGTCACCTGTCTTGAGTGTTTTTAAGTTCAGTGCTTTAAAGTTGAAATAATATTAGTCTGATTTGTTAGTTTCATTTAACAAATCACGGGAAACCTCCACCTTAACAGCTTAATTCCACGCGCTCGCATCTCAAACATCATTTTAACGGGCATCAAAACCCTGCATCTCAGTGCAGCCGATGTTTTGGACTATGTGCAAGCTGCCTGCGAACATGCGAAACGCCCGCTGGTGGTACAGTCCATTGAAGGGGTGTTCCAAAACGCATTTTATTTGGTTATTCATAGTACACATTGAAAAATACTAAGTAACAAGACATTTTCAACACCTGATTTTAATAATAGATCAATTTTTTCAGTACCCCCCCAAAAGTGTAATTTAGTCCCATTTGGGAGGTATCAAGTCTCAATCGGGGGGGTCAGACCCCCCCGGTACCCCCCGTAATTCGAACACTGGTCTCCTTGCCACACCCCCTGGGGGAAAGTCTCGCACTTTGGGGAGATGCAGAATCCGGAGACAATGGTCATTTAAATGATTATTGTCTATGTGTTAATCAACAGACACATGGTCTGCAGACAGTGGGTTTTACAACAAGGTGTCATTTAAAAGACAAATGGTTAGCAGACATCGAATTTACCATAACACTGATCTTCAGGCCCTTCTTCAGGCATAATTCTTTTCATGGCCACTGCATGGGCTCAGGAAAACTTCCAGAAATCATCATCAGTGAACACAACTTACTGTGACATCCACAAAATGCAGGTTAAAGCTCAAGCATACAAAGAAGCCATATGTGAACATGACCCAGTAATGCTGCCAAAGTCTCTGGACCAACACTTATTTGTGTAGCTGCTCCGTTCATCCCACCTCCATCCTTCCGACTTTGTAGCTTCTGAAGTGAAGGACTTGAGAGAATGTCTGCTCCGATGTAGAAAGGCTCATATAGTTCCCTCCCCCCACTTGTAGGACACCATTATTGGTCCAATTTAAGGATACGATAAGATGATTTAATTTGGTCGCCTAGACTGGAGGACTTGTTAGCTTATAAGCACTTCCCACCATTTAGTTATACGTGAGGAAGCCTTTTTTGAAGCACTCTGGATTCCTTATATCTCAACTGGGCTGTTACTTCCTGTGACTGATGTGAAACTGGACTGGGTGTTTACGCTCTCGACAAGAATTTTACCCTTGCAATTTTTTTTTTCAAAATGCTGCCTGTGTAGGGGGCGTGGCGCATCAGCTGCAGGAAAGAGGTGTGGAAGTGTTGTGGAGAAAATTAGTCGAATCACGTGTCGGTCAGCCGTCCATTGGGGAGTTTATTGAACAAACTGTCACAGCAAATATGCATACAGAATGTTACAAAATGTCCGCTGTCTTCCTTCTGTGATACCTCTTTATGCTTGTCTTTATCAAAACAACCGTACGTGGCACTCTCTAGAGGCGCCTAATGTTAAACAACTCATTCTAACTATCAACAATATTCATCTGAACCAGTCAGCAAGGCACACGATGTAACTAGGCCAGAAGTCATGAGAATGTCATGACATCCTTCTCCCACAGAAGAAGCTCAGGGAAGCAACATCAGGTGAGTGATTAGTACACCTCCCACCACCTGCATGCCGCCGCCGTTGCCTCGAACATGTCGAGAAAGGACTGGGTCATCGGTTGGTGACATTTTATGGAGGGTGACTTTTGCTGAGTCCCTGTTCAGGCGCCAAGGTGGCAAGGAACATTTGTGGTCACACGACTGGGTGGGTGGGTGATGTTGATTATGAGCTTGTGCGATCTGACAGGGGTGGTGCGACACAGATTTACCACCTCAACCACCTTAAAGCATGGAGGGAAGTAATTACAGAGGGAGATGAGTTGGGGCCTGAGGTACCAAAATCAAACCATCCAGCCTCGCTCCTTTGTGAAAGCCACCTATCACTGTCCCAGAGAGCAGACATATTCAAGTTGCAGCAGCGTTATGCTGATGTGTTCTCCCCGCTGCCAGGACGCACAAGCCTTATTCAACACCAGTTTGAGACTCACCCGGGCGTCACGGTGCGTTCACGGCACTATCGGTTACCTGAGCACAAGAGAAAAGTGGTTCAGGCAGAATTGAAAGCTATGTTGGATATGGGTGTAATAGAAGAGTCCCACAGTGCCTGGAGTAGCCCCATCCTTCTTGTGGTCAAGAAGGATGGGTCTATCCGGTTCTGTGTGGACTATCGCAAGGTGAATGATGTTTCACGGTTTGATGCCTATCCTATGCCCCGGGTCGACGAGCTCCTGAATCGCCTGGGCACTGCTTGTTTTTTCACGACACTGGATTTGACCAAGGGCTACTGGCAGATTCCCTTGTCTTCAGAGTCCAAGGAGAAAACGGCCTTCTCCACTCCGTACGGTTTGTACCAATTTGTCACACTTCCGTTCGGGTTGTTCGGGGCCCCAGCCACATTTCAACGCCTCATGGACCGGGTGCTGCGCCCGCATGCTGCATATGCTGCCGCCTACCTGGATGATGTTATCATCCATAGCAACAGCTGGGCGGAGCATGTGCTTGAGCCACTGAGGCAGGCGGGGCTCACGGCCAACCCGAAGAAGTGTGCAGTTGGACGGAGGGGGGTAAGGTATTAGGGGTACCACTTGGGCGGCGGGCAGGTGGGTCCACAAGTAGACAAGACAGCAGCGATTGCAGCCTGCCCAAGACCCAAGACCAAAAAAGAGGTGCTGCGGTTTTTGGGGCTGGACATTGTACGCACTCCCCAGATAGCAGTGTACTCCGGGGCGGATCCGCCGTCCTGATCAACCGCGGACCCGTTGCTGACTCTAGGTGGATCCGCACATTGCACATGCTCTTTTCAAACCTCGGCTTCAGCTGCATTCGGAGTTGGGCAGCGACACGCGTGCCCCCATTTACAGTTCTAAATACACAATATCACACTTGGGCCCATACTCTCTCACACACACACACACACTGTCCGGTACCGGTTAAAGTTTTTGGTTGCAGGCCTGAGGGTGCGATGTCGCTGCAACAATCCTTTTCTCCCCATTTTAAACAATAAACCAACTCAGACCTGCTCGCTCAGCCGACATCCTCTATGTCAAGGATGCTTCGCGAGTCCAATTTCTTATAGAACTCCGCCACACGAGGTACAGGACTACTCCTCAATCTCGCTGGAGCCAGCGTCGCCATGTTGACGCTTTCCTCTCGCCACCTTGGATCAACCCCAGTCCTCCTCGGATCAGCCGCAGTTTTTTCCTCCGTGCTTTTCACTACAAAACACTTCTGCAGGTATCCTACCCACGGGTGCATGTCTACTTGTACAGAACACACACGAAAAAGTCCAGTTCCTTCCCCCACCTCAACCTCTGCACGCATTAGCAGCAGGCTCCATTAGCTCCCTCTTCTTCTTCTTCCGCGCTCTTCCACCTTCTTCTTCCCATCATCCCATTCTTTGTCCTGTTTGTTTTTTTCTGTTGAGTTCACTTGTCCCTCGTTAACCTAAACTACTTTTATAGATAGGAAATTCAATACAGTCTTTAAACTAATGAAATAATTGGTCAAACAAGAATACACTTATGCAAAAATTTGCAGAAAATTTTTTTTGCAGAAATTTCCCTTGTTTCTCACGTTACAACAGTAACCACTCCCCGCATGTATATATAATCACTTGGATAAAATTTACAAAAACAATAATACAATTTTCTCACTTTTATTTTCTGTGTACATAAAACCAACCTTGTAAATATTTTGTCAATATTAAAGGGCCTTAAATGCATGTTTTTTTTTTTTACCAGGGCTGCACTAATAATAATATGTGAATACAAATGAATTAAGAAATACTCTTTACTTATGTTCGTTTTTTTTTTTGTCAAGGCCAAAGGGAGCCGCTATAAGGAGGCTGAAGAGCCGCATGTGGCTCCGGAGCCGCAGGTTGCCGACCCCTGCTCTAGGCGGATCCGCACCATTCTTTGTTACAGCGTCATTCGAAGTTGGAAAGCAACAGCGAAACGTCTCCTTCGGCAGACCGTACACTGTAAGTAAACTGTTAAAACTGTTAATATGTGCTTGCTTATGCAGATGGAAAGCGGGTGAATCTGTCTCTATGATTTAACTTTTAACTTTGTAATATAGCATACCATAGCGATATAGCATATATAGCATATAGCATAGCAAGCGTGGTTAGCTAGCTCACATAGCATATTGCCGGTAGGTAATGTAGATTTGAGTTAACCCTGGTAGTTTTGGTCACTATATCGTTCACTCATCACTCATTCATCTAAGTTGACTGTACACAGGTTATTTTTGTTAGTCTAAAACTGCATTCCTATATTTAGAAATTCCATGTCTGAAGTGTGTGACAGATTGTCTATTTTGGAGTGCATCACTATGTGTATCCTGTCACATTACAAATTGTGATTATGATGGCGGATGATGATAACTTAATTGAAAATCTTCTTTTGTGATTACAGATTCTGTCAGAAAAAATCCTGGCGCTCGTGCTTCCACTGACCATGATGTCTGCAAGCATGCCATCCGGTGGTTCAACTTGGCAGCAGGTAGGGGAACCTCAAGGAGACGCAGTACACACGAGGTTCACCCTGCTGACGATGTCTAAGCACAGCACATCACATGTTATGGCAGTTCTTTTTTATTTATTTTTTTTCATTTAAATGAGTATGTGAGTATTTATAAATAAATTTAAGAATTTCCATCACATTTTTTCATGTTGTTTTGTGACAATTATCTTATTAGCCACTTGTAGTAATGTGTTGGTCAATCTGGTGTTTGTGCCAGCTCTTTTAAGTGAACTCAATTCCACTTAAGTGGTTGTATCCAACCAATCATATGATCACAAGGATCATACTCTAATGTCCCATATATCACCAGGGAGGTTGGTGGAGGTTACTGTCCTGGTATAGAGGATGAGGGAGCCAGGGAGAGCAGTACAGCACAATGGATAGCAGATGAGATGAAGTACCCAGAGAGAACCCATGCATGTACAGGGAGAACATGCAAACCACATACAGAAAGACCCCTGGCTGGATTCTAACACCTGCAACAGTGCTACCAACTGCACCACTGTGCAGCCTCAAAACTGTAAATTTACTCATAATAATAACCCAATTTTAGGTCTTTTGCAGCTTCACAATAAATCATTTTCCGGTGTATAAGGCTAAACTGGTGGGATTTTTATGGAGTCATTTCTAGTTGGTAAGCAAGTTTTTATCTGTATCTACTTTTGTTAATAAATTCATAATAAATAAAGGTTGTGGACCAAATGAGTCTACCTCCGTTATAAGTATCATAAACGGGCCGGATGATGTGTTTTATGAACGAATCCAAAACGGATCCGGGCCGGATGATGTGATCTATGAACGGATCCGGGCTAGATGTAGCACTTAATGTGTGGATCCGGATAGGGTCCGGGGCGGATCCGACCCGGAGCCGTTCCGGTGTGCAAGTGGACTCCGATCCGGGTCCCTTTTGCGGATCTGTTCCTGAGTCTACCCTAAATCCGGAACGGATCCGTTCCGGAGTCCGTTTGCTATCTGGGTTATTCCCAACTTCTCTGAGCTGACCAGCCCCTTGACCGACCTCACCCGAAAGGGTGCCTCAGATACAGGTCGGGCGGTGGAGGTATGTGGAGGGGACGTGGCGCATCAGCTGCAGGAGAGAGGTGTGGAAGGAGCTCAGGGAAGCAGCATCAGGTGAGTGATTAGTACACCAGCAACCAATTGTCTAATCACTCTTCTCTTTTAAAAACAGTAGCTTGGGGAGGAAAGGGAGGAGACACCAGAAAGCACATGTGGAGTCGGACGCACAGACCCTGGGAAGAAGGCTGGGAAGACTCCACATAACGAAAAGAATTGTGTAAAATAAAAACATTTAACCAGACAAGAAAGGCTTGCTGTATCCGTTCGCTGCAACGAACCCGCAGTGGCTCAGAACCGCCACACTGCCGTTCTCTTTTTATGACTTTGTTCTTTAAAATGTCAACATGCTACAAAATCTACAAGGTAGCCTTTTAACAAGCCGTGTTAGGACTCTCACAAAGCACTGATAAATAAATACCAAATTCCCTGAAAAGTTACACTGATTTTTGTACAGTATAAACGAAAGCCAACATATGAGGAGAGAGGTGTTAGAATTAGAATAAACACAAACACACGGAGGCTGAAACACGCAGCTTTACAAATGAGATACAGTTTTTTGGTTTGCCATATTACATTTGCACAAGTAAGATCGTGATGGTCCAACTCACACATCTCTTGACACATTTCACAAAAAGCTTTGCTCAGACAGACGTGGCTGAGGAAATGAGGAAGGAGCTGAACAATCAATCAAATGAAAGAAAGAAACAGATCAGGAGTCAAAGTATTACTATGCTGCAGAGGCTGTGTGGGGTAAGGAAATAGATTTTATGAAATGCCTCCGCAAATGAATCAATGGCAGCTCGAACAGAAAGACATTTCATAAAGCAGCTTCTTATCTGTGCAAGTTAAGAGGAGAGGTTTAATAAGAGCCTCTGCTCCCCATTGCAAGTGAAATATTGCAGTGTGTGCGTGGGTGTGTGTGGATGTATTGGTGAGAGGAAGAGCAGAAGAAAGCGTTCCTGTGTGTGTCAATTCTAGAATGTTGGAGTGCTAATGCCTGCACAAATTAATTCATTTCCCAAAACATGTGTGGGCAAGTGTCTGTTTTACCACCGCACTTAAGCTTTGTGCTGAGTAGTTGGTTTGTGTGTGTGCATACACACATTCATGAAACACGTACAGACATCTTGTGTTTTGCTTTATTTTTTATTTTGTTTGCTCGGGGTGGGGGGTGAAATGCATTCTACCATTTCAGAGCCTCTACTGGTTTGCGTTGAGATTTGCTGTGTCTGTTTCATATCTTTATTTGGATATTGATGTGCTGGTTTCTGCCATCTTTTTGATTGATCTAATCACCCTCTGTCTCTGTGTTCACAGTGTCGAAATCTAGCACCGTGCAAATGTCTTCAAGCAGTTCTCATTTCTTTAAACATTGCCAGAAAAAACAGGAAATAGGTGCTGCGATATCCTGAAACATGTGCAAACATAAAAAAAAAAAGAACTACAGTTAACAGTACTGTGCAAAAGTGTAGATCCGGCCCCTCTTCTTTTCAGATTTTGCTTCCAAGCAGTCTGTCTTCCCTGTATTCTTTAAAGTGGTCCTGAGCAATAGTTCTTTAGGCTTACTGAAGTTCTTCCACAGTTTTTCTTTCAACATTGGCTGCTTTTTCACTCATTTCAGTCCAACCCTGTTTTGTTTTGTTGGTTGGTTTGTTAAGCCCTCTACTGAGCAAAATTCCGACTGAAGCCTGCTCGGAATCGTGCAAGGTTTGTGAAACTGTACTCCGTGAAATGCGCAGAGCAAAGGAAAAGTCGGCGGTCGTATGTACTGGAGATGCTGTTAAAAATAAATAAAAGCCATTGATGGCGAATATTGCTTTCCGGGGGAAGAATATGTAACGATCGTAGTCTGCTTTCACAGCCTTGGAAGGCACACCAGTTCCTGTTTCTCGCCGAAGGGGCGTGTCTGAAACGGGGTGGCTGTGGATTTGGGTGTGGGGGGGTGATTGCTGAAAAAGTGACATCACTTTTTCACAAAAACGGATTGGCACTTTTTCTGGGGGATATTCAAAAAGGGGGAGTACTTGAAACAAAGGTTCTGACACTTGCTGGCACTTCATGTGTAATCCCCACAGCGGGGAGACTCAGAACTAACACCAAAATTAGTTCGATTTTGATTCTCTATCCCCTTTAAATTGTATCTTACTGTGTTAGAGCGGCCTGTCACAAAGACATCCTTTGTTCCCATTTCTTTAGTTGTATCGATGAAAAAAGCCAACGATAACACAGTTTGACAGACAGAAAATAGTATTTTTGCAATAAAAAGGTTATCCCCAGAGCTATTGGCTGAAAACTTGGCATAAAAGTTTGCACCAACTCAACGTCTGCATGAATGTCTAAGGTGTTTACTGGATATATTACATCTCTTAATAACATCACTTTCAAATACTGTTCACCTGCTGTAGATATATATATATTTTTGGCCTGTTACTACTTGTCCTCCACTTGTCCAGTTTCCTCATATTTTTTAAGGACACATTGCACACAATGCCTCATGATCAGGTAAGGACTGGACTAAAATGAGCCAAAATCCTCCAATGTCCAAAGAAAAACTTTGAAAGACCTTCTTAAGGCTTGGAGAACTGTAGCTCAAGACATTTTTAAAAGATTGAAAAAAAGTTTGACTGCTGGGAAGCAAAATATAAATAAACGAGGGGTAGAATAAGACCATCGCAAAGTTCTGTAACTTAAACTTAAAGCTGCGGTCGGCAACTTTTTTTTAGTCATATTAGCTTGAACTGTCATGGGATTCTGGAAGTAGAATATTAAATAGGCTGTTTAGGAAAAATAACGAAATCTGTTGCTCCCTCTGAAGCCTGTAATCATGCTTGCAAAAACCGAGCGCTCCCGGCTGTTTTTAACCAATCAAGTTAGGGTGGAGGAATCCTACCTGTCAATCACAGCTTGTGCACACGCTGCTGAGCGTAAAGGCTGATTCATACTCGGCGCAAACGCGCAACTGTTCTGGCTCGAGAACCATTAATGACGTCATCGAAAGCGCCAGCCCCTTCACAGTTCCTTCAGCTCATAAGCGCAGTTTGCGCCGAGAATGCGTCACATTTGCAGTTCTCTCCAGACCAGCCAGCGTCACTGTTGAGGAAACAAGCTGAAAAGCATACGAAGAAAGCATACACAATGCCACCTGTGGTGTCACGTCAGCAGAGGCTGGCACATCTGATGTGGAATGAATTTACTCTGGGTGTAGAACTGTATATGTATCTCAGAGCTAAGCGGCTGCGGCAAAAACAGAAGAGAAGGTGGATTGTTCGTCCTTTGCAACAAGACGAACTTTGTCAAACGTTGTCCCAGTGTAACTTCATAGACGTGTCGTACAGATGTTTGTAGAGGCGCATCCTCTCGGTCACCGCGGTCTCTGCAGTGTTCATTTTTTCTTTTTCTTGGTCAGCTGTTTCCGGTGGAGCGCGCGTGAAGTCAGAAAAAAAGTTGTGTGCGCGCCCTTGCGCCGCGCGAGGATTTTCTAGCTTGCGAAGGGGGGCGTGGCGGAATTTTGGGACACGTGACCGTTTGCGCCATTTGCGACCAGCTAGTATGAGCGAGGTTGCGCCGAGTATGAATCAGCCTTGAGTCTGCCCCAGCTTGTGTGTGCTCACACTGGTGTGAACTCACGTGCACAACCTCGTCCACAGAGGGGGAGGGGTTTGGGAGGCGATTCGGAGCTTGTTAGAGGTTGGGGGAGGGACCTGAGAGTTGTATCAGTTCGAATTTTCCGACTTTAGACTCGCAATTTTGAAAACCTGCCGACTGCAGCTTTAAGCCACGTCAAAATTCTATTCTATAGAAAAGAAGACGTAAACTTATTACAGCCACATTTCAAGTCTATATGGGATGATATTAAAAAGACAGGTTTTAGATAAGGTTTATCTTTTTATCCTTGGCTTCAAATGGCACCTGTGTAGACATGACACTCAATACTCTCATAAATTTAACTCCCAAATGAGATTTTATTCAAAATAGTACTAGAAAAAACACATTTTATGTTGAAAGTGAGACTTTTTACTATTTTTCATAAAAGTATATTAGATCATCTTGAATTTGAGGGCAACAACACATTTCACCTCATTAAAATCTGACATGATTCTGTCATAAAAATCACTTCATCGGCTCAGGAATGCTTCCAGGGATCACTGTCTGTGAACACAGTTCACACTACCATCCATAAATGCAGATTAAAGCTCGACCATGCAAAGAAGAAGCCATATGTGAACATAATCCTGAAGCACTGCTGTCTTCTCTGAGCCGGAGCTCATTCAAAATTAACTGATTCAAAGTGGAAAACTGTTCTGTGGTCAGATTAATCAAAATTCGGAATTGTTTTTGGAAATCATGGACGCCGCATCCTCTGGACTAAAAATGAGACGGACCATTCGTTATGATATCAGCGCTAAGTTCAGAAGCTTTCATCTGTGATGGTAGTGCATTTGTGCCTATGGAACTGGAAACCTGCATTTCTGATTGATTTATTGATTGGTACAATGCTGAAAGGTATATACAGGTTATACAGCAACACATGCTCCATGAGCAACATAGGCCTTGCATATTTAAGCAAGGTAATACTAAAGCCCACACTGCATCTATTACAACAGCATGGTTTCATTGCAGAGGTGTCCGGGTGCTGCACTGACCTGTCTGAAGACCCATGACTGTTGAGCGACTAGAATTTTATAAGCAAGAATGGGACACCATTTCTCTCCCAAAGGTCAGGCAACATGTTTCCTCAATTCACAGGCATTTAATGACTGTTGTTAAGGGAAGAGGTGATGCTACACAGAGGTAAACATGGCCCGGCCCCAACTTTTTTAAAAGTTCAAATTCAACATGTGCTAACGTTTTTCATGAAGCAGTAAAATGCTTCACTTTCAACATTTGATGTCTTGTACTGTTTCATTGTGGAAAAAATATTTATTGATGAGATTTATAAATCATGACGTAAGGTTTTTATTCACATTTTACAAACCATCTCAACCTTTTTTGGATTGAGGTTGTAGTAACCATTTTGTCTTCCTACATCTCCTTTTTACCTCGTTTCTAGTTTAATTAGTTCATATATATCCTTTTAGTTCTTATTTCCTCTCTTTCATCTATTTCCCTTTTCCCTGCCCTCTTTCTGTTATTTGCATCTGCTCTTCTTCCTTTATTTTACTTAACCAGCCTTCCTGTTCTATTCAGGTCTGTCTGTCTAATCCTAATCATCTTTGGTTTCATCTTCTGCTTTTTCTTGAATTGTTTTGTCTTTTTCTCTAATTTCCACCAGTTTTGTCATAATATGAAGACTGTTTCGACATCTTTGCCATGGATCACACACCGTAGCTCTGTGAAATTGTCAATGCCAGTGTGACAAAGGAGTGTTGAAATCTGTCATTAGCATGCATTAGCAGTGTTCAAACAGCCCATTGGGGAACAAGACCAGTTCTCATCAAAACCAATTAGGATTGCTTGTAATTTCATCATACCGTTCCAGTTGTCCTGGTGTAGGTGCAACCTTGTGGTGCCAAATGTTGCGTGCAGATTGGAATTGCCAGGTTTGGCTGTTCTTAATGCAAAACAAAGTGGCACTTTGACCAAATGGATCTTGTAAGTATCAGAACAAGACTCCTACGAATTAGTCAGCAAAGAACTACTACTAAATATAATAATTCGATAATGCTATAATATTGTGTTATTTTAGTGTTGATTCGCAGACTCAAAAGAGAGAAGAAAGCATGAGAGAGTGTGTTTATATAATTTTTCTATCTTTATGGTAGTTGGTCATTGACATAATATATTGTACAAATGCCAAACCCCAACCATCACAGCTGATTGCATAACCCAAATATCTACTCTTAACCTAATCCAGTACCCTAATCATATAACCATGTTTTTTTCCCTCTAAAACTCTTGTAAGCATGTGCAGTGACACCCAACAAGATAATGGGCTCCCCATCTTTGCCCCACAAATACAGAAAAACAAGAACGCATTCACTTGTGCTCCCTCTCCTAACAGAGAAAAAACAGACTTTTAAGAAACTTTTCTGACTTTATACAAAAGTGATACCAAATTAAATTTAGTTGTAGTATGAAAGTAAAAAGACTAATTTTGCAGAAAATCTGTCCTTCTTTGCTTTTCCCGCTAACTAGCTAATATTAGCTAGTTGATAATGTTATCTGTCTTAGTAGTAAGCCTATCAAGAGGCTATTTATTTAACCAAAGCTAGACACGCTCAAATGCTCCTTTCAAGACAGCGTTATTTGATAGAGAGTGATGGTGATGCTCTCGGATATGTAGAATCATATTCGAAGTACGAACTAGCCGGGATGCTAGCGTCTGAAATGGAAAAGCAGCGAGTAAATCTCCAAGAGGACATGGCCGCACTTATTCAGTCATCTCTGGCACCTATCCAATCTTCACTAACGGGCTTTCAGGAAACGGTGGATACCCTTGACCGGCGCGTAACAGGTGAGAACTTTGAAGCTTTATGTAAAGCCGAAAAAGCTATTGCTGATCTGCAGACCCTGAATGCTAAGTTGCTAGACCACATCGAGGATTTGGAAAATCGATCTTGAAGAGCGAATCTCCGAATTATCAATGTGCCAGAGGACAGCGAAAAGAAGAAAGGCATGTTGACATTTGTATCCGCGCTGCTGAGTGAGACGATGGGCGAGCAGGTGTTTGCAGAACCTCCGGTGCTTGACCGCGCCCATCGTGCCCTCCGTCAAAAACCTGAAGAGGGACCTCCCAGAGCCATCATTGTCGCATTTCACAGATACCAAGATCGGGAGAAAGCTCTAAGATGGGCCAGGCAGAATGCGATTAAATACAAGGGGAACACGCTAAGATTCTATCCTGATCTGAGTGTAGCCCAGTGGTAAAATGAGGTTACTGTAATGACTGTATGGTGGGGTTAATAAAAATCTTACACAGTTCAAGACAGAAAGAAGTATATTAAAAACAACCTTTTATTTACTACTGCATAGCATTGGTGACAGCTATGAATGTTGTATTTTTGTTTCTGAAAGAAATACAATAGTATTTTACTTTGCCTTAATATTTAAATAATATAAAGGGTAATAGTAACTATTGAGTAATTAGTTTACTTTGTAACTAAAACGGTATGGTTATAAATCAACTAAGAGCATTATTTTATGTAAATATTGCAATGGAAAGAAATGTTAGTGTGATCTAAGATGCACTGTGTATTTTATTTTGGTTCTGCCATGTAATTGGTGACTGAGACTGTCAGTCAGGTGCGGGACTCGTGATTGGTGGAGAGGAAAGGTGAGCAGAGAGAACGGGAAGGGGAGAGAACAAAAATGGCGATGAGGAGAAAAAGAAAAGTGATGAAACTTAGGCTACGGCTACACGAAAACGAAACGAGGTTTTTTTTGAAAACGGGTTCGAAAATTCTTGCGACCACACGGAAACGCGCTGCTGTCCAGACGAAAACGATGAAACGATACAGTACACACGCCACTGTGTCACGCCACGCTGTGAGACAATAGAGAAGTGTTAAAATTGGCTCCCAGCGTCAACGTGTGACTGACGCAAAAACGTTTTAGCTGTAACAATGGAAACGAAACGAGGCCGTTTTCAAACTTTCCCACTCTGGAACCCGTTTTCAAAAACTATCGTTTTGGGGTAGTGGGAACGCCGGCTCCGTGTGGCCGCGACAGCGAAACGATAAGAAAAAGTATCGTTTACAGTGAAAAACGTTTCCGTGTAGCCTCAGCCTTAGACTAAAGAAAAGAAACTGGATAAAAGCCCGGAGAGGACGAAATTAAGAACAAGTTGGAGGAGCTGGTGACCCGCGAGAGACGGGACGAGAGGAGGCAGAAGCAAGTAGTTCTGGCGAGCCTTGAGTTGAGCTAAGTGAGCTAGCTGTTTAGCTTCACGTGTTGGCTGCGTTCAATGGACGTCGGGAGGGAAGGGCGAGTAAATTGCAACGCTCTCAATGTTTGGAATTAATTTCAACGCTCTCAATGTTTGGAATTAATTGCTACGCTCTCAATGTTTTCATCTGGGATTTCGACTTCTGTTTTTTTTTTTTGGTAACAGGCCTGCAACGGTTTCACTTTCCTGGAGGTTGTGAGTAACAAAACTGAATGGGTTACATTTTGTTCAGGACTGTATATTGATATAAGTGGATCTTACTTGTTGTGCCCTGGTTGGGAAAAATAGGGCATTAATATTCTTGTTGTGACCTGGTTGGGAAAAATTGGGCATTAATATTTTATTTATCTTGCTTTATGTGAAGAGGTCAGGGTTGCCAACTTTTCCAAAAACCTTGGAGTGAGATTTCAGCGGGTCGGTTCGCGACACGCATCTCAGAAGTTGTTCCATAGTACAGATATATATATATCTGTGTAGATATGATGTAGATACATGTATACATTTTATGAATATGCAATAGTGCAGAGTGTGGGGCCTTCCTCTAGAAAATTTTGCATTTCTTAAATGCAATTTCTTCCATTCTAGTCGATTTTAGGGTGACTATTTAGACATGGCAAATCCTAAATTCGCTTGAATCGAATAACACTACATTGCTGTAGTGAGACAGCGCTGCGTTACCAATCAGATTTCGCCTTGGCAAACCAACGTCACTGACGTACCGACTGACGTACCGACTGACGTACCGACTGACGTAATGACAAGCCGTTTCCAGCAAATCAACAATCAGAGAGGGATTAGACACTCTGCTGCAAGGGCGTAATAATGGTGTTGACATTGGTGGGGACATAATTTGCCACTCCACCACCAACTAAGTTTGAGGGACACCTCATTTGTGTGGGGGGTCTGGGGGTCCTCCCCCAGAAATTTTTTTATTTCTTAGATGCAATTTCCTGCATTTTAACCAATTCTGGGGTGAATAATGGCAAATCCCATCTGATTCACAGCCCTCTGATTTTTTTTTAATGTAAACCATAATGGCAAGATTGAGAATTGATTTTTTTATGCAAGTCACTCAAGTTTCTGGTGACTTCAACATTATCCCAGGCCCAAGCAGACATTGCCACAGAAAGATGTTTTATGTGTGTTATGTGTTTCTGAAATTTCAGGATCTGTAAGTTGATGAGTTTGGGTGCATTTTGTATAAAATATCAACTGATGAAGTTTTGAAAGTGCACACTGCAAAGATAAGTGTGAAAAGTGTGAACAATAAAAGTGGAAATGTACAATTTTTGAAAAATGTAGGCGGATGACTACTTAGCATTAGCAACAAGCATTTATTAGCTCTGCACAGTTCCCACAAAAATAAAACACCAGCAGTCAAAAGTAGCTAGCGAAAATAATGCATTTCGCCAAACACAGACTTTTGTGCAAGTTAGCACCAGAACTGATATAGTTCATCATAAACAAACTCAAAATAAGGCTCAAAGTGCTAAAAACCGGAATATGCCTTTAACAATAACATACCTTGTAAATGTATTACTCTCATCCATCAGACTTTCTCAAGCTGTCCCGCTGTGTCTCTTCTTCTGCTGCTGACTGGATGCAGCGCAGAGGGTTCAGTGGCGCTCATTAGCGCCGACTAGCGGCGGGGAGGAGTATTCGCGGCTCAAGGTCGCATTATTATTTTTTGCCGTGTGAAATGTGATGTGTGGCGTGTGTGCGTGTGAAAACAGGCAAAAGAGTGTGTCACACGGTGAAACCGTGAGAGTTGGCAGCTCTGAGAGGTATTTGTTTTCTTAAATGTCAAGAGTTTTCCCGGCTATAAAGTTTATTGTGGTGACTATTTGGAATTCCTGTCACTCTTAGTTTATTTAGTTAATAAAGTTAGGCTGAAGCATTTCGCCTAAAATTATAATGTTTCTCTGGGTCATATTTGTCTTAAACTAGGTCATTGGTGCCTCACCCTAATTGGGGTACCAGATTTATACCGAACCCAAGCACCCTCCATTTTAATTTTCTACATAAAGTGTTAAGGCTCGTGTATACTTCGCAGCAGTGTGTCGCAGTGAGCTTGTCGCAGACACGACGCAGTTATTTTTTGATTTATGCCTTGAAGCGCTGTCTGCGCTATGTTAATCCCACGCCACAACGCAAGAGGGACAATCACGAACAAGCTAGGATTGTGGGTGTTACGGTTACGGAGGTCATTCAACAACAATGGCGACTGGACGAATGCGCACTTTGATTGAGATGCAGCTGATCGATCTAGAAATAGAAGAAATATTGCTACTACTGGAGCTGGCAGAGAGGGAAAGAATCGTCACGGTTAGCACGGTTAGCGTCAGCCGGTTAGCAAACCGGAAATAAGCATAGTGTAGAGCGGATGTAGAGTTGACCAATCAGAGGCCTCCTTTCTCTCCCCCCTGCGGCGATGTCTGCGACACTGTCTGCGGTGAGTTACAATTTTGAGGAGGTGCACCAGAGTGTCTGCGTAGTGTCTGCGTAGGGGGGGGGGGGCATGTCTGCGTACATACGCAGACGACCTGGTTTCCGACCATAAACCGCCCTTTAGAGGTGCTACATGAGTGTTGCCCTCTCCAAGAAGCGTGCAGCTTTTAAAAGCGTCAAGTCAGATCTCTACAAGAAGGGAATAAAATTTAGGCTGAAGTATCCAGCACACCTTGAGGTGACACATCGCGGAAAATCGCTGACCTTCGAGACGCCGCCAGAGGCAGAAGCATTCTGCGCACAGCTGACAGAGAGTGTGGGGGCTGTCGCTGAAGAGGAAGACTAGTTCTTTTTTCCCCTTCCATGGCGAGTTGGTAAAGTTTACGGTTCGGCCTAATTCAGGTGAAATGGCATTATACCTTAAAATTTCTTTTTGTTTACATAATGACTGGACACTAAACTGGAACAAATTCTTTGCTATTTACATTGGAGTTTAATTTTGCATTTAATTTGTGGGAGCTCTTGAGAGCAGTGTTTACATGTTAATGGCGAAAAGTTGGAAGTGTTTACAAGGGTGTATCCTGCGCGCTGCCATAGAGGCAGACAAAGGAGTTTTGGGGGGGATTCATATGGGGGATAATGACTGGACCTTTTTTCTTCTTTTCTTTTTTACCTTACCATACCAAATGTTTCAATGTTAAATCTAGGGCTATTTTTCACCGATTTATAGGGCCAAGTAAAAATGACAATGTACATGCTATAACTGGGACTCATGATCATTTATACAGGCATGATAATCCCTCACCTTTCGGCGAAATTCGCCGTTTTGGTCCCAAAATAGGTGACTTGTGTGAATCGTGTAGATCCGAAGAGTTTTTGTTTTTTTTGTGGGGGGGGGGTATACAAATGGTTACAGCCAATCGAGATTAATAGCTATTATATATAGCGCTTCTTTTCTGATCAGCTGGTACAACCCACTCCTGGTTGCCAGTCCTCGCTTACGAATATTCCACTGATTCAGACAGCAAAGTCACATTTTTATTGATTGACATGGCAACTCATTTCCCGCTGGATCTAAACTGACTGATGGAATAATCCGCAATGGCTCTGGATCTGAACAACGCGTTTTAGGGTGAAAGCTGCTAAATGGAAAAGTCACACGGTTGTGTTGCTGTTACGTGTTGAGGTAACTCGCTTACTGTGGCAAACATGTGCACATAAATGTTATTCTAACATGCGTGCTGAAAATCAAGTTTAGGGCAACACGTTATCTGGCTCATGACGACTGCAGATGATAAATACTAGTTGTTACCTGCTAGCCTGCTTTTGCGAGAGTCATATGGAAACTAAGCTCAGTGGTGTTGAATGGAGAAATTCCTTGTTCACGCTGGATGGTTTTAAAAAACAGCAGACTTGATTTGGGCGTTTTTTGATAGTTAGAAAGCCGAGATTGTTTTTTTGTTTTTTTTCAACTGAGGAGCTCTCTTGACATGGGTTAAGTCACTGTTCGCTACAACTTGTCTTGAACACCGTGAGAGCTAGCTAAAGCTCCGGTAGAAATGATTAGCTCCTGTTCGCTTGATATTGTTAAGGCCGTAGCCAGCTATGAGGAAAGCGAGGTCTGGACCTCGGTAATTTTCAGGGATTTTTTTTTAATTATTTTTTTTTAATCTCGGTTTTCGCATACACGTTTCAATTGACGTTTGTGTTAACATCACTTTCGTGAATGTGTGAGTGCGTGGTACCATTTGAAAGGTCTGTTTCTGCCCTTTCCAACGGTGTGTATAACACGTGTGTGCGCTCCGTATTCGGTGAGAAAAGTACCGTCAACATAGTAGCTGCATACCAGTAATCAGTAATAGAAAAATTAGACGAATTTGACGAACGATTTCCTCGGCCACTCTGCAGTGCAGCGGCATTTTGCTATATACTGACGGAAAGCTCAACTCGAGCTCTTTAGAATGATATGATTGTTATATCGGTGTCATGTATGGTTCGTGAATAAAGAAGACAGCACCTTGTTATAGCAATGCACATTTATGTAGGCTGGAGACTATTTTTCACATCCAATTTAGTAATGAATTCAATATAGCCCATAAATCTTTATAGGTTGTTTAACAACAGCTATAGCCTACAATATGCATCTATCCATCTATATTTAACTCTATTTTTTATATTGGTTAGTTAGCCTTACTCTATGCCTGGCCAAATGGCCTTTGCTTATACCAAACATTTGTATAGGCTTGCATTGGGAAATAATCAGGTTCTTTTTAGCTATTGGTTCTTGTTACATTATAATGGTTTATTTTGCTACTAGCCTCAATGTGCAACACTGCTATATATTAAAACTAAAGAAAGCGCAAGGGCAGTTAAAAGAAGTATAACTCAGCATTTATACTTCTTTTAACTGCCCTTGCGCTTGCGTCTTGCGCGTATGTTAATGGCTCGAGACGTTTATACTTCATTTTGCTTTGTCGGCGCTTGCGTGTGCTGCGTGGCGATTCACCGCCAGGACAGTAGGTGGAGTAGCGGGTTTTTTCAATGACAAGCCTACTATGATGAAAGGAAATTCACCGCCAGGACCTCTTCGAGTGGATTCATGCTTCTTCTTCTTGTAAATAGCCGGTATTTTGTCAGATTTTCAACACCTTGGGGGTCTAAACGACTACTTTCTCGCCTGTTGCTAAAGTTATATATTTACAGAGTTTATAGCTTAAGGGAAATCAGCTTTTCAGGCTGGCTGATTTGGGCTCGGACAGGAGTGAAGTGCACTGTGTGTAAACGCTCTGCATACTGTCAGATCGATGAGTATGCCGTTTTCAAGTAGTAGGCGGTTTTAGGGCTGAACGATCTATCGTTTTCGACCGAAAATCGCGATCTCAGACAACATGATTTTGGGATCGTCAAAGCTGCGGGGTTTTTTTTTGGTGCTTTTTTTTTTTTTAAATTTTTTTAAATTTTTTTTTTGGTGCTTTTTTTTTTTGCCGTTGGCAGGTTTTCAAAATTGCGAGTCTAAAGTCGGAAAATTCGAACAGATACAACTTTCAGGTCCCTCCCCCAACCTCTAACAAGCTCCGAATCGCCCCCCCAAACCCCTCCCCCTCTGTGGACGAGGTTGTGCACGTGAGTTCACACCAGTGTGAGGCTGGGGCAGACTCAAGCTCAGCAGCATGTGCACAAGCTGTGCTTGACAGGTAGGGTTCCTCCACCCTAACTTGATTGGGTAAAAACAGCCGGGAGCGCTCGGTTTTTGCAAGCATGATTACAGGCTTCAGAGGAAGCTACAGATTTCGTTATTTTTCCTAAACAGCCTATTTAATATTCTACTTCCAGAATCCCATGACAGTTCAAGCTAATATGACTAAAAAAAGTTGCCGACCGCATCTTAAAAGTATTTTTTGGGGGCTTTTTATGCCTTTAATATTAGGACAGTTTGAGAGAGACAGGAAGCAGGGGGCAGAGAGATGGGAAAGACACGCAGCACAGGGCCGCCCGGTGCGGGAGTCGAACCGGGGCCAGCCGCATTGAATTAATTTACACTGAAACTTGATTTAAAGAAAATAAATCGTGGTTGAAATCGAAATCGCAACTACCAGAAAAATCGCAATTTCAATTTTTTCTTAAAATCGTTCAGCCCTAGGCCGTTTCGACCACAGCCAGTGGCTTGTGCTTGCGTCTTGCGTAAAGTTTAGAAAATTGAGGTGACACACGCAAGCACGCAAGGGGGGGCTTGCGTTGCGTCTTGCGTTGCGTCTTGCGTTACCGACTATAAACCAGGCTTTAGTGTCAAGCTTGTTTTTAGCGCTACGTAACAGAAACACTGGTCGCCAGTAATGTTATTTATTGATTCATTGAAATGTAATGGTTTCAAGCCGCCTAAAAATAGCAAACACCGCCCGTCTCGCACTAAATTAAACACCAGGGTGAAATGATATCTGGTAGTCCAGTGGTTAGTTCTACCCAAATGTGAGAAACAGTGATTGGCCATTCTATTTGCTCTCAAAAGTGCTAGTGTTATGACACCACACAACTAATCTAAATTAAGAGTGACATTTACTTACGACCAATTACTGTTCTGACATCTGGGTAACCATGTTACAGAAACCAGCTCTTCTTTTAACACTGGCCCAAAGGTGGTAAATTTAAGCTTAGTGTGGCTGGTAGAAAAGAAAACGTGCTAGCCATTTTGTGTTTGGCTAGTAACATTAATATCTTCTTGTCATTTTGGGTGGTGGTGAAAAAAGTTAATTTCGAGCCCTGTTTACAGTTAATACTGATGTTCCATTTGAACTAACACAAAATATTCTTGCAGGATGAGTGTATTAACAGAGGAGGATGCTGCAGTTGTGAAGCAGATCGACTCAGGGATCAAGTGCAGCTGGAGATGGGCTTGGGTCAAACTTGAGGGAAAGGTTTGCGTGAAGGGGCAGGAGGTGTCCTTCAACATAGGGGATGTTTTCCATAAAATAAACAAACTGGCCAGGTGTGTCCTCTGCCAGAAGGAGATCAACTATGCCAATAAGGGCAGCCATGCCTTGATGGCTCATGTGCAGACCGACATCCACAAAAAGAAGCTGGAAACTATTGCTTCAACACATAGTTTGCATAGTTTGATCCCAGAACAAGCAGGGCCGAGCCAGGCAACTCAGGGCCCAGATCTAATCAGGCAGCAGTTGCAAGGGAAGGTGGCAGTGCCGGTTGTGAAACAGTGTTGGTGAACAAAGCTCGTCATACCCCGCCCCCTGGGCCGCGCGCACGCTCTTCTCACCTTTTTAACCCCCGACCCATTTTCATGCCTGTTTATATTACCATTACTTTTTTTGTTCTGTAACCAGCCATGGCTAACAGTAGGATGGATAATAATTTGGGGGGTTTGGCTACCAGATTTGTATCTTGGAATGTGAAAGGTCTAAATAGTGCTGTTAAAAGATCTAAAATATTCACTCAACTTCGAAACTTGAAAACGGATATTGCATTCCTTCAAGAGACACACCTGAAAAAGGCTGACCAAGTTCGATTAAAAAAACAATGGGTAGGGAATATTTTTCCATTCAAGCTTTGACTCAAAAACGAGAGGAACAGCTATAATAATCCATAAGAAAATGAAATTTACATCTTCTAATTATATATCTGATCCTCAGGGTCGTTATGTAATAGTATCTGGACAACTCTTTCATACTCCAGTTGTGTTGGTTAACCTTTATGCTCCCAACTGGGATGATGAGAGTTTTGTACAAAAAATTATTGGTAAATTACCTGATTTGACAAGACATCTTTTGATTTTAGGGGGAGACTTGAACTATGTTATGAACCCAACTTTGGACAGATCTAACCCCAAAACCAACTCTCTATCTAAAATGGCGAGTACATTTTTGGATTTTTTTCAAACATATTGCATGTGTAGACCCCTAGCGCTGGTTGAACCTTAACAGTAAAACCTTTTCCTTTTTCTTTAATATTTTTTTTGGGGGGGCTTTTTATGCCTTTATTATAGGACAGTGAAGAGAGACAGGAAGCAGGGGGCAGAGAGAGGGGAATAACACGCAGCAAAGGGCCGTCCGATGCGGGATTCGAACCAGGGCCAGCTGCACGAGGACTAGCCTCTGTACATGGGGCATCTGCTGTACCCACTATGCCACAGACCGCCCCTCTTTTCCTTTTTCTCTAATGTACACCATACATATTCTAGGATTGATTTTTTTTTTTTATCGATCAAAAACTTCTTAGTTCTGTGGTTAAAAATAGAATACTCTGCAATAGTAGAATCTGACCACGCTCCAATTTGCTTAGATCTATCTTTTCAGAATAATTACACAAGTCGTCCACAGTAGCGCTTTAACACTGCGTTACTTTCAGAGGAATCATTCTGCAGCTTCATTTCAATAACTATCAATCATTTTTTGCTTAACAATGAATCAGAATATATTTCTCCATCTTTATTATGGGAAACTTTAAAAGCAGTAATTAGGGGGGAAATAATAACTTACTCAGCATTGAATAATAAAATTAGACAGATGAGAAAGCAAGAGCTGACCAAAGCAATATTGGAGTTGGACCGTAAGTATTCTACATCTCCAGATCCATCGCTTTACAAAGAAAGGATTGCTTTACAATCTGAGTATAATTTGCTGTCAACTTTAGAGACAGAACGACTATTACTGAGATCGCATGGGTGGATCTATGAACATGGGGAAAAGGCGGGATGACTACTTGCTCATCAACTGAAGTCTAAATCAGCTTTAAAGTTTATTTCTGGGATAGAAAATTACATGGGACAATATACTACAGATCCTAGGAAAATAAATGATACTTTTAAAAAATATTATTCTAATTTTAAGTCAGAGTCACTGAAGGATCCATCACTCTTTCACAAGTTCTTTGATAATATAGAAGTCCCAACTCTCTCTAGAAGTCAGAAAGATCATTTAGGTCAGGAGTTAGAACTTGGGGAGATTCTTTCAGCAATTTCAGCTATGCAAAGTGGCAAGGCCCCAGGGCCTGACGGTTTCCCTATAGACTTTTATAAACAATTCTCTGCTCAGTTGGCCCCCTTATTGTTAGGTATGTTTAATGAATCCCTGGTGCAGGGTAGACTGCCAGAATCTCTGAACGAAGCGACAATCACCCTTCTTTTAAAACCAGGTAGAGATGCTGCAAAATGTGGTTCATATAGACCTGTGTCACTGTTAAACTCCGATTTTAAAATACTCTCAAAATTGTTAGCGATGCAACTGGAAACATCATTGCCCTGTTTGATCTCTGAAGACCAGACAGGATTTATTAGAGGTAGGTTTTTATTTTCAAACGTCAGACATCTACTAAATGTCTTGTATAGTCCTTCATCAGACACGGTTCCAGAAGTAGTGGTATCATTAGACGCGGAAAAAGCGTTTGACCGCGTGGAAATGGATTATCTTTTCTTTGTTTTGAAACAATTTGATTTTGGGGTAACGTTTAGGAAATGGATTCATGTTCGTTATTATGCCCCTAAAGCATCTGTAATGACAAATCAGCTACGTTCACAGAATTTTTACCTTATCTAGAGGCACAAGGCAGGGTTGCCCACTCAGTCCACTTTTATTTACATTAGCAATTGAGCCTCTATCTCTTTTACTTAAATCAACACACTCAATACACGGTATAAGCAGAGGGGGATTGGAAAACAAACTATCCCTATATGCAGATGACATGTTACTGTATCTATCTGATCCAGTAAAAAAATATGGCTAAGATTGTCTCAGTGCTCCATTCTTTTGGGCAAATTTCAGGCTATAAACTCAATTTATCCAAAAGCGAATGCTTCCCAATAAATAAACCAGCCATGGCGATCCCAGACCAATCTTTACCATTTAAGATATCAAAAAATGGTTTTAAATACTTGGGCATTAACATCACAGAGGCCTTAAAAAGAGTTAATAGCAGCACATCCTGTGCAAGACTGGGATTAATCCAATTTAAGTTAGTGCATCGTCTCCACTGGAGCAGAGCCAAGATTTCCTCCTTCTACCCACATATGGACAGTAGATGTGTTAGATGTCATGCAGATGTAGCTGACCTGACACATATGTTCCGGTCCTGTCACACACTTACACAATATTGGTCAACGGTCTTCAATGTATTGTCTGAGGTTCTGGAGGTGAGAATGGAACCCTGTGTAATAGTGGCTATATTTGGAGTACCAGATGAAGTTACTACTTGGACTAAAAAACAGTGTAACATTATATCTTTTGTTACCCTACTGGCACGCAGACAAATTCTATTGAATTGGAAATCAAACACTCCACCGACTGCAGCGCGGTGGCTGCAAGATGTGATGATGTTCTTACACTTGGAGAAAATAAAATTCACCATACGAGGCTCTGACAAATTTCTGTCAGTATGGGGACCTTTAATCTCATATTTCGATGGACTTGATACATTACCAAAGTAACTTGCCTTAATCAATAACTGTATTTGGTAGTTTTGGTATAGCTACACCTCTAATATACTGGAATAGCCAACTACACACAACCTAGGCTATAGCCAGACATGGCCTCAGGTTCTATCTTAGTTTTAGTTTTATTTTTTTTATCACAATTACTTGTGATTTAACAATGTGATTTCTATTGTCTTTTTTTTTTCCTTCTTTCATAACATTTGTAATTATTTTACTATTCAGGTCCAGTCAGGGTGTGTTGAGGGTGGGGGTGGGGGGAGGTGTTATCTGTTGTGTGCTTTAAAAAAAACAATGTAACTATTCCCATGTATTTTTACACTGTCACTTTCAATAAAAACAATTAAAAAAAAAAAAAAAAATCTCTTCTGTATTTAATGAGGTAACCATTACAGGGATACTTGTACAAGCTTAAAGCTGTCTTTTTCTGGTTTGACCTAGGAGTTTTGCAGCATCCTTTTACACCCGCTGCAGGCAAGATGACAAGAATGGATGGACACCCAAGCACAGTGAGTTACAGCAAACTAACCTTGAGGTGATAAATGCAGTAATATCTGTTTCATCACTGTTTCATATCATGTTCGTTGTGGCCAGAACAATGGGCCTCATGCAAGAACCGTTCGTACGCACAGATTTGTTCTTAAATCGTCCGTACGAATGATTTAAGAGAATTTGCGCATTCACCAATTTTTTCGTATTTTACGTTTTCTTTCAGGTATGAACAGAATTTACGAGTGATCCAGACCTGTCGTAGGAGTTTCGTAAAATAGTCCGCTGTTATTCCAATCAAGTTTGCTTGACTAATGGATTGTATATTTAATTACTTTGAAGCAAACATAAATAAATATATACATTATACCCCATAATGATGCTGAAATTATTCTGTTTGACTTAAATTATGCACTAATTGAAGGTTAATTTGAGTCTGTATATAACAAGGTCAATGGGAAGCGTAACCAGCGGCTGATTTTCTACTTTCGGATGCCTTAGCGCATCAGGCTCTTGGAAGAGACCGTGTATTGACAAACGAATGGCTGACATCGCGATTTAGATTGCCAAGGACTGTGCTGCTGCAAATATGCAACATCTAGAGCCACAACTCCAGAGAAAAACACGCCGATCAAACCCAATTCCACCACATGTCCAGGTCCTCATCACCCTTGGATTTTTGGCCACTGGAACCTTTCAGAGGGAGATTGGAGACAGATCTGGGGTGTCCCAGTCCTCTGTGGGTCGTGCGCTCCCCTTGGTCATCAAAGCTCTCATCAGTTTATCACCCATGGTACATCAAATTCCCATACACCGCTGTCCAACAAGTACAAATTAAGAGGGACTTTCATGCCGTGGCTGGACTGCCAATCATAATCGGAGCAATGCACACATATACACATCAAAACACCCGTTCCCCTGTCGTGGAGCGCACTGAGCTGAAGGCCAGGTGGGTGTGTCTCGATACAGCGGGGGGCAAACTGCTCTATAGCCCAGAGAAGGCATGCCAGATTTGCACAATATTGCCATGAACGAGGGTCTCCACCTGAACCAGCACAGGCAGACCAGAAGGTGTGGTGCCAGAAGACCCCCCATATTAACCGCCCCATCAAAGTGCCATCATGATGAGGCAACAACTGATTGCATGGCTTTAGTTGCAGTCATCGAGCGCCTGCCCATGGCGAGACGTTTTTTTTTAAAAGCCATTTTCATATCAAACCATTTCTTTTTTTATTTCGGTGACATTACGAACTACAGGTGACAAACAGCACTCGTAATTGCTTCCCATTTCTTCGCTTTAGCAGACCCCGTAATTCCACTGCTGACACTGCTAAAAATGACAGATTTTCCTTTTTGGATCTCTGAAAGCAGAACTTCAATCTCAGAGCCCGTAAAGTTGTTCTTTTTGCGCCTTGATGCCATTCTTATGACTCAACACTCAAACACTTCCTGGCAAATGAGCGAGGAAGCACAGCCTTATATGGTATCATTTTGGGCGTGGAGTATGCAAATTTACTATCCTCGTGCACGTGCAATTATATACGCACACGTGGGATTCATCATTTACGCAGGTCGTTTACACACTTTTTCCGAAGATAAGAGCGTTTGTTGAATCTGACGTGGCGTGTTCGTACGAGACCTTACGAAAAAAGTAAGGGAAATTTAGAATAAAAATACGAAAATTTTCTTGCATAAGGCCCAATATGCGTATTTATCTTTTACTATTTAGTGGCTGCATCAAAAAACTTACATTTAACAGAATAAGGTGATAACCAGCATCATAATACAAGTTATTCACAATGAAGAAATGTTTGGCTGAATGACTATAACTCCTGAACTAAACACTAATTTGCTCTTGGCTCTGGTGCTGCTGTTCTCTGGTTAAGCTGCACAGTCTGTATTATAGACTGAAATAAGCTTCACACTGAGTGCGACAGGAAATTGTTAACCAGGAGGAGGTATTAAACAACTTATGTACACAGAGTTCATAATGAGTTAGAGATTTATTCAGATTATAACACAAGAAGCTTTGATGCACATTGACTGAATCTCCCTGCTGGCATTGATAAACTAGCTACTTGAACATATTATTTCCCCCTCCTGTTTAGCTCAACAATAGTGGCTTATGTTTAATACAGCAGAAAGAGATTATAGCAACTGCTCCTCTGCACATTAAACAGCACTTAACTGACCAGTTCAATATGGAAAAAAAGATATGCATGTTAAAACAGGGCTCTCGTAATTAGAGCACAGTTATGACTAAATTGCTTTGATCATACAATTAAGCTTGTGTATAAATATCTCCAACCAAATTACTTGCGTAATAAGGCTGAAAACATAAAACTTCACATCATAATCACGGAACCTAATGTACTACTGTGCAAAGACAAAAGAGGATACACAGTGAAGAATGAAAGAAAAGAAGAAAGAGGTCAGGGAAATACTGGATACTGGAGGCACAGGAGATCTCTTTCTGTGTCTAATTCTCTCCTGATCTGTCAGTCTCCCCCTCATTTAGAAAAGACCTGTTTGCACCCCACAACACACACCCACGCCATTATCACAGCATACACTCTCTCTCACATGCACATACACGCTCACAATGCGCTGAAAACACCCACACTCGCATTCCTCTTCCTCTCTCTTACACACTCAACACTGTCACACACACACATCCATGAGTCGAAAGAAAGAAAGAAAAGGCAGAATCGCCCAAAGTGTTTGCAGCCCACACCGTTTCCTATCTGTGGATAAAAATCACACACTCACACACAGTCATCTGAGACAGAGGAAAAAATTATATTTTGTCTTTTGATCCAGAGCCTTTTGATTTTCTCCGCCTCGCTTACACAGCCACTTAGCAGCTGTACACTTGTATAACCAGTCTGCATCATTTTCATACTTATAGGATTGGATTTATTTTAGCATTCTTTGTGTTCTTAGAAGCCTTTAGTATTGAATATCTCTTCATGTAATGGATCCAAGTCCATAAATCCAACATTAGGCTTCAGTCTGAAGCCTAATGTTGGATTTATGGACTTGAGGGGATGTTTTTCCAGATGTCCATGCAGAGAGATTTTAAATGTCAATCACACAACTGTCCACGCTGTACACAGAGGGATAATAGTTTTTGAGTGCAGGCTATAACAACTTGGAGTAAGTAATTTAGCTCTGGACCATATTGCTGTTAAGCCCTTTCTCATTTCAAGCTGTTTACTTGAACTTTTGATATCTTACAACGGAGCCACCCCGCTGTTAAGAATAGACTCTTTACAGGAAAATCTTCTCCATGACTAAGCAGTCTTGGGTTACCTCTAATACAGAAGAAGTGAGATGTCATACCGGCAGTAATCTGCAGTTTTGACTTTGGCAGAGAAGAAAAACCACCAAACAGCATTTTTTGTTCTTTTGGTTTTTATTGTACAACCAGTCATGCTGCAGATGTACAGTACCTATAAGTGTTTCAGCTAAATGCACACGATCCTATGTACTCCCATGAATAATTACAGGGAAGAGTTTTCCGTGAAATATTGCTCGTGCAGAACATGCACGAGCAATATTCTAACTTTATACAAACAATAAAATTTTCCAATTGTGCCTTTTACATAAATTGCAAAGACAATATTCACCCACTGCTTGTTAATAACAGATTATGTAAATCCTTGACATGTCACTGAGAAGATTGAACTATTAACTGAAAGTTTGTTTGTGTTATTCTGGCAGTGATGTATCTTACCCTGCACCACTAAAAACTTTCCAACAGTTTGACAACTGCTCCACCAGAGAAAATAAAATGTTGCATTTATTCTATACCAATGATGATCTACACTGCCTCTCAGTCTGCCCTCCGTTAAGGAAATCAGATGATAATCTGGTGCTCCTCACCTCCATCTATTGTTCGGTGGCAACCTGTGATCAGGTTTTAAAGGTTTTAAGAAGGTGGTCTCAGGAAGCTGAAAAAACTCTGAAGGGGTCCTTTAAGGCTACAGACAGGAATGTACTCTGTGAGCGATATGGAGTGCACAGAGTGAGGGTGTGACAGACTATATCAATTTCTATGTGGAGATGAAGAAGAAAGTCTCCAGGGAGGGAGACAAGAAGATAAGAGAACAAGGAGGTCTATGGAAAGTAAACGGAAAAGAAGAACAATGTGAGTTATATGTGGTCAGGGATGAAAAAGATCACAGGTAGAAGGGGATGGAAGTCTAAACTAAGCCATTGAACTGAACCTGTTTTTCAATTGACCCTTCCCAGTCACGTGACTTTCGTAAAGCAACCGCCATTTTGGACGTATAGAAGACAACGATAGTAACAGTAACGATAGTAACAGTAACGATACAGACAGACTGAAAATTGAATAAAAGAAGAAAGAACAAGATGCAGAAAAAAAACTCTACTATCCAGGGAGGTCGGGCATTTAGTGGGCCAGCAGAGGGAGAGGTATTTGGAGAAGCTGAAAATTGGAGGTTTAGAAAACGACGTGTACTTGCTTCCACCAGGGCTGTTTACAGACGTCCGACAGCATGCCACCGCCTCGTCTTTACCAGACTTCGGCCCCCACGACCTTTATATTTATGTTGTAAAAAACCCATCGCCATACATGGGAAAGGATCTAAAGGCATACAAGAGTTTGGATGCCTACAAATATTTTGTGTCGGACTATGTGACCTGCCTTTTACCAGTGGATCGTCCCTGGAGCCGGTGGGCGCCATCTTTTTACAGCTAAGGTTTGTTTACATTTTTCATTTAACGTTGTTCACCAGGATAAACGACATGTAAACCCGTTGACACGGTGTTATAATCTTGCTATTACGAGAATTGCAATGACCAAGTCGTAGTGCTTTACTAAAGGCGCTGTGTTATGTTTTATCTAGTAGAAAGGCAACCCTTAAATGGCACGGGGGAACACTAGTGTGCCGTGAGAGATCATCTGGTGTACCGTGGAAAATCCCTCTCAGGCTTTATCTTTATTTTGCATGTATATGTATATGTTATATATCTTTATTCGACACTTACCTCCAACAAAGTGGTCACTACACAACCGCTGGTATACTGAAGGTTGCCAGTCTTTCCTATTGATCGCCGCGACTCATCTTCTCCGTCGCTCAAGATCAGTGGGGATCCGGTAAAAAGACAAATCTTTCCTCGTCTGCTGACTGTTGGTACACCCAGGCGCGCAACAATATGCCGGCATGATGTAAACCTTACTGATCTAATCGATATTTTCCTTTGAATGTTCCTCGCTCCTCCGTTGTTGGCTGTGGTAGACTACTTGTTTTCACGTCCAAAATGGCTGACGCTTTTGTTGTGACGTCACGTGGGATGGGTCAATAGGTTCAGTTTAGAGCGACACTCAACATTCTCCTCCCCTACTTCCCCCAGCTATGCCGACCTCACACCCAGGACCCACAGCTTTCCTGTCATCCTGTACCTCTGCCATGAATCTATAATATAGCCTCAGCAACATCTCCCACCACATCAGGACACACTGAGCCTTCCTCTGCCTCCCCCTTCAGCTTGTCTACCTCCAGCAGTCAGGCAGAGGCAGCTAGTAGGGCTGCATAATATTAAAAAATGATTCAAATGCAACATCATATACAAGTGCTTTTATACACCTGTGCTTGTTCTATATCAAATCAAAATGTATTTTGATTTGATATAGTATTATTAGTTGCAATATTGTTGCAATATTGCAACTGTCTTTGCATTATTGTTGATATTGCATTAACAAAAACCTTTGATATACTGTGCAGCCCGACTACAGAGACTGAACTTACTTTCTTCAGCTAGCCCATGCTCATCTGGACAAAACAGGCAGCACTGTGAGGACGATCTTCAAAGTTTTCTCCTGTGCTTTTAATACAATTCAGCCTGCAATGTTATGTCAGAAGCTCCAGAAAATACAGATTAATGCCTCCACAACAACCTAGATTATTGACTACCTGACAAACGGACCAGAGTTTATGAGACTGAAGGGTTGTGTTCTCTGATGGTCAGCAGCACAGGAGCAGCGCAGGGGACTGTACTCTCAGAATTTTTCTTCACACTGTACACCTCAAACTTTCAGTGTAACTCAGAGTTCTGTCATCTCCAGGAATGCTCAGATAACAGTTGAGGGCTAAATCAGGGATTGACTTAAAGCTGAGTACAGGAGAGTGAGAGATCACTTTGTGGCATGAAGAGAAAACAATCACCTTGTCTCAAATGTAAACAAAACAAAAGAAATGACTGTAGATTTGAAGTGGACCATCAACACTTCTCATTGAGGGGGCCTTAAAGCTGCAGTCGGCAGGTTTTCAAAATTCCGAGTCTAAAGTCAGAAAATTCGAACTGATACAACTTTCAGGTCCCTCCCCCAACCTCTAACAAGCTCCGAATCGCCCCCCAAACCCCTCCCCCTCTGTGGACGAGGTTGTGCACGTGAGTTCACACCAGTGTGAGCGCACACAAGCTGGGGCAGACTCACGCTCAGAAGCGTGTGCACAAGCTGTGATTGACAGGTAGGATTCCTCCACCCTAACTTGATTGGTTAAAAACAGCCGGGAGCGATCGGTTTTTGCAAGCATGATTACAGGCTTCAGAGGGAGCTACAGATTTCATTATTTTTCCTAAGCCTATTTAATATTCTACTTCCAGAATCCCATGACAGTTCAAGCTAATATGACTAAAAAAAAGTTGCCGACCGCAGCTTTAAAGGAACAGTGTGTGACATTTACTGGCAAATACATCAGTGATCAAGTTCAATACAATAGTTCTATTCTTTGCCAGTCTATCCTGGGAAAAGAGGTGGAGGTGGACTGAACAGGAAATACAACATTGACGCTTTCTACAAGAAGTGAAAGCGCAGACTCTACTTCTTAAGAAAACATAGGTCTTTAAAGGGATAGTTCGCCTCTTTTGACATGAAGCTGTATGACATCCCATACTAGCAATATTATTTATGAACATTGACTTACCCCATACTTCGTCCTGTGAGCCGAGTTCCAGCCTCGTTTTGGCGTTGACGAAGGTAGTCCGGCTAGTTGGCTGGGGCTTAAAAAATAAAGCGTTTTGCTTCTCAAAACAATATGCGTTCAAAAGATTAATACATTTGCATCACAAAATCGTTCACCAAAAAAAGTCAGACCTCACAATCGCTTGGTGCTATTTTCTTTCCCTTTCGTCTATGCCAAAACTTGGCTGGAACTCGGCTCACAGGACGCAGCAGGGGGTAAGTCAAATTTAATAAATGATATTGCTAATATGGGATGTCATACAGTTGGTTTTTTTAAACCTTGACCTTATTTCTGGCATAAAATACATTCATCTACTCACCGAGAACAGTTTGGTGAAAGTCGGCGTTCCTTCGGAAGATATTTAGATTACTCGAGATACCGTGTATATCCATATAACAGGACTGAACAGGGCATAGACAATACAATACAATCTAAATAAGGTATTATTTCACCATTTCTTTAAGCTGAATGAATGAATGAACGCATACTATTGCAGTGTTAGCTCATAACTGCCGTGTTGTTGTTATTGGGGGCTATCGGGGGGCTTATAGGAAGCTTTCTACACACGCGTCTAGTGGGATGACGTCATCGACGCGTGTCGCTGCAGCACAGCTCATTCATTCCGGTGAGGACTCAAAGTCGCCGTCCACGTCGTCAAAATCTGATAAATATCCTGCCAAGTTGCACAAAACTAGCAGTAGCAAACTCTGTGTGAAGTTAGCCGAATGTCACAGAGTAAATAAGCTGTGCTGCAGCGGCACCTAGGTGGAAAGAGTGTCTGCTTCTTGGACATTTACTGACAGCGTATTCCACAAGCACCACCCACCTTTCTGTTGGGGTGTTGCTGTGATGCAATAACTGCATGAAGAAACTGAAGGCTTGAAAGCTGCCCAGCTATAAGTTGAGAGCAATAACATGCAACTGTTGAAATCAACTGAAAACTATCAGTCATCTTCAAACATAAGCTGTATTTTCAATGCCAGTGACATGTTGACATGGGAAAGGTGTCTTGTTGCTTTTATGAGGTGAACATGATGACCAACAAATGTTTTTTTACTGACTAATTTGCCAAGACCTTTACCTCATACATGGAAAATGGGCACCGGGCCAAAACTCTATTTGCCTCACGGCTGCAGTCTCATGCAGCCAGTGAGGATGTTTTAATATATTAACATGGTGAAGCATGGTTGAAACATATTTATTGAGACAGGTAACAATCTGTTTACTTTCATGAACTTCCTAATCTCAAGAAACTTTATATTCTTTAAATGTATCCTATATGAAATGACCTCATGAATGAGTGGTTGTCCTCTGCCCTGACGCACATTTTTTCTGAAATGAACCAGATTTGTGTATGTGCGTGCATACATAAATTCAATTTTTTGTTTATCGCTTGTAATAAGCTTGTCAATTGTGGATTAATAGACTTTATTCAGTAAAACACTGCCCCAAGAAACAGATTCAAACAACCTCCACACTCGTGCTGTTAGAGCAACTCATTGACAATGGCTGTAGTGTCTGAACCACTGTTATTATGTGCATGAATGCAAAATGATATTTTAATACATTTGAAGAACTGTGTGTCGAATTCAGATCTGTTTTTACAATATTTTTGGAAAAAAGTGACAGCCCTAATGCTAACATTTTTATTGCGTCTGCTTTGCACTCCACTGCTTCCATATTGTCAACCTCACGTCATGGTGTCCAAACTCAATTTTGAATAGTGTTGTGAATGAACGTGTTGAAATGAGTGCATTCATGAGTGGCGTTCAGACTTTGAATTTGAACTGAACGATGCAGTTTTTCTCTTTCTCTCAACATGGAACAAAATTCTTGACGGCAACGACTGTGTCACGACATATTGTGCCTGGTGCTCTGGAGGAAGCCACAAACATTGCAGTGATCGCAGATATGAATACCTTATATAGAACCAGTTCAATGGATAGTTACAAATGTATTGTCATAGACATGTGTAGAATTGCACAATAACATTCCCTCATCAAATAGGACAAAACGTTTTATAATAAAAGAGAGAGTATTCAGAAGACCGTTATCGAGAAGAGAAAAAAGATTGAGGCCTGCCAGCTGAATCTGAAGGTTGTAATAGATAACCGAACAGCAGAAAGTCAAAGGAGAGCACCTATATTGTAAGTAGAACCTTTGTTTTGGCCTTGGTGCAGACAGCGTGTGCTGCAAACTAATTTTATCTGCTGTTGTGCTCCCAAATCGGACTTGTCTCACAGAAGCTGCTGTTTTCTTAGTTTCTTTTGACATGTTCACTCGCAGATTAAGTTACTGAACTAATTTTCTGTTTCCAACTCTTTTCCTCTCTTTGGCTTTCTCTTTTCTCTAATATTTCTAAACTTGCCATTGCCCTCAGTCAGTCTTCTCCTCCTCCATCTGCCTACACCCTCCCTTCCCCTCTCTACCCCCTCAATCACCTTTCTCCTCAAGTCCCTTTGCACCTTCCCTCTCTCCCCAAATCTCCCTTCATCCATCCATCCCTCCCTCCTTCTCTCTCATCTCTCATTATCCCTCTCAAAGGGAAATATCATAGAGAATTTGGCAGGTATTCAAAGATACAGTGGGCAGAGAGAGAAACACAGAGAGAGGGGGAGAGCATTAGAGAGAGGGGGAGAGCATTAGAGAGAAAAAAAACAGAGGTAAAGAGTCGAGGAGAGCCAAAACAAAAACGATCTCACATCTCATTTTCAGAGGGGGGGTTTTGTTGTGAATAATTTATAGTTTTATCTCAGCTCTTCATCTGATAGACATGTTTGCTGATGTTAAAATAAATAAATAAATAGAAATCATTTTTATTAATTAGATGTAAATTATTTCTGTTGAGAATACACATCCCCATCTGCTGCATTTCTTTGCAGTCCACACACCACAATATCAGCGTCACACTTCACTGACGACTGCAGAAGCGCTCCACAGGGAGGTCAGAGGTTGTGGTCAGCTACATGACAGCAGCCATGCAGCCTGTGGGGGTTGTTTGACTTGCTGAAGTAGACAGAAGCAAGTGCTTCGTCTGACTGAGGACAGTGTTTATGTGAAGGTTGACATGATGGTTGCTTCTGTCAAAGGGACAAGTTCCTCCCATAATTTGAACGAGTTACCAATGCAGCGATTGACTGCCGTTTGGTGCCCCCTGTTGAAACAATAATATTCCTCCACTTCAAATCTGAGCAGTGAAACCCGGTAAATCCTATTCAGCTAAATGTAATCTAGGCTGAATCTCTTTGTCTTAAAATGTATGTTGACAATAGATGAAACATAGTCATTGTGTTCAAAGTAAAACTGAGACAGGAAGTGAACAGAGTGGCTTGAAAAACAACAGTCTGCACCAGGCTAGCAGGCTGTACACAGGCAATGCTTTGCTTTAAGCAAATGCTAACCAGCATACAAAGACTATGCGTGTTTTAGATGGATCTTCAAGGATCTCATGGAACTTGTTTTTGAAGTGGTTTTGTGTGAAATATTACTGTCAATAGGGCACTGACTCTGAGTCAGTTACTGTCAGTGAACAGCAGTCAGAACTAGGGTTGCCAACTCCCTGAAAAATAAATAAGGGACACCTCATTAGAAGGGCCGGCCGGCCGACCCGATTGCCTTCTCCCTTCCCGGCCTGGTGAATTTTTTAGCCCCTTTTTTTGTGAGTGAAACGATTTTTTAACTATTTAATTCGAACCTGAATTGAATTAGATGCATATTTTTTGAGTGACATGAACACCTGGAAAACAAATTATTATTCAGGAATTCACTTTAATACAAAATAACTAAATTAACTGAATAAAATAAGTATCTTTCTTAAAGGAGAAGTTGTAATGAGAAGTTTTTTTTTTAAACTTGGACCTTATTTCTGGCATAAAATACGTTCATCTACTCACCGATAACAGTATGGTGAAAGTCGGCGTCCTTCGGAAGATATTTAGATCACTGGAGATTGGCGTATATCCATATAACAGGAGAGAACAGGGCAGAGACAATACAGCCTCTAAATAAGGCATTATCTGTCTTTATTTCACCGATACTTTACGACCAATGAATTAATGAACGCGTACTATTGCACTGTTAGCTCAGAGCTGCCGTGTTGATGTTATTTTGTAGCAGAGTGGTGCAAAAAGTCTACATTAAGTGGTTTCAGAGAGTTACATGGTTCTGTAAAAGCATTAATAAAACAATACAGCAATGTACTGATATTAGAAAACGTACTTTGTTTTGCTCCCCCTTGAGCTGTCACCTTACCGTGGTGGGGGGGTTTGCGTGCTACCAATGAGTCTGGGAGCTATGTTGTCTGGGGCTTTAAGCCCCTGGTAGGGTCACCCATGGCAAACAGATCCTAGATGAGGGACCAGACAAAGAACAGCTCACAAGACCCCTATGATGAGTGATACTTTTGGACGCCGTGTTCCCTTGCCCGGACGCGGGTCACCGGGGCCTCCCCCTCGAGCCAGGCCCAGGGGTGGGGCCCGCCGGCGAGCGCCTGGTGGCCGGGTCTGTGCCCGTGGGGCTCGGTCGGGCACAGCCCGAAGAAACGACACGGGTCCCCCTTCCTACGGGCTCACCACCCGTGGGAGGGGCCATGGGGGTCGGGTGCAATGTGAGCTGGGCGGCAGCCGAAGGCAGGGACCTTGGCAGTCTGATCCTCGGCTACTGAAGCTGGCTCTTGGGACGTGGAACGTCACCTCTGGGGAAGGAGCCTGAGCTGGTGCGCGAGGCTGAGCGGTTCCGGCTAGATATAGTCGGACTCACCTCAACGCATGGCTTGGGCTCCGGAACCAGCCTCCTCGAGAGGGGTTGGACTCTCTTCCACTCTGGAGTTGCCCGCGGTTTGAGGCGTAGAGCAGGTGTGGGCATACTTATCGCCCCCCGGCTGTGCGCCTGTACATTGGGGTTCACCCCGGTAGACGAGAGGGTAGCCTCCCTCCGCCTTAGGGTGGGGGGACGGGTCCTGACTGTTGTTTGTGCTTATGCACCGAACGGCAGTTCAGAGTACCCACCCTTTTTGGAGTCCCTGGAGGAGGCACTAGAGAGTGCTCCTCCGGGAGACTCCCTCGTCCTGCTGGGGGACTTCAATGCTCACGTGGGCAATGACAGTGAGACCTGGAGGGGCGTGATTGGGAGGAACGGCCCCCCCGATCTGAATCAGAGTGGTGTTTTGTTGTTGGACTTCTGTGCTCGTCACGGATTGTCCATAACGAACACCATGTTCAGGCATAAGGGTGTCCATATGTGCACTTGGCACCGGGACACCCTAGGCCGCAGCTCGATGATCGACTTTGTAGTCGTATGATCGGACTTGCGGCCGTATGTCCTGGACACTCGGGTGAAGAGAGGGGCGGAGCTGTCAACTGATCACCACCTGGTGGTGAGTTGGCTCCGCTGGTCGGGGAGGAAGCCGGTCAGACCTGGCAGGCCCAAACGTATTGTGAGGGTCTGCTGGGAACGGCTGGCGGAATCCCCTGTAAGGAGGAGTTTCAACTCCCACCTCCGGCAGAGCTTCAACCATGTCCCGGGGGAGGTGGGGGACATTGAGCCCGAATGGGCCATGTTCCGTGCCTCCATTGTTGAGGCGGCCGACCGGAGCTGTGGCCGCAAGGTGGTCGGTGCCTATCGTGGCGGCAATCCCCGAACCCGCTGGTGGACCCCAGTGGTGAGGGAGGCCGTCAAGCTGAAGAAGGAGTCCTATCGGGCCTTTTTGGCCAGTGGGACTCTGGAAGCAGCTGATGGGTACCGACAGGCCAAGCGGAACGCAGCCTCGGCGGTTGCTGAGGCAAAAACTCGGGCTTGGGAGGAGTTCGGGGAGGCCATGGAAAACGATTTCCGGACGGCCTCGAGGAGATTCTGGTCCACCATCCGGCGGCTCAGGGCAACACCGTGTATGGTGAGGGCGGGGCTCTGCTGACTTCAACTAGGGACGTCGTGAGTCGGTGGGGGGAATACTTCGAGGGCCTCCTCAATCCTACCGACACGCCTTCCGATGAGGAAGCAGAGTTGGGGAGCTCGGACGTGGGACCTCCCATTTCTGGGGCTGAGGTTGCCGAGGTGGTCAAAAAACTCCTCGGTGGCAAGGCCCCGGGGGTGGATGAGGTCCGTCCTGAGTTCCTCAAGGCTCTGGATGTTGTGGGGCTGTCTTGGTTGACACGCCTCTGCAGCATCGCGTGGACATCGGGGGCAGTGCCTCTGGACTGGCAGATCGGGGTGGTGGTCCCCCTCTTTAAAAAGGGGGACCGGAGGGTGTGTTCCAACTATAGGGGGATCACACTCCTCAGCCTCCCTGGTAAGGTCTTTTCGGGGGTACTGGAGAGGAGGATCCGCCGGATAGTCGAATCTCGGATTCAGGAGGTGCAGTGTGGTTTTCGTCCTGGCCGTGGAACAGTGGACCAGCTCTATACCCTCCGCAGGATCCTGGAGGGAGCATGGGAGTTCGCCCAACCGGTCTACATGTGTTTTGTGGACTTGGAGAAGGCGTTCGACCGTGTCCCTCGGGGACTCTTGTGGGGGGTGCTCCGGGAGTATGGAGTGCCGGACTCCTTGATATGGGCTGTTCGGTCCCTGTATGACCGGTGTCAGAGTTTGGTCCGCATTGCCGGCAGTAAGTCGGACATGTTTCCTGTGAGGGTTGGACTCCGTCAGGGCTGCCCTTTGTCACCGATTCTGTTCATAATTTTTATGGACAGAATTTCTAGGCGCAGCCAGGGCGTCGAGGGGGTCCGGTTTGGCGACCTCAGAATCGGGTCTCTGCTTTTTGCGGACGATTTGGTTCTGTTGGCGTCGTCAGGCCGTGACCTTCAGCTCTCACTGGAGCGGTTCGCAGCCGAGTGTGAAGCGGCTGGGATGACCATCAGCACCTCCAAATCCGAGACCATGGTCTTCGGCCGGAAAAGGGTGGAATGCTCTCTCCGGGTCGGGAATGAGATCCTTCCCCAAGTGGAGGAGTTCAAGTATCTCGGGGTCTTGTTCACGAGTGAGGGACGAATGGAACAGGAGATTGACAGACGGATTGGTGCGGCGTCTGCAGCGATGCGGGCTATGCACCGGCCCGTCGTGGTGAAGAAGGAGCTGAGCCAGAAGGCGAAGCTCTCGATTTACCGGTCAATCTATGTTCCTACCCTCACCTATGGTCACGAGCTGTGGGTAGTGACCGAAAGAACGAGATCGAATACAAGCGGCCGAAATGAGTTTCCTCCGCAGGGTGTCTGGGCTCTCCCTTAGAGATAGGGTGAGAAGCTCGGTCATCCGGGAGGGGCTCGGAGTAGAACCGCTGCTCCTCCGCATCGAGAGGAGTCAGATGAGGTGGCTCGGGCATCTGGTGAGAATGCCTCCTGGACGCCTCCCCGGTGAGGTGTTCCGGGCCCGTCCCACTGGGAGGAGGCCCCGGGGAAGACCCAGGACACGTTGGAGAGACTATGTCTCTCGGCTGGCCTGGGAACGCCTCGGGGTCCCCCCAGAAGAGCTGGAGGAAGTGGCCGGGGACAGGGACGTCTGGGTCTCTTTGCTCAAGCTGCTGCCCCCGCGACCCGATCCCCGGACCAGCGGAAGATAATGGATGGATGGATGGACTTTGTACTTTTGAATACTTAAGTATTTTTAAAAGTAAGTTCTTCAGTATTTTAACTTGAGTAAAATGTTGATCTTGTAATTGAGTATGATTTGACCATGAGTATCAATACTTTAACTCAAGTACTGGAGTTGAGTACTTTGTCCACCACTGCTTAAAGCAGTGTCTGCTTACTGTCACCCATGCATGCTGCCTTGTTGTCTTACGCTATCTTCTCCTCGAGCAACAGTACCTCCTCGACCAATGAGCTGACAGCGTATTCTCGGGTGTGAATATGCTTTCAGCTCATTGGTCACAGAGCAGGACAGGGCCTGGGAACAAGTTTACCGTACATTTTCATATAAAGCCCCGTTATTCATTTCCATTGGCACGGTACTGACTATTTTTAGACTCTCACAGTAATACGGGACAAAGTGCGTCCCTTTTCAGCTCAATACGGGACAGGTGCTGTTGTTTCTAAATACGGGACAATTCCGTTTTTCAAGGGACGGTTGGCAACCCTAGTCAGAACACACAGTTTGGAGAATATGAGGGTTTCCTGACAGGTGTGCTAAACTAAAAAAACTAAAAGCCACTTAGGGTGAGGCCATGAGAAGAGGATAGTTTTTGCCATTCAAAGCAATTAAAATGCATTAAAAATTTTATTGCAGTTTGAGCAAATGATATGTTGTATTTTTATTGTTACAGCTTCTGATTTGGACATGGCTCTGAAATGGAGAATAAGTCAAACTTGCTCAGACAGATCCAAACAGCAACCTTGAATGAAAGACATCCATGCACAGAACAGCCCTATGAATCTCTTGACCTTCTCTATTGACCATGAATTTTCCACTTTTTCCACTCTCTTTCTGCTTAATGATGACTTTTGAACAGCAACAGGGACTCCAATTTGTAGAGACGGTGCTGGACAACATAGCAGAATGCTGAACAGACGTTCAGCCAAGAGTAGAACCAAGCCTCGAGGAGTGACAGGATTGGACCACAAGAGACCACACGACTCGTCATGTGGTCATCTAAGAAAGATATATCATTTAAAAGAAAAGTTAATCATAATTGCTCAAGAGGCTAATATACTCATATAATCGAGCCTTGATTAAATTTATATTTCTTATGTTTAATTTTTAAAGTGTTCAGCTAATTCCTCTTAAAGGGTGATAATGAATCATTTTTAGGATGTCAATTACCGGTAGGGTGACTCGGCTGTTTGGAGCGGGACCTTAGACTTAGAACGGTAATAAGTTGGTCGGTCGCCAAGTGGAACTGGGGCCATAGGAGAATTTTTCCCGGTTCAGCCATCGGGTTTTCGCTCCTATTCGCTGAAAACGGTGGACGAGCCTGCTGGTAATGTTAATTGCCTTATGCAATGTTTGAGTGTCATTAGTTTAGAAATGATGGGATAATTGTTAATTAATCAATGATGTGTGTTGTTATGGTACTTATGGGGGAGCAAGACCTTGTGAACCACATAGAGTTTTAGGCCATTATGAACAAAGATTCCACACAGAGGATGGGTTCAGGGCCACATACACACAATACATATAGCAAAATATTATTTTCTACATATAATCTATTAAGAAATGTGCTCATTTGCGGAGTTATTATCAGTTGAGTGAGGAAGGTTTTAAACTTACTAGAAAAGAGTCTCTATTTCTAGAATCTTGATCAATACTCCTGATATAGAAGGTTTTGCTAAAGCATCAGAATTGTTTTCTAAATGTGCTCATTTGCAGAGTTATAATCAGTGATTTATGAAGGTCTTAACCCTCTCGGAAAGAGTTTCTGTTCCGAGTAAAATGATGGAATAGTCCTGATTTGAAAGTGTAGCTAAAGCATTAGAATTATTTTTACTATTTCGACATGCCTGTGCAATGAAGACTTGCTTGCTGCTTTAATTGCAAAGAAGAACAGCTTACACATAAGCTTACATAAGAACACATGAAGTCACTTCAAAATGGAGATGGCAGAAATCTCCTGTCTGGTTGTGCTACATCTCAAAAGGTAAGTGGCTCTTGCAGTTTGGGGGGTACTGCTAAAAACTTGCTACTGCTAATACAGATGTGACACAATACAGAAGATTACATTCCTACCTCAGTTATTTGACTGAATTAGTTGAAATGATAAAATCACTTTGAGGTGTATGGACCCACAGGCAAAATGGGGCCCCAGGCATATGAGGAAATCTGTCAGGTTCATTTGGGTTCGCAGCTGGATAGTTTCAAGTGCATAATTGTTGCGCGCCTTCGCGCGCCTCCGTGCAAGGCACAGGGATACACTGGAAAATAAACACTTAACATGACCAAATAAGGTAGATTTGATAGGAGACATCCTTAAAGTCAGAACATATCTCTTGGCTTTACGCCTGGACAAGTGGCCTTGAACAGCGCTTAAAACGTAGGGACTTTCTCTCCAGGGGCAGAGGGTTTTCCATTTTGGCGAATTGACACAGACTCTCCCAGAAGATGCATCTTTTCTGTAATTGAGACGGACCTGACGACAGAAATAAAGATTTCTTTGTTCGACTACGTCCGTGTCAGCAGACTTTCTTCATCACTCATTTCTACACTGGCTCGGCGACCTTCTCAAATTTACTACAACTTCAAAAGGGGGAATTGTAAAAATTTGCTTTGTTCTTAGACATTATGAATTAAATAAGTCTCAGTACTTTTCCATGATGACCTAAAGTGATCCAGGAGTAGGGAGACAAAACAATTAGGAAAGCCTGGGAAAGCAAGGGCAGATTCACACACACACATTGTTTTGGGCTGATCCAGAGAATATGACGAAGCACGTTGAACCTACATGTCCAATCATACTCGGTCGAGTGTGAGTCCAACCTATGAGGCTAAACCGAATCTAACATGATCGTGAAAAAGGTATCGAAATACTGCTTGGGACATCACTGATAACCTTAAAGAACCAATTGAAAGGTATATAACACATTTAACGTGGTTTTAAAAATCCGACCGAAACTGAATCTGAGAAAATAGTTGGAAAAGGGATGAGAGGCAAGGCTGGACTGGCTATCTGGCCGTTCGGGCATATCCCGAACGGCCCTCCCGCGATTTGGGCCCTCCGGGCCCTCCGAGGGCCGTAAATAAAATATACATATATATATTGTATTTATTATTGACTGCGACGGTAAAAAAAAATGACACGTCAGGGCCCAATGGATGTTTCTCCTGAGGCACAGAGCGCTAGTCCAATGAGAATGCCTAACGTTGTCAAAGGCCCACCCCTCCCTACAGGCCCACTTGACCCAAGTCATCATCATCATCATTATAACCCCAAGTTTAGCTGACTTGGCTATATTCGGCTAAAGCTCTGGTGGATAAAGAGGATGCGAAATGTAGAAACAAAAGAGTGGCCATGACAAGCGTAAGGAAAAGAGAAAACAAAAACTAAAAGACGACGCAGTAAAATGCGCTAAAATCACTGACATGTTTAAAAGCACAAGCTCGAGCTCAGGTTCGGTTAGTGGGGCCGTGGGAGATGCGGAACCTGGCTGCTCGACCTCAGGTTGGGGCAGTGGGGCCGCCGGTACATCAACGAGCGCACAGGTGGTGGAGAATGAACAGGAGGAGGAGGCGGAGGAGATGGATGTTCCAGCTGGGGAACCAGAGGAGGAGGAGATGGTTGTTCCAGCTGGGGAACCAGAGGAGGAGGAGACAGAGATAAAAGACATGACCCAGCAGGGAGAGATTGAGGTTAGAATTCATCTCAACACACCCGCTAGCTAGCCAATGCAGTGTAGCTATTGGGCGCTTCGTTTCCCATTGCCTGAAAGTTTGAAACCGAGACCAAGTTGTCATCCTGACTTCAGCAAATCAGTCACAAAAATACCCATTTGGTATATTTTCATGCATTCTCTTGTAATGTTGCGCAAGCATATATAAATCTTCCATTTTGTCTTGAGCTGTCACAAGGTCAATGTGTGTTTAAATTCTGCTAGTGCCCTCTAGAACTACCCTAGCTAGCTAGGAAGATTAGCTATTCACTGCTTCGGCGTTTTTCCCGTGTGTTGCCTGAAACTAAAACTGAAGTTGTCGTCCCCACTCTCTCAAATCAGTCAAAAATACCCATGTGATTTATTTTCATACACTTTTCTTGTATTGTTGCGCCCGCATAGAAACCTTCCATTTCTCTTGACCAGGCTGTCTGTCAGAGTCTGTGTTATCTGTTCATGGTTTATTTTGATAGTCTTGTCTGCTTCCTGTTTTATTTTCCTTCACTTTCTGTTGTGCGTCATTTTAGGTTTCTTGACTCCCGTTGTGTCTGATTGCCCATTGTTGTCACCTGTGTTCTGTTTATTTATACCTTTGCTCCCCAGTGTGTCTTTGTCAGATTGTCTGTGCATTTTGCTAGCTTTCCGGCGTTCTACTTCTCGAGATATTGATTGCATTTCTGGTTATTCCGACTCCTTGCCCGTTTTCTGGATTACCCCTTTGCCTAGCGATTTTGTACCTTTGCCTTACTGACTGCCTTCCCGTGTACCGACTTGGAATAAACTCCTTTTACGTCTACCTCGTCTGCCTCTGGTCTGCTCTGTGGGTCCACTGTCTGTCAGGTCGTGACAGTACAATCTGACCAGAACCATGGACCCCGCAGTACCAGATTCTTTCTGGGAGGCGCTGAAGACCCAAGCCCAGTGGCTCCGCATGCAGGAGGATCAGATGGCCTCCTTAAGGCAGGAGCTAGCCGACTCCAACAAACGCCAAGAAGCGGCGTTTGCCACATTGTCTACCCAACTAAGCGACTTGAGGGTCGGTCAGCAGCAAGGGGAACCCACCGTGCTCCTTCAGCCGGAACGCGGTGGCCCGCGCACCTCCCCGGCACCAGCTCACTTACAGCTATCCAACCCCGAAAGGTTCTCCGGTGAGTCTGGCGACTGCAGACCCTTTCTGACTCAATGTGAGCTTCATTTTGAGTTTAATGCAGCAGCATTCACCTCCGATCGCAGCAAGATAGCCTACATGATTTCCTTTTTGTCCGGTCGGGCCAAGAACTGGGCCACGGCCGAGTGGAATCGCCGGTCAGCCATTTGTAGCTCTCTGCCATTATTTGAGAAAACGTTCACTCAGATTTTTCAGACTGTTATTCCCGGTCGTGAGGCTGCTAAAGCCCTAGTTTCTTTGCATCAAGGGAAACGCAGTGTTATGGACTTTGCTGTCGAGTTTCGAACATTAGCAGCCGACAGTGGTTGGAATCAGCTCGCGTTGGGGGGATGCCTTCTTTAATTGTCTTTCTGACCGCATCAAGGACTCATTAACACCTTTAGATTTACCCACTGAGTTAGACGCATTAATTTCTCTGGCTGCTAAAATAAATGGATCGCGACCGGACCAGGGGTTTCCTCCCGGGCCGGTACCCCGCCGCCCATTCATCCCGGAGCTCTCCACCTCGACATGCATCCGCGTCCGTTCTCCCACCTACGACCACCGCCAGCAGTGACACGTCGGAGCCCATGCAGATCGGACGCACCCGGCTCTCTCCTGAGGAACGTCTTCGTAGACGCAACGAGGGAAGGTGCATCTACTGCTCAGATGGGGCATTTCCTGGCTGACTGCCCCATACGGCGCAGTGGGTCGACTCATCAGGCTTCAGTGAGGGTATGTAGCTCTGCCAGTAGAGAGAGGTCTATCCGACATTTCTCCCAAGTGACTCTCTCCTCTGATACTATAACCATTCCTCAATCTGTTCTCATTGACTCTGGTGCTGATGCTAACCTGATGGATGGTAATTTAGCCAAGAAACTTAATTTCTCGTTTGTTCCTCTAGACTCTCCCGTGCCTGCCACCGCCTTAGATGGGCACGTTATGTACATCGTGACTCACTGCACCTCTCCTGTGACCCTAACCTTCTCTGATTCTCACACGGAGCGGATTACTTTCCATGTTTTTGATGCTCCCCAACACTCACTTGTCTTAGGATTTCCCTGGTTAACCCTTGACAATCCTCATATAGACTGGTCCTCCGGCACGATCCTGTCGTGGGCTAACAACTGTGATACGCAGTGTTTTTCGAGTCCAGCAGAGTCCGACGGGAGGGGAGGTCTCTCTTTACCTGAGGATGCCGACGAGGAGTTTACGGACCTGTCATCTGTGCCCTCCTGCTACCTGGACCTTAAGCAGGTATTCAACAAAACAAGAGCCACTTCCCTTCCTCCTCACCGTCCATATGACTGTTCAATAGAATTGCTTCCTGGCACCTCACCTCCTCGTGGTCGTCTGTACTCCCTGTCGGGACCTGAACGTCAGACCATGGAGGATTACATCGGTTCAGCGCTCAAGTCTGGGATTATCCGGCCGTCGTCTTCACCTGCCGGAGCGGGCTTCTTCTTTGTGGGGAAGAAGGACAAGACTCTACGGCCCTGCATTGATTACCGTGGACTCAACGACATCACAGTTAAAAACAGGTACCCTCCTCCGCTCATCACCTCTGGGTTTGAGCTTCTCCAGGGAGCCAAGGTATTTACCAAATTAGATCTGCGTAACGCCTACCATCTTGTTCGCATCAAGGAGGGGGATGAGTGGAAGACTGCTTTTAACACCCCCACAGGACATTACGAATATTTAGTTATGCCTTTTGGACTCACTAATGCTGCTGCTGTGTTTCAGTCATTGGTTAATGATGTTCTTCGGGATTATTTGAACAAGTTCGTTTTTGTGTATCTTGATGATATTTAGATTTTTTCACCTGATTTAAGTACCCATAAGAGACATGTCAGACAGGTGTTAGAACAGTTACTAAAGAGTCAACTATATGTCAAAGCAGAAAAATGTGAATTTCATGCATCCACTGTGTCTTATTTGGGGTTTATTGTTTCCGAGGGGAGGGTTGGCATGGATCCTGAAAAGGTTCGGGCAGTACAGGAGTGGCCCTCACCCACTTCCAGAAAGGAGGTCCAACGGTTCCTGGGGTTTGCTAACTTTTATAGAAAGTTTATCCGTAATTTCAGCTGCATTGCCTCCCCTCTGCATGCTCTAACCTCTTCCAAGGTGCAATTCCTCTGGTCTCCACAGGCGGAATCTGCCTTCCTCAAACTCAAGAGTGGCTTTATCTCTGCTCCGGTGTTGACTTTGCCAGACCCCACGCGGCAGTTCGTCGTGGAGGTCGATGCCTCTGACATAGGAGCAGGGGCAGTGCTTTCCCAGCGGTCGGGGAGGGACGACAAGCTCCACCCGTGTGCCTTCCTATCTCGTCGTTTTTCGTCAGCAGAGAGGAACTATGATGTTGGGGATCGAGAACTTCTGGCCGTCAAGCTGGCCTTGGAGGAGTGGAGGCATTGGCTGGAGGGGGCAGAACAACCATTCCTGGTCTGGACCGACCATAAGAACATTGAATACATCAGGACTGCTAAGAGACTGAACCCTCGTCAGGCCAGGTGGGCTCTTTTCTTCTCCCGTTTTAATTTCAGTATTTCTTGCCGTCCTGGCTCCAAGAACATTAAGCCTGATGCCCTGTCGAGACTGTTTAAGGGGGAGGGCAACATTACTGAGCCTGAGACCATTATCCCCGAGAACTATGTTTTGGGTTGCGTTACCTGGGGAATTGAGGAGCGGGTCGAGAGAGCCAATCGGGGAGTTCAGATTCCGACTAAGGTACCACCCAACAAGTTATTTGTCACCCCTGATCTTCGGGGTCCTGTGATTTCCTGGGCTCACTCTTCTCTCATTTCCTGTCATCCTGGTTTCCGCAGAACGCTGTCCCGGGTTCGTGAGAGGTTTTGGTGGCCGTCTATGAGGGATGATGTCTGTGAGTATGTGGCAGCCTGCACAACCTGTGTGCAGAACAAGAGCAAGAGCGTCCCCAGTGCTGGACTGCTTCAGCCTCTGCCTGTGCCACAGCGGCCCTGGTCTGACATTTCACTCGACTTTGTGACGGGATTACCACCCTCTGAGGGTAATACTGTTGTACTTACAGTAGTGGACCGTTTCTCCAAGATGGTGCGGTTCATCCCATTGTCACAAATTCCCTCTGCCAAAGAGACGGCAGAGGTGCTCATGTCTCAGGTTTGTCGAGTTTTTGGATTTCCCAGGAATGTCCTGTCTGACTGGGGTCCGCAGTTCGTGGCACAGTTCTGGAGGGCGTTCTGCCAGCTCTTGGGTGCCACAGTTAGTCTGACCTCGGGCCACCATCCTCAAACCAATGGGCAGTTGGAGCGGTTAAACCAGGAGTTGGAGAAGGGGCTCCGTTGCCTTGCTTCCCGGAATCCTGCCTCCTGGAGCAAGTACGTCATGTGGGTGGAATACGCCCACAACACTCTTCCCTGCTCTTCCCTCGGCATGTCTCCATTCCAGTGTGTGTTTGGATACCAGCCCCCTCTGTTTCCTGCGCTGGAGAGGGAGGTCAGGGTCCCGTCTGCTGTCGCCATGGTCCGTCGTTGCCGGCGCATCTGGGCTCAAGCCCGCCAGAACCTCATCAGGGCTTCCCAGAGCCATAAGAAGTTCGCTGACAGAAGGAGAAGAGCGGCTCCAGCGTATCAAGCCGGCCAACGGGTGTGGTTGTCTACAAGACACTTGCCTCTCAAGGTAGAGTCCCGTAAGTTGGCCCCTCGTTTTGTGGGTCCATTCCCTGTGTCCAAAGTCATTAACCCTGTTTGTGTGAGACTCAACCTCCCCAGGTCCCTTCGAGTAAACCCCTCCTTCCATGTCAGTGAGGTTCTGCCTGTCAAGACCAGCCCATTGGTCCCTCCTACCAGACCCCCTCCTCCCGCCCGGATCATTGGTGGGGGCCCGGTTTACACCGTTCGCAAACTTCTGGCGGTTCGCCCCAGGGGGAAAGGTTTTCAGTATCTTGTGGACTGGGAGGGTTACGGCCCAGAAGAGAGGTCTTGGGTTCCCGCTCGGCACATCATGGACCCTGACCTCATTCGGGACTTCCATCATGACCACCCTGAGGGTCCTGGGCCTTCAGGGGCCGGCCGTTCAATTCAATTCAATTCAATTCATTTTTATTTATATAGCGCCAAATACAACAAATGTCATCTCAAGGCACTTAGATAGTAAGTCCAATTCAAGCCAATTGGAATTCAATTAATAATAATAATAATTCATAAAATAATCAAATTCGTTCATATAGAGCCAATTCAAAAACAATTTCCTAGCTAAGAAAACCAACAGATTGCACTGAAAACGTTTTGTTTTTCGGTCCAATCTCCCGGCCTGAGCGGCGTGCCTGAGGCGACTGTGGAGAGAAACGACTCCCTTTTAACAGGAAGAAACCTCTGGCAGAACCAGACTCAGGAAGGGTGGCCATCCGCCTCGACCAGCTGGGGTTTGAGAAGACAGAAAGGGGGGGAGGGGGGGAAGGGGGCCGCGGCTGCGGCGGCACTGTAACACCATTCAAAGGATATCTGTTGGAACAGGGAAACACGAGTTAATGACCACAATAATATCACATATACATAAAGAGAGTAAAGTGAGGAAAGGTGTGACAGATGAGGCCCCCCAGCAGTCTAGGCCTATAGCAGCTTAACTATGGGATGTTTCAGGATTACCTGAGCCATCCCTATTCAAGGTAAACACAAGAAAGTTGTGCTAACGAAAAAATAAATAAATAAATAAATAAAGGACCAGACTCAGTGAGTAATTCCCTATACTCCCTATATAGATCTGCTCCTCACACCACAACAACCATCTTTTTACAGCCACAAGCTACCTCAGCCTCTCACCAACTACACACCAGTCACAGCGGGGTGGGGATGCAAACCCTGGTTCGGGTAGGGGGTAATGAAAGTATAGAAGGTGCCAGAGGTGGAGGCAGGACAAGACACACTAGCAGACACACTAGCAGATTCAGCAGACAAACTCACCTAAACAGTCCTATAATCACTAAAAATACCAGCAAAAACAAAGCCATACAACTCACTCTCACCAACTGCACACCAGTCACAGCGGGGTGGGGATGCAAACCCTGGTTCGGGTAGGGGGAGAAATAAAAGAGGTAAGATAAGCGGGAATGGGATTCAAACCCTGGTTCGGGTAGGGGGTAATGAAAGTATAGAGGGTGCCAGAGGTGGAGGCAGAACAAGACACACTAGCAGACACACTATCAGATTCAACAGACCTAACTATAAGCTTTATAAAAAAGGAAAGTTTTAAGCCTGGTCTTAAAAGTGGAAAGGGTGTCTGCTTCCCGGACATTTACTGGCAGCTTATTCCACAATAGAGGGGCCTGATAACTGAAGGCTCTGCCTCCCATTCTACTTTCAGAAACTCTGGGAACCTCAAGTAAACCTGCAGTTTGGGAACGAAGTGCTCTGTTAGGAAAATATCTTACAATGAGATCTTTAAGATATGATGGAGCTCGGTCATTAAGAGCTTTATATGTGAGGAGAAGAATCTTAAATTCTATTCTGAATTTAACAGGGAGCCAATGAAGAGAAGCTAAAACTGGAGAAATATGATCTCTCCTGTTAGTTCTCATCAAAACTCTGGCTGCAGCATTTTGGATCAACTGAAGGCTTTTCAGAGAATATGTGGGACAGCCCAATAATAAAGAATTACAGTAGTCCAATCTTGAAGTAACAAATGCATGGACTAGTTTTTCTGCATCACTCTGAGACAAGATGTTCCTGATTTTACCAATATTACGAAGATGAAAGAAGGCAGTCCGAGAAACCTGTTTTATATGCGAGTCAAATGATAAGTTCTGGTCAAAAATAACTCCAAGGTTCCTCACTGTAGAACTAGAAGCCAAGGAAATACCATCTAGAGTAACTATATAGCCGTTGAGGGGGGGGTACTGTCAGAGTCTGTGTTATCTGTTCATGGTTTATTTTGATAGTCTTGTCTGCTTCCTGTTTTATTTTCCTTCACTTCCTGTTGTGCGTCATTTCAGGTTTCTTGACTCCCGTTGTGTCTGAT